>NC_030389.2:13457144-14115478 GCF_001625215.2 Daucus carota subsp. sativus
TCTTCCCCATCTTTCTAGAAACCTTTAGGCTGATTCACATAAACTTCTTCCAACAAATCTCCATTCAGAAAAGCGGACTTGACATCAAGATGTTGAACCTCCCATGCATTTTTGGCAGCTAAAGCTAATAGTAAACGGACTGTTTTCATTCTTGTAACTGGCGCAAACACTTCCTCATAATCAACACCAAACTTATAGACATACCACTTTGCTACGAGCCGAGCCTTGTGCTTTACAAGCTTTCCCGTAGTGTCTTTCTTTAATTTATAAACCCATTTCAAGTCGATTGCTTTATGGCTTGGCGGCAATTTTGTTAACTTCCAGGTGTTATTTTTCTCAATTGCCTCGATCTCATTCTTCATAGCGACCTTCCATGCTCGCTCTTTAATGGCCTGTTCATACGTAGCAGGTTCCTCAATTTCTAGTAGCAACAGTTCGTTTTCATCTTCGATTTCTTCTGTTCCATTATATATATCAGTGAGAAACCTGAAATTTTGAGCTTCATTGTTGCTGTTCGATGTATCAGACCCGTACTCTTCATTTTGTGAGCCTCCAGAATGCATTACTTATGACTGTGGTGTCGGGGCATTTTCTTCTTCGACTTCATCCGTATTTTGAGCATCCTCTTGAATGTCACTTATAGAAAATGATATCAACTCAGCTGCATTATTTGAGCTTTGTTCAGTCTACTCCCAACACTTTTCTTCTTCAAAGACAATGTCCCGACTGACCTGTATCCCCCTTGTACTCGGATCATATAATCGAAATGCCTTTGTTCCAGGTTCTTTACCAAGGTAAACACACACTTTGCTCCTGTTGTCAAGTTTCTTGAGATGGACTCCAGGGATCTTTATATGAGCTACACAGCCAAAGACATTCACAAAATCAAAACTTGGCTTCACACCTGTCCAGGCCTCATGTGGTGTCATTTTTGATAGACCTCGGGTAGGGAGTTTGTTCATAATATAAAAAGCATGTCGGACCGCCTCTCCCAACAAATTTGATGGCAGATTTCTTTCATTTAACAGACTTCTTGCCATAGCAACTATGGTTCTGTTTCGGCGTTCAACAACGCCATTTTATTGTGGTGAATACGGGGCTGTATAATGCTTCCGAATCCCTGCACTCTCACAATATGAGAAAAAAAATCTCTCGAACATAATTGTCCTTCCCTATCTGTTCTCAAGACAAGTATTCCCTTATTTTTTTTTTCAATAGTTGCCCGAAATTTTTTAAATGCATTAATTCAAAGACTCATCTTTAGATTTGATCATATAAACCCACATCACGACTAAAATCATCCACTAGCAACATAAAATTCTTATTACCTGCTGGTGTTGGGGGTGAAATCGGTCCACAAATGTCTTCATGTATCAACTCGAGAGCATTCTTTGCTGAAAAATTTGTTTGAGAAGGGAAGGGTCTCCGTGTCTGCTTTGATAATAGGCAACCGTTACACACTTCTGTAGGCTGACTAAAATTTGGCAATCCTCGGGCCATATCATTTTTTGACATAAGCTACATCGCCTTGAAATAGACGTGGCCCAGTCGTGAGTGCCACAACCAGGTCATCTCATCCGCTTTTATTAACATACATGTTACTGCTTCCTGATTTAGGACCAGTTTATAAAAAACGGTTTTGTATTTCTGCACCTTCATTAGTAACTTTCCACCTTTTTCATAAACCCACATGAACTCACCATCAAGGACTACCCTATTCCCTTCCTCATATAATTGTCCCAGACTTATTATATTGTTGCAAAGGGTTGGTATAAAACCTTACCTTTAATTTCAACCATTGATCCATCGCCAAACTTCACTATTCCTGTTGCAGTCTCGTCCAATTCACTGAACTTTGAGCGTGCCCCGGTCATATGACTACTGGCTCCATTATCTAAATACCACACATCTATTTCTTCTTTGCAATCTCGAGTTGCTCCTCCAACTGTTTTTCCTTTATCTTTAGTCACCAGCATCACTTTGTTCTCTTTAACCTCGTGTTCCAGAAATAATAGTGCCGACTCATCTTCAGCACTTTGTGTAAAGTTTACCTCTTGTTATTGTTCTCTTTCACGGCGAGATTAGCGACACTCGGCTGCTCAATGGCTAAGGCAATTTATAAAAACTTGGTGGGAACTGCTGCTAAAATCTTTTTCACTACGTACGTCTCCTCCACCTTCTCACCCAATGCTCGGATGTTCGTGACCAAGCCGTTCAATTTCATATAAAACTCATCCAAAGATTTTATTTCCTTCATGTTCATGATTTCAAAATCACATTTTAAAGTCTGAGCCCTCGCTTTCTTGACCTTGACCGCACCCAAACACACCGTCTTAATAGCCTCCCAGTCCTGCTTAGCTATTTTCTTTTCTGCCAGTGATAATAACATATCCTCTGGAATACCTTGGTAGATTGTTGCTGGTGCCATCTTGTCTTGTTTTCTCTGGTTAAATAGTGTTTTGGTCACTCAACCGACCGGAAACTTGCAATTGGGTCATCCAACTCAAAAAGCTTTCAGTCACATAATTATAATCTTAAAAATTTTCATTCAGGTCACTGGCCGTTACACTTCGTTAAAAATTTGACGTAAAGCTGACTAAGCGTCGTGACTTGGCTAAAATAAATCCAACGTGGCATGTATAGTCAGCTGAAGCGGCATTTTGGTCACTCAACTGACGACAAACTTGCAATCGGGTCATCAAACTAAAAAAACTTTCATTTAGGTCACTTATCATAATATTTGTTCAAAATTGAAAGAAAAAGAATTAAGAGCTATCATGCAACACCTTTTTTTCTCTCTTAAAATTTTTAAAACTTATTAAATATTTGATAAGAGATAAACCTCATCAAAGTAAATTCCGTTTTTGATAATTTAATGAGTTTTTATAAAATGGCCTTAAGATATATAAAACGATGAGAGATAAACAAAGATTAGGTTTTTGTGGGTGAAACTATTGATTTTATGTGTGTGTGTATTTGTATCATTTGTTAATAAGTTTCGAAATTTTTAAGAGAGAAAAAAAGGTGCTGCATGATAGCTTTTAATTCTTTCTTTTTTCAAACTTTAAAGGATATTATGATAAGTGACCTAAATGAAAGTTTTTTGAGTTTGATGACCCGGTTGCAAGTTTGTAGTCAGTTGAGTGACCAAAATGCTGCTTCAGTTGACTATACATGCCACGGAGGATTTATTTCAGCCAAGTCACGACGCTTAGTAAGCTCTCCGTCAAATTTTTAACGGAGTGTAACGGCCAGTGACCTGAATGAAAAGAGTATAATGATGTGACTGAAAGCTTTATGAGTTGGATGACCCAATTGAAAGTTTCCGATCAGTTAAGTGACCAAAACGCCATTTAACACTTTTTTCTCTTCCACAGCAACCGCTGGGTCCTTCGGTTCAATAGCCTCCCACACGCCATGAGCTTGCATAAATACTATCATCTTCATAGCCCACGCTGTATAATTTGACTTGGTTAACATTGGGTAGTTTAGGGTTACACTGCTCTCTTTGCTTTTGTTTTGATCCATATTTGTTTGATGTTGGGTTTGTCTGGGCATATATTTGGGCATCCAACAGGTGTTAGCTCTGATACCAGATTGTTAAATTCTGGAATATGATGAACACAAAGATATCAATGAAACAAGTTTTATATAAACTGAAAGTGGAATACAAAAGACTCACGCTTGACTTCTAAAACTGAAAGCTACTATATATAAAGATAATACTACTAGGTAACGGATGAAACCCATTTATAAACCAGGAACCCCTCGACTTTCCTACTTAATTAAACTCAATGACTCATAACTGAACCAACACAACTGAACTATTCATATATTGACATTAACAAATCATTTGTTTAGATTAGGTCCAACATAAACAAACAATATTATACTAATGCAGAGTTAACCGGTGTTGCGCGGCCCAACAAGTGTTAAGTAGCCGAACAACTCCATTAGTATGAGGCTTTTTGGGAAGAGTCCAAAAAAAATCCGTGTGAGTTTGGACACAGCCCCTAGCGGACAATATCATACTAATGCGGAGTTAACGGGTGTTGCGCGGCCAAACATTATTAACGTTGGATAATTTAGCTTTTTGGTTTTTGGAAGAACATGCTAGATCGTGTTGTGTTCGTTTTGAAAGACCCTATAACACACAACATGATCTGGTGTTTTTGGAGCAAAACGCTACATGAAGTGCTTTCCAAAAGTCAGTACCTGCTCTGACTCCTGCTATCAAGAAATTTTTAACGGTCTCGTCAGTTGCTCCCCTCACCTATGGAACTTTAGCGTTGAACCTTTGGAAATAGGCTTGAAGTGTCTCTTCTTCTTTCTGTCTGATATTGGCTAAAGTGGTAACAGGCGGGGCATAATGGATTGATGACTGGAACTGAGTAAGAAACATCCTACACATTTGCTCCCATGATCCGATGCTTCTGGGTCCGATCTTCTGAAACCAGTAGTGGGCGTTTCCCCTCAAAGTCGAAGCTAGAAGCCGGCACTTGGTTAGATCGGATACTTGGTGTAGTTCCATCTCCGTTGTAAAGCATCCAATGTACTCTGCAGGGTCTGTTGTTCCATTATACCTTAGATCTTCTGTTCCTCGGAAGGTTGCCAGTAGGGGAGATTGTCGCATCACAGTTGAAAAGGGAGAGGCTGCTTCCTCTGGAACCATCTGTCCTTGCACACCAAATTGTACCAACAACCCTTTCAGGGCGTCCACGGACATGCCATCTAGCCCTGGAATCATTACTAGGTCTCCTTGAGGAGGTGGGAGGTTTCCTTGCGGAGGAGGAGGAAGGTTTCGTTGCGGAGAAGGAAGGTTTCCTTGTGGAGGAGGAAGATTTCTTTGCGGAGGAGGAAGGTTTCCTTTCGGAGGAGGAAGGTTTCCTTGCGGAGGAGGAGGAAGGTTTCCTTGTGGAGTCGGACCCTGGCTACCAATGGGTGTTGGACGTCTGTCAGATTGGGATGTTGAGCTACGGTAGATCGGAGGTGTCCTTAGGCGACGATGGTACTGAGGCGAAGGACGTCGGTAACTCCGACGATAGTCTTGAGATGAGTCTCAATAGAGGTTTCAGGGACTTTCTTACTACCTTCGACAGGAGGCGGGAGATGGTCCTTGGCTTCGCCTTTTACAGTGGTGTGTTGGTGTTGCTTCCTGATGCTGCGGACATCACAGGCGAAGTCTTCTTCGTGCTTCCTATCAGCCTCGCGGAGCTGCTCTTCGGTAAGGGACTTGTCAAGGTATTGGGAGATCACGATCTTCGCATGTCTCCTTTGTGCGTCAGGCGTGTCATAATGCAAATTTTGGGGTGTTATAGTGCGGAACCTGTCATGAGCCTTCTTGTGCGATTCAGGTGGTTCTGTTATAGGTTCTTTTCCATGGCGATGCATCCCATGGGAGGATCTTCCCTTGCTCTTATCTTCTCCAGAGTAGTGACGGCGATTCTGCTTGTGTGGCTTCCCGGTGTCTCTTGGCAACGACCGTACCACTTCCTCCATGGAGTCCATGCGGGTGGAGACAGCTTTCATGGTGTTGGTGAAGGCGGCGAAAGTGTCGAAGATGGGTGCCTGTGTGGTCATCAGAGGAGTATCGAGTAGGGATTGTCGATTGTCCGATGGTGGCGGTGGCGGCACATCAGTAACCTCGATGACGGTCGGATCTACTTTGGCTTTCTGGTTCTCATCCATAGCATCGTTCTTCATCTCTTGCGACATCCTTCCTCCAATAGATGTCAAAAGCCCCTCATTCTAGCGCCAATTGTTAACGGAGGAATCTGGTGATAACAAGATTCGGGGAGGGTTGCTGGAACAATTGTGGTGGACGATGACGGCGGACGACGGAGTATGGGTGGTGATTTTAGGTTTGGATGAGATCGTTCAGGGAATCAAGGTTTTCTCACAAGATCGAAGGAGTATTCGCTTTTGCAAGGGTTGTGAGTTATCCCCAAACGATGTGCCTACGTACCCTATTTATAGGGATCAAGCTAGACGTAGGGGCCGTTTGGCTAAGCTTAAAAGAAGTGACTTATTGCTTAAAGTAAAGAAGTAGTTTATAAGTGAGACGTTGGTTTGGAATTATAAGTCATTAAAAGTGTTTGGATACCGTGACTTATAAATTATTTGGTGTTTGGGTAATTTGACTTATAAGTTAGTACAATTTGATACTTTTGTAATATAATTTTGTTTTCTTTTATTTAAAAAAAATAAGTTACGGGCCTCTTATTATTTAAATTACAATAATACAAGATATTTTGCCATTTAAATTCCTTGTAATTAACTTTACGAGCAAAAAATTCCATGACTAGAACATGTCTTGAGACAGACTGCGAGCTTTAATTTTAATAATATCTTAAAATAAAGATAATCATGTTTTATTTGTCATGCAAGTATTCTGGACAAGTAATATAATAAACAGGCTTGATTGAGAAGTAGAAGAAGCTGCGCTCTAAAAAAAGCTGGGGAACGTAGCTTCTTTTTTGGGCTTCTCATGCCTCCACATAAGCGTTTCAAAATTTTTGCCAAACACTCTCACATAAGCAGAAGCCAGCTTTTACGTTGAAAAAGTTGGGAAGTTGGTTTCCCAAACGGCCACGTAGTTTTTGGGGAACAAGTAACCTAATCAGAATAGGTTTCTCATTCCTTGGTTCCAGCTATGGGCCACCGCCTTAGATCTGACGGGTATGGGCTTCTGGAGCCCAGCCTCCTCCGAGGAACATGGAACTAGGTGGGCTGACCAGCACTAGCCCACGTAGACCTCCCTAGACTCAGCTGTATGGGCTAAGCCTCCATCCTCTCTTAGGGCGAGGCTGATAATGGGCCTGGGCCCAAGATAAAACAATAATAATTAGGCCTGAGGACAAAGCGTATCTGGTCCTTTCAATATTGGGCGAGGAAGGTAAGCATTGGGCGAGGCCTCATTACAGAGGGTGAGGACTCCATGAAGACTAGGGCCGCCAGTTATTGGGCCACGAGGTCCGACACGTACCTAGGACGAGGGTCCGTATCGGGGCGAGGACCCTTCTGTTGACCCGGATCCATTTGTTGATGGGTCTCACTTTTTGGGGCATATAGATGGCGAGGATGATGAAGTGGGCGAGGATGGTCCCGGAGATTGGGCTTTTCCGTTGATTAAGGCGAGGTCTACGCAATCATCTGCCGAGTTGATATTTGGCCATAACAAATTTTATTCCATAAAAAATATAATAGATATATATGTTATGCGTATATTTATAATGGTGTGCTACGTAACTCGAGGTAAGAGGGTATGCTATGGAGTGCTACCTATATATATATATATGTATGTATGTATGTATGTATGTATGTATGTATCAGAAAATGATATTATACAATTACATCATACTTCTAAGAGTGAGATGTGTGGGAGGAGGAGATAAATTTGTGGAAATGTACGTGACAATGTATTGAAAAATTGGAATGATGAAATTGTTATGACTTAATTATGTTTGTTTTATAAGTTTAATAGATATCATCTAGTGAATTATTTTGAATAATTGATATTCAATGACATTGGATGATTGTGTTTAAAGGATTTCATATATAGAGGGTTATTAAAATTAGCAGGTGTGTAATTTCTCTATATATATCATTTTTAAGTTTGAGAGAATACTTTCAACTCATTCATCCATATATGAAGAGTTTCTGCCTTGTCTTTCATTTTATCAAAGCATAAGCACAAGTAGATGATATAATACAATAGCATATACTATATGTAATTATCAAGAGAGTGCTGAGTCATTTCTATTTATAAATCATTATTGTGGAGAGAGACTACTAAACTCAACTACTATAATATTAAGAGCTTGGACATTGTGTTTTGTGTATGTCAAAGCACCACTAAAGTTCAAGTACAAAACCCTAGGTCAAGTTCAATTACAAAAAAAATCCCAAATATAATGTACAAAACCATAATTAAAGTTCAATTACAAAAAAAAAGCATTAATTAACAAATGTGAAACCTCAACTACAAATCAAATAGAAAACACTCGATTGACCTAATATAAAAAAAATCCCTATCAACCCCAAACATAAAACCCTAATTACAAAATAAAAGCATGCCCAAGAATATGAATAAAACCATAAATACAAGTATAAAGAGATTGCAAATATACCTACAAAGAGAAATCCCGAATAGAAATTCAATATTCCAGCAAAAAACAAAAACTGTGAGTCAATTGATTAAAAAATGGGAGTTGAGAGGTGAGCTTGAAAAGATAAGAGAGCATGGAGAGACCAGAGAGCTTGGAGAGTGAGGATGAAATTCAATTTAAATATATATATTTTTCATATCACATTTAATTATTGTAATTGATAAAACAATGGAGTCTTTTACAACAATTTGAGGTGGAGTTTTATGTAATATTTGCGAGTAATGTTGCATTTATCTCTAATAAAAGAGTGTAATCATGTCAAATACAATACTATTTTGGTAGTATTGCCAAAAATAAAATTCAAAAGTATATTGCAAAATTTTTTGTGCCAACACCTACAAAACATAATGGCAGTGCCCACTTAAACGTACCTATAAGCCATACAAGGAGAATGGGGGCATAGATCAATCTATCTTGGAGCATTTTCTTCCTTGTTTTATGCAAATATTTCTTGTATATACTTGATTTATACAATTTATTATTTCAAGAATATCGTCAAATAAATATTTCAAGGATATGGTCAAACAAATATTTGACCATTGAAGAAAACTCAAATTCCATCGAACAAACTTTAGATGCATTCAAATTATAATACAATAATTATTTATACTCAAACTCGAATCATAATATTGGTTCAATTCAAGTTTATGTAAAAGATAGACAACGATCAAACCATAAGCCAATACAAAAAGAGCATAAATATAAAATAATAAAAAAAGTGAGATATGTTAAGAGAAATCATATTCATTATAAATCTTTTAGGTCGAAAATCAAAATATTTGGTTGGGTTTAATCTAACAAAACATTTATAATACCCATCAATTTGCATAAATTAATCACTTTGTATGTTGTGCATTGAGTGTGTGGATTTTGTATAGATAGAGCTTACGGATCCAACATGAAGAAGTCTTTGTCTTAATCACTTGAAGTGAATAGATAATATAATGGGAAATCAATTTGAAGAGATCAATATATATGGAAACGGTAAATTGATAAACAAGTGGACATAATGGAGGAAAATTATTAGCAATAATATAACATCCTAATTTGAAGTTGAACAATTCCCTTTGATTATCTTCGCATCGAATTTATGTAATTGAAAGACAACAAAAGAATTGAATTTGTATGTGATTTCAATAATCAAAGATAAATATTGATTTGATTTTGGTCGATGTACGAAGATAAAGATTGGAGTTTGAGTGAGGGGGTTGCTCTAATGATGTAAAGAATTGAAAGGATGGTTTTGATAAATAAAGGATTTAGGGAAGATGTGAAAATATAATGAATTAAACAATTTAAATAAAAAATAGATGAAATTATCATATGAAATTAATCATTTGATTTGTTAATGTTCGAAATGTCTTTTTACAAATAAAAAATATCTTATCAATATTAATTTAATTAATATCATGAAACTAGCATGAAGATAATTTTATAAGATTTTATCATTTCTAACTATATTTAAACATCAACTTCTTGATTATTTATTTTTATATTATTAATGTTATGGAGAGGTCAGAGGTCCATATGAAGCAGCAAACAAGTCAATTAGATAGACCATAGTCCATAGTTCTTACTTCATAAACTCGTTCAATGTTTTTATATTGTCCATATGAAGCACCAAGCAAGTTAATTAGATAGACCATAGTCCATAGTTCTTACTCCATAAACTGGTTCAATGTTTTTAGTTTTGTTTGTTATTAACATCATTATGTGATTTGTGATTATATAAACAAAACAAACTTATGTCTTATATAATGAAATTAATAATATAAAAATCAATAATCAAAATGTTGATATTTAAATATAGTTAGAAATAATGAAATCTTATCAAATTATGTGGAGGCTAGTTTCATGATTTTAATTAAATTAAGATTTATAAGATATTTTTTATTCGTAAAAAGACATTTCGAACCGTAAAAAATCAAATTCACATGTTCACTTCATCTATTTTTTATTTCAAATTGTGTAATTCATTATGTTTTCACATCTTTCCTAAATCGTTTATAAATCAAAACCATCATTTTAATTCTTTACATCACTAGAGCTGCCCCCTCTCTCAAACTCCAACCTTTATCTTCATACATGGACCAACATCAAATCAATATTTATCTTTGATTATTTGAATCACATACAAATTCAGTTCTTCTCATGTCTTTCATTACACAAATTTGATGCAAATATAATCAAATGTAATTCTTCAACTTCAAATTAGGATGTTATATTATTGCTAATAATTTCCCCCATTATGTTCACTTGTTTATCAATTTATGTAAGTCTAAATGTAAAGACAACCCTATCTGTTACATAGGGATGATAACTCAACAATAGAACAGGACAAGTAAATAACACTACGCCTGCACCGGAATTGGAAGATACGAAGACAAAGGTTGAAGAAGCCATCTACAGTCTTGAAGGAATAAGTTCACTGGAAGAAGTTCATTAATATGTTCATGCCTCAGTGAAGAATAAAGATTGAAGTATTCAAGATTGTGGAAGCAATGAAGATGTTGTCCAAGTACTCGAAAGATTTCAGTGCAACCCCTGAAGCAAGATATTTCTATATATCTTGGTTGGTTATTTATAATCAACAAACTGAAGCATAAACTAACCCGGAACCGACTGATCAATGTTTGCTGACAAAGAAGGTACAATGTTTGACTTCAGTGTTAGTCGCTTGTGAACCAGACCAGTGCACTAAGCGTCAGCACGTACGGAGCTTTGCAAAGTATTTATCGATCGAAGAATTGATCCAGTCATATCAAGTCATTTGTTCCAAAGCCAAGTCAAGCCAAATGTCAGCTATGCCAAAGCTTACTGCTCAAATGCCATATGTCAAAGCTTCCACAGAAAGCCATATCAGGAAGTGACATTTTATATATGTGTGCACTTATATATTTGTATATGTACAAATATAATTATATATGTATATATGTATATTTAATTAAATATAATATATATAATATATATGTATATATGTTTTTAAACATATGTATATGTATATTTATATGTATATATATTTAAATAAATATATATGTATATAGTATATGTATTTATATTTTACATAAACATTTATATATTTAAGTGTATATATATATATTATATTATGTGCATAAATATGTGTATATTTATATCTATAGATAATTATATATATATATCCCTATATATATTTATATTTATATTTACATATAATTTTATGTATATTATATATATTTAAATATATGAGAATATATTTAAATATATGTATATATATATATATTACTATATGTTTATATAAATATTATTTATATACATTTATATATATATCTTTATTTATACATATATTTATATAATATTATGAATATAATATAAATATATGGATGGAGCAAACTCAAGTCAATCTCAGTCAAAGGAGTGATAACAAGGAAAGCTCTTACAATGTGAGGAACAACATTTGACCGAAGTCAACAGCTCTTCCTTACTTAGAAGATTTTCTAAGTACATCACAATGGAGTATCTACACTCTTGAGGAGCAAACTTTGACCAAGTCAAAGTTCGTCCCAAGAGATGAGAGAGAACAAGGGAGCACCTTCACTATGGAGAAACTTTGAATTGGACTTAGAATATTTTCTAAGTCACATACATACAACACCATGGAAGCAACTTCACTTGGAGAGCAAACTTTGACCAAGTCAAAGTTTGCGCCTCCAAGCCATTCATGCAGTGGTGCACCTTGCTCTAACTTAGAAATTTTTCTAAGTACCATCACAAGTGAAGACATGCACTCTTGAGGAGCAAACTTTGACCAAGTCAAAGTTCGTCCCAAGAGATGAGAGAGAACAGGGGAACAACTTCACTATGGAGCACTAGTTGGAGTATTTACTTAGAATTATTTTCTAAGTCTTGGCTGATCAACTTGGAAGAAGAGGAGCCAAAGCGCAACCTTTGACTTTAGTCAAAGTTTGCGACTTTGACCTCCCTAAGAGAAGAGGCGCAAGTTTACTTGCATGAATTAATTTTAAGTGAACTCCCCTTGCTTACAGTGTAACTTGGCGCAAGTTTTGACTCAATTAGTCAAAATACAAGGTACATACAATGAAGCCAATGGAGCGCAACTTTGGAGCGCAAACTTTGACTTAGTCAAAGTTTGCGACTCCAAGTGTCACAGTGATCCCTGCTTAAAATTCTAAGTTGATTTTATCTCAAGGCACAGCCACAGGGGTACACTGATTAAGCGCAAACTTTGACTGTCAGGCGCCAACTTTGACTTTGCTGTGGGATATTGAACTGGCGCAACTTCAAGTATATATATTGGAGTTAGATTTATTTTGGATATCTGAATCCGTCCAGGACGAACTCAAGTCGTCCAGGACGAACTCGTTAACCATGGTTAGTTTATGAAAGTCTATAAATATGTGATTGTGGTTCTCACAATTCAAAACATCCTTCGGGATGAAATGGCCAAGTGCTCTGCACGGCTACTCCCACTATACACACACCCTAGCCTAGCTTTGTAATAGAAATATTAGTAGTGGTTAGAGTTTGTAATATTGAGAGTAGTGGCCATTGTAGCCAACCTTCGGGTTTGGATTTGTAGCACCTTCGAGGTATTTATCAATATACAGATATACCTTGGAAAATATTGTGTGTTGGTTTAATATTTTCATATCCTCAGAAATCGACCCAATAAATATCCGGAACACGAAACCCATTACAGGACTGCAATTTATTTATCCGCAAGATTCGAAAGAATTTTAAATTGTAGTGAGTATCGTATTCAACCCCCCCTTCTACGATACTTTGGACCTAACAATTGGTATCAGAGCCAGGCTGATTGATATACAAATCAGGATCCTTATCGTACGGAAAATCAAGAACCTAGCTTTTGATATTTGATTAGGGGAAATGTTCTTCCGGTTTGTGTTGCTGAATTTGTCCGTAGGCCTAAGCAAGGATTATCTGTCGGATACTGAACTTTGGACCGGGACTTACAAATTTATACTTTAAATTTTAATAAGTTTATTTTATAAATTTAACTTAATTTATTTTAAACTTATTAATTGAGTTTATTATGAATTAATTAAATTTATCTTATAAACTTAATTAAATTTACTTTATAAACTTTGCTAAATTCATTTAATAAATTTGCTTAAATTTATTTTAGACTTGTAAAGTTTACTCTTAGACTTTATCAAGTTTATCATAAATTTTTATAAATTTATTATTTAAATTTGTATAGTTTATGATTTAAATTTAAGTTAAAATATAAAATATAAATTTAAGAGGATTTAACTGATTATGGATATAAGTTCAAGTTCAAGGGTTCAAATTCATTTGTTCTGGAAGCTATGATTTAATTGGAGACGAGACACTTGAATATTTTCAAAAGTTAAATTTATCTAATAAATTTTAATATATTTACTAAATGAATTTGAAATAAATTTATTCTAAACTTATTCAGTTTATTATGAATTTATTTGAATTTATTTTTTAAATATAATTAAATTTACTTTATAGATTTAACTAAGTTTATTTTATACTTTATTTTCTTTCATCTTTTAAAACTTAATTTTAAAATTTATTTTCTTTATAATTTAAACTTAGTTTAAATAATCAAGTGTCCCGTAACCTTTTTAATTATTCTACACCAAGACAAATCAGATTGACATTTAGTTGAGACAGATCAGGCTGACAGATTACAAGACAAACACCGGGATTTCAAATACCAGATTCTCAGAACCGGTAATGGAATTACATTGATGACCCAATCCAATTGATTACTCAAAGGATTATTAGAAGCAGTTTTCTATGTTCAACAAAGCTGATTGTGATTCGAAGAAGATTCTATTGAAGACTAATTTGGTACTACTAACAGTGAATTTTGAAGAAGGTACTTCAGGCCTTGATTTGAGTAATTACTCCGACTTGATTATCAGATCACCAGATCAGGATGGGAATTTGCTACATCTGCAATGAAGCATCTTTCCAGGGCTCGGAATATCAACTTTGAATGGCACCACTAGTAGTAGGAAAAGAGAAGTTTTTGCAAAAGAATCTTCAAGGGATTTCAATCTAACTCAGTGATTCAGGGATATACAATTACTCAGTGAATTGTACCAATGCTAAATCTATCTGGAATCAGCTGAGATCAAAGACAGAGAACTGTGGAGGTTTAAGGATATAATTATCGAGTTACTACCGCACCAAATCAGTTTCGTGCATTTATGTCAGAACCTTAGGATTGAACAGAAGAGTTTGTAACTGCTGAATTTGAGGAAGCTCAAGTCGACGAAAGTTAACACTTTTGAAGAATGTGAGGACATAACTTCAAGGATTAGCATAACACTGTCTGAGAGGTTTAGTCATGTCAGATTCAGATGGAATCCATTGGTTTCAAGTGGTGACTCTTCAGGGTTCAGTTCAAGGAGGTTGTTTTCAAAACTGAGTTGGTCAATACACACAATATTGTTTGGTATCTTTAGCAAAGAAGGGTTGCTATATATATTGAAGCCTCGACAAACAAGGATGATAGGGCTTGTCTGAAATTCAAGTGGATGTTTTGAAAGAAACATCACAACAAGTTCTTATGCTATTTTAGGAAAGGTGTGAGCTGGATCAGTTGCTGATGAGAAGGATGATTATGGTTATCTGGCTATCATAGCATTCTCTGAAGATGACTCAACTCGCACATCTCAGGTACGAATTCTTTCTAACTATGCAATACATATTTCTTTATATTCAAAGCATGTTATATATCTCTGAGTAGAATTGTTTAACACACAAGCACAAGCATGATAGCATCACAATAGATAATGTTGAACTAGTATGCTAGATCACTGTTCTGGTAACTAGGATTGATGATAATCTTGTGCATGTGTCTTTAGCAGATTCTTAACATGTGCATGAATATTTAGGATTTGATTATTTGCAATGGTGAGATTAGAAGCTTTCCTTTGGAACACGACTCTTAGTTTTATGGGTTATGATCCTAGCATATATAACTTTGTTAAAACACTTAGTTTCAAATTCCCTAGTACAACTAGATTTGCTTATTTATCTGAATTGTTTGTTAAGGAATTTATTTGTTCTATGATGGAATGTCTACCTTGTGTCAGTAGAAATTTTAGAACTTCATGTTAGATCTAAAACTGACTTAGGTAATAGAGATAGTATAATGCCATATAACAACAGATTGGAATCAGATCCTTATGCTCTTAGAAGATTATTGAATATATGTAATTCTACTTTATACCTGTTGCACTTGTGTTAATTGGTTTGAGTAGAGAGTACTGAATCTTCTGAATTGCATAACTGCCTGTCTTGCTCTTGTCTTATCTTTGTCTGTTTGCCATGTGTACTCAACATCATGTCTGTTTATTTTCATGTCATGAATGCATGTCTTTGTACTTGCATTGATTTTAGAAAAGCATGTTTGAGAATCACATTAGGGCAATGTCTAGATAAGAATTAGCATGTTAAGGCTGCTTCTGTTGTTACCACTGTTAAAGAAAAATCTCTAATCCATCCGGACCCAGTTATGATTGGGGACCATAGAACTCTTTCCATTTGTGATTGCAGGTTACATATGTTCCATATGATTTTTGGTGCACTCTGTTTGCTGAGTAGCTGAAATCATATATTTACCAAAAAGTACCCTGTTAGCAAATGTGATCATGTGAGCAGTTCCGTCAATAATCTTTGAAAGATGACAACAAAGATTCTCTTACGGGACATGCCTGTTTTCCTGGAATGTCATCATGGAAGCATATCTTTCTTGCAAGGAGTCAAAACACACATTCCTAGTATCAGACGGTTCTCTGACAAAGGACATTATGTCAGTTCATGGAATAGTGTTTTATCTTAAATCAGGAAGGATGTGAATTTGCTCGTGGCTAATATGGAACTTCAACTGAAGATGGAGTGAACTGTTTTGATAGTGAAGCTTCATCGGATGAGTATTAGCTATGGCACTTGAAGCTCTCAAACTTGTATGTCAAAACAAGGAGCTCTTTTTATTAGTAAGAAGAGATTTGGTGAGAGGACTGCCTCATCTGGAATTCATTATGGATAAAGATTATGAGGTATGTCAATAGGGAAGTCAAAGGAGCATCGCACAGAAGCAAAGATATGATCATTATTACTGAGCCGCTTCAGATGATACGTATGGATTTCTACGGATCAGTTAATGTCATGTCTACAACAAAGCCAAATATCTTTTTGCGAAGATCATTGACTACTCTAGATTCTTTCGTGTTGTTCGTATGTGTTCAAAGGACAAGATGTCACAAATGAAGGTTGATCAAGATGAACCCTGATCATTGATAAATCCAGAAAGACACCATTCTTGTCAGTGGCCAATCAGAAGCAAACACTAACTCTTGGTATGTGTTTGGAGGAAAATGCCTCTTTGCAAGTCTTGCATTTGAAGCTCAAAGAATATTTTCCTCGGCTACTCAATGGAGTCTACAGTCTACAGGGTGATTGTGATTAATCAACAGAAGGTGATTGTAAGTCTGGACAGGACATTGAACGACACTTTGCTCCAAGCTGTTAAAGGTGATATCATTGGTATTATGATGATTCAAATCCAAGCAGAATCTCTTTGCAAGGATAAGGATTGTTAAGAAAATCCCAGCAACAGCTTAGGGGGAGCATTTGGTGGATCCACTAGTCAAACTCAACACCACATTGAAGATGAACAGGACATATCAAGAACGTATCTGCTTAGACAAAGGGTTTGGAGTCAATATCATTCCCGGGTTCTAGTTCTTAAATGTTCCGAATTGTGAAGTGAAGACTAGGAGAGCTATTGTAAAAATACGTTATTTCTTTGGGTTTCAATCTTAAGTGAAACTAGATGAAGATTCAGAAGCTCTTAAAGGGATCCAGATTGAGTGATTGCACAGCAAGATGATCTCAATCAGTTTGAAAGCAGATTGTGCGGATTCTGATACCCTGACTTAATGACAATTTAGTACTTGGTATTTGTCGGGTATTTAGATTCCAACTGGATGTTTTTGGCTCTGTTACGAGGGACAAGCCAATTTGGTTGCTCAGAGTTATTACAAAGGAGAAGGTTATGAAGATTATGGAAACAGAATCTTCAAGTTCAGGACTCTACATCTTAGGGACTCAACGATCTTCATTATTGAACTAAAGCACCATTGACGAGACTCGGGTTCAGGATATTACAGTGAGCTAGAGGATGAAGCTTCATGCAACATTTCAAGGACTTTGCAGTTGCAGATCCAACAGAATTTGTATGCTCTTTCTTCACCAGCTCTCTATGAGTTGTCATCCAAGACCTGATGATCGTCACGGACATGGTATGACTTCTGACTAGCATATTATTTTAATATCTGTTTGCTAGAGTCATATTTGGTATCCAAATTATTACCTCTCATGATACAAGGCACACACAATACAACTATCTGTGCTGTGATACCATGATTATATTATATGTGGACTAATGTCACTTGTGCAAGATAATTGCTAAGTGAATGCAGATTAGTGATATGATGATTTTGTTGGAAAGTTGCAATTCTTTATGGTCTACTAGCTAGCCTAAAGAATGATGGCAATAAAAGGAAGTCAAAGATCTTTTGAATATGCGCATTTTGGAAGATTCTAGACCTGCCAAGACTTATGCCAACAACCACTGGACTTAATCAGTACAAGAAAGGTACATCAACTGAAATGTCAAGTCTCAGAGGTATTCAACTTATCACTTTACTTAACTGCAAGTGGATCACATGATATATTTTCTATAAGGTATTACTTCTTTCATGAGCATGTCTATCGTATTTCTTGAATGAATTCATGAGTATTAAATTGTCTATACATAGGACTTGTGAATTTATTTAAAATCCAGTACCTCGTGCTTTTTGCTATTATATATGATTGCCATGTTTATTGATTTGCATGCTTAGATGGTGATTATATGTTTTAGCATGAGTATTTGTTATTTCAAATTATTTAAATTGTGTTGCATGACAATTAAGTGACTTATTTGTTCATGATTTAAATGATTAGAGATGACATGAAGCATGACTTAATTATGTTATCTTTCTTGATCTATACCTATTTAACAATTGGTATCTAGTAGAGAACTTTGTCATAATCAAGTTGTGATATATCTGTTTTTGTGAACATACTTAGGATTATTTTCTAGGTTGAATTCATTTTTATAGGTATAAAATCTGAAGCATGACTTATTCGTTTCTAGACTTGTGACTTGTATCAGTAATTGGTATCTAGTTTGAATCTAGTTAGAATTTAGTCATGATATACTAGTATTTGTGGAGTTACTTAGATTCTCTCTAGGCTAAATCCATTTATATTAGTGTATATATTTGAAGCATAGCTATTTGTGTTAGATATTTGATGATTTATTAATTGGTAATTTATTTCATGTCTAACTGCATATAGGTGTGATACTTTTAGTGTTAGTGATATTTTGCATGCTTATATATAGATCACTAATATTAAGTGTTAATATTTTCTGCGAGGAGTTGTGTGAGTTTACTTGTACTTAATGCTTACATGTATAGGACTCGTGAACTTTTCTTCAACTTTCCCTCGGGCTTGCGAATATCTTTGTATGATTGTCATGATTTTAGTTGTTATATGCTGATATGATAATTATATGATATTGCGTAGGTAATTATTATTTTATCTTAGTTAAATTGTGATCCACAATTATATGCTTATTTGTTTCATGATTAACTTTGATAGAATAATAGAAGCATGATTAATTCATCTTTGAAATATTTGATTGGTATCTTTTCTTGATGCTTTATTGATGTTTTATTTGTGAATTGATTGTGATGTATTGGCACTGGTGAAATATTGTTGCATATTTCTTAAAACCACTAGTGCAAATATATATTAGGTGTTTAATATTCTGAGTACAAGGGAGACAACAAAATCTTTATTTTGTCTCATATTTATGTTCTGGAGTGGTGAGTTTCTTCAAAGAAATTTTCTTATCAATTGATTTCAACAATTGGTATCCACTACTCTATTTCATAAATATTTCTTAGAATATTTTGCATCTATACATGTAGCGTCATAGGACGAGACATTGATTATCTTGTATTTGTGTACTTGGTGATCTTTGTCACTTGCAGCGTCTGTTTTGACGATGTGCTAGTATGAGGCATTTTCACTAATTAGTGTGGCGAGTGCTTTATACACTGTAGCGCATAAATTTTCTTGTTTCCTTTTTAAATTGTAGTGAGAAACAGGAGTCTGTGTCTTTTTCAAAGACAAGTTCATTTAAACCTTTTATGCATAGATTCAGACTCTCGTACTCAAACCAGTTTTTAACGGAAAACTTTGATTCTTTCATCGGTTTTGATTGTCATTCTTTATGAAAATCATTTTTACAATCACAACTGATTCATTTTTTCTAAAAAGATTAAATGCAATTGCTTTCATTTAAAATCATAGATTTTCTAAAGTGCATTTATATCTCATTCGGTTCTTTGGAACTTTATCAGCCTCTTGGCTTTCCTAGATAGTCATAAGGTTGAAAACCAACAATCTTTATCCCAGACTATAAAACCAAATTCAGAACACATCCCAACTTTTCCCCTGGAGTAATAAGGAACTTTTTAGACTAGAGGTCAATGAGGGAGAAACTGTACTCGTTACAGCAAATAAGGATGTGAGGGATATAGTGTACCCACAGCTCTACCTCTCAAGAAGAAAAGGTGTTTTCAAATTTGAGGTAACTGTTGCTCATCTGTATTCTCCCAAAAGAATATAGAGCTGAAAAGGCAATAAAACAGTCTCTGGAATCATTCTCTCAACAGGATGAGTCCATTGAAATTCGCTCGTCAGCCAGAGCATCTTGTATTGAGTCAAGCACATTATCAGTCATCACTCTGATGAAGAGCCTAAACAAAAATCTTATGGACACAATACAAGAGAGTGCACAGTGAGGTTAGAGGTTTTGTTCCAGAAGCAACTTCTTCATTTACCATTTTACGGTAGATAAGATGGTTGATGCCTTTACAGGTGTAAGGAGGAAACGAGGATCTCAATTGCCAAATCTTCAGGATTCTCGTCTCCCTCCCCAGATAAGAACAGATCTGGATCCAATCGGAATGGATTTCCTATTTATAGGAGATCGGCAACTCTCTGACTATGAGTCAGTTTATTGATGAGTCAGTTGAGGATTGGGGATTTACGAAACCCCATTGCACCGCCAGTGACCTCTCTTGAAGGGGCTATGGTGATTTTCTCATGCAGGTACAGAAGACCATACTTTGAGTGCTGAGAGAAACACTATGAGCCAAACACTGAGAGCTAAACACTTGGTGCGATTCTGAGAAGAACCAGTGAGATATCAGAATGAGAAATCTGTGAGCATGAGTGAGTGCAAACACATAGGAAATTGAGAAGAGTGAAACACTTGTGAGGTACATATTATAATATTTAGTATCGAAAACTCACATGTTGTTGAAAGAATTGACGGAAGCAACTACGGTTCATTCCATTTCACGGTGTGAACTTGTGGTTGATGATTCTCTTGAATCAAGTGTCTTCACAGACATTGAGGAGGACTTAGGCCTTTGCCATAATTAAGCCTTTGTCTAACCTCCCAGAGCAAACAACTCTGGATCCTTAATTGGATAAGCCACTTAGTGGTTGGCAACTTGTGGACCATGATTCGGATTTATCTGATGAGTCTATAGGGACTGGGAATTACGAACTCCCATTGCACCACCGGTGACCCCCTTTAAGGGTGGCTAAGGTGATTTTCTTGCAGGTACTCAGTATTTTGGAAGCTCAGTATTTGTGTGGAGGGATACACTTACAGAACTCGTGAGTGACACCCTTACCCAAAAACCGAGAGAAAATTGAGTGTTGAGTGATACACCTGCAGAACATTTTAGTGAGACACCCACTAATTACCAAATTTATACCTACAGACATAGTGGATGTTGTTACTGGAATGTCAGTTTTTATTCCTTACTTTTCCGTTTGGAACCTATTCTTTCAGCATAGGCACCAACCCAATCAAAGTAAACCCTTCTTCTGAACTCTTTCTTCGACCCCAGCTTTAGCGTTGTTTAGTTCTCTACGGGGATATTATCTTTTGGTACAGGATGTATTGGACACGTTCCTTGACCATATTTGATACCACATATCCTCGGAGGATTCCACAACTAAGGGGGAGAATATATTTAGGGGGAGAATATATGAAAGGGGGAAGAAAAAGTAAGTTAGCTTTCTTCTGCTGTCTACAACTAAGGGGGATTAAACTACTCTTTAGCTGTGTACTACTGAGGGGGAGATTCTTCTTTCAACTAAGGAGGAGGATTGATCTTTCATCTAAGGGGAGACAACTACTTATCACTAAGGGGAACCTGATCAAGGTAACGGGAGGAGAAGTATAAGGTGATACATTTATTCTTCAGTAAATGGTAGACATGAACTCATTCATTACCACTGAAGAATTCAATGAAGCTGCTGATTGTTCTTTGCATAATGGAATGTTTTGAATTCTCTTCAAGACAGACTATCAGGATTATCTGGCAGGTAAGCAAGAACCAGAGAAATAAAGGTGATATGCACATTTGTTATTTCTATTCATGAAATCTGGAAATGTATTATATGATCCAGAAACTTTGTAGCATTATTTACTAGTCCAGGACTTTACTTTTTCTAGTGTTAGTTGAGTTATCCTCCAGAGGATTTGCTTGTTATGATTAACAAACAAATAGGGGGAGATTGTAAGTCTAAATGTAAAGACAACCCTATCTGTTACATAGGGATGATAACTCAACAATAGAACAGGACAAGTAAATAACACTACGCCTGCACCGGAATTGGAAGATACGAAGACAAAGGTTGAAGAAGCCATCTACAGTCTTGAAGGAATAAGTTCACTGGAAGAAGTTCATTAATATGTTCATGCCTCAGTGAAGAATAAAGATTGAAGTATTCAAGATTGTGGAAGCAATGAAGATGTTGTCCAAGTACTCGAAAGATTTCAGTGCAACCCCTGAAGCAAGATATTTCTATATATCTTGGTTGGTTATTTATAATCAACAAACTGAAGCATAAACTAACCCGGAACCGACTGATCAATGTTTGCTGACAAAGAAGGTACAATGTTTGACTTCAGTGTTAGTCGCTTGTGAACCAGACCAGTGCACTAAGCGTCAGCACGTACGGAGCTTTGCAAAGTATTTATCGATCGAAGAATTGATCCAGTCATATCAAGTCATTTGTTCCAAAGCCAAGTCAAGCCAAATGTCAGCTATGCCAAAGCTTACTGCTCAAATGCCATATGTCAAAGCTTCCACAGAAAGCCATATCAGGAAGTGACATTTTATATATGTGTGCACTTATATATTTGTATATGTACAAATATAATTATATATGTATATATGTATATTTAATTAAATATAATATATATAATATATATGTATATATGTTTTTAAACATATGTATATGTATATTTATATGTATATATATTTAAATAAATATATATGTATATAGTATATGTATTTATATTTTACATAAACATTTATATATTTAAGTGTATATATATATATTATATTATGTGCATAAATATGTGTATATTTATATCTATAGATAATTATATATATATATCCCTATATATATTTATATTTATATTTACATATAATTTTATGTATATTATATATATTTAAATATATGAGAATATATTTAAATATATGTATATATATATATATTACTATATGTTTATATAAATATTATTTATATACATTTATATATATATCTTTATTTATACATATATTTATATAATATTATGAATATAATATAAATATATGGATGGAGCAAACTCAAGTCAATCTCAGTCAAAGGAGTGATAACAAGGAAAGCTCTTACAATGTGAGGAACAACATTTGACCGAAGTCAACAGCTCTTCCTTACTTAGAAGATTTTCTAAGTACATCACAATGGAGTATCTACACTCTTGAGGAGCAAACTTTGACCAAGTCAAAGTTCGTCCCAAGAGATGAGAGAGAACAAGGGAGCACCTTCACTATGGAGAAACTTTGAATTGGACTTAGAATATTTTCTAAGTCACATACATACAACACCATGGAAGCAACTTCACTTGGAGAGCAAACTTTGACCAAGTCAAAGTTTGCGCCTCCAAGCCATTCATGCAGTGGTGCACCTTGCTCTAACTTAGAAATTTTTCTAAGTACCATCACAAGTGAAGACATGCACTCTTGAGGAGCAAACTTTGACCAAGTCAAAGTTCGTCCCAAGAGATGAGAGAGAACAGGGGAACAACTTCACTATGGAGCACTAGTTGGAGTATTTACTTAGAATTATTTTCTAAGTCTTGGCTGATCAACTTGGAAGAAGAGGAGCCAAAGCGCAACCTTTGACTTTAGTCAAAGTTTGCGACTTTGACCTCCCTAAGAGAAGAGGCGCAAGTTTACTTGCATGAATTAATTTTAAGTGAACTCCCCTTGCTTACAGTGTAACTTGGCGCAAGTTTTGACTCAATTAGTCAAAATACAAGGTACATACAATGAAGCCAATGGAGCGCAACTTTGGAGCGCAAACTTTGACTTAGTCAAAGTTTGCGACTCCAAGTGTCACAGTGATCCCTGCTTAAAATTCTAAGTTGATTTTATCTCAAGGCACAGCCACAGGGGTACACTGATTAAGCGCAAACTTTGACTGTCAGGCGCCAACTTTGACTTTGCTGTGGGATATTGAACTGGCGCAACTTCAAGTATATATATTGGAGTTAGATTTATTTTGGATATCTGAATCCGTCCAGGACGAACTCAAGTCGTCCAGGACGAACTCGTTAACCATGGTTAGTTTATGAAAGTCTATAAATATGTGATTGTGGTTCTCACAATTCAAAACATCCTTCGGGATGAAATGGCCAAGTGCTCTGCACGGCTACTCCCACTATACACACACCCTAGCCTAGCTTTGTAATAGAAATATTAGTAGTGGTTAGAGTTTGTAATATTGAGAGTAGTGGCCATTGTAGCCAACCTTCGGGTTTGGATTTGTAGCACCTTCGAGGTATTTATCAATATACAGATATACCTTGGAAAATATTGTGTGTTGGTTTAATATTTTCATATCCTCAGAAATCGACCCAATAAATATCCGGAACACGAAACCCATTACAGGACTGCAATTTATTTATCCGCAAGATTCGAAAGAATTTTAAATTGTAGTGAGTATCGTATTCAACCCCCCCTTCTACGATACTTTGGACCTAACAATTTACGGTTGCCATATAGATTGATCTCTACACATTGATTTCCCATTATATTATTTGTCCAGTTGAGGTGATTTATACAAAGACTTGTTCATGTTGGATGGGTAAGTTGTATCCTTACAAAATCTACACACTTGATGCACAACTATACAAAGTGATCAATTTATGCAAATTGATGGGTATTATAAATGTTTTGATTAAATTAAACCCAGCCAAATATTTTGATTTTCAACCTAAAAGATTTCTTATGAATATGATTTCTATTAATATATCCCACTTTTTTTTACTTATTTATATTCATGCTCTTTTTGTCTTTTGATGGGTGTTTATCTTTTATATAAGCTTGAATTCAACCAATATTATAATTCGAGTTTGATCATAAATAATTATTGTATTATGATTTGGATGCACCTAATGTTCATAATAGCCCGTGACATATTTGTTTAATGGAATTTGAGTTTTCTTCAATCGTCAAATATTGGAAATATTTATTTGACCATATACTTGAAATAATAAGTTGTATAAATCAAGTATATAAAAGGAATATTTGGAGAAAACAATGAAGAATGTGCTCCAAGATAGATTGATCTCGGATCCATTCTCCTTGTAGTGCTTATAGGTACGTTTAGAACAACACTCACTACCTCATAAGTGCTCATAGCCAATACTTTGGTAGGTTGCACTATACTTTTTAGTTTTATTTTTGGTAATACTACCAAAATTGTGTTTTATTTGACATGATTACACTTTTGTATTAGGGATAAATGCAACTTTACTTTCAAATATTACATTAAACTCCACCTCAAATTGTTGCAAAAGACTCAATCGTTTTAACAATTACAAAAATTAAATGTATTATGAAAATATATATATATATATATATATATATATATATATATATATATATATATATATATATATATATATATATATATATATATATATATATATATATATATATATATAAACTGAAATTTCATCCTCACACATTTCACTCTCGAAGATCTCTGGTCTCTTGATGCTCTCTTATCTTTTTAAGCTCAGGTCTCAACTCCCATTTTTTAAATATTTGACTCAACTGTTTTTTTTATGTTGCTCAAAATTTTTATTTATATTCAGGGTTTCTCTTTGTAGGTATAGTTGCAGTCTCTCTCTATCTTTATAATTATGGTTTTATTCATATTTTTGGGCATACTTTTAATTTGTAATTAGGGTTTTTATATTTGGGGTTCATTGGGGGTTTTTTATATAGGGTCAATCGGGTGTTTTCTATTTGATTTGTTGTTGAGGTTTCAGATTTGTTAATTTTGGTCTTCGTGTAATTGAACTATAGTTATGATTTTGTATATTATAATTTAGGATTTTTTGGTAATTGAACTTGAGTTAGGGTTTTGTAAGTGAACTTTAATTGTGCTTTGAATCACACTGCAAAACACAATCTCCAAGCTCCTAATATTTTAGTAACTGAGTTGAAAATAGTCTCTCTCCACAATAATGATTAATATATAGAAATGTTGCAGCTCTCTCTTGATAAATTCATATAGTATATGCTATTATATTCTCTCATGTACTTGTGCTGTTATATAGTGGAAAGACAACGGAGAAGCTCTTAATATACTCATGAATGAGTTAAAAGTATTCTCCCAGCATAAAAATTATTGATATAGAGAAATTATTACTCGGCTGATAATTTTAATAATCCCTCTATATACCATATCCTCTAAACGTACAATCCTCCAATGTCATTTAACATGAATGATTCAACGGGATGAATATCACCTCGCACTCGAATTCTAATGTTAGGATCTTAAGCCTTGAGGATGAGAAAAATGCTAGTTGAGTATCCAAAAAAATATGGCTTGAGGATTTAAAAAATTTGACTTATATTTTGGCTACTATTGACCGTCTCTCAAAAAAGCTTTTAAGGTTTTTTCAAGATAATAAGGATGTCTTTGCATGGAAAATCATAAATATGCTATGAATTGATCCCCAATTATTGACCAATATGCTAAATATTAACCCAAACAAAGAGTATTGAATTAGATGAAGCGAAGTTCTCTACTTAAAAGGCAAAAAAACATTTAAATAGAGGCAGACAATTTCTTGAAATGAAGGTTCTTAAAGAAAATTCATTTTCTAGAACCGCTTGTAATACATTGTTGGTGATTATTTTGAGTTACAGAGAATTCCAACTTTGTTTGCTGCCACACTCTATGGACAACACATATTGAGTTTCATGGATGACTTCAACATATACAACCAAATGAAAATGCATATGGAGGACACCCAAAGGTGTCAATTATAATTGACTTTTGTGTGTACACGCCCACTAAAACATTATCTATGACCTTGACAATAGTGATTAAAGTGTCTAAGCATATCCTTGGAAAATAGTATTAATAAAAATATGGAAATAGTATCAGCATATATGATATCACATTCATAACTTTGGGTAAATTTCACATGTATTACTCTTGTCAAAGCAAATACACACTACAAGAAATCTTGAATCAGACAACACTGATCAGACAACGGACGCTGAAAAAAGCGTTGGCCGAAAACGAGATACAACGGTTTATTTTCATCCTCGAAAAACTATTGTTTAATACCACGACCTACAATGGTTAAAAAAATGTTGTCTAGTAAATTCAATCAGACAACGGTGTCTTACCTGTGGTATTGTGTAATGATGCACGATAGACAACTGTTTTTAGAGCCGATGTGTGAAGAAACTTCACACAATAGTTCAAGAAACCGTTGTAAATAGACAAGTGTTTTATTTGTTGTGTTGTTTAAGAGCAGTTCAAACAAGGGTTCTATATAGTGTTGTGTGACTGGAAAGCTAACATACAAGTGTTTTTGTTACCATCGTAACATGGCCTTATAGACAAGCCTCTACTAACTAATAAAATGTTGTCTGACTAACTGAATTTTAAGAAAATAAATGTACATAAGAGAGTGCAAAGATACAAAAATCCTAACCAAAGTTATAACAAAATAATCAATTTCTTGATAGTCATAGGTTTTTCTTGCATTAGATAAAGAATTGGTCAAGGAAATGCAAATTTTTAACACAAAAAAATGAAAATTTATTATACAACGGTTTCTTTCCCATAAACCATTGTCTACACTACTTTTATACAACGGGATACAACATAGGTGCATATAAAAACCATTGTCTGTTAAACACTACAGGACAAAAAATACCTTTTAACAATAAGACAAAATTTATGATTTACTAGTATCGTTAAAAAAACATACAAAATGAACATAAAAAAATTTGATTTTTTTAATACATGACTAATATTGTTAGTTCTCGACATCCGTACGGTTAGATCATCAAAATAAATATTTATAAATTAATATAGAGCTAATTATATATACATAACAAAGATTCTATCCAGTACATTCTAAATTGTAAACATAAAATACATACTAATACTTACATCCGAACTACGAAATTGTCTTGGTATTACAATGAACCATACATATTTGCATATATGCATAATAAAAATATATTTTCTAATACAAAGAGTACAAAAACAAGAATTGATCAACAAAATGCGAATTTTAAACTTATAAAAATGAAAGTTTATTATACAACGGTTTTCTTCGCATAAACCGTTGTATACACTACTTTTATACAGCGGATTTTCCCTGAAGTGTTGTTTGAGCCTAATTTAGACAATGGATTCTCATACAACGGTATAACTTCGGTAACAGTTGTGTCATTTTCAATGATACAACATAGGTGCTATAAAAACAATTGTCTGTTAAACACTACAGGACAAAAAATACCTTTTTACAATAAGACAAAATTTACGATTTACTAGTATTATTAAAAAAACATACAAAATAAACATAAAATTTTTTGGTTTTTTTAATACAAGACTAATATTGTTAGTTCTCGACATCCGTACGGTTAGATCATCAAAATAAATATTTATAAATTAATACAGAGCTAATCATATACATAACAAAGTATCTATCCAGTACATTCTAAATTGTAAACATAAAATACATACTAATACTTACATCCGAACTACGAAATTGTCTTGGTATTAGAATGAACAATACATATTTGCATATATGCATAATAAAAATATATTTTCTAATACAAAGAGTACAAAAACAATAATTGATCAAGAAAATGTGAATTTTAAACTTATAAAAATGAAAGTTTATTATACAACGGTTTTCTTCGCATAAACCGTTGTATACACTACTTTTATACAACGGATTTTCCCTGAAGTGTTGTTTGAGCCTAATTTAGACAATGGATTCTTATATAACGGTATAACTTCCGTAACAGTTGTGTCATTTTCAATTATACAACATAGGTGCTATAAAAACCATTGTCTCTTAAACACTACAGGACAAAAAATACCTTTTTACAATAAGACAAAATTTACGATTTACTAGTATTATTAAAAAAACATATAAAATAAACATAAAAATTTTTGATTTTTTTAATACAGGACTAATATTGTTAGTTCTCGACATCCGTACGGTTAGATCATCAAAATAAATATTTATAAATTAATACAAAGCTAATCATATACATAACAAAGTATCTATCCAGTACTTTCTAAATTATAAACATAAAACATATACTAATACTTCTTATTTTAGATTTATATTCATCTATATAAAAATATCTTCTTATTACAAATAAACAATACCCATTTGTATATATCTATTATGTAAATATATATTTTCAAAACAAAGAGTACAAAATCAAAATTGATCATGAAAATGACAATTTTAACTCTCAAAAAATAAAAATAAAAATTACACAACCATTGTCTTCCAATAAAATATACTTCTAAATAAATTAATAAATAATTTTTTAAAGAGATAATCCAAAATAGACTAGTTTGACCGTGTAGTACTTTTACTAGTTTATTATTAAAGATTAAATTTAATATTTAGGTTGAGAATTAATTTAACAATCAACTAATATTTTGACTCGTACTTCTAACTAGTATTTCGTCTTAGATTAATGTCTTGATTTTAAAATAAATATTTATCGACATATATGTATAAAATAAAAATAAATTAATATTTATTTTACACATCTATAAAAATATTTGTAAAATTTATTAATTTTATATAATCTCTTAAAATTTGCTTATGCAAATTTTGCATCCCACTTTTAGTTCATTTCCTCGTTCAATTTTTCATTTCCCCCCTTATATTCCCTCCTTATTTTACTTCTCCGTTGAATCACAAAGTCCTTCATTTCCAAACAAGACAGCCGCTTAAGACCAACCAATACACAATATGAACCCTAGATCTGGGAATTTTTTCATCTTTGTGTCTCTTTCATATCTATCTTTAATTCTCTAAACTGGTTTGTTTGCTCTTTGATTTGGACGTTGTTAGAATACATCTTTATTTCTATGTGCCTAAATCTCATGTTTAATTGATTTTTATTTTGCCATACAAGCAAGCTGAGCTTGAATCACTACCGGAGTTTTCTTTGCCGCCCAAACATCTTCTAATGGTATATACAAGTCAGCCCATGAGACCAGACAAGTGTCTGCATCTGAACCTTTAGTTGGTATCAATTTTTTGCCCATTTCTCTATAATGTTGCATCTGGTTATTTCCCTTAGGTATTTTCTTTAGTGGGTATGTTTTGGATTTTATTACATTGTTAGGTAGTATACTGATTACTACTAATTTATTCTAATTTATCTTAATTGTACTGATTTGTTCGCACATCTCGATTTTTCAGGTGATTAGGGTTTTTACAGCTTCTTGAAATTAAGCTTTCAATTGGGTTTGAAATCAAGGTAAATGGGGTTGTATTTTGGGATTTCAGTTGATGTATTTTGGGTTCTTCAATTTATATGAATATATTTATGAGCTAATATTTTGGGTTTGTATTATCTGGAGGGATATAAATGGAGAGTGTGGGGAAGACTAAGTAAGAAAAAGAGGCTAGGGGAAGAGTGATTGAGAGAAGGGGGAAATGAGTAAGAGAGAGATAGAGAGATAATGGGGGGGGGGGGGAGTGATTTGGTTTTACTTGATGTGAATCTTAAGATTCTTGTATAATAATTTATATGTACTTGTATTGGAAACTCAGGGAAGACTTGATTTTTGGTTAGTGGTTTTCTTGATGTTGCAATTGCCTCATTGGAGCCTCATAGTTCTCTGTTTGGAGAAACAGAGAATTCTCTGTTTGGAGTCATGAGTATTGTTTCCCTGTTACTAAATCTTTTTAAACCTATTACCTCTTTTAATCTTCTTTTGTATCTAAACTGTTACTGGGGTTTGATATTATCAATATGCGGTGATTTGTGTATCAATTTGAAATATCTTAATTGATAATTACTAATACTCGTGTAAGTGATTCTTCTCCTAGGTGTATGTACTCTCAGATCCTAAGTAGGTCTTTTCTCTGGAATGCTATCTTCACTGTTTCTTTGCTTGGCATTGTCTTAATTCAAACACAGATACAACTTGTTTTGTACACACAGGATTCAGCCTTTTTTAGCAGAGTTTCAGCTCTTTTGTTCTCTCAATTCTATCTCACTTCAATATATTATAAGATTGATAGGAAGTTCTATTTATATACCAGTAGAGGATTATGCCATTGCTTACATAATCTAACTAGTTGTTCTCATCCATTACATAAGCTATATTTAATACTAGCCTACTATATTGACTGGTGACCAACCTTGAGTTATTTCCATCAACTGGTGCGGTATATTCTCCACAAGCTTTGAACTGCATGAAACTAGCATATGAGAGTCAGTGTCTATACTTCAGTTTCAAACTAGCCCGCCTTATTTCCAAGAATGTATATGCGGTAGAGGTGCTGCTCTTAGTTGAATTCTGCCATCTTTATTTAAGTCTGCCATATTTCATGGGTATAGTGATTCTATTTACTTCCATTCATATTACTCCTTTTATGACCGAGCTGTTTACATTAATGCAAATTCTTCAAGAATTTGAAATTCTAACAAAGATTGCATGGATTGAGGATGAACAATACACATATAATATATACTATATGCAAGGTTAAATAAACACAAAATACATACCCAGTTTATTAGTATCTGTCTTCTTTTTATGTTTGTATATATCCTACTTATCATACTCTTCATCCTATATGATCATCCTCAAGCTCTGTTTTGTAGTTTGCATGAATGGTACATAAATTTTACTAGACTATTGCATTCATTAACATTTTCAAAAGAAATTGACGGAAATTTTGTATTTCTTATGTCAGGGCTGATGCATTCAACTGGAAGGTAAATGAATTATAAAAGAGCGGAGGAAATAAAGAAACCAAGATAGAGAATATAGAAGAGCTAGCAGTGGAGAGCTCAAATCAAATTAAAGAATCTTTGTCGTAGATTAATCTTCATACCAACCAAGTTATTGGTGGATATTAGATGGTATATGTGGTTTGGTTGTAACACTAGTTATTAGTAGTGCATAATGATGATTTTTGTTTACAAATTTTTGGCTTGTTAATTACCGTCTCTAGTCTAGTTTAATCGAGTTATGTAAAATCATTGTCTATTATACTTTTAGCTAATTGGATAGTATAGGGCCATTGTCATATAAAACATGATACAATGGCTGTTATTAATAAAAAATATTGTCTCATAAAACTGGAAACAATGATTTCTTGTTAGAAAACCATTGTCTAAACAAATGACCAGCAATAATGATGAAACAAAAATCATTGTTAAAACATGTAAAAGACAACCAACTGTCAAAAAGAAAACCGTTGTCTGACATAAATAAACACAACAGTCTCACTAATTAAAATATTGTTAGAAGGGCCTTACACAAGTGGGTTGGTGTTCGAAACCCGTTGTACAAGACAGGAAAAAACGAGCTTCTCTATTCAACTATCGTTGTATGATCATCCTACCAACAAGTCTACCTAACTACTAAAACAGTTGTGCAAAGTCTTATCAACAACACAAATTTGGAAAATGACTATTGTTATAAGACATTTACAACAACATTTTTTTTAGAAATCCCGTTGTTGTTTCTGGGTGTTGCACAACGTTTTAGTTAAAGTAAACCATCGTGTTGCCCACACTCAGACAACGTTCGACCCGTTGTCTGATATGCGTATCATACGGCGGCTCGATAGACCACGATTTTTCGAGGTGTCAGACAACGGGCAAAAACGCTTGTCTGATGCTGTTTTCCTTGTAGTGACAATGTATATATAACCTGCATAAATATCTCATAGGACATCTAAAATAAGACCGATTACATAATGTTGATGCAATCTGCATGAAAATCAAATTGAACTTACAAAAGGCACATAATAAAATTGTTTTACACATTTCAAAAATGAGACTCTTTTGAGAAATAAAGCCATTCATAAAATTACTTTATAGTATTAATTGAAGTGGGCATGATTTTTCTTTTTTTTAATATTATTTGTTTACTAGATTCTTTCAAGTTATTAAATATAATAAATAATATAAAATAATAACATCAACTCTACATTCTCATTCGAGACTATATATTTAAAATCGTTAATTATAGAATCTTTTCATATATTTTACCATTCCAAGTAATAAAAAGTATTAAAATAATATTTTTATTTATTAGAACTAACAACAAAAAATTGAAATATATTTTTGTCAATAGTTCTATATATATTATCCTCATTTGTCCTTATTCAATTTTTACAGAAAGTCAAGAGAGATAAAAAAAAATATTGTGGACCGAGTGAATTCAAATTAGGCTATAGTTTTCATACACCCGGGTTGGACACAACTAAATCAAATCTAATAGTTTTTTATAGTAAACACTAGGACCCGCCCCAAGCCAACCTAGCCAAAACTTAGTAGCCTCATCCAAGCTTTATATATATAATCCCGGTGAGCCCCAACCAATCATTATATATATTACCCTGAGCCCAACTTATTTCTTGGAAATTTTTTTGAAGGAGTAAGCAATTAATTCAAGGAATCCCACATCTGGGCAAGAGGTACTTAAATTAGAATGCTATGTACCTAGTAAGAAAGTGTAAATATTTTGTGCTCCATATTTATTTAATTGTAAAAATTTATATGTTACATCCTTTTGCAATTCCTAGTGACTTTATTGGGTAATTGACCTAGATCTATTATAAAAAGGTTGTTTCAGATAATAGTTTTTTACTTACAATTTGTTTCTTATATATTCTCAAGTTATCATGTGATTGTGTACATTGACCACAGGATAGTAAAAACATAATAATGGAAATTTTTCTTCAATTAGTGTTACTATGATGATTACTAATGGCACAATGTTTTAGGATTATTGTTGTTATGTTGATGTTTATTATTAGTGAACTTTAAAATATTTGTTAGATGAACTGTAGTTATATTCAATTTCAATTAAACTTTTCTCTCATATAATTTTAAAGAAAATCAATTTTAATCTCTAACTCTTAATAAATATTTATAGTATAAGTATATAAAGAAATTTCCAAAATTTGAACTCAATAGTGTTTAATATTAATGTTTAACTTAAAGAAAATGAAAACAACACATTATAAGCACAACTAAGTATTTGATGATATTTCTACAAACTCTGGTCACTAAAAGGTGCATTATTTAAAAATTAAATGGCTGTTATTAAGCTCATTTTCTTTATGTTAGCATAATTTGTCTCCCTTTATCTCAGAAATTGGGTTGAGTATGGAGACATTTAGAACAATCACACACACACAAAATCTTGTTACTATTTGGGTAGGTAAGCTAAACCTTATGTCTCCATGGATACGCTGTTGAATGGAAGACACATAGACATCCATAATGAAGGACTTGAATGATAAAGTGAAGCATACAAAAGTATAACTCATTTGATTATTAATATAGTTATATTCAATCTATATTCCTTATACATATGAAGCATTTTACTTCTATATGTGTGTGTGTGTGTATATATAGAAATATATATATATACATATAGATAGATAGATAGATAGATAGATAGATAGATATTGATGTTATTACAATACCGTTCTAGCAAGGTAAAAAGACTTAGTCTTATATTTATTCCACTTGTTTTATTAAGATGTATGTTGAATACCTTGAATCTAGTATATCTTAGTGAGCATGTTATATGGTTTTTAGTCTACTAATATGACATGTGAATAGTCTATCTTATAAAGATATGTACATTGGCTTTCTACAATAACATCTTTTAAGAACAGGAGAATATAGTGTGCTAAATTAATGTACATTTCCTTTGAAACCTAAAGCTTAAACTATTTACACATTACAATAAATTGGTCATCATATACCTTATAGAATTCTAAATTCGACACACACATTTCAGGTGCACCCATTCCTTGGAAAACCAGCATGGCTCGACCTGTTCGTGGATAAAACGTTCTTTGACGTTTGTTAAGTTCATGACTTTTCCAAAAATTACCGAAACATATATGGTATTAATTGTGATTTAGCCCTTTGGCAACAGTGTATTACATCAGATTCACATGATGGATACAATATATTAAAAATTTATCGACTTGTCGAGAAGAATGTGGTCCACGATGATCAAATGAAAAAGTATATAGATTGCACCAAGATTCAGGTATGTGATAGAAATGATGATAAATGAACTTCATAAAAGTGTGGAAGTTAATTATTTTCAAGCTCAAAGATGTCAAAGACATAACAAGAAAATGAAACTAAATAAATTATCAATTCTTCAAAACAAGGTTAGAGAGAAGTAGTCACATGGGGAGAAAGGAAGAGCTAGAAAATAGACAAGGGGGTTAAAATTTTATGTATATTCATTGTAATATTACCTTTTTATATTATTACCATATGTTTGAATACTTTTTGAATAATATCCCACTCTGTTGTTCCTCGTTTTATCCTTGGTATAGTCCATAGTCAAACTCTAGTGAAATAAATTAGCATCCAATGTCAAAGTTTTTATACTTGAAATCAAATTTTGTAATCACACACAATTTATATCCTTACACACACATACGCGCACACACACACACATATATATATATATAAGAAAGTTCTATGGAGACTGTATTATTTGGAGACTGCAGAGACTTAATCCTGACCATCCAATCATTAAACATCCAGTGGGTGCATATATTTTGTCCTCCACATTCGTTTCTCTCCCTATCCTGTCATGCACTTCTAAATTAGTGTCCTGCACATTCGTTTCTCTCCCTATCCTATCCTCCACTTCTAAATTAGTGAACAACAAGCGGTACTTGTAAATCCTACATACAAGAATAAATGTATCACAAAATATGCGAGACACATTATTAATATACATTACTAGAAATGCAGGACAAGAATACTCAAAATTAGAAAGATAGACCGAAATTAAAAATCAAAACTCATGTCGATGATCTTGCAGCAATTGAAGTCATGATATCCCAAGAATCTATTCTGGAAACTGCAATGTTCTATAATTGCTGTTTACAAGAAATGCGGGACAAGAATATTGTAAATTATAATAGTAATTGTTGTTTCCTAGAATTGCTTGACAACAATATTTAATCATGTCCATTAATTGATAGATTATATTTACGGTAGATCTTGTAGTCTCTAAGGACTCCAAAATTTTATGGTCTCCATTGAGCCCAACTCATATCTCTCTCTATATATCACATATGACATATAAGTTCTTATAAAAGTTATTGTAGTGTCACTAACTATATATATATGTCATAGAAAAGTTAATTTGGATTTAAAAAATACTTGATATGCAGTGTCGGTCACCTCTGCCTAGTGTATGCCTACCAAGCCTAGCTCCCGTCACCTACACATAAGCAATGCATAGTTCAGGTAAATAATAAAATAATTTCACCCATCACCGGTAGTTGACTTTCTACATAGAAGTTTTGCCTTGACACATACTCTCGACGGTGAAATAGTATAATACAAAGATAACAAGTCAAACTATAATTTGTCAAAAAAGATATACACTTATTATAATTTATAATATTGTTTAATTATATGTATGGTCGGGACTACAGCCTTACATTTGCAACAAGCTGTCGGTTAACTCTCCCTTAAAACTTTTCCACACAATGACTATGGTTCGAAGACAGATGAAAGATCTACATGTGAAACATGTAGAAAAATTTTGAGCAACCTATCTCGCCATCGCTATTGCAACATCAATTGCAAGGTAACTTATGTATTCAAACACGCAAAAGAAAGTGTTCATTTTTTATTTGAAATGGTTTTAGATTGATTCATATATATGTACATATATATTATATATATATACATATACATACATACATACGTATAATTGCTTACTTTAAAAACTAAACTATCTTGTTTAGGCAATAGCATTCTCAAGAAAGGCCAAAAGCTCGGATCCACCATTTCTAGCAGTCAAAAAGAGAACAAGATCAAATATCGAAAGAAACACAATTGCCCCTAGCCATCAGACTTTCAATGGACAAGAGGTGGGAATCAAAAGATATAAAAGAAAATGAACCCCTCAAAGGGCTCCCTTCTTTTGATTTACTTTAAATTCAAGACCGGTTGTTTCTAGCATACTCATAAAACTCATTTTCAAATATTACTAATTTAATAAACTGAATAGGTTAATGTTATGTTTATTAAGATTAAGAACTATGAACCTTGTACTCAATGTCAACCACTAACTATGAAATTAATATTTTGAGGCCCTTTGTAGTATATATTATGTTGGATTTATATTGGAGACATTTTAAGTCTTTCTTTTGCTCTCAATATTAGTTTTTTCAAATCACAAGCAAAAATATTCATATAGAAAGACATGATTTAAAATTAATCACCACCGAGTGTCTTTAGTGTAACTTCAACTTGTAACAATGACAGAACCAGATTTATCATTTACATTGAGTAGTCTAAAAGATCCAGGTCTAAGCCAGTAGTATTAATCAAAGATATAAATTATCAAAACTGAAAATTATTGTCTAACAAAAAGGTATTAAGTTGGTAGAAGATAGAATGCATTAAGTTGGTAGAAGATAGAATGCATATAATTTTATCTTGGTTGAGAAGTTTGTCACTCGGTTGGTGAGGTATGTTGCTTATAGATTCTTGATAGGACTTAGAGTTCTTTGTAATAAACTTATGAGTTAGGTGGCCATAATAACCTTAATTAATTCACATCATGTACTTTATGGTAGGGGAAGGGCTTGTGATGGTCCTAGTAAATGGACTGAGAGATAGGTGAATGTTTTACTCAATTTCACTAATCATTAAGCAGTACTGGGGCCGTTTGGGTGAGCTTAAAATAAGTGCTTATTGCTTAAAATAAATAAGTGGAGTGAAAGTTAGAAGCAAGATAAGACTTATAAGTGATTAAAGTGTTTGAGAAATAAGTAGAAGTCCTGAAATAAAAGCTAGCATTACTAGCTTTTTATAAGTGCTTCTTGACTTTTTACACAAACGGTACGAATAAGTGCTTCTAACTTATAAGCCGAGAAGTCCGGCTTAAAATGGGTTGCCAAACACCCACTTAATAAGGGCGAGCCATCTCATTAAACCGCAATGTGATTTAAAAACCATTGCCCCTATAAGAATATTCAATATCTTAAAATTTATAACAACAACTTTTAATTTTTCTTTGAATAGAAAATTTATTGCCCCTCCCACAACACTAAAAAAAAAGCAGATTGGTATGTACTTGGCAATAGCTGGGTCCTACAACACTATCCTTAAAGGATATGACTCCATGCCTTGGAGGTCCTGGCTTCAACATCACTTGGCACTCGAATTCTAATTTTAGGATCTTAAGCCTTGAGGATGAGAAAAATGTTAATTGAGTATCCAAAAAATATAACTTGAGGATCAAAAAAATTTGACTTATATTTTGGCTACTATTCATAGTCCTTTGCATGGAAAATCATAAATATTCTATGAATTGATCCCCAATTATTGACGAAGATGCTAATTATTAACCCCAACAAAGAGTATTGAATTAGATGAATCGAAATTCTCTACTTGAACGGCAAAAAAACATTTAAATAGAGGTAGACAAGTTCTTAAAACGAAGTTTCTTAAAGAAAATTCATTTTCTAGAACCGCTTGTAATACATTGTTGGTGATTACTTTGAGTTACAGAGTATTCCAACTTTGATGGCTGCCACACTCCATGGACAACACATATTGAGTTTCATGGATGACTTCAACATATACAACCAAATGAAAATGAATAAGGAGGACACCCGAAGGCCAAAGGTGTCAATTATAATTGACTTTTGTGTATACCCGATGTGATTTTTTCGGACTAAAACATTATCTATGACCATGCCAATAGTGAATACAATGTCTAATTAAGCATATCTTTGCAAAATAGGATTAATAAAAATATGAAAATAGTATCAGTATATATGATATCACATTCATAACTTTGGATAAATTTCACATGTATTACTCTTGTCAAAGCAAATACAATGTATATATAACCTGCACAAATATCTCATAGGACATCTAAAATAAGTCGGATTATAATTATATAATTATATTTAAATACACAAATAATTATTTTTAAATGATCAAAAAATTTAAAGATGTTTCTCAAGTATACTATATTCATTATATACAATGCATAATATGGGTAGCACTCCATAGCATACCCTCTTATATGGAGTTACGTAGCACACCATTATAAATATATACGTAATATATAATTTATTATATTTTTTATGAAATATAATTGCAAATTTTGATTATTGAACCGAAAACGAAGTTATACAATTTTTTTTATTCCAAAGATCATCTAAAATTATGCAATATCTCAACATGATTCTATAACAGAATAATAATCATCCAGAATTATTCTGTTGTAGAATTAGTTCCGAAAATATACCTTTTTCCATCAAATTTTAAGTGTTAAATTAATTAAAATAGATATATTATATAGTATTCTATATTAGAATCACGTTTTATATGTATTCTATAACAGAATTTATAATAAAAATGATGATTTATAGTGGCGCACTATGTAACTCCATATAAGGAGTCCCTCGAATGTTGGCCTGCATAATATTACTTACAGTATATAAACACACATATCATCTTTTTTTGTTTCAAGTAGTTTTCCTTCATCCTTCCATAATGTTGATCCAATCTAAATGAAAATCAAATTGAACTTACAAAAGGCATTTAATAAAATTGTTTTCCACATTTCAAAAATAAGACTCTTTTGAGAAATGAAGCCATTCATAATATTACTTTATTGTATTAATTGAAGTGGGCATGATTTTTCTTTTTTTTTAATATTATTTCTTTACTAGACTCTTTCAAGTAATTAAATATAATAAATAATAGAAAATAATGACATCAACTCTACATTCTCATTTGAGAATATATTTAAAATTGTTAATTATAGTATCTTTTCGTATATTTTACCATTCCAAATAATAAAAAGTATTAAAATAATATTTTTATTTATAAGAAATAACAACAAAAATTTGAAATATATTTTTATCAATGGTTCTATATATATTATCCTCATTTGTCCTCATTCAATTTTTACAAAAAGTCAAGAGAGATAAAAAAATATTGTGGATCGAGTGAATTCAAATTAGGCAATAGTTTTCATACACCCTGGTTGAACACAACTAAATCAAATCTAATAGCTTTTATTATAGTAAACATTAGGACCGGGCCCAAGCCAACCTAGCCAAAGCTTACTAGTCTAATCCAAGCTTTATATATATATATATATATATATATATATATATATATATATATATATATATATATATATATATATATATATATATATAAAATATTTTACCATTTCAAATAATAAAAAGTATTAAAATAATATTTTTATTTATAAGAAATAACAACAAAAATTTGAAATATATTTTTATCAATGGTTCTACATATATTATCCTCATTTGTCCTCATTCAATTTTTACAAAAAGTCAAGAGAGATAAAAAAAAATATTGTGGACGGAGTGAATTCAAATTAGGCTATAGTTTTCATACACCCTGGTTGGAGACAACTAAATTAAATCTAATAGCTTTTATTATACTAAACATTAGGACACGGCCCAAGCCAACCTAGCCAAAGCTTAGCAGTCTAATCCAAGCTTTATATATATAATACTCCTGAGCCCAGACCAATCATTATACCCTCAGTAGCCCAACTTATTTAGTGAAAAATTTTGGAAAGAAGAAGCTATGATCTCAATGAATTCTGGGCAACTGGTTGGTACTTAAATTAAAATGCTATGTACCTAGTAAGAAATTGTAAATATTTTGTGCTTCATTTTTACCTAATTGCAAGAATTTATATGTTACATCCTTTTGCAATTTCTAGTGATTTTATTGGGTAATTGACCTAGATCTATTACAAAAAGGTTGTTTCAAATAATAGTTTTCTACTTACCATTTGTTTTCTATATATTCTCAAGTTATCATGTGATTGTGTACATTGACCATAGGATAGTGAAAACATAATAATGGAAATTTTTCTTCAATTAGTGTTACTATGATGATTACTTTATATTAATGTTTGAACTCAATAGTATTTAATATTAATGTTTAACTTAAAGAAATGAAAAGAACACATTCTAAGCACAACTAACTATTTGATGATATTTCTACAATCTCTAGTCACTAAAAGGTGCATTATTTAAAAATTAAATGGCTCTTGTTAAGCTCATTTTCTATATCTTAGCATACTTTGTCTCCTTTTATCTGACAAATTCGGTTAAGTATGGAGGCATTGAGAACAATCACACACACCAAAAAAAAAAATGTTACTATTTGGGTAGGTAAGCTAAGCCTTGTGTCTCCATGGATACCTTGTTGAATTGAAGACACATAGACAAACATAATGAAGACTCGAATGATAAAGTGAAGCTTACAAAAGTATAACTCATTTGATTATTAATATAGCTATAGTCAATGTATATTCCTTATACATATGAAGCATTTTACTTCAATATATATATATATGTGTGTGTGTGTGTGTATAGACATATATATACATATAGATAGATAGATATTGATGTTATTATAATACCGTTCTAGCAAGGTAAGAAGACTCAGTCTTATATGTATTCCACTTGTTTTATTAACATGTATACCTTGAATCTAGTTTATCTTAATGAGCATGTTCTATATCTTAATGAGCATGTTCTATGGTTTTGAGTCTACTAATATGTCATGTGATATATAGTCTATCTTATAAAGATATGTACATTGGATTTCTACAATAACATCTTTTAAGAACAGGAGAATATAGTGTGCTCAATTCATGATGTCCATTTCCTTTTAAACCTAAAGCTTTAAATATTTACACATTACAATGAATTGGTCATCATATTCTCTATAGAATTCTAAATTCGACGCATACATTTCAGGTGCACCCATTCATCGGAAAACCAGCATGGCTCGACCTGTTCGTGGATAAAACGTTCTTTGACGTTTGTTCAGTTCATGACTTTTCCAAAAATTACCGAAACAAATACTGTATTAATTGTGATTTAGCCCTTTGTCAACACTGTGTTACATCATATTCACATGATGGACACGTACAATATATTAAAGCTTTATCAACTTGTCGAGAAGAATGTGGTTCGCGATGATGAAATGAAAAAGTACATAGATTGCACCAAGATTCAGGTATGTGATAGAAATGATGATAAATGAAATTTATAAAGTGTGGAAGTTAAGTATTTTCAAGCTCAAGAGATGTCAAAGGCATGACAAAAAAATGAAACTAAATAAATTATTAGTTCTTCATAACAAGGTTAAAGAGAAGTAGTCACATGGGGTGAAACGGAGAGTAGAGATAGAAAATAGACTAGGGGGCTAAAATTTTATGTATATTAATTGCAATATTACCTTTTTATATTATTACCATATGTTAGAATACTTTTTGAATAATGTCCCACTCTGTTTTTCCTCGTTTGATCCATGGTATATTCCATAGTCAAACTCTAGTGAAATAAATTAGCATCCAATGTCAGAGTTTTTATACTTGAAATCAAATTTTGTAATGACACACAATTTATAACCTTACATATATATATATATATATATATATATATATATATATATATATATATATATATGTATATATATATATATAGGCCAACATTCCAGAGAGGGACTCCTTATATGGAGTTACATAGCGCGCCGCTATAAATCATCAATTTTATTATAAATTCTGTTATGGAATACATATAAAACGTGATTCTAATATAGAATATTATAGAATATGTCTATTTTAAGTAATTTAACACTTAAAATTTGATTAAAAAAAGTATATTTTCGAAACTGATTCTACAACAGAATAATTCTGGATGATTATTATTCTGCTATAGAATCATGTTGAGATATTGCATAATTTTAGATGATCTTTGGAATAAAAAAAAATTGTATAACTTCGTTTTCGGTTTGATAATCAAAATTTTCAATTATATTTCATAAAAAATATATTAAAATATATATATTATGTATATATTTATAATAGTGTGCTACGTAACTCCATATAAGAGGGTATGCTATGGAGTGCTACCCTATATATATATATATATATACTTCTCATATATATATATGACATATAAATTCTTATAAAAGTTACTGTAGGGTCACTAACTAAATATATATGTCATAGACAAGTTAATTCAATGCATAGTTCAGGTAAATAATTAAAAAAATTCCACCCATCAACGGTAGTTGAATTTCTACATAGAAGTTTTGCCTTGACACTTACTCTTGACGGTGAAATAGTCTAATACAAAGATAACAAGATCAAACTATAATTTGTCAAAAAAGATATACACTTATTATAATTTATAATATTGTTGAATTCTATGTATGGTCGGGACTACAGCCTTACATTTGCAACAAGCTGTCGGTTTACTCCCTTAAACCTTTTTCACACAATGACTCTGGCTGTTGAAAGATCTACATGTGACACATGTAGAAGGATTTTGAGCAACCCATCCCGCCATCGCTATTGCAGCATCAGTTGCAAGGTAACTTATGTATACAAACACGCAAAAGAAAGTGTTCATTTTTTATATGAAATCGTTTTAGATTGACTCATATATATATATAGAGAGAGAGAGAGAGTTAAGTTCTATGGAGTACATAAAAACATTGGAGTATTGGAGTACAAATCATAATTTTTTAGTTTGATCCTATATAATATCTTTGATTATCCAAATTTTGATATAATCTATCATTTATAAGTTGTCTTGCACATAATTGTCAATTAATCATTAATATCTTTCAACTTTAACAAGTATTAAGATTATTGTTCTGCTTATTAGTTATATTGCAGAACATAGAGTCCTATGATTTATAAAAGTAATTATTCTACCATTTGATCACGATAGTTTATGTTGCAGAACATAATGTGTAGGTTGTCAAATATTTACAAATATTATTGAACAAAAAAAATTGAAATTTAGATGACTAGATTATATTTTATCAAACTTTGTACTTCAATACTCCAATTTTTTTTGTACTCCATAAAACTTAACTATATATATAGAGAGAGAGAGAGGGGGAGAGAGAGGGTGTATCAACGGGTAACTCATTTATTTGAGTAACCGCGCTCAACCCTACGATCATTGATGATGAGAAGGTACACTATACTTGCTTTTTTCTACCGCCATGTGTGGTAACGGCAACATTGGGCCAGGCTGGACGTGTGTATCATATGGGCCAGGGCTGGACACGGACGTGTGTATCATATCAGTATTTAATTTAGTTATAGTTTCCTAATAAGATAATTTTAAAACTTTATGTTTATACTTTATTTTATTTTTACACAAAGCAATATAATTTCATGTATAATTATATTTTTAAAATCATTCTCGTATAGTAAATTTATTATATTATATTTTGTATTTTGTGTAATATTAGTCGTGTTCAGTGTTTTTTATTATATTAGGTAAAATTCTTATATATATTTATAATTAAATTCTTAGGTTTTTTAATTAAAATAAAATTTTATTACTATAATTTTATGAAAAGATGGGGTTATTTAATTGTTCATGTTCTTTATTTTTATAACTATATTTTATATAATTTTATATATTTTGAAGATTAAAAATAAAATTGCTATAATTTTCCTAAAATAATATGTTTAGTAATTACACATGTTCTGTATTATTATAATTATGTTCAGTATTAATTTAAGTATGTTCTGTAATATAAATAAAATCTATATACATGTAATGTACTGTAATTTTATATTAAGATTATGTCTGTACTTCTGTATGTTCTGTATTTTTACAATTAAGTGTTGTAATCATGTAGGTTCTGTATTTTTATAAATATATTCTATACTTTTAACTGTGTTCTGTAATTAATGTAAAAATATAAATATCTGTAACGTAATTTTATCAAAATATTGTATTTTGTAATTAGGCTTTATGCATGTTCAATATAAAACAGATCGCAGTAAAATATGAAAAAAAAAATGATAATTGTTGTGTGTGCACAGTGTGGAAAAGCCCGTATGAAAAATATAACTGTCATTCTGACATGATCCAGTACTACAAGCAACACATAACTCATGTGGGTAAAATAATATAATAGTTGTGGTTAAAAGTTACGTGCTTACTATTTAAGTGGTTACCCGCTGGGAACGCCTATATATATAAAGTTATATGTAGACAACTTTTATTGGAGACCGTGAAGACCACTTATGTTGCAATCAAAACACTATAAAATACATTGTTTTGTGATGTATGATCAACAAATATCATGTATTCATTAAAATTGTTGAAAATCATCTATATTTCATAAGTATATAATGTATGTTCTGCAAGTTGAACAATGTCCTGCAAACTAAATTTATTTCGTAGAATATAACATTTTGTAATGTTCTACATGCGAAACTTATATGATATTCAAGATTTTAAAGTGAAATAATGATTTTGTACAACATGATGTGCAAAACTATACGTTTTGCAATGTTTTTATGCAATATTTGGTCTCCACGGTCTCCAATAAAAGTGGTCTTCATAGAATTTTAATATATATATATATATATATATATATATATATATATATGCGTATAATTACTTACTTTAAAAACTAAACTATCTTGTTCGGGTAATAGCATTCTCAAGAAAGGCCAAAAGCTCGGATCCACCATTTCTAGCGGTCAAAAAGAGAACATGATCAAATATCGAAAGAAACACAATTGCCCCTAGCCATCAAGTAGTCAAGAGGTGGGAATCAAAAGAAATAAAAGAAAAGGAACCCCTCAAAGGGCTCCCTTCTTTTGATTTACTTTAAATTCAAGACGGGTTGTTTCCAGCATACTCTTAAAACTCATTTTCAAATATTACTAATTAATAAACTGAATAGGTTGATGTTATGTTTATTGAGATTAAGAACTATCAACCTTGTACTCAATGTCAACCAATAACTATAAAATTAATATTCTAGGCTTTGTAGTATATATTATGTTGGATTTATAATGGAGACATTTTAAGTCTTTCTTTTGCTCTCAATATTAGTTTTTCCAAATCACAAGCAAAAATATTCATATAGAAAGACATGATTGTGTAACTCCAACTTGTAACAATGACATAACGAGATTTGTCATTTACATTGAGTAGTCTTAAAGACAGGGCGGTGCGTCAAATTGTAGGTGCCCTGTGCAAAATTAAAAATATGCGCCCCAACAACAAAAAAAATATATTAATTATATAAAATAATTAAAAGTAATTATTTTTTTTATTATTTTGACATAATTATAAAAAATTAAAAAACGGGAAAAACAAGTACAAAAATAGTAAGATATAATAATTATAAAGAAATATAATCATACAAAAACTAATTTAAATGTAAAATTTATTAAATTTTGATGTAAAACTTTAACTAACTGATTTATTAATTTTAATTTAACTTTTCCATTGAATATATAAACATTAAATAGAAACCTAATTTAAAATAAATTAGATATTCAAAAATTGAATTATTAAAATAAATTGATTAGTAATTAGTTATCTAAATTACTAATCAAACAGATTAATATTCTTATTACACATTTTTCTTATTAGTTTTATTTAAAAAAATTATAAATTATTTTATCATTAAGACTAATATAACATTTTTTTAATTTTGCTAAGATAATATTCAAACAACGCATACATATACAATGTGCCCCTCAAAATTATGGGTCATGTTCTGTCCAACACCTCGAACACCTTCCGGCACGGCCCTGCTTAAAGAACCAGGTCTAAGCTAGTAGTATAAATCAAAGATATAAATTATCAAAACTGAAAATTATTGTCTAACAAAAAGGTATTAAGTTGGTACAAGAAAGAATGCATATAATTTTATCTTGGTTGAGAAGTTTGTCACTCTGTTGGTTGGTGAGGTATGTTGCTTATAAATTCTTGATAGGACTTAGACTTCTTTGTAATCTCACATCATGTACTTTATGGTAGCGGAAGGGCTTGTGATGGTCCTAGTAAATGGACTGAGAGATAGGTGAATGTTTTGCTCAATTTCACTAATCATTAAGCACTTAATAAGGGCGAGCCATCTCATTAAACTGCAATGTGATTTAAAAACCATTGCCCTTATAAAAATATATTTGAATTAAATTTTTATAAGAATATTTAATATCTTAAAAATTTATCACAACAACTTTTAGTTTTTCTTTGATTAGAAAATTTATTGCCTCTCCCACAACACTCAAAAAAAGCAGATTGGTATGTACTTGGCAATAGTGGGTCCTACAACACCATCCTTAAAGGATAGGACTACATGCCTTCTAGGTCCTCGCTTCAACATCACTTGGCACTCGAATTCTAATTTTAGGATCTTAAGCCTTGAGGATGAGAAAAATGTTAATTGAGTAACCCAAAAATATGACTTGAGGATCAAAAAAATTTGACTTATATTTTGGCTACTATTTATAGTCTCTCAAAAAAGCTTGACAGGTTTTTCCAAGATAATAAGGATGTCTTTGCATGGAAAATCATAAATATACTATGAATTGATCCCCAAATATTGACCAATATGCTAATTATTAACCCAAACAAAGAGTATTGAATAAGATGAACCGAAGTTCTCTACTTGAACGACAGAAAAAACATTTAAATAGAGGTAGACAAGTTCTTAAAGAAAATTCATTTTCTAGAACCGCTTGTAATACATTGTTGGTGATTATTTTGAGTTACAGAGAATTCCAACCAACTTTGATGGCTGTCACACTCCATGGACAACACATATTGAGTTTCATGGATGACTTCAACATATACAATCAAATGAAAATGAATAAGGAGGGCAAAGTTGTCAATTATAATTGACTTTTGTGTATACCCAATGTGATCTTTTCCGACTAAAAAACATTATCTATGACCATGACACTAGTGAATAAAGTGTCTAAGCATATCTTTGGAAATAGTATTAGCATATATAATATCACATTCATAACTTTGGGTAAATTTCACATGTATTACTTTTGTCAAAGCAAATACAATGTATATATAACCTGCATAAATATCTCATAGGACATCTAAAATAAGTCCGATTACATTTAAATAATTATATTTAAATACACAAATAATTATTTTTAAATGATCACAAAATTTAAAGATGTTTCTCGAGTATACTATATTCAGTATATACAATGCATAAAATTACTTACAGTATATAAACACACATATCATCTTTTTGTGTTTCAAGTAGTTTTCCTTCATCCTTCCATAATGTTGATCCAATCTACATGAAATCAAATTGAACTTACAAAAGGCATATAATAAATTTGTTTTCCACATTTCAATAAGGAGACTCTTTTGAGAAATGAAGCCATTCATAAAATTACTTTATAATATTAATTAAAGTGGGCATGATTTTTCTTTTCTTCTTCTTAATATTATTTGTTTACTAGATTCTTTCAAGTAATTAAATATAATAAATAATAGAAAATAATGACATCAACTCTACATTCTCATTCGAGACTATATATTTAAAATCGTTAATTATAGTATCTTTTCGTGTATTTAATCATTCCAAATAATAAAAAGTATTATAATAATATTTTTATTTATAAGAATTAACAACAATAATTGAAAATATATTTTTATCAATAGTTCTATATATATTATCCTCATTCAATTTTTACAAAAAGTCAAGAGAGATAAAAAATATATTGTGGACGGAGTGAATTCAAATTAGGCCATAGTTTTCATACCCCATGGTTGGACACAACTAAATCAAATCTAATATCTTTTTTTATAGTAAACACTAGGACCGGGCCCAGCCAACCTAGCCAAAGCTTAGTAGTCTCATCCAAACTTTATATATATAATACTCGTGAGCCCCAACCAATCATTATATATATTACCCTCAGTAGCAAAACTTATTTCGTGGAAAATTTTGGAAAGAAGAAGCTATGATCTCAAGGGATTCCAGATGTGGGCAACAGGTACTTAAATTAGAATGCTATGTACCTAGTAAGAAATTGTAAATATTTTGTGCTCCATTTTTACCTAATTGCAAGAATTTATATGGTACATCCTTTTGCAATTTCTAGTGACTTTATTGGGTAATTGACCTAAATCTATTACAAAAAGATTGTGTCAAACAATAGTTTTCTACTTACAATTTGTTTCCTATATATTCTCAAGTTATCATGTGTACACTGACCATAGGATATTGAAAACACAATTATCAAAAATTTTCTTCAATTGTTGTTGCTATGGTGATTATTAATGGCACAGTGTTTTAGGATTATTGTTTTTACGTTGATGGTAAAATAATGTGGATTTTCTAATAAAATTTCAAATAATTGATTAACTAATAACGTTGAAATAATTTGCTCTAAGTGAACTCTATCTGATCTCCGGCGCTGCCACGCCTTCCTCCTTAAACAGTCTCTTTATGTAATGGTTGAGATCCGGAACTTGTCTCCACGGATGCTCATCAGTTAAGAAATATCCCTTTCCTGTATTTGTATTCAAGCAAGTGAAATTCTCTGCTCTGGGACACCCGAATAGATGAAAATTTTCTAATTTGGGCATATTGATGTTAGAATATAAGATCCTGGAAAGGGCCATTCTCTAACACCTTGAGGTTTTAGGAGAATTGGTCACTTAACATGGTATCAGAGCTTAGGCTCGCGGGAGACTCTAGTTCGACTCCCAGTGACCCCCAATATTCTCAGAATTTGTTAAGGACACGAAGGCAATGTTATGCCCCAAAAAGCTGGGCGCCCGTGATCCACTCTCGACCCATAAATGGGCTTTCGAGTGAGGGGAAATGTTAGAATATGATCCTGGTAAGCCCTCCTCCTAACTCCTTGTGATTTTAGAGTAACTGGTTCCTTGACATGGTATCCGAGCCAGGTTGGCGGAGGACTCGGGTTCGATCCCTGCCACCCCCAATATTCTCGTAACTGGTTCCTTGACATGGTATCAGAGCCAGGTTGGCGGAGGACTCGGGTTCGATCCCTGCCACCCCCAATATTCTCACAATTTATAGTGGCACGAATGGCAAATTAATGCTCCAAAGATGAGCGCCCGTGATCCACTCTTTGACCCATAAATGGGCTCTCGAGTGAGGGGGAATGTTAGAATATAAGATCCTAGAAAGGACCATTCTCTAAAACCTCCGCCAACCTGGCTCTGATACCATGTTTCCTATACCATGTCAAGGAAACAGTTACTCTATAAACCAGAGTTGAGGGAGTGTGATAGTCTTGGCATTTGCGTCAGGAGTTTCATCACCCTTTGCATCTTCCACAATGTCTTCTAATAATCTGCAATTTGATACTTTCAAACGATAGAGTTTTTGGAGATTTCTGAAAACAGAGCACGTGAAGAGAGTAGAGAATCCACAGTTATAAACTTCCATATGCCATAAATCCGGCATATAGCAGTCGTAATTTGCACCGTGGATGAAGGTTTTTAGGTCTGGCATATTTCTGAGTTCAAGTAACCCGAGTTTTGAGAGGCAGATACTAATATGTTCACTCGTAACAGAAGTTTCATCTCCCCTTGCATACTCAAATATGCCTTCTAACATTCTGCAATCCTGAACAAGTAAGTTTCTTAGACTTCGTAAACTTCCAGAGGCTGACCACATGAAAAGAGAAGAGAGCCCACAATTACTGACTGAAACAGAGTATAAATTTGGCAGTAGGCACTCATGATTTGCACTGTAGATAAAACTCTTGAGCTTTGGTAGATCTTTAAGAATAATTGTATCGAGTTGAAAGAGTGTAATAGTCTTCTTGTTCATGCCAGAAACCTCATCACTCCTAATATTCTCCACAATTTCTTCCAAAAGAGCACACCTTGATATTTTCAGAATTTTGAGACACGTGAACTCTGAGAATGGAAAAAGAGAAGACAATCCACAATTCTCAACTTCCACTTCCCTTAAAGACGGGACAAAGCCCTCATGATTTGCATTATGAATAAAACTTTTCAGATTTGGTAAATCTCTTAGAACAACCGTCTCCAGGCGAGAGAGTGTCATAGTCTTCTTACTAATGCCAGAAACGATGTCATCCTCCACAATTTCTTCCAACAAAGCACAACCTGAAATTTCTAGTTCTTCGAGTTGTTGTAGACTTCTAAAGCTTGAGAATGTGAAAAGAGCAGAGCATCCGGAGTATCTGCAAACTCTAAGCACCTTCAGCCTTTGGAACTGTAAAGATTTCAGCTCAGGCGACCAACATCTATTCAAAATGAGTGTTTCAAGATTATGTAATTGAGGCTGCCATTTAGACGGAATTTGCATCTCGTGATCACCGCTTATATTCAAGCTCTTTAGTTGGCTGGTGAACTCTATAGGTTCCAGGTTAAATCTCCCACAGCTGATTAGTTCCAAATCCACCAAGCAAGGGAATTCAACCTACAAAAGAATTCATGTCATTTTCTATTCGCATAAATCTTAGGCATGTCCAAAAGTAATGTAGGGTTACCCAAATATATACTCCATCTGTCCCTCTCATTTCTTTACCGTTTATTTTTTGCATTGTTTGACACACACTTTAATACGCATATAAAAAATACTAAAATAGTTTCACAACATAAAATTTCTTTTTCGCAGAAAACTTTAAACATTAAACTTTTATTTAGAAGAAAAAAAAGTTCAAAATAATTATCAAACTATATTTTATGAGAGCATTAAAATGCGTGTCGAACCCCCGTCCCCCAAAGTATTGAGGGGGATAGAGGGAGTAATAAACATTTCAATTTATAGTAAATCAGTAAATTATATTAAATGAGAACTCTCATGATTATCCTATTTGTATCATTATAATAAATTAAATTTGAAATCTATTAGTATGGAAATAACATAAAAAAATGATAAGAAATATGAAAAGGAGGGAAGTAAATGTATAATTACTAAAAATTAGTGTACGTGCCCCAAAATATAAAACCTTTTACTCAAATGACATGACAGACGAGTGGCTGCTTTTTTTAGACAATTTAGATTTATAAGCTTTGCAAATGACCCTCTGATTTTTAGACAATTTAGATTTATAAGCTTTGCAAATGACCCTCTGATGAGACAATAAGTGGCTGATTTTAACTAGACGGTTTATGTGCGCACAGAGTTCCATTATAAAACTAGCATGGTCGAATAATACAACTACTAAGGTAAAACATAACATGATAACAATAAATTGATAAAAATAGAGACCTGCATGTATCAACAGGGTAAAGCGCAACATACCATTATATGGAATAGAGGTTGAAACCGGGAAGAGGGCTGCATCATGGCGTCTTTATTTTCCCTGCGGAAGCTTCTGAGTCTCGGCACTTCGCTTAGCTTCAATTCTTTTAAATTGGAGAAGTTTATGATATCTTCATTGCTTGAGCCATCATTCATTACTATTGCTTCCATCACAGGGCAGTCTTTTATTATCAACTCTTGCAGCTGGGTGAGACATTTTGCAACAGAGTAGCAGAAGAGGTATTTTAAAGAGGAACATCTTTTGATTATTAAATAGGATAGTTTAGAAAAAGATGTCTGCTGAATCTCACCCTGTGACATCCTTGCTAGATGCTCCGTTTCGTCACATTCTTCAATGTGCAGCTTTTTCAATTCTGTGAATGCTTCCTGGTTGCTGTCCAAGATACTACTCACATTAATATCACTCTGCTTCAATTTCACATATTCAGCCTTCTTTACCAGACTTTTCAAGCTTTCTTCATGATAGCCTAGCAACTCAATCGATGTTTTGTAAGACAAATCTGCTCTTTCATAATTTGACCAATCCTCACCCACACATATATTAAATAATACTAGATTATCAAATATATTTGTATTTTGAAAAGGCTCAGATAATTCAAATTTTATCTGCAAACTTTTCAAGTGGGGTAGTTTATTAATCTCGACCAAAATCGGTTTCGCAACAACAGAAATATCTTCACGCCAAATCACCAATCCACCAGGTATATGCAATTGTTCTAGTCTGGATAGGCTGGATATGTTGTTTGGCATGATTTTCACTTCCGACCCCTTGATTTCTAACTTTCGAAGGTATTTCAGGTTTGATAAATCAAGAGGTTTTTGGAAAAAGCTATCCAGAATGCAGAGAGTTTCTAGGTTTTCAGGAAACAAGCAACCATTCGTGTTGTTAAAGTTGTTGTAATTATGTAAATCAGAGTTTGTGTATATCAGAGTTTGTGTATATGTTTCAGTGTGTGAGGTGTGGAACAGAATAAGGAACAAGAGGTTTTTTTTTTTAATTTCTGTTATCATTGTTCAATCTTTTGTCTCCTTTATATAATAGGAGAATACAAACCAAATACATGAATGATAAAAGATACATGATCAGATACATCTCCTTAATTCTATGAACCATACTTAATGCACTCCTCAACTTCCATAATATTAGTTTATCCAACATATTCCTCCCTTAAACTAATTCCTTGTGATCCTTCATTCCCATCATCCTTTTGTAAGCATCCAGCAAGGCTTTGGACATTGGTTTAGTGAGCACATCTGCAACCTGATCTCGACTAGCAACATGACGTAAATGCACATTCTTCTCCTTTACATGCTCCCGAATAAAATGGAATCGAACATCAATGTGTTTACTCCTTTCATGATGCACTGGATTCCTGGCAAGCTCAATTGCAGACTTGTTGTCGATGCAAACTTCAGTTGATCTCTGTTGTGGAATTCTCAAATTACTAAGTAACCTTCTTAACCAAATAGCATGACAAACACAGTGAGAGGCTGCTACATATTCTGCCTCACAGGTTGATAATGCCACTATCGGCTGCTTCTTAGAATACCATGTAAAGGCAGTGTTTCCCATAAAAAACAAGTAACCAGATGTGCTTTTTCTTTCATCCACATCTCCACACCAATCACTATCAGAATATCCCTGCAATTTGTAGTCCTCAGTTCTGGAATAAAACAATCCCAGAGTTTTTGTTCCTTGGATATAACGTAGAATTCTTTTAATTGCCTTCCAGTGTGACTGTTTCGGATCTTCCATAAATCTGCTCATAATTCCAACACTATATGCAATGTCGGGTCTTGTGCATGTAAGATATCTCAAGCTTCCAACCAAACTTTGATATAAATTTGCCTCCACTGAATTTCCTCCCTCAAATTTAGAAAGTTTTGTACCCAATTCCATGGGTGTTGCTGCTGGATTACAGTGCTCCATTCTGAACTTCTTCAATATAGCATTAGCATATGCTTCTTGAGATATAAAAATTCCTGATTTTTCTTGCTTTACTTCGATTCCAAGAAAAAATTTCATCAAACCCAAATCTGTCATCTCGAATTCTTGGGTCATCTCCTTCTTAAACTCCTTAATCATCTCTTCATTGTTGCCCATAAAAATAAGATCATCAACATAAAGTGCAACGAATAGTAAATTACCTCGTCTTTCTTTGACATAAAGAGCAGCTTCATATGGACATTGAACAAATCCATTTTTCTTAAAGTAGGCATCAATGCAAGTGTTCCAAGCTCGTGGCGCCTGTTTTAAACCATATAGTGCTTTAAACAATCTCAACACCATTCCTTCTTTACCTGGTTTTGCATATCCAGGTGGCTGGTTCACGTACACCTCCTCTTCTAGCTTGTCGTTTAAAAAGGCTGATTTTACGTCCATCTGGTAAATAGGCCATTTGTGTTGAGCAGCTTGAGATATCAGCAGCCTTATTGTCTCCATCCTTGCTACAGGTGCAAAAACTTCATCATAATCTATTCCAGCCTTCTGTCGATAGCCCTTTGCTACCAACCTCGCTTTATATCTTTCTACTTCTCCTTGTGCATTTAGTTTCTTCTTATAAACCCATTTAACATCGATAGGTTTACATCCTTCTGGAGGTTCCACCAGTTCCCAGGTTTTGTTCTTCTCAATAGCTTTAATTTCATCATCCATTGCTGCTTTCCACATCTTATCTTTTACTGCTTCTCCAAAATCTATGTTTTCTGCATCAGCCACCAAACATACTAAGTGCACCTCACCATGTTCATATATATCTTGTAAACTTCGAGTTCTAGGATTTCTCGGCTCATCCTCATCTGATTCTTCATTTTCAGCATCAAAACTTGTTGCTGAAATCGTAGAAATCTGAATATCATCTTCTGTTGTTTCCTTATCATGTGCTTTACACCAACTCCATACATCATCTTCTTGTATCTTCACATCTCGACTCACAACAACCTTCATAGCAACTAGATCAAGTAGTCTGTAGGCTTTTGTTTTCTCATCATAGCCAATAAAAATATATTTCTTGCTTTTATCATCCAACTTTGTTCTCCTCTGATCAGGAACATGTGAATATGCCACACTCCCAAAAACTTTCAAGTGTGAGACAGTAGGCTTCCTGCCACTCCATAATTCTTGAGGTGTTTTATTCCCCAAGTTTGAATGTGGGCAGCGATTCTGAATGTAAACAGAACACTGCACTGCTTCTGCCCAAAGTTCTTTTGGCAGTTCCTTGCTCTTTAAAATTGATCGAACCATGTCTAGAATTGTTCGATTTTTCCGTTCAGCCACGCCATTCTGCTGTGGTGAATAAGGGGCTGTTAAGAACCTTCTAATGCCATGTTCTTCACAGTATTCTGTAAAAGCAATTGAAGTATATTCTCCTCCTCTATCAGAACGCAATCCCATGATTTGCATTCCTGTCTTCTTTTCAACCAACACTTTGAATTTCTTGAAAACTTTTAATGCCTCAGATTTTTCAATTAAGAAATAAACCCAAGTTCTTCGAGAATAATCATCAATAAAAGTGATGAAGTACCTCTTGGAGCCATATGATCCAGGTGTGATAGGACCACATATATCCGTATGCACCAACTCGAGAGGCTTTGAAGCACGATAAGTCGCCTTTTTCTGGAATGAACTCCTTGTTTGTTTTGCCAGCACACAATCTTCACAAAAACCGCCTGTATGATCCATGCTTGGTAGTCCATGAACCATTCCTTTGTTGGCCAACTCCTTCAAACCACCATAGTGTAAGTGGCCAAGTCTCTTGTGCCATAAAGTTGCTGTATCTTCTGATTTTGCTTGTAAACATTTCTCCTGTATGTTCTTCAGATTCAGCTTCAACATTCGATTTGGAGACATTTCAGTTTTAGCAACTGTCCTGCCATTTTTGTCCTTCAAGCACATGACTTTATCTCCCATAAAAATTGAGTATCCTTTTTCAATTAGCTGTCCAAGACTCAGAATATTATTCTTCATGTCAGGGACATAATACACATCTTCAATTTTTCCTCGTTGGCCATCCTTTCTAGTAAAACATACTTCACCCTTTCCTTTTACTTCAATCTTCGAAGAATCTCCAAATGACACAACTCCAGAATTTACTTCCTTCAGATTAGTAAAGAGATGTTTGAGGCCAGTCATATGATTGCTGGCCCCACTATCAAGATACCACATAATATCATCTTCAGGAATCATACCTTTGCAGGCCATTAGTAGAACACCTTTGTCTTGTTGCTCCTCCGTTTCGACTAGATTTGCATTTTCCTCAACCTTCTTGTTAAACCAGCAGTCTTTGGCATAATGTCCAAACTTTCCACAATTGTAACATTCTACAGATCTGCTTCCTCTTCCAGAATATGATCTTCCACCTCTGCCACGGCCACGTCCTTGACCACGCCAGTTTTGTTGATTTGTCTGCACTTTCTCTTCAAATCTGTTGTTTACAGGACCTCTTCCTCTGCCTCGAGTAAAAAACTGTTTTGCACGTCCACGTCCTCTTCCTCTACTGTATTGCGTATATAGGACTTTATCTTTGTCTTCAACTGAGACATCAGTTTTCAATACTTGAGATTCTGTCTCCTCCTTCTTTAGTAATCTGTCTGAATATGCTTGCAGAGATCCCATCAGTTGATCAACAGTCATGGTCTCTATATCATTTGACTCTTCACTAGAGATTCCAACAAGTTGCAATTTTGTATTCAAAGATCTTAATATTTTTTCATTCACACGTGCATCTTCAATCTTTTCTCCATAATTCTTCATTTGATTTACAACAGAGGAAACCCTCGTGAAGTAATCCAGGACTGATTCCGTATCTTTCATACATAAAGACTCAAATTCACCACGTAGAGTTTGTAATCGTACCTTCTTTACTTTGTCAACACCTTTAAAATTGTTCTGCAAAATCTCCCAGGCCTCCTTTGCTTTTGTTGCAGATGCAATCTTCTCAAACATGCCTTCATCCAGGCCCATATGTATAATAGACAGAGCTTGCTGATCTTGTTTTCGAGATTTTGCCAGATTGTTTTTCTGCGCTTGATTCAACGCTCCTTCATTCTCTGGTTCCTCGTATCCTTTGTCAACAATTTCCCATGCCTCCTGTGATCCAAGCAAAGCTTTCATCCGAATACACCAGTGGCTATAATTTTCTTTGGTAAGTTTTGGAACAGCAAAAGAGTTATTCATGTTTGTAGAGCTCTGATACCAAGCTGTTGTAATTATGTAAATCAGAGTTTGTGTATATCAGAGTTTGTGTATATGTTTCAGTGTGTGAGGTGTGGAACAGAATAAGGAACAAGAGGTTTTTTTTTAATTTCTGTTATCATTGTTCAATCTTTTGTCTCCTTTATATAATAGGAGAATACAAACCAAATACATGAATGATAAAAGATACATGATCAGATACATCTCCTTAATTCTATGAACCATACTTAATGCACTCCTCAACTTCCATAATATTAGTTTATCCAACAAAAGTGAGTCGGGTCACAGTTATCTAAAATCAATGTCCTCAGTTTACCCAAGGGTTGAAGAAAGAATTGCAGGTTCGAAGAAGGATAGCTACGACCTACAAGATGTAAAAATCTCAAATTCGCAAACATAGTGAAGCAGCCGTCTAATAATTGTTGTTTATCATTGCTGCGTTGTATCCACAAGCTATGCAGATCTGGGCAGACAAGATCATGAGGGATATGAATATTATCACCATCCAGATCTAGACGTAAAAATTTGGTAGTGACAAAATCAGCATCAGCGTCAAGCAACCGCGCGTCACATGTTACGTGTGAAAATGCAAATTTTGGATCTCTGAACGCTATAGATCTCCCTACATCTCTGATGACATCATGAAGTTTGATACTATCATCTTCTTCGGAATCGAGCAACAAAGAAGACGATCTGAGAGTATCAACCATTGATAGTACCCGAGTTTCCCCAGAATCCCAGATACAAGGTGTGACCCTGTTGCCAACTGGATCAGCTTAGACATCGGGATGTCAGCATCTTCGTCGAACAAGGAACACAAAAAAAGACACGACTTGGCATCGCCGTGTAATTTATTGATACTCAATTCTACACAAGCATATACTTGTGGTTCTACTCCAGGAATGTTTACAAATTCACCCTTCTCTAGTTGTTCAAGTGCATCCACCCATGAATTGTGAGTTTCGAATTGGAGCGCTTTACTGATCGCTTGAATTAAGAGTGGTAAACCCCCGCATTTATCACAAACTTTCTTTGCCAGAGATTCATCATGCATAGAATCAATTTGAGCAGAATTGACAATATTCTTAAACTGATCCCACGCTTCATCACTTTGCAGGGGTGTAATCTTAACAAGAGTCTGGCACTTGTTACTTAAGCATACTTTTTCCTCTCGAGATGTCAAGAGATTTTGGAACCCATTGGACTGTTTCCATCACCAAAGGGAATTCCAATAACATCTAGTGGAATTTCCCTCCATACATCGTCTAGTATGACGAGGGTCTTGCCCGCATTCAATAAACTTTGTTTAAGCTGAGAGGCTCTGCTTTCCACATTATCTTCCGATACAAAGTTGCAATCTAGATGCCCAGCAATCTGTTTCTGTAAGTGTATTACATCCAGCTTTTCATTACCCACGTTCCCTCGTGTGACCTTGTTAAAGATCTTCTTCTCCTCAGCATCTTTCCATAGTTGTTCCATCATCCTAGTTTTCCCCACTCCTGGCATTCCATATATACCAAGGACCGGAGAGCTTTCAGTGATTAGCGCATGCCATAGCTCCACATAAGCATATTTTCTGGATTGAAATTCCTGAAACTCGGTATTAGTTTTGGGTAAATTTTCACCTGGCGCAAGATGTGCAATTTCATTAGCCAGGAGCTCCTTTCCGGAATTAATGAGCTCAGTTAGCCTCTCAGTCTTCTGCACCGCCTCTCGGCCAAGTCGAAAACGAGAGACGGGGTTGGGAATAGGCACACACTGAATGCACCTGCATGAATGTCTGTTTTTGTATTTTTCTGCAAACTTATGGGCACTCTCCTTGATTTCTTCAGCCTCTTTCTGCCACTTATCTACATGAGGCTTGATTAGTTCACCATTAGCTCTTTCTGCAGCAACTTTTGTGGACACCCTTTCCTCCTCAGTGTTAGCTTTTTCAACTTGGGAATCGAGAGTCTTAACAAGATCCTTGTAACAGAACATGTAACGGAATCCACGGAAGATGGCATCAACTGCAGCATTAGATATTCTATCCACTAGTTTCCCTACGCTTGGAATATCAGATAAACCAACCATGATTCTTTTTTGGAATTGTCAAAGGAAAAAAAGAGATTGAAAGAAGGGTAAAAAGAGCACAAGAGCAAGGAGTTTTTAGATTGAATTAATGGGATAGTAAAATCTTGAGATCGAGGATTAATCCACAGGCATAATGCACCTCATAATATATTATTATCTCATTTAAGTGCGTGTTAGATCCACTCCTTGAGGGCAAGCACATGTTTACGATTTTAAATTAATCTTAAATACTCCATAATCTCTAGTTTACAGCCTCGACAGCTTAAACAAGTCAAGGCATAAGATGCTTAGGATTAGATCCACTCTTTGGTACTACCTTATGCTTAGAATTTTAAACTATCTAAACTCTTAAAGGCCTCGAGATTTTAAGAAGACATAGAATGCCTGGCTATAGTCTGCTAAGCGAGCAAAGTATATGATAAAATTTTATCGGTCTTTCTAAGGTATACCCAAGGACACACAATAAGCTCAACTAAAGAAATATTATGCTTATTAAGAAGATGACAAGTTATAGTTTAAACAAATAAAAATATCACCTTTACCATGAGTAGATCAATATTAATATTAATTAAAAAATTGATAATGCACGAGGACTGACTCAATTCTAAAAAAAGAAGTGATGTACAGGTTTTGGGATAAGAAAGAACTCTGCAAGAGATTCTTGTTTTTTAAAAGAAGCATACTGACATTTACCTTTATCACATATTACATCCCATGATCTTTTTTTTATATAGTATAATTGTATATATACATATTTTTCTTTATTTTTATTTTTAAATTTGGTCTGATCATACATAAATTAGAGAAATCTAAGAATTAAAATTTTATTTTATAATGTTAAATATTTCTTAGGGAGAACAAATATTATTTTCCGGGTCGCCAAATTTTTATACTACAATTTTCCTCCAGAATGTAGACCTCCCTACGCCGGCCACATCTCCTCCTTGTCACCTCTTCCCTTTAGTCATTCCAGGTTTACGGGGACACCCTACACGTCCTCATAGCCCTTCTTCATCACCTACTCTACCTCTACAAACAATGACACTTGTCTTTCACTCCTGAAAATTCAGATTATGACTCATCTTCATTGGAGTATAAAAGAAGAATGCAAAAGAAAGATAAAGGAGGTCCGGGCACACCCACAAAAAATCTTCTGGTGCTGGCCATGAGCGTTCCGGCATCTTCAACAAGTTTTCGTCAGCCATCATATGGCGCCGCCGGGGACGGCCATGCCTACCTGATGTTACACACCACTATATTATGAAGATCTCACTGAAATTTTCTTGCAGTACCACAACAACATCTAGGTACAACTTAGGCTAGAAATAAATCTTTGATCATGTACTCACTAGCTAGGTCATGACGATTAATATCATCAGCATCACTATGCCATGCCTCGAAAAAAGCCTCATCGATTTGGATCCCAAGCCAAACAACGAATATATGTGGCCTACGTGGCTGCGGCTCCTTCTCTCAAATAACCAACATATATATATATATATATATATATATATAATATAGGAGGAAGATCCTAAGAAAACTCAGCTTATCAAGAAAACCGAGAAACCCACTTAATCACCGTTGATTTTATAATCATAATATAAATAATAATTTATCAAAAAATCAATCAAATCTAATTCATAAGGGATATTATAGTAATCTTCTACATATATTTAATGCATTCAATTAGTACATATATTTAATATATTCAATCAGTACATTTAATAAGATATGTAATTGGTTGATTTCCTTTTCTATATTATCCATATCTCAATCAATCAATCAGTAGTATTAAATTTGAATTTCAAATTTCAAAATATTCACCTTGCTAAAAGAATGATCGAATATCTTAGAGAATCTTATTTATATATTTTGCGTTATCTTGGGTATGATAACGAATCTCTTACCATTATTATAGCGGATCATCTAATAATTTTGTTTATTACGATCTTTTAAGTGTTTTACTAATAAATTTAATATTTTACCAAGATTCTCTTAAGTGCTTTACTAGGATTCTTTCAAGTGTTTTACTCATTTAAATATATTTAAGATTTTCTGAGATTCCTTTAAGTGTTTTACTAATTTAAATTAAATATTTAAAATAAGTTTTTCCTAAGATTCTTTCAAGTGTTTTACTCATTTAAATCTATTTAAGATTTTTTTGAGATTCTTTTAAGTGTTTTACTAATTTAAATTGAATTTTTTTAAAGATTTTTATAAGTGTTTTACTAATCTAAAAAATTAAAGATTTTTCAAGATTCTTTTAAGTGTTTTACTGGTTTAAAATTATTTAAGATTTTCTAGGATTCTCTTAAGTGCTCTAATAATTTAAAATAAATTTTTTTTATAAGATTTTCTAGGATTCTTTTAAGTGCTTTACTAATTGAAATTGAATAATTTTTTAAGATTCTCTTAGGTGTTTCACAAATTTAAAAATATTTAAGATTTTCCAAGATTCTCTTAAATGTTTTCCTAATTTAAAATTATTTAAGATTTTCTAAGATTCTCTTGAGTGCTCTATTAATTTAAAATAAATTTTTTCCTGAGTTTCTTTCGAGTGTTTTATTCATTTAAATATATTTAAGATTTTCTGATATTTTTTTAAGTGTTTCACTAACTTAAATTGAATATTTTTTAAGATTCTCTTAAGATTTTCTAGATTCTTTATGTATATGACTAATGTGAGATTCTATAAGGTATTTTATATCCATAACACACAAGACTTATTATTTATATAAATTTGTAAATGACTAATGTGATAAAAAGATTTATGTATACTATTTGGTTGAATCTTTACTTCAAAATATTTAATTTTAATGCTAAAAGAATCCATTATAAATATAAATATTTTTGACATAAGTTATTCAATGTTTAAGCCCTTAATTTTATTTATATATTCTAAAATCATTTTTATTTATTTTCTATATTATTCATATCTCAATCAATCAGTCAGAGCATTTAGTGTATATTAAATTTGAATTTCAAATTTTAAATTTCAAAAGATTCACCTTAATAAATAGAGAAGTTTTATCACATTATTTTAGCATTTATTTTTATTTATGATTTTTTAACGTAGGAAGTTTTTTAAAGTGTTCCTTTTAATATTTTATAATTTTTGTATTAGAATTCTTTTATATTAATTAGTTTGAGATTCTTCAAAATAATTATTAAAAGTACTAAAAGAGTCAAAAGAATATCATACGAAAAATAATTTATACAATAAAAATCTCAAATTTTAAAAGAATCTTGCATGTCACAAATATTTATTATTAAAAATAATAAAATATCTAAGTGAATCTTGTATATATATTGTAAAAGAATCTTGTACGGTGCTATTAAACTCAAATAATATGACAATATTGATTATGGGATATTTTTGACAATAATCAAATCATTTTAAATATTTTAGATTATGGAACTCAAAAACACCATGTGATTCTACAGATTGATATCAAATGTTGAGACACAATGGAACTCCTGTAGACTTTTTTTTTTGATAAGCACTAGAAATTATATTATATTAATAAGCGAATTATATTCAGAATACAAAGACCCCTGGAAACAACCAGCGTCAAACAACCATCAAAAGAACAACAAAGAGAACACACGTTGATTATAAACATAACTAGAACACAAACTAGAACACAAACTAGAACACCTAAAAATTAACTAGAACACAAACTAGAACACCTAAAAACTAACTCAAGATCAACTTCCACCTTAGTAAAGAACCTAGTATTCTAAGTATATCCTTTAGAATCAGCCAAGCTTTCCAACTCCAGAAGAACCTGATCAACATCCATCAAGTCTTTACTCACATCGCAGAATTAGGAAATCGAATAATCAAAAGGAAGGACCTTCGAGGAAAACATAAGCTCTTTAGAACCTAGCTTAGCATTCTCTGAAATGTTTATATCATGGAGATTCCTGATCATTTTATCCTCCAGCACATCTTGCGCATTCTATCCTCCAGACTTGGGAACTCACAGAAGAACCAATTTGATCATAAATCAGTCATCCGCCTCGTTCTTTTTCGGCCCAGCTTCTTTCGATTTCTCTTCCAACAACTTTAAACCTAGCTTCCTCGTCACTGCTGATCAAGACAGAGATCTACAAAGTTTAATCAAGCCTGCAGTCACTGCTGATGGAGAAATATAATTTATAAGTATTTATTTAATTATCTCACTAATCAAAATAATTAAATTAATTGTATAATTTATTTATTAAATTGATTCACCTTCGAATTAATTTAATTCATGAATTTATATAATTAATATAATTAAGTGGGTAATTATCTAATATTTATATAATTATTAAAACTGATTTAATGCTTCAAATAGCTCGGGATGACATTATATAATAATGTCATACCGTGCCCTTGTATACGACATTCCCAGGAATGACTTGAAAAAGCCATTCTGATGATGTTTTAAGGGTTATTTCATTCGGTATGACTTTCTGATTGAAAGTCATACCGTTTGCTTGCATCAGACTTACACTAGTATGACATTAAAATGTCATACCGTGTCCTCTATCCAGACATTCTCTGTTGTGTGTATGACTTGCTTGTTTATGACTTAAAAAGTCATACAAGGCTCAACCGAATGACTTTCTTTGGTTATGTCATGCCAAATGAACCTTGAAGGCCAAGGAAAAATGTCATACCGCCCCTGGCAGTATGACATTTTTCCTTATATATGTCATTCCTTCTTTGTTTTAGGGCATGGCTTTGTGTAATAATGTCATATCTTCCATTGTAATGTCATTCCTATGCTAGAAAGTCATTCCTTTCAATGTCATACCTAGATCCAAGTGATTTGCCTATAAATATGGCTTCACTTCTTCATTTCCAAGTGTTCATTGCATTGTAAACTTTCAAGTTGTTTGTAACTTGCTATTCGTTATATCCACAGTTTTCTATGCTTTGATCACTCGGTTGTTTTAATCACTAAACAAGAATACATCCTGTCGAATTTATTCTACGAACTTTAGTGGACATTAAAACGAACCATATTAATTATATAACGACTTAAAAGATTGTTATATTAATTAATTAAAATCTGATTAACAAGTTTTATTCAAATCAGATTATTCCGCCGCGATTTTTAGTGACGATTGTATTCAACCCCCCCTTCTACAATCGTTTCAGGACCTAACAATTGGCATCAGAGCGGTTGATACCATTTTTCCGTATCAGATCCTATACACATTCTATAACGTCCAAATATTTTTTATTCGAATTAATTTTATTCCAAAAATTAATTCTGATTTAAAATATTTTTCTTTCAAAAATCCAAATCTCATCCAAACACTATTCACTTCAAATCCTTAAATATAAGTACACAAAAGATCAGTAACATTAAAATCCCACCGTTCAGCAAGGAACACTTTGGCCTATGGAAGAGGCATATGTTATTGTTCCTCTGCACCGCCAACAGAAAATATATCGGGATATTAAACAAAGGTGTTTCTATTCCGATGAAAGTCATATTAGCACACGAAGAAGAAGGTGTGTTAATACCTCATCAGACCATTCCTAAAGAACTTCATGAGTACACAGATGAAGAGGGTGAACAGATGAACTTAGATGACGCTCTTCAACTAATTTTGGTCGAATCTCTAGATCTAGTAATGTACAATGTTGTTGTTAATTGTACAAACGCCAAGCAAATCTGGGATACGTTAGAGATCATCAATGAAGGCTCAGATGAAGTCAGAGAAAACAAGAAAGAGATCTTGATGGCTCAGTATGAACAGTTTGGTTCCAATCCCGGAGAAGGGATTTCAGAAGTGTTTATCAGACTTAATAATCTGATTAATAATCTAAATTTAAATGGGAAATACTACGACAAGAAAGAGGTCAACATGAAATTTCTCTTAACACTTCCTGAACATCTGGAACACAGAATCACTGCCATCAGGGAAAGCAGAGATCTGAATGAGATATCTCTGGAGAGACTCTACGGAGTGTTGAAAACTTATGAACTTGAACAAGTTCAAAGTAAACAGAGATATGGCTGGGGTAAAACACTGAACCATTCGAGAGCTCTAGTTGTTGAGTCACCTGTACCGGAAGACAAGAAGGATATTGTTGTTCCTTCTAAAACCACTCAGGAATTTGTTGTACCTGAGATGGGTCAGACTGCTTCTTCTAGTGGTGACGAAGAGTTCTATACAATGGAAGAGCTAGAACAATTAGAAGATCAATCTCTATCTCTGTTTGCCAAGAAGTTTGGAAACATGAGATTCAGGAAGAATCCTTCCTACAAGTACAAACCTACTGTGAACAGGTTTCAGAAAGGAGGTTATTCATCTTCTACGAGCAAAGGAGGATACAAGACTGGGATGGTGGATCGAAGCAAGTTCAAATGCTTTAACTGTGGTGAACCAGGACACTTTGTAACTGAATGGAAACAGCCCAAGGTTCAAGGAAAGAGAAAAGATTCCTACGACGAGCTGAAGCAGAAGTATGATGCACTTGTGAGAAAGCATCAGGGTACTTCTGGAAGTCAAAGTTTCAAAAGCAAGTCTTATCTGGCAGAAGGGAAAAGCTGGGATGATACAGACAGTGATGAATAAGAGCAGATAGGGAATATTGCTCTCATGGCTAATGCTGGATCATCTTCACCTCCTCCTGCTGGAAGCTTTCAGGTAGATCCTACATGCCCTAAACTTTTTATGCAATTAGGACTTGAAAGAGATGATGCTATTAAAAAGTTGAAAGCTGCCAATCTTAAAATTGATACACTAGTCTTAGATATTCATGCTTATAAAATGAATGAGATGAACGTATTAAAACCTAAAATAGAACAACTGACTATGGATTTAGGATTACAATGTGCTAAAGTCAGAGTTCTAGAGAAAGGTGAGATTGCTTTAAGACTTCAGCTAGACGAAGAGAAAGTGAAATGTAAAGCCTTTAAGGATGCCTCCACTATAGTCAAAGAACTTAATGATAAACAAGAGATCAAGAGAACTGTTGGAATAGGTTTTGACTATAACAAATCTGTAGGTAAGGCTAGTAACATTACTCCCTTTAAGAAGAGTGCTGAGGAGAGAGGAATTCCTTTTGTTTTGAAAGATTCCCCTCAACCCCTGTTCAAATCCTCAGAAGCTGAACCTCTGTTAGAAACTCCTGTTGTCATTAAATATGAACTTAAACAGGAGGACCTTAAAATGAAAGAGAGTAATGATAAGAGAGATGAGATCCTGACATCACTGAAACCAATCAAAGTGAAAGGCAATGTTAGGTTGCCTAAAGCAGGTTTAGGTGTCAACTCTGAGAGAACTAAATTTAACAAGCCTAATAACTTTGTGAATAGTAAGAACAAGAACAATAGATGTCATTCTACTAAGAACTTTAAATCTGTTAACAAGGTTATAGTAGAATCTATTGATGTTCCTACTGCTGTGACTGATATTCCTGTTGTTCCTGTTTTTGATGCATGTCATAAATGTTGTGGTGTTGATAATTGCATGACTTGTGCTTTCAATATGATGTCTTCTTATTTTAGAAATGTGCATGCTAAAAATGAAAACACATCACCTAGGCAACACACAAACAATAAGCATGCTAGATCAAAGACTGCTAGTCCTCCTCGTGTTAGGAAGGAGACTTATGTTCCAAAGCCTAAAACCAAGGTTTATAAGGCTGTTGTTAAGGAAGTAAGTTTAGTCAAATCAGAACCAAGTATCAGTCCAAGAGGCTCTGTTGTATTACCTGATAGAAATCAATTCTTTAAGTTTGCTGGACCCAATCAAGTGTGGGTCCCAAAGAAGGTTTAATCAAGTTGTCTTTTGCAGGGTGCCAGTGGAATTGTACGAGTTACTTGGGTGCTTGACAGTGGAGCGTCAATGCACATGACTGGCAATAGATCCCTGCTGGAAGACATAAGAGAAGGAGCTGGCCCAACAGTCAGTTTTGATGATAATAGCAAAGGTCGTACTGTGGGATATGGCAAGTACAAAATTGGAAGGATCATCATAGAAGATATTGCTATAGTTGAAGGACTTCAACATAATCTCCTGAGTGTCAGTCAATTTTGTGAAAAAGGATATTATGTTCATTTTGAAAAAGAGATATGTATCATTAAACATATCAAGGATAAGCGTCCTTCACTATGTGGCATAAGGAAAGGCAATATATTCGTAGCTGATTTGTCTTCAGGACCAGGAAACGAAGTTCACTGTTTCTACGCCAAAGCGTCTGCTGAAGATAGTTGGTTATGGCATAAGAAGCTCTCACACCTCAACTTCAAAACCATGAACTCTCTAGTCAAGAGAGATCTAGTGAGAGGGTTGCCTTCCCTGGAATTCTCAACTGATGATCTCTGTGAAGCTTGTCAGAAAGGAAAAGCGAAGAGAGCATCTCACAAAGGCAATACCATCAATACCATTACAAATCCACTTCACTTACTGCATATGGATTTGTTTGGCCCCATGAATGTTGCATCAATTGATGGAGGAAGATATGCCTTGGTTATTGTGGATGACTTCTCAAAATTTACTTGGGTTTACTTCCTGGCCTCTAAGGATGAAACTCCGATGACAGTTATTGATCATATAAAGTTAGTTGAATTGGATAAAGGTGTGCCAGTGAAAGCTGTAAGATCAGACAATGGCACGGAATTCAAGAATCAAACTCTAATCAACTTTTACTCTGAAAAGGGAATTAGAAGGCAGTATTCAGCACCAAGGACTCCTCAGCAGAATGGAGTCGTCGAAAGAAAGAATCGTACACTGATTGAAGCTACAAGGACTATGATTGCTGAAGCAAAGCTTCCACTGTACTTTTGGGCTGAAGCTGTATCTACTTCCTGCTATACCCAGAATAGAACTTTGATCAATAAGGATCATATGAAAACTCCATTTCATCTGTATGACAACAAGAAACCTTATGTCAAACATCTTCATGTCTTTGGAGCCAAGTGTTATGTTCTCAAGGATGGAGAAGAGAACTTGAACAAGTTTGAGCCAAAGGCATCTGAAGGAATCTTTGTTGGTTATACTAATAATGCTTATAGAGTTTTTGTAATTGATACTCTGTCAGTGAAAGTTAGTGTCAATGTTACATTTGATGACACTAAACTCCCAAGTTTACAATCTGCTGATCCATCTGAATCTCTGAAGTTTGACAACTATCCAGATTCTAATTCAGATGATGATATGCCACCTGAGGTTGCAACAGGTGATGACAACAATGATAATGATCCAGGCAATGGTGGAGGAAATGGCAATAATGCTGGAGATTCCACTGATGCTAGTGGTGGATCATCAAGTCAACCTGGCAACAGCTCAGGGGGAGCTGGTGGATCAACTAGTCATACACATCATCCTAATGATAATACTGCTGAATCATCAAGGACACAACTTCCAAGGGAAAGGATTTGGAGCAGAGATCATCCCTTTGATCTAATTATTGGTGATCCTGATGTTGGTGTAAGGACTAGAAGTGCTACATCTAACGAATGTTTATTTTCCGGATTTCTATCTCAACTAGAACCAAAGAAAATAGATGAAGCACTTGCTGATCCTGATCGGGTTCTTGCCATGCAAGAAGAACTCAATCAATTTGAGAGACAAGAAGTTTAGGCCCTGGTTCCAAGACCAAAAGGGAAATCTACAATTGGAGCTAGATGGGTCTTCCGTAACAAGTTAGATTGTGATGGCATTGTTGTGAGAAACAAAGCCAGACTGGTTGCAAAAGGTTATTCTCAGGAAGAAGGAATTGATTATGATGAAACCTATGCTCCAGTTGCTCGGTTTGAAGCAATCAGAATATTCCTTGCATTTGCTGCACACTCCAACTTCAAAGTTTATCAGATGGATGTAAAAAGTGCATTTCTGAATGGAAAGCTGGAAGAAGAAGTATATCTGGAACAGCCCCTGGCTTTGAAAATCCAGAATTTGTTGATTTTGTATACTTCCTATTCAAAGCTGTCTATGGGCTCAAGCAGTCACCAAGAACTTGGTATGACACTCTCTCTGACTTTTTAATTGAAAATAAATTTACCAGAGGTGTCATAGACAAAAATCTCTTTTACAAATTGCATGATAATGATATGATATTTGTTCAAATATATGTTGATGATATTATATTTGGTTCTACTAACGATAACTTGTGCAAGAGATTTGCTAAGTTACTGCAGAGTAATTATGAAATGAGTATGATGGGTGAGCTATCCTACTTTCTTGGTCTTCAAGTAAGCCAAAAGGTAGATGGAATCTTTATTTGCCAGTCAAAGTATGTCAGAGATCTTCTAAGAAAGTACAATCTAGAAGACTGTTCACCGGCAAAGACACCCATGGCCACTGCCACTAAGCTTGACCAGGATAAATCTGGTAAGAAAGTTGATATCTCAAGCTATCGAGGTATGATTGGCTCATTACTCTATCTCACTGCTAGTAGACCAGATATTATGTTTGCAAAATGTTTGTGTGCTAGGTTTCAGGCTGATCCTAAAGAATCACATCTTATAGCCGTCAAAAGAATCTTTAGATATCTTAAGGGTACACCTGGTTTAGGTATTTGGTACCCTAAGAATACTGGTTTTGACTTAACCAGCTATACAGATTCTGATTATGCAGGTTGCAGGATTGATAGAAAGAGTACGTCTGGAAGTTGTCAATTTCTAGGATGTCGGTTGGTTTCCTGGTACAGCAAGAAGCAACACTCAGTGTCCACTTCTACTGCTGAAGCTGAGCACATAGCTGCTGGAAGTTGCTGTGCTCAGATTCTCTGGATCAGGAATCAATTAAATGATTATGGTATTGCTGTCGACAAAATTCCAATATTTTGTGACAACACCAGTGCCATAGCCATTTCAAACAATCCAGTACAACACTCCAGGACCAAGCACATAGATATCAGGTATCATTTCATTCGAGAACATGTCATGAATGGTACTGTGGTGTTACATTTCGTACCCACAGCTGATCAGATTGCAGACATCTTCACTAAACCACTTGATGAATCCACTTTCTCTAAGTTGGTTTGTGAGCTAGGGATGTTAAATATGCCATGATTCTCTTTGTATATATTTTATATGTATTTTATATATTATTATATATTTTTGTGAATTTTCTGTGTAATTATATCTATTTTATTAGATTTTATATAATTGATTGTAAATTATCTGATAATTTTCTATGTAATTATGCTTGTTCATATTTGTCTCTGTAATTTTCTAAGTGCTGCATACTCCCCTGTAATATTCTCTATGCATTTAGATAATTATGTGTGTTTATTTTGTATTTTTCAAAATTAATTAAGCATAAATATTTGATTTTAAGTTAATTCATTTTAATCAATTAAAGTTAAATTCATAAGTATTTATATTTAATTAAAGTTGAATTTTACAAAATATATGTGTAATATATTATATATTTATGTGTATTAGATTTTTGATTAAATATGCAAAAGGTTTTATTGTTTTTAAATAATCAAAAATCATAATATTCTATTTTTCTTTTCTAAATAAACTGTTATTTAGCTCGGTATGACATTATTCGAAAATGTCATACTGGCTGGCTTACTGAGTACTCCTCGCATACGGTATGACATTTTGAATATGTCATACCAAATTTTTCATGCCGCCTTATATGTTTGCGGTATGACTTTCCAGAATATCATACCGAACTTCCCAATATGTCATTTTACAAAATCTAGGTATGACATTCACATGGAAAGTCATACCGACCTCACATATACCGTATGACTTATCTTTTGAAAGTCATACCTTTCCACTTCATCTCCTCCACTTCACGCACATACACAGACATTGTTCCTCATTCGGTTTTCAAGTTTTAACCCCAAAACTTGCCGGTTACGATTTATTCAAGTGTAAAAACTTGCTGGTTACTCATTTAAATCACGATTTAAGTCGAATTGCTGCCGGAATTTTGAGTTTTTGAAACCCATTTTGCCGAGTCACCGAGTTGAACTGAGTCATCGTTTTTTGAACCAATTTCGAGCGAGTTTGGCCGAGATTTCTCCGGTTTTGAGCTTCTGTGACTGAGAATCGTTTGAATTAGATCAGTTTGTTGGTGTTTTGGAACAACTAATTTGAAACCCTATCCTTCTATTCGAATTCTAGGGTTTTTAAAGTCAATTTGGGGATTTCTGATTTAGGTGGAGCTTAAGGACGCGTTTGGGAGTTTGTTAAGCCATTTTAAATTAAATTAAATTTTAATTCGAATTTAACCCTTTAATTCGAATTATTAATTAATTTAAATAATTGATATTTAATTATTAATTGAAATTTGTGAGATATTTGAGAATTAGTATTTTATTTGAAAAATTCTCACTTAATTCAATTTTTAATTTTGAAAATGGCCGGTCGCTTTGTAATTGAGGAGACAAATTTGAATGGATTCTTTGACCCCGAGGCTAGTTTGGCTCATTTTAGACCGTGGGTCCGTTTTCTGAATAGCCAGTCGCTCGTCAGCACTGCTATTACAGCTCATGCAGACCTCCAGATACAACCAATTCAGGACTTCTACTCGACAGCCCTGAATACTACTTTGTTGGATAATCATTGGGTTTCTGGAGATATACACGGAGGACGTACCATTCATATCAATACTGATGATGTGAATAGGATACTGGGGTTTCCGAGGGAGAATTTTGCTGAACTCCCTACTGAAGCTGAACTCACCCAATTCTTCGAGACAATCTTATATCAGGGAGAGATCAATTTGCCTAGGATGTTGAAAGGCAATCTGATGCCTGAGTGGGACCTCTTCTTCGACACTTTGGCTAAAGTGTTTGCTCCGACCACTCGCAAGAACTTTAATGTCATAACTTCTTTGCTTCAGAAGATTGGGTTCAGCATTGTTTATAATCGTCGAATCAACTTTGGAAAGCTTATTCTTCAAGCCATTCTTTCCAAGTTGGGACCTCTAAGGAACAGATCTGTTGAACAGAACGCAAAGGTTGCCTGCTTCTATCCTCGCTTTATCATGTTGTTTTTAAATGATAAGATGACTGACGCTGAGAAGGAACACTACTCCAACTCTCCGGTGGCACCAGTTCCTCGTGCCTGCACCAAGTTAATGACTCAGTTGGATAACAAGAACAAATTTGACAATGTTCCTCTCATCACCACTCCTCACCTGCTACAGATGTTCAACACTCCTCTGCCGCCATACCAGCTTCAATTGGCTCCTCCCGCTCAACTACAGCAACATCAGCAACAACAACAACCGCAAGAACCTCAACCCCTCCAAATTCAACACCCTGCACAACAACCTCAACAACAACCTCTACACCAACATCATCAACAGCATTCCCCACAACAATCACAAGAAGCACAGTCTTCACACCATTCCTCCAACCAATCATCATATCACTCCCCTACTCATCAACAACAACAGTCTATCCCTTCATTTGCAGATCAAACCATGGAATATGATTTCTTCGAGAATCAACCATCTTCATCTGAACCTCTCCCACACCAAACACAATCTCAACTCTTACCACAAACACAATCTACCTCCCAACCACTTCACTCTGACTCTCCTATCAACCAGGAGCTGTAGTCCTTCCACCAGGAACTACAGGTAGCTCAGGTACTTTCTAACTTATCATCTAATTTTAATGTTGATACGTCAGATTATGGTTGTGATTTTGTTTGGGACCTTGATTTTGTTTTCCAGCCTACCAGCAATGAACCTGACAACACACATGTTCATAACCTAGCTGATGATTCAATTCAACAAACTCTCGTTTCTCCAAACACATCAACCAACACTTCAATGCAACCTATTCGTAAAGTTGCCAGGAAACGGAGTACGAGTAGTTTACTTGGTCAACGCGCAGCTCTGTCTCCCTCTAAGAAACGAAGGGTGGAAGCCGTGGAGACAACTGCAGCCTCATCTTTACCTTCCCAACAGGGTTTAGATTTTGAAATGGCAGATAAACAGTCTCTGGACCCATTCTCTCTACAGAATGTGGCCATTGAAATTGACCGTCCGGCCGCGGTAACTTGTACTGAGTCAAGCACTGCGCTAGCACTCACGCTAGTGCCAGCCCAAACTGATACATAGGTTCCTATGATTACTGAGTGCACAGATTTTCAAAATAAATGTTTAATGTATGAAAACTTTTCTGATCACCCTTTCTTTTCTGATCAGGCGGAACTTGGCAGCGTGCAAGTTAATTTGCCCTCACAGGCGTCCGGAGGACGATTTGTTCCTCCACTACCTTTGCTCCCATCTCAAGGGACATTGGTAGTTTGTACAGGTACAGCAGGAAGTGTGAATTCTATGAGTGATGTAAGGCAAACACCGAGCGATACACATGCACGAGAGGCTAGTAAAACAGCTCTGAGTGTACGTGAGGTGAGTGCACACACTAACACTGTTCAATTTGAGGAACAAATGGCAAAGCTAAGAGCTGAGCTTGAACACATGATTGCTGAAAATGAAAGGCTGAAGGGTGCACAGTTGGTGACCTTAGAAAAGAAAGCTGAGGAAAGGCCATCCAGTTCTTACAGGGATGAGCTCAAAGAAGAGATCCATGAGTTAGCTGTTGAGATGCGATCCAATCATGAACTTTACATGTCTAAGTTTGATTCCATCGACAGCAAACTTGATCAGCTTCTCAGGAATTCCAACAAATCTGATGATCAACCCTCTGGAGAGGATCCCTCAACTAAGGGAGAGAATAGAGAAGACAAAGGTGACAGGGATGATAGAGGCAATAGCTCAAATCAAAGCAACAAGGAAAATACCACTTCTGGATCTGCCCCTGACAAAGAAACTGATAAGTCTAAAGGCAAAGAACCGTTACATCAGTCCGACAATGTATTCAATTCTGATAGTTATGATGACTATCCACAGGATATGGATGATGATGACGTCTTCGATGCTACCTATCGTCAAGCAGAAGAAGAAGGTAAATTTGATGAGAGTTACTTGTTTCAGGATGAAGAACCTGTTGACCTAGAGCATGAGGAAAATGTCCGGAAGTTCAAAGCTGAGAATGAAGCAAGGAAGCGTAAGCTTCGTGATTATCAGAAACTTCTCGAGGACAAGTTGATCACAGAAGAACAAATCAAGATCGAGAAATAGAAAATCTATGATGCTGCAATCAAGCAGAAGAATCTTGATATAAGGAGAAAAGAAGGAAAAAGCTGGGACATAGCAAGAAGAATCTTTAATGGACCTTAAAGGGAGCCTTTCAACGACAAAAAGTTCTTATCTCTGATCTATGATCTTAGAGAGGTAAACCCTGACGAGGATGTCTTTATGCATGCCCTTGCTTTAGAATTGTCTTATGTAATTGTGGCAGTTAAGGGATTGCTAGAGGAATGGGAGCTAATTGTCTATACACAGAGGAATGGTTCTTTCAGACTATTTGTCGAATCTCTAAAATCATTCTCTGTATCTGAGCTCTGGGTGCTTCGAAACAAGGTTAGGCGAAGCTCCAATCTGAACGAACTCCTTCGTGACAAACTGCTGGAACAAGCTGTATTCAACAGTCCTCAGGTTGTCAAGAATCTGTACTGTGTAAAGTTCGTTCACAAGGAGATCTTCAGCACTGTCTATCTCAATGATCAAGCCTTGTCAAAGTATCTCGCTAAGCAACTTGCTCTTACCTCCACTTTGTTAGGAACCAAGGGCTTCGCTTCTAAAGCTAAGTCTGATGCTGATGATGTGATTCTTGCTTACTGCACTCGAAAGAATGTTGGTCAGTACTTTCGAAGGATGAAACATGTTACCAAATCTCAGCCATCAGACTTCTGCGAAGACCCTGTGGAATTGGAAGTACTACATTAACTGGCTCTGGCAAGGGAACGAAAGAAGCGTGGTGAATCCACTACATCTGAAGTGCCAACCAGGGAAGAACCATCAACTCCTATCCTTCACACTTCTGATATCGAAGAAGGAGAAGTTGATCTTTAGATTCATTAGGGATTTGTAATATATGTTCAATAAGAACATCCTTTTGTAATCTATTGTAATCTTTTGAATTCTGGTGAATGTTTAATGAAATACCAGAAACTTTTTGCTATTTACAATTCATGTTTAATCCTTTGTCTTATCAGTTAGTTGAGTTATCCTCTCGATAATTTGCATGTTATGTTAACAAACAAATAGGGGGAGATTGAAAGGCATATGTTTAGCCTATTTGTAATTAAAGAGGTACCAACTCAACTCTGATAAGAAAGCAAGGTAAATAGCAAGTACTGTTGAAGGAATCCGTACGAAGAACGTCAAGTGATTTATTGAAATTATATGTCTGAAGAATTTCAGGATGCTGCTGCACACCACTGGAAGAAGTTCATTAATATGTTCAAGCCTCAGTGTACAAATAATCTTTTGTAGCACGTCCAGAAGTCCAGAAGGTATAAAGTTTTAATACTTTATTTATTCAGAAGATTCCATACTATTGTTACTTATGAAGAAGAACTACGAAGACATAGACTCGACGAACAAGCCTCGTTTCAAATGTTTATTTGATAAAGAATATTTAATTCAGCTAGATACAGATGAACCAGACAGTACATTTGTGTGTCAGCTTCTCAGATTAAGTGTTCTGCATCAACTACAAGTGGCCGTTCGATCAAGACAGAGATCTACAAAGTTTAATCAAGCCTGCAGTCACTGCTGATGGAGAAATATAATTTATAAGTATTTATTTAATTATCTCACTAATCAAAATAATTAAATTGGTTGTATAATTTATTTATTAAATTGATTCACCTTCGAATTAATTTAATTCATGAATTTATATAATTAATATAATTAAGTGGGTAATTATCTAATATTTATACAATTATTAAAACTGATTTAATGCTTCAATATATAATGTCATACCGTGCCCTTGTATACGACATTCACAGGAATGGCTTGAAAAACCCATTCTGATGATGTTTTAAGGGTTATTTCATTCGGTATGACTTTCTGATTGAAAGTCATACCGTTTGCTTGCATCAGACTTACACTAGTATGACATTAAAATGTCATACCGTGTCCTCTATCCAGACATTCTCTGTTGTGTGTATGACTTGCTTGTTTATGACTTAAAAAGTCATACAAGGCTCAACCGAATGACTTTCTTTGGTTATGTCATGCCAAATGAACCTTGAAGGCCAAGGAAAAATGTCATACCGCCCCTGGCAGTATGACATTCCTTATATATGTCATTCCTTCTTTGTTTTAGGGCATGGCTTTGTGTAATAATGTCATATCTTCCATTGTAATGTCATTCCTATGCTAGAAAGTCATTCCTTTCAATGTCATACCTAGATCCAAGTGATTTGCCTATAAATATGGCTTCACTTCTTCATTTCCAAGTGTTCATTGCATTGTAAACTTTCAAGTTGTTTGTAACTTGCTATTCGTTATATCCACAGTTTTCTGTGCTTTGATCACTCGGTTGTTTTAATCACTAAACTAGAATACATCCTGTCGAATTTATTCTACGAACTTTAGTGGACATTAAAACGAACCATATTAATTATATAACTACTTAAAACATTGTTATATTAATTAATTAAAATCTGATTAACAAGTTTTATTCAAATCAGATTATTCTGCCGCGATTTTTAGTGACGATTGTATTCAACCCCCCCTTCTACAATCGTTTCAGGACCTAACAACAACCCTATCTGTTACATAGGGATGATAACTCAACAATAGAACATGACAAGTAAATAACACTACGTCTGCACCGGAATCGGAAGATACGAAGACAAAGGTTGAAGAAGCCATATACAGTCTTGAAGGAATAAGTTCACTGGAAAAAGTTCTTTAATATGTTCATGCCTCAGTGAAGAATAAAGATTGAAGTATTCAAGATTGTGGAAGCAATGAAGAGGTTGTCCAAGTACTCGAAAGATTTCAGTGCAACCCCCGAAACAAGATATTTCAGGATATCTTGGTTGGTTATTTATAATCAACAAACTGAAGCATAAACTAACCCGGAATCGACTAATCAATGTTTGCTGACAAAGACGGTACAATGTGTGACTTCAGTGTTAGTCGCGTGTGAACCAGACCAGTGCACTAAGCGTCAGCACGTACGGAGTTTGCAAAGTATTTATCGATCGAAGAATTAGTTCAGTCATAACAAGTCATTTGTTCCAAAGCCGAGCCAAGCCAAATGCCTAGCTGCTCAACTGCCATATGTCAAGCTTCCACCAAAATCTATATCAGGAAGTGACATTTTTATATGTGTGCACTTATATATTTATATATGTACAAATATATTTATATATTTGTATATATGTATATTTAATTAAATATAGTATACATACTATATATGTATATATGTTTTTGAACATATGTATATGTAAATTTATATGTATATATATTTAAATAAATATATATGTATATAGTATATGTATTTATAATTTACACATATAATTATATATTTAAGTGTATATATATATTATATTATGTGCATAAATATATTTATATTTATAGAGAGTTATATATATATATATATATATATATTTATATTTATATTTACATATAATTTTATGTATATTATATATATTTAAATATATGAGAATATATTTAAATATGTGTATATATATATTACCATATGTTTATATAAATATTATTTATATATAAATATATATTTATATATACTTTTCTTTATATATTTATGTTTATATTTATATTTATAAATAACTATATATATCTCTATATATATTTATATATATTTGTATTTGTATTTACATATAATTATATATTATATATATTTGAATATATGAGAATATATTTAAATATATGTACATATATTATTATATGTTAATATAAATAATATATATATATGTGTGTGTGTATATATTTATATATACTTTTATTTATTAATATAAACACAACATAATATATTATATTATATGCATGCATGTTGGGATGATGTCATGTGTCTACTACAACCTAGGGTTTGCATGCATATGATGATGTCATGTGTCCATGGAGCTAGGTTTCACTCTCTTTAAACTCTTGTTGTACACTGAAGCCATGCACACATATATTAACGTAGGAGAGATAACAGCAGTGTATATACAGAGTGGAGAACTCACACATATATACACTCTCCTGAACATACTGGCGCCAGTTTGAGGAGTGATAACAGGGAAGGTGGTACACTCTATGAGCGCAAAAGTTTGTGGTAACATACTGGCGCCAGTTTGAGGAGTGATAACAGGGAAGGTGGTACACTCTATGAGCGCAAAAGTTTGTGGTCTTGGGAGAGAGAACAATAGATGAATTACACTGTTGGCGCAAGATTAGTTAACTTAATTATTTTCCTAAGTTAAAGATATCTCACAGGAGGCAATGGAGGCGCAAGTTCAACATGGGCGCAACTCCACCCCTCCTGGCGCAAACTCACTTTACTTAGAATAATTTTCTAAGTACAAGTGACCCTAAGTGATCACTCTTGGCGCAAGTTCACATCAGGTGGCACCAATTCAATTGTTTCTTGATTTTAACTAAGTCAAAATGACTTATGGTGAACACAGGAGGCGCAAGTGCAAGGAGGAGCAAATTCTGGGACGAACTCAAGTTTTAACCACAGTTAATTTGAATTCGTCCAGGACGAACTCAATTCGTCCCGGACGAACTCGTTAACCATGTTTAGTTTATGAAAAACCTATAAATACCCCATGTGTGTTCTCACAATTGTGACACAGACACATATTGTACAAACTCTATCCACACAACCCCTTAGCTTAGCACACCAAAAGAAAATATATTTTTAGAAGCTAGGGGTTGTAGTGTTTGTATCAATAGTCATTGTAGCCAACCTACGGGTTTGGATTTATAGCACCCTTCGAGGTATTTATCATTATACAGATATACCTTAGAAAATATTGTGTGTTGGTTTAATATTTTCATATCCTCAGAAACCGACCCAATAAATATCCGGAACACGAAACCCATTACAGAACTGCAATTTGTTTATCCGCAAGATTCGAAAAAATTTTAAATTGTAGTGAGTATCGTATTCACCCCCCTTCTATGATACTTTGGACCTAACACACTCCTCGAAACAATCCTACTTTCCATATTATTTATATACATCCTTTTTTTTGATGATTTAATTTAGAAATAAAAGTGTGTGGCTAAGATTAGATCTCAATTCTCGCAACAATGAGAATCTTATTTGAGAACACCCTATATATATAATATAACTTTTTTTTCCAGGAACAAATAATATATACAAACTTATATATCATACACATGATAATATAAGGAAATTAAATTCAAATATAATTACAATAAAACTCATGAAATTGTTATATATTATTTTAAGTTATACATAAAATAGTGTTGTCGCATAAAGTTTTTATTTATTATAATATAAAATTTTAATAATAAGTAAGTAAATAACATAAAAATATAAATATCACAAAATTATACTCCCTCAGTCCCATTTTATGCGAGCTTGTTTGACTTTCACGAACATGAAGAAAAAGGGAGTAAGAAAGAGTATATTTAGTTAAGAAGTGGGTAAAGTGGCGGAACCTATCAAAATTTAATAATAGATTTGAGATAGTGGAGGAATGTAGTGGGCGTAATAGTGTTTATTTGATAAAAAAAAAGGAGTATAAAAAGGAGAACAAATACTAAGCATAATGGTTTCATTCTTTTTGAGATGTTCCAAGAAAGAAATGACCCTTATACCACATTATCATTCTAAAAGAAATTTAAAAGAGAATAACATCTTCGATAAAGTTCTCGATTAAATTTGGAAAAGAAAAAATTCACTCATGTATATACAATGAAATTGCTGAAGATTGGCATAAACACCAACAATATGGTCTTAAATTTTCAGCCAAAATAAAATAATTAATTTGATTAGAACCATTTAACAGTAATAACAATCAAGCAGTTGCACCTCGAAAATACAGAGGATCCTGCATTAGTACATTGGTCTTGGGCAGTGGCGGAACTCTTGGGACCATCGACCTTTCTCGATCAGTAGAGATTTCATTTGAATCTTGTGGATGAGCATCAACATCGTGGGTACAAAGTTCTGCAGCCACTTTTAGATTTGTTACCACCATATTCATAGTTGGCCTTACAGATGACTCCCGAGATGTGCATGATAGTGCTAATTCAATTGCTTTCTGCACAGAGCGCACATTATAATTTCTTCCAAACCTCGGATCGACAACCTCTCTAACATCACCATTTTGAACTTTCATGCTAACCCACCGATAAATGTAAATTGTTTCCTCCGTTCTTGATTGTATTAATGGTGGTTGTCTTGTTATCATCTCAAGCAGAACAACCCCAAAGCTGAACACATCACTTTTTTCCGTGAGCTTCTTTGTATATTCATAACTGCAGAAAAAAGAAAACCGTTGTCAGGCTAAAAAGATACAAGATTTTTAAATATAGCTAATACCACCTGAGATGAGAAACTTACAGGTTCAGCAAATTTTACTTAATCATCTATTTTTATACTTTTAAGTTTTAGCTAACAGTTTTACATAACTCCGTTGGATATGCTCTAAGGCTCCGTGTTATCAGGTTCTTTTCTACTTATTTGACGATTTCTCCTAAAAATAAACTAGAGATCTTGCAAGACTTATAATACCCCTTTGCCACCAACGCTAGATCAAACCAAAAAAGTCTTAATTTGATATATATTACTAAGATGTTTATCAGGAAGAGTTAAATATATAGAAATTGCAAAATGAACAAAGTTATAGTCAATTACTCGGGGTCAATGTAACCATGAGTGCCAGCAACATGATTTGTTGATACGTGAGTGCCGCCTTCATCTGAGTAAGCTCTGGACAAGCCAAAATCAGCCAACTTTGCTTGGAATTGTTCGTTCAATAAAATATTACTTGTTTTCACATCTCTGTGGATGATTGCAGGTTTGCATCCATCGTGCAAATACTCCAGGCCTTTACAGTAATAAGAACTGTAAATAGATAGATTATACACCAAAGAGGAACGAAACCACAACACTCATAAACTTTGACTCCTTACCTTGTGCTATATCCAGTGCTAGCTGAAGTCTTTCAACCCAATTGGAAATGCCTCTGCTTTTCCCTACATCCATAAAATTTTAAAACCAATCATCAGCTTTTCAATTTATCTCCTCCAAAAGAATTGTTAAATACCTCAATCTATCTATGAAAACTTGATTAGATCTAGTAAATTAGCTACCAAAAATCCAAAATATCGAAAAGAAAGAAGGGTAGTGTTATATGCACAGAATTGAGTACAAAATTAATGACATGATAATTGAGATGAGATGTTTTAATTGATGCTATTTATGTGAATACAGTGGGCTCATTCCAATCAAAACTTAAAACATTATTTTGTCAAAGATTTTGTGCCCAATTTTGCGCATCAAACATTTTTCAAGAAAGAATGCTGCCAAACGTGAAATACCATTTTACCTGAGAGATACTCCTTTAAGCTCCGTCCAGCCATGTACTCATAAATGATAACCATGTATGGGTCCTCGTCACAGTAACCGACTATAGAGGTTAAGTTCTTATGGTGAACCCTCATTAACAGACGGACCTGCAATTCAAACTCAGTAATAGTGCATGTTCAAGGTAAAAACAAAAACTAAAAGACGGCATATACCTCTGCATGTTCATGGTAAGAACAAAAACTAAAAGACGCCATACCTCATTTTTAAAATCTCTTTTTGTTGTCTTTTGAGAATTTAGTATCTTTACAGCCACTTGAGTGTCACCTACAGAGCCACGGTACACTATGCTGAAACTACCTTCACCGAGCTTTTCTTGCAAATTTTTAGTCATTTCCAAAACCTCGGAGTACGTATACTGTCTGTCCTTTCTCTCTATGTCACTACCTGTACTTACTTGTGGTTGCTTACCAGTTTTCTTAAACACTGTTTACAGAACAAATTATATAGCTCAACATATGCAAAATAATATTCAATCTTACCAATTAGTTAACTTCGAAGGTTTTCACTCTATGTATATATATTTAATACCTTGCATTTTTCTCCCTTTGATCATCCATATGCCAAACAGTATTGCAGCCAAGAGTACCAAACCAAGTACAGTTCCGACTACTGCAGGAATATACTTATTCGTCTTCTTTTCTTCTCCAACACTGTCATAACTGTATATATAATATATTACATATGAAGATCAGTCTGGCATACGAGTCTCACTGTTTGCAACTCGTTCTTTCAAGTCTCCATCCTCGGCGGCTTGGTAATTAAATAATTAAAATTTTTTAATGAAACGATTGAGCTTTCATAAAAACCTAAAATAAATGGACTTTTATCACTGATGCTACTATAAAATCTGATATGTAATAGAGTAAAATATGACAAAATAGTGGCCATAGTTTTCCAAATTTTACAAGATGGTGGCTGGACTTTAAAAATTACATGATGGTGGTCGGAGTTTACTTCCGCCTTATAATAAGGTGGCGGCCGTCAAACTCTGTTAAGTTTCTTCCGTTAACTCCAAAAAATAAAAAAAAAACGACAAATTAGTGGAAATCCAGACAACACTTTGTAAAATTTGGAAAATTATAGCCACCACTTTATTGTTTACTCTTTTTATTTTTTAGAGTTAACGGAGAAAAACTAACGGAGGTTCACGACCGCCACCTTATTAAAAGGCAGAAGTAAACTCCGGCCACCATTATGTAAATTTTAAAGTTTAGCCACAATCTTGTAAAATTTGGAAAACTACAGGCACCACTTTGTCGTTTACTCTATATAATATTTTTGAGATTAAATAGCATTTATATTCCGGCCCCCTCCAAAAATCTTCCTGCCTCGGTCACTGTTATAGATAGACAAACTTTGTACTTTATGTAAAAATCTTCTAGCTAGCAGAGTAAACTATAAACCTCAATGAGAGACTCCCATTCTTTTGGTTTTTTAAGAGTTGAGCTGGAAGTGGACTAGTAAACTTATTTCCTTTCAAGTTCCTGTGTGTATAATCAGAAGATTAGTTTATCTCCTTATATAAGCGTAATTTCATGGAAAGGCTGTTTCAGGGTATAAAAAACTTACAGCACTCCTAAAGGGAGGAGAGATAAGAATTCTGGCACTTGCCCGCTTAGGCTATTGTTTGACAAATCCCTATTCAAAAAAAGGGACAGCATAAAATGCACAACTGATTCAGCCCTAACTTACTAGGAGAAATTATCTAGATTGGCATCTCTGACAAGGGACAATTGTTAATTTATGTACACTTACAAAGTATTTAGTTGTGTAAGATTGGCTATCGAGGAAATTATCTCTCCTGTCATTTGACTGCTTGACAAGTTCCTGAATTAAAGAAATCAAATGGTCAATATATAGGATCAACATATGTACATCTTTAAGCTTGGAAATGCAGGTGGGAATTCTGTGCAGTCCTAAGCTGTTGTACAAAATATATATAAACTCGAAAATTTAATAAATACTTGGAACTTGACCACTTGTATCATGCAAAATAAAGGCGTACAATGATATTATCCTGGCGGAGTGATTAGAACTAGGGTAGCTGCAATTAAGACCGTCCCATTGAGAGTCTTGTGGTTCACATGGATCTCCTTGCCAGTCTTTTATCACTTTATATGTGGACTTGATGTTAAGAATCGCTGAGACTATACATACAGATAAAATATATGTCTGTTATCAGAATATTGGTAATGGTGGCCATCCAAGAATTGCATATAGTGACTAAATTCTACTTACTTGCAATGACCAGTTTATATTTAGGATATGCGAGAAAAATTTCTGGGAATACATACCATCTGTCTCATTTGTTCCTGAGTCTGAGAAGTTCTTAACACTATAAATCTCGTAGGCATTGATAATGGGTGGAAGGGTTGAACGTTCTGTTTTCTTGAGTGAGATTGTGTACCTGTCTTTGCCTGTCGTCTCTTTAGAATCAGAATAGATGGTAAATACTTTCAAATAATCTGGAACAAACCGTCCACGTTTATACCACAGTTCTTCGTTTAAGTAGATGTTGAATTCTCTGATTTGATTGGATTGTGGTGTTTCAACTAATTCAGCAAAGTGCAGGTAAATATAAAATTGATCACTGGCACTAGTCGCGTCCCAATAGAACCCAAAGGGTTCACTAACATCATCCGGTCCACTGGCAGTGCTCAACACATTTACAGGGACTCGGTATTCATTTAAATTACTTATTTCTGACTGCGTGCTTGTTCCTGTACTGGTCCACTTAAAGGGCCTCCATATTCGATCATAAATGTCATCTGTGTACCTATTCAAAGTAACCAGTCAGCCTTTTACATTGTCTATTGAGCATATTGATTCATGATTGTATTATCTCGATGGAATGCTCTGTATATAGTGTTAGGATGATTGTGTTATACCTGGTAAATGTACTGGGCATTTCAGCGCAATCGCAGCGCTGAAGGGTTTGCAGTGATCCAGAACCAGATCTATAGGCGGTATTGTTGAGAGGTCTGAATTCCAATGCTGAGATGAAGGGGATGGTAGTACCTGTCTTTATAAGACAAACATGTATATAATCTGAAGATAGAACATGTATGATTTCTCTCCTCACAGTTTCCGTATTTCCTGTGAATGTAATATTGCTCCAGGTGTCTGCTCCCAGGTTGAGCTCAAATGTTGGAAATTTATTTAAACCATCATAGTTACCATACAAGAAACTAGCTCATATTTTCGAGGAGTAAATCTAGTTTATTTTAATATGTAACTTTCTACTTCCTAAAATAATAAATAAATATTTTCTAATAGTTGATCAAAAATTAGTCAATTTGACTCCTCGAAAAGCAAAAGGGATATGTAAATTGAGATGGAGGGAGTATTTTAACGGAAGTCAACGGAATTTAACAGAATTTCACGGAGGGGGGTGCGTATCGTTCTTCAAATGTAAAGATAAGGGGTGCGAGTTGAGTTTCTTAAAATATGAGTACAATATCGTTTTTGAATGATAGTTAGAGGATGCGATATGCAATTACCTCTTTTATCTATTATTAAGTCTACAGTCTAACAAAGATAGAGAATACCCAGAGTTTCACGTTTCCGGCCTTGATAGTAGAACACACAGTCCGCAAATGAATAACCCGCCAAAAGACGACGACTTCTAAAGTCTTCGTCGCCGCTTATAAGTCTTTTTAGTTTGTATTCAAGTTCATTAAACATAAATCATCTACTCGAGACTAAGGGGCTGATATTATATTGTGATTTTCAATGACTTTTATTGACTTTTAAAATCTATAGGGGGCTGGTATTGTATCATAACTTTTAATGACAAATTTTGGGAAGATGACTTTAATGGATTTTATAGACTTTTAATGACTCTCGTTGACTTCTTAAGATTTCAAAAATAATTCATGACTCCCGAGACAATGACTTTTAAAAAGTTAATGGACTTTTTTTTACAAATTCATGACTTTGAAATACTTTAATAGACTTTTATTAAAATCATAAATAGCCTCTCTGAAACCCTCTAGACCTTTTGTTATACCCTCTCGATCTTATGCTATACCTAAGTTGGGTGTATGTTCACAAATCTGGCGACTACAAAATCGAGTACAAGGTATTATTGCTGTATTATATATACTGCAACATTTTTGGTCTACTTAATACTGCAACATTTTTGGTCTACTTAATACTGCAACATTTTTGGTCTACTTAAGTAGTGCTTCTCGTCGATACAAAATTCTGCTTCACTTGATTCGGTCACTATATGTGGATTGTTAGGCTTGAAGGTGTACGGATGTTTAACTGGTAGGTATGGCCTTTGCATGGCATATATGCCTGGTAGGCTCTGAATGTAGCTGAATTTTTGTTTTATGCTTATAACAAGATTGAGATCTTCGACAATCTGTATAAATTAAAAATCATGAGTAGAAGCAAGTAGATCTATATGTATGTAAAAACACAAAATGATAATAAAAAACCATAGTAGAGAAGAAAAATAATGAATTGAAGAGACTTTTCGCAGAGGATGAACCCTAGGTTGGAGCGACCGGTTAATTGAGGGAAGATAAAGTCATGTCAAATCTTTTCAGGAATGGCCTGACAATTTTCTGAAAAAATATATGCAATTTTTCATAGAAAGTCATTAAAAGTCTATCAATTATATATTTCCACCAAAGTCATTGATATATTGAATAACAACTGACTTTTAATAACTTTTTAAAAGTGGTAATTCAATACCTCAAACTTTGAAAGACTTTTTTAAAATCCTGATACAATACCTCTTTACTTTTAAAGAGTATTTAAAAATCTTAATTGAATACACCTAGGGGCTGATATTGTATTGTGATTTTTAATGACTTTTATTGTATTTATAGTCATGATACAATACCAGCCCCTAAATCTACGCCATAAATCATTATTGAGTCTTTATAATCGATGCAATAAATACAAATATTCATGAAATGTTGTTATCAATGAAATTTGTACTTCTTGTTATTAGTCTTCTAGAAATCGTTAGGTGTCTCGCACCACGGCCGGATACCTTCTAGCGATTAATCAGAAAATTGGAGATTCATCGGAGCATTAATCAGATATATATTATCTTAAAATTATTATAATCATATGTAACTTCATAATTTTATCTACTTTTCACTAATCACTACTAATAGAGTCAAACCGGTAACAATACTCCTTCCGTTCTTTTATGTTAGTCACTTTGACTTTGTGCACGAATGCACGTAATTTAAGATGTACAAAAAAACATACTTCTACGTATTATTTTTCAAAATTTTTTTGCTGAATAAAGTTTAACATCTATATTTTTATTTAGAAAAAGAAATTTTGATAAATAATGTGTAGAAATACGTTTTTTTTCACCTCAAAATACGTGAAAAAAGTCAAAGTGACTAATAAAAAGGAACAGAGAGAGTATAATATCATATGTTAAATAAGTACTTGATACATATAATAAAGATCACTCATTAAAAAAATATATACCAATCACTCAATAAGTCTCTTATACATTATAATGTATGAAATATTAAATAAAATTAGTCATTTTACTGTTTTTACAGGATATTAAATCAAGTACAAATGAATTTAGTCATTTTACTTTGTTTATAGGATAGGGTAAAATATCAAATTACATATTCCTTTCATTCTTCTCATTTTTTTTGCATTTTTTTTTCAACTGTGTGACACATTTAAGGTGAATATAAAGTATAGGTTCACAATTTTTTTCAAAATTTTCTTTTTCTATATAAAAATGTAAACACTGAACTTTTATTTAGAAAAAAAGTTTAAAATAATTTATTAAACTAATTTTTATGAGAGTTTCAAAATATGTGTCGAGTCCCATCTTTTGAGATAAATAATTGAGTGGGGCGGGAGTTGAAATTATCTCTAACATAGGGGCCATTTGAATGAGTTTAAAATAAGTGTTTTTTGTTTAAAGTAAAGAAAGTGAAGTAGAATTTTTAAGCAAGTTAAGATTTATAAATGATTAAAGTGTAAATAAATAGAAGTCTTGAAACAAAAACCAGCATTCTCAACTTATTTTAAGTGCTTGAGAGCTTTTTACACAAATGGATCAAGAAAAGGAGAAGCTGACTTCTTGGAAAAAAGAAGTATTTAAATTATGCACCTAAACAGGCACATAGTATCACACCTTTAGTACGAGTGGTTATGAATTATGATGAACAATTTTATTATTTTTCGCGTGATTATATATAACAGTGCTTTTCGTGTTACTGCTTGTCATTCATCATTAGTGCTCGTCGATGACGCCATCAAATGAAATCCAAATATTCAAGTACTCCATTCTTCGTGCGGACTCCGAAAACATCTCCGAATCCCCAATCCTGATGGGACGAAATCGGATCGGGGTCGAGTGGGACCGGGTGAATGCTAATCCCTAAACAGGGGAAGTTGGTCATGAAAAATGCAGATTAGTATGAATCAGAATTCAGAACCCTGCTCTTTCTTCTAGGTTGCTTTGAAGGTACCTCTACCAGCTGCAAAAGTATTTATAACACTTGTCAAGAACTTAACCAGTAATATCAGAAGTCTAAACCTTGAAATTGCAGACTACCCACGGCTACATAGAGTGTGATACATAAGTATTTATATCAGCGTAATTCACCACAGAAACTGGGAACTTAACATATGGATTATTTTTGCTACTTAAAAGGTGAGAATGAATTTGCATAGAGCAAGAATCATATCAGCGCATTACTGCTTCTCTCAGAAAGAAACGGTGCCCTGACCTGCAGTAGTAATGATCTTGGTAAGAATATAGCTACTTGGGGAATAATAATTCCAGATGTCGGACTGATGAAGAAAAGAAGTGCTTTTTCTAACTTGTATTCAAGACGGAGGTAAATGCGTGCACAATCATAAACCACTTCGCGGAGGCCCATGGATGACTTTGTTCCGCTGAATCTGGGACCTGGCAATTAGTGCATATTAGAAACTGAAAATGTTTAGTGTTTCAAACACACTCATTCCATTGGAAAGTCATACAACTAATACCATTTGGAATGTTCAATCTGCAAAAAAAAGTCTGATGGTTCTGCTGGAATCAGTTTTCTGCATTGTGTATGTAATTCCTAGCTCACATTTCTCAGTTCCTTCTGATGCGTATGTAAGTGGATGTCACTGAAGAAAAGCGCTGAATGTCTTCTCATTGATCATACTCTAAATACTGTGAAAAAATGTTGATGAGCGTAAGGAGTCGCTATGAGAGGCCAACTTTTGAAATTTCTTTATCTACAGCAGATTTCTAGAACATTGAGATCTGCTTTAACTTCTGCTTAAGGTTTTACTCTTATACTAGATGAGTGGGGAGAAAATACCCCTCTTACAGCCTCTAGGTATGAAAACTTTATGTTGGTAAAGTCTCCTGAAAGAAGATTGTGACTTGCGAGTTACTGAAGCATTGATGTTTTCATATGATGACTTAAGCATGAATGAAATTAATTGTGCTCGAGATGTCTACCAAGATAATGCCAAGGACAAATGAAACTACGTTGAAAAGTAAACAGGCAAATACTATATTATAGGTGATTTCATAGGAACACTCACTGTCAATTCCATAGACATTGCTATAAATATCAATTTTTGAATTGTATCTGTCAGGAAGAGTGACAGGAGCTATATACAGCTGCAGACAAAGCAAAAAATAATCATGCATTATTTGTGGTTGAATAGATTCTCTTACCTCTTACTACTTATTATTAAGACATGTATAAGTTAATCCTGGTTTACGATTCAAAGGTTCTTCAAGATTATGCTTAAAAAAATTATAGTTCCAATACCGTCGCCTTTGAAGACATAATAAGTCCACCAGGTTTTAGCAGGCGATCTCTGGCTGTAAGGACGCTCCCCAAGATGTTCTGCAAAGTAGCCAATGCAAGTTACAACGAACGGTTATAACAATGACACCAGAAACCTAAAGTAGAACGAGATACCGAAACCAAAATCCATATGTATACCAAAATAAAAAAATAACCTCAAGTTATAGAGAAGTAAGTGATCCATCCAGTCTGAACTATAACATCGACGTTTTCATTAATTCCAACATCCTGCAGTCCTTTGTGTAAGCATGAATCTGGGTAAGTTGATCTAGCACAGGGATCTTATTGAATTATCAAAGAGGAGTCTACCTCCACACATTCATGTAAAAGAATGACCCTTTCAGATAGATTATTGGCCCCACGACTTTTTGTGCCTGATAAATACAGTCAAAAAGGAGAAATTTACCATTTTACTAAGAAGAATGACATGAAAACTAGCTATTCGGATAACAGACTACACGATATAACAGAACAATGTAGCATCTTGTTGACGATATTTGTGTGTGTATGTGTGAAATGTGAATATATCAACATAGCAAATTAATGAAAATAAAGACATAAATTCTTACTCGTTTTGCACCAGCCTGAGCACACAATACAGAAAGAATCCCTCTTCCTGAACCAACATCAACCACAACCTGAATGCGTGGTAATAAAACATATCATCTTACTCGGCAAAAGAGCAGTTAATAGGATCATATCTGCTGTCTAGGATCTAATTTTCAAAATATAAGGTGAGCTCAGTGCAATAAGTTTGCAGTGGCTAATACGCTATTATTTTGATATTCTAAAATCTAAAGCAGTACAATCGCCTTACTCTGTCTTTAATGTAGTTATCCTGATGATGCAAGATAGCGAGCCTATAAGTTTCATTGCGCACATTGTCCTGTACAGTTTAGGTAATCTCAATAAATTGTTCAAGAATCTAAATTATATCTGTACAAAGAAAGGAACTCAATGCATAGTGTTTCAGTAGCAAAGTTTTAAAACTGACGCCTGACGGACCTACCTGAAACCAAGGAAAAGGTGAACGATGACCATGGATTATGGTGTTGAGAAATCCGGATAATACAAATATAGTGCAATTAACTACAGTAAGACACAACTTCGGTCACACCAATAAAATCGGAATCAGGTTGAACTTTTAGTATACCATGCAAGCCTTTTAACTCTCTGTAAACCTTCTGGTGTGACTGTGAAACAGCAGAGTACCAAGAAGAATTACACGATTCAGCTGGAAATTACACATTGCTAGGACATACGTATATTTAGACATCATAATTGTTAAATATCATTCATTTATTCACTACACATTTATTAAAACATCTCATACAAATTTGGGTTAAATATGGAAAATAAATAAAGAATTATTTTCCAAATACATCTTTTGAAAAAGCATAATTAAATTCAAAAGACAATTAAACCAGCTGTCAGAATTCAAAGGGCAATTAAACCAGATGTTCATGCATACAATTAAATAAATACCCTTACAGTTTAAAATTTAGTTGATAACCAAAGACCAAGAACTGTCAAATAGAGAGCAAGAAAACACTGGTTCTCGAAAAATCAATAGGCAACCGACAAAGGTAAGAAAAAAGTCTTAGATGCACCAATCCATGAGAGTTATGAAATTAAGGACTAGACAGTAGATAGTCTCCAATCAAACCGACAGCAAGATCAGTACCCCTAGTTCCAAAAGCTTTCTCAATTTCTGTCATCTTCTTCCTGCGAAGATTCTGCAACTCTTGCAATTTTGTTTTGGAATAATCAACACGAGCCTGCAGATCTTGTACATTAATTTTGCCACGAGCCTGCAGACCTTGTATGTTCATTTTGGCATCGTCAACATGAGCTTGCATGTTTTGTACTTCAGTTTTGGCCCCTTCGATACAACAGTCAATTCCATGAAGCTCGGGAATCAAGGGCTGAGAAAAGCAAAGATGTTCTATGTAGTTCAAGCGGTTCACCACCCAACTTACATCGAATCCCTGAATCTGCAAGTAAGCACATATATCCCTGTACCCATCAATCATCTCACAATCAACCTCAGTCAGAGATACTTTACTGAAGTTGTCAAGGGAGGTGCACAATAGGTTCAGATTCATTGCACTCAACATCTTGTTTTTTGTAGTAAAGTGCTCAAAGGTTTCCGGATACGTATGCATTATGCGATCAAGCAGGCATACAAACTCCGGGTTTACCTCGTGGCCCCGCCATAACCCAGAATCTTTATCCCCTTGGGAAGAGCTTGCCTGATCTTTTTTGGTCCGTTCCAGGGGAGCATCACTACATCTAACCCTGTCAGAATCTACTACTGGGTCTTCCATAACATGCTCTTCCTGCAAATTCATGTTTATAGTGTTAACACTCAGATTTTAATGTATATTGTGAGAATCAACCAGCTCCTTGTTTGGAGCTGCCAAATGATCTTGTAGCAGAACATTTTGTTTTGTCATAGAAACTGCTATTGTTTGAGGAAGCATGTTTTGTAAACAACATGATATATATATGTGCATTACACATTTTCGCCATTTTCGAAAACCCTATATGTTGCTAGAGATTAGTACATTACACATTTTCGCCATTGCTGATGTGCATGATATATGTTGCTAGAGCATCTAATTGACAATACTTGCACTTTTCCAGATATTAGTTTAAACTAAAAAAAGTTAAACTAGCGTGTGACCTCAAAATTTTTGTCACCTTATTTTTGGGTCTTCTCTTTTTTATTAATCAGTTCACCAAACAATATCGACTTAGAGCAAATCCAACAATGTCGTAAGAAGTGTTGTATAAATATATTAAAAAATAGTGTCCTATTGATTTAGGACATTATCTTGGTATATGAACTCCAACAATATGTTATGATTGTGTCATATAATTAAAATAATACTCCCTCTGTCTGATTGAATTGTAAACAGTTTCCTTTTTGGGACGTCCCATCAATAGTATACATACCAAAAATAGTAAGTTTTTATAATATAAAATGTTAACAACACCCACTACTTTCTTCCACTACACCCACTTTATAAATTAAATATTAGTAGGTCCCACCACTTTACTCACATTACACTCATTTTGCACATTCAATATTAACGGGTCCCACCACTTCACCCACTTTTCTTACTTTTCTTCACTAAATTACACTTTTTTCTTAACCTCCGTGTCACTCCCCATATGTATACTACTCAATGGGACGGAGGGAGTACTATATTTGTATTATTATTGGAGCAAAGAGAAAAGATGAGAGGAGAGAGATATGTTGAATACAGGGAAACTAAATTTTTTATTGATAAAAATTATTTAGGACATGCATATATAGTGGTGCCTTGAGAATAATGCACGTGTTGTATGTGCTAGTGTTTTAGGGAATCACAAAGCCATTATTGGAGCACTCATTTTTTACAATTTGAGTGAGTACATTTTTTTGCGTACATTTAAGATCTACATCAAATTTAGAATTATAATGGAGTCTTTCTTTTAATTTGGGCAACATCATTGAGCAAGTTGACATGTCTCCAATAGTTGCTTTATAATAAATATACTAGTTTTATAACATAGAATAGTAAACTAGCTTATAAACTCAAATTTCTAGTTCCCATGTCTAATCTAGCAACTAATCCTTAACACCCGCCTAACCCAGCCCTTCAAGTAAGGACAAGATTAGTTTGAGTTTCAATTTAAATCGCCCATACATTCAGTTTTAATCTAATTCAGTCAGTTGTGTATCAAAGTCCACACTAATATAAGATCTATTCAAAAAATTTAATGATTGTTTGCATCTTGGGAATCAATCTCTGTTTATTGGAGTCTCATTCTCAATATCAATAACTGGGTTAGAATCCCATAATCGAGAAAACACACGGGTGTTTATTTGTGAAAATAGTAGAGTCTAACTTGACAATCGGCCCGAATACATAAAAAATAAAGGATGTATATTTTCCGTTGCAAACTAACAAATGCTAGCCTCTAATATGATTTAAATCTATTGATCTAGATCTCGGATCCTTTTTACAACCCAAATAAACAAGTGCTCTTAAAAATTGAAGTTATCACCTAGACAACCAACTTTCACAAGATATATTTGTGCACACGGGGATACAGATTGTTCATATACTAACTTTCAGAAAAAATAAATATAATAAATTCTCAAATACTATGTATTCATCAAGTGTATAACATGCAAAGCACAAAAATAATCTACGTGGCCCTATCGAGTTCTAGAAAACGAGGGAGGTATTTCCACAGAAACTAAATGATATATTCAACCGATAGTTTACAGCAATATACAGTGGCATAAGATAGAGACAATGTCCGAATAAACCAAATATAAATAGATTTTCAACTACTTTATTTTATATTAGAAGCAAATAAAAATTATTAGTTATAAAGAATTATAACATTCAATTGACTAACATTAGGAACTCAATTAAATATTCTATATTTCAACAAATGGGTTCTATAATTATGTGTGGTAATCACCCTTTGTATGTTTAGATGTATCACCATGGTTCTGAGCTTAATTTCTTTTGATTTGAAATAAATATAAACTTTGATGCAAATAATAAGAAACATTAAAAAGATAGTAATACTAACTTATGCAAATAGCTTATATCATTCAAATACTTTCACAATGTTGAGGGCGGTCGATGGCCGTGCATCCTCACCTACCGGTTAACAAGTTGCTACCCCTTCCATAATTGATGTGTACAAATACAAAAAAGAAAGTAGACTAGATTCTGAACTCATATCTACCTTGTCTACCTTCCCTTTCCCTTGCCGTGTTTAAAAATTCGTTTTTAATTTCGTATCCATTTTCATGTATTTATAGTAGAAGAAACTTTATTTCTATATCCTTGAGTTATTCCTATAGCATAAATGCTACTACTAGAAAGAAACGAATAATGAAAATATATACATAAACAACAGTTCAAAGACAGGGAACGAGGAATTCTAAAAAAATCTAGTGAAAATGAGGCAAAGAATCTAGTTTAAAAGAGTCTGATTTTTACTATACTCAACTCTGACTGGTACCCTTTTTCCAATCTTAAACATGCCGAAAACCAAGAACAATATCAATAAATGCTGACTGAAGAAAGGGTGATGAAATTTTTTGATGGATTGTCTAATGAGTATGACTCAACAAAGGAACAACTCACTGGACAAATTTAATTTCCTACTACAGAGGATGTATATGGTTTTTTTCGGTTAGAGGAAAGTCATAATCAGAGTGCGTCCCCAATGGTCCCTTCTTATAGATCCGCACTTTTAACCAAAAATGTTTAGCAAGCAACCTGAGCTAGAAAAAGCTAAACAAATTCCGGTTATTTATATGGATGAAAAAACCTATTACTTTATATGACTATTGCAACAAGCTATACCACACTATCAAAAAAATTTTATCCCTTGCACCATCACGTCAAAATCAGGGGATGAGGTGGATGCAACCCAAGAGGCTATCAAGGTGCGACAGAGGCATAGGAACGGGTATTATTTTAATACTGATCAAATAGTATCATTATGACTCTTCACCTTCCTCATTGACATACCTGGAAGGATGCTTTATGTGATCCTTCACATAAAGCATCCTTGTCTATCATTCACTTGCTTTTGTTTCATCCTTGTCTATCGTTCCTATTCGACATACCTGGAAGGATGCTTTATGTGATCCAAAGTAAAAAGATGCCATGGTAGTAGAGATGAATTCATTAGTTCATTATGGCACCTGAAATTTAATTCATCCTCCGACTAAAAGAAAGATAGTAGGATATAGATGGATGGTGTTCACTATGAAACAAAAACTTAATGGGTTGAATGATATATACAAAAGAAGACTTGTGGAAGAATAGTTGTAAAGCATAATGTGACTCGTAATGTAAATACGATAACTCAACACAACAAAAGAACATGAAACAATACATAAGTATGATACATGAATCAAGAGGTTGGAGATCTGATACAAACAAACACAGACAATTAAGAAATTAGATATGAACATCCGTCCACTGAAACAAGTTCATTAATATGTTCAACATCTAAACAAACACTTATTTTTAATGGATTATTAATCTAAGATCAACATCTTTAGATTAAACGGATGTCATTCTGAAATAGCATAGGTTGAAAAAAATATACATAAACAAACAAAAAAATACATTGAATTGTGAAAAATATAAAAATAGAGTCATGAAATACCTGAGGTAATGTTGTGACTATGGTGGATCTTGGAGAACCACCAAGTAAGTAGCTCCTAAGAGCACTAGACATATTTGATTGTTTATATGTCTTTGGTATCTTTATATACTTCATGTTACTGAACGGAGATGGAAGCCATACAAGAAGGCTGGAAATCTCATTCAGTGCCTATAAAAAAAAACAATCCCACAAACTGAGCACAATAAAGACAACTCAAAATCTTGATTCAAATCCAAGACAAAGTACCTATGAATTCAATTGTTAAATATATGACATCAAGTTACAGAATAAAATAAACCAAGATATAAAGAAATTTCCAATATTGTGGGAATATACGTATATGAAGTTACCTTAATGCTCTCCAAGTCAAAAGTAAGAGTTTTTGCATTACCAAGTCCTGGAAACATATTCGTTAACCGGTGATAAATTTCTTCCTTAGAGGATTGCAGGCCCTGAAACCAACCCTGTAGCCTTATATTTACAGTCTCCAGCTCAGGTACTCCAAATGTTGTTGCAAAGATACCATAAGAAGTGAAATTGCAGATTTTTGGTGCAAAAACTATAATGTAACCAGAACCACTATCATAGCGGCTGGAGCTGGTCCTAATATTCAGGTTCAACAAAGGACGAGGACAAGATATGACATGGTCTTGTGTAAATGGTGAAGATATGGTAAGATTTTGTAGATTGATAAGTGTAGAGATCATGTCACTCATATCATATGGAAGATTTACATTGTGCAGATCTAGAGTAATTAAAGATGGGAGATCCAACACCATTTTAGGCAATATGCAGTTGGACAAGCGGAGGGTTGTTAAATCGGGGATACTGAAAGAGAAAGATGATATTGACAAGTCCCAATTTTCAAGACCCAGATCTCTCAAGGAAGGCAAGCATGTAAACCATGAATCTGAAATTTGGTTACCTTTAGTCAAATCAAAATCTGGGTATTTCAAGAAGAGAGTTGTTAGGCAAGGTAAATCCCAGCAACCCAATTGCATAGCAAATTCTTCAAGTCTGACTCGTAATGTAAGTTTTTTCAGTGAATTAGAATTAAAGGTAGATAGCTTAAACGGTTGATGTTTATACAATAAACCAAAATCCAGGGATTGCACATTGTGAGAGATTGCATACTCAACAACATTTTCAATTAAACATCGACGGAGTCCTTTGTTGTAAACACAGAAGTTCAATTCGAAAAGATCGGATTGACGGTTTCGTTTAGACAGAACATGGCGGATAAACTTAGTATTGTTTTTAGGTGAAGAGTATCTGTACTCACCGAAATTAAGAAAAGGGAGAGTAATCCATAAAGACTTCCATCGATTGGAAAGGACGCTCGTTTGAACTGCTTCTTTAGCATCGGTAAATGAAAGAATGTGATGAATAAGCTCGTCAGGCAAACTACTGATTTTATCTTCTTCATCTCCATAAATTCTCAATTTCTTCTTCACTTGAGAACCCATTCAGATCTACTACTAAGATAGATTGTTTGTTTCTTTTGCAATCCCTAACCCCCTTTAGAGACCCTAACCCCCTTTATAGAGTATAAAGTTTAGGCTTCACTCAGTGTTATACCCCTTTGGAAGAAGTATAACTTTGAAATCTTCGCCTCAAACTCTTGAAGTATGTAGTTAAAAGATTCTTTTTAGCAATTTGTATTATAATTATTATATATTTGATTTTGTGCAATTATCAATATATTTTTTCATAGACTACATTTAAATAGAGATAAAATAAAAATAGTAAAAAATTAATAATCTAAACGCACTAATCATATATAGTAATGCAATTTGTTTGAAGTTACATATGTACGTAAACATTAAAATTCGTTGTAGCCTCTGTCATAGTAATGAATATTGGTAAGCTAAAAATTGCCATGAATATATGTTATAAAAGTAGTTATGTTCTTTTATATACATTAATTTATTATAAAAAAGATATGGTACAAACAAATAATTTTTAAAAAGACAACAGACAATTCACCATCTGTCATCTTCGAATTCCAAACTTACACTCTTTTGCTAATTAATTTTTATCAATCAAACATCTTACCCAAAAATTTAGGATTGCAAGGATGATTAATCACGTTTGATTAGAGAAATTCATATATTTGTAGAACGACATTTTTTTGACTCTCGAGATTCGAATGTATTGCAGAAGGAGGGTTGAATGCAATACTGATAATTAAATTTAAATCTTAATTCAACAACAAATTAAAGATTCAATTATATCAGTACAGTGAAATGCAAACTAATTTATGAACACTTGTAGTTTAACTTTACAAAATAAATGGTTTATTTATTTTGCTGTTTTGCTACAACCTCGAAGAATAAATCTCGAGCTTCGTTTCTCAAAGAATACACTTGTGTTTCACTCCCTTGGTGTTCTCTCTGTTTGATATCATTGTTTGCACGTACTCTGTGCTCAAGCTTGGTTCCTATAATTATATCAGTGTTTAACCTTACTTGGGCACCACGGGTTCTTTTGGTCTATAAAGTAGTCTTTTGCTTATATGGCTACTTTACAGAACACAACCCATGTGACATTCCTAAAATGTATTTCTACAGTTGTTACATTGCAAGAAAGACAACCTAGGAACATTCTATTTCGAGTAACTCAGAGGTGAACAAAAGTGACTTTGTCTCCTCTCCAGGTAGCTATCCACGACTTTGTGTATTCTTGAGGTCGAAGCTGTAGGCTTGATAGGTCTGCTACAAATCATCTTTGTGCAGCATTCCTAGGATTGAACATCTTTATCTGCCACAGGATTTGACTTGATGTGGAATCAAATCTAATCCAAGATCTCCAGCGACAGTGACATAGGGACATCAGAACTTGCTGTCAAAACAATGATTGAGATGACTCTGGCTTCCTGAATACGCTTTAGATAGGAACGCCAATGTTCTGCTGTCATGCGAGCGGAAACTTGATGCCTGCGGATCTTCAGCCAAAGTTGATGTCAAGAGCAAAAATTGTTGTTGAGACTTTGCAACTGTATGCCTTGTGTAGTACTGCTGTCTAACATCTTGACAGTAGCTATCTTTGATCTTTCTTTCATTTGTCTTTGCGCCTTGGGGCATGAACAATTTCAAATTGAACTTCTTCTAAGTATGAACATTACAGTTCTAACAGAGATAAAACTATACTACAAAGACATACTCTGCCTGTGACAGTATGTTCTACTTAGATAAATCTAAGTACATGAAAACGTTAAGTTGACTGCTGTCTATCACCCATAAATCCCAACAGAATATGAAAGGTGTGATTGTTTTACCTTGTTCACAAGATTTTGCACATGTGAGATTGTATCTTTGGTAACAATATTGTCTCCCACTTGTTGAGGACTTTATTGATAATTTTTAGGAATAGTTAAGTTTGTCAATGATAATAGCAATAATGATGCTCCACCGAAGCCTCCTACAAAGAAAATGAAGGAAAAAAGTATTGCAAAAGGTAATTTGTAAAAAAGTATTGCAAAAGGTAATTTGCAAAAGGTAATTTGTAAATACAAGTGGTTTCATATGCTATAGTTTGCTTGGCATTAACCAAGTAAAGAAATGAGGCCTACAAATTTGTTTTCTTTGAGTTCAAGCCAAACAAAGTTATGTTGTTACATATGTTCGATTATCATAAAATTTAGACTAGGAGGAATATGTAATTTTAGAAGTGCATAATTATGAACAACCAATTTTATATTTGTCTCCTTGTAGTTCAAAAGTTACATCAATATTTATATATGAAATCCACCCCAATCACATAGAGTTTTGTGATTGACACATAAAATTTTTGAAAATTAGATTACTTGTATAGTTTATCAATTAAAAAGATTTGCAAGTCCAGCATACATGAAAATTCCTACCATACTCCATAGAGAAGAACAAGCAAAATATTATCCCACCACAAAATTAAGTAAGCTAAATAAGATCAAAAAAGAATAAAGATAAGAACAATAATAAATTAATCAAGTGCGCCAAACAAGTGTTTTCAAGTAGTTATGAACCAAGCAAGTAACTTGTAAGACCACTAGTTATGCATGATTTATATCTACTGGAGATAGAGATGGATGGACGTACATGCAAGAATGTCCGTGCTTACAAAATAATCAAGAAACATTCAAAAGGAAACACAAAACTTTAATTGAATGAACCTTAACAAGCATGGGTAATTGAAAATGCTATGAAATATATATATATGATGCTCAGTCCATTTTATTTTTCTAAATTATCTGATTTTGTTAGAAGAAAGATCATTAGAGGAGAAAATGACAAGTGACATTGTTACATTATGTAAGGAAAGTCATAAATTGCAATGTCTATCCGCCATGGGCACCACATAAAATTTAAAGGAGCATCGAGTATAGAAGCCAAATTTAAATTCGGTTAACTTGATAGTTAAATTCAACCAAAAAATAGATATTAAAGGTTAAAACCACGTTATAATTACAATAGATGCTTATAATGTATTGTAAGTACAAAACTTAAAAAAATATTGCCGATGACTGTTAGGTCCAAAGTATCGTAGAAGGGGGGGTTGAATACGATACTCACTACAATTTAAAATTCTTTCGAATCTTGCGGATAAACAAATTGCAGTCCTGTAATGGGTTTCGTGTTCCGGATATTTATAGGGTCGGTTTCTGAGGATATGAAAATATTAAACCAACACACAATATTTTCCAAGGTATATCTGTATATTGATAAATACCTCGAAGGTGCTATAAATCCAAACCCGAAGGTTCGGCTACAATGGCCACTACTCTCAATATTACAAACTCTAACCACTACTGATATTTCTATTACAAAGCTAGGCTAGGGTGTGTGTATAGTGGGAGTAGCCGTGCAGAGCACTTGGCCATTTCATCCCGAAGGATGATGTAAATTGTGAGAACCACAATCACATATTTATAGGCTTTCATAAACTAACCATGGTTAACGAGTTCGTCCTGGACGACTTGAGTTCGTCCTGGACGAATTCAGTTTAACTGTGGTTAAATTGAATTGTCCAAATAAAAACTAACTCAAGAGAAACTCAAAGTTGCGCCAAGAATTATAAGTCAGAGGCGCAACATTTGACTAAGTCAAATGTTGCGCTTGACTGATTCAAGCAAAACTTCTACTTAGAATAATTCTAAGCAATTGAAGTTGCGCCAAGCAGGAGTCAAACATGGCGCCTATTTGAAAGTCAAAGGTTGCGCCGGTCAAACCTTGCGCCTCCATACTCCTTCACTGTGTTGCCTTGTTGCTTCAGTACTTGGAGAATTTCCAAGTGAAGAAAGTTGCGCCATGATTTCCATGTGAGTGTGTGTGGCGCCAACTTTGACTTAGTCAAAGTTTGCGCCTCACAGGTCTCCACAGAGTCTTCTACTTAGACAAATGTAGTTACTTCAACTAGTGCCACAGTGAGATGAATTAGAGTCGCAACCTTTGACTTGGTCAAAGGTTGCGCTCCAAGTTGCGCTTCCCAGTTGATCAGCCAAGACTTAGGAAATAATTCTAAGTAAAAACTCCAACTTGTGCTCCATGGTGAAGGTCCCTTGTTCTCTCTCATCTCTTGGGACGAACTTTGACTTTGGTCAAAGTTTGCTCCTCAAGAGTGGGATACTCCATTGTGATGTACTTAGAAAATTTCTAAGTGAGGAAGAGCTGTTGACTTTTGGTCAAATGTTGCTCCTCACATAGTAAAAGCTTTCCTTGTTATCACTCCTTTGACTGAGATTGACTTGAGTATGCACCATCCATATATTTATATTATATTCATAATATTATATAAATATATGTATAAATAAAGATATATATATAAATGTATATAAATAATATTTATATAAACATATAGTAATATATATATATACATATATTTAAATATATTCTCATATATTTAAATATATATAATATACATAAAATTATATGTAAATATAAATATAAATATATATAGGGATATATATATATAATTATCTATAGATATAAATATACACATATTTATGCACATAATATAATATATATATATACACTTAAATATATAAATGTTTATGTAAAATATAAATATATATACTATATACATATATATTTATTTAAATATATATACATATAAATATACATATACATATGTTTAAAAAAAAACATATATACATATATATTATATATATTATATTTAATTAAATATACATATATACATATATAATTATATTTGTACATATACAAATATATAAGTGCACACATATATAAAATGTCACTTCCTGATATGGCTTTCTGTGGAAGCTTTGACATATGGCATTTGAGCAGTAAGCTTTGGCATAGCTGGCATTTGGCTTGGCTTGGCTGTGGAACAAATGACTTGATATGACTGGATCAATTCTTCGATCGATAAGTACTTTGCAAAGCTCCGTACGTGCTGACGCTTAGTGCACTGGTCTGGTTCACAAGCGACTAACACTGAAGTTGAACATTGTACCGTCTTTGTCAGCAACCATTGATCAGTCGGTTCCGGGTTAGTTTATGCTTCAGTTTGTTGATTATAAATAACCAACCAAGATATATAGAAATATCTTGCTTCAGGGGTTGCACTGAAATCTTTCGAGTACTTGGACAACATCTTCATTGCTTCCACAATCTTGAATACTTCAATCTTTATTCTTCACTGAGGCATGAACATATTAATGAACTTCTTCCAGTGAACTTATTCCTTCAAGAATGTAAATGGCTTCTTCAACCTTTGTCTTCGTATCTTCCGATTCCGGTGCAGGCGTAGTGTTATTTACTTGTCCTGTTCTATTGTTGAGTTATCATCCCTATGTAACAGATAGGGTTGTCTTTACATTTAGACTTACAATCTCCCCCTATTTGTTTGTTAATCATAACAAGCAAATCCTCTGGAGGATAACTCAACTAACACTAGAAAAAGTAAAGTCCTGGACTAGTAAATAATGCTACAAAGTTTCTGGATCATATAATACATTTCCAGATTTCATGAATAGAAATAACAAATGTGCATATCACCTTTATTTCTCTGGTTCTTGCTTACCTGCCAGATAATCCTCATAGTCTGTCTTGAAGAGAATTCAAAACATTCCATTATGCAAAGAACAATCAGCAGCTTCATTGAATTCTTCAGTGGTAATGAATAAGTTTTTGTCTACCACTTTCTGAAGAATAATTGTATCACCTTATACTTCTCCTCCCGTTACCTTGATCAGGTTCCCCTTAGTGATAAGTAGCTATCTTCCTTAGATGAAAGATCAATCCTCCTCCTTAGTTGAAAGAAGAATCTCCCTCAGTAGTACACCACTAAAGAGTAGTTTACTCCCCCTTAGTTGTAGACAGCAGAAGAAAGCTAACTTACTTTTTCTTCCCCCTTTCATATATTCTCCCCCTAAATATATTCTCCCCCTTAGTTGTGGAATCCTCCGAGGATATGTGGTATCAAATATGGTCAAGGAACGTGTACAATACTTCCTGTACCAAAAGATAATCTCCCCATAGAGAATTAAACAACACTAAAGCTGGGGTCGAAGAAAGAGTTCAGAAGAAGGGTTTACTTTGATTGGGTTGGTCCCTATGCTGAAAGAATAGGTTCCAAACGGAAAAGTAATGAATAGAACTAACATTCCAGTAACAACATCCACTTTGTCTTTTGGTATAAATTTGGTAATTAGTAGGTGTCTCACTAAAATGTTCTGCAGGTGTATCACTCAACACTCAATTTTCTCTCGGTTTTTGGGTAAGGGTGTCACTCACGAGTTCTGTAAGTGTATCCCTCCACACAAATACTGAGCTTCCAAAATGCTGAGTACCTGCAAAAAAATCACCTTAGCCACCCTTAAAGGGGGTCACCGGTGGTGCAATGGGAGTTCGTAATTCCCAGTCCCTGCAGACTCATCAGATAAATCCGAATCATGGTCCACAAGTTGCCAACCACTAAGTGGCTTATCCAATTAAGGATCCAGAGTTGTTTGCTCTGGGAGGTTAGACAAAGGCTTAATTATGGCAAAGGCCTAAGTCCTCCTCAATGTCTGTGAAGACACTTGATTCAAGAGAATCATCAACCATAAGTTCACAACGTGAAATGGAATGAACCGTAGTTGCTTCCGTCAATTCTTTCAACAACTTGTGAGCTTTCAATACCAATTATTATTATATGTACCTCACAAGTGTTTCACTCTTCTCAATATCCTATGTGTTTGCACTCACTCATGCTCACATATTTTTCGTTCAGATATCTCACTGGTTCTTCTCAGAATCTCACCAAGTGTTTAACTCTTAGTGTTTGGCTCATAGTGTTTCTCTCAGCACTCAAAGTATGGTCTTCTGTACCTGCATGAGAAAGTCACCATAGCCCCTTCAAGAGAGGTCACTGGCGGTGCAATGGGGTTTCGTAAATCCCCGATCCTCAACTGACTCATCAATAAATTGACTCATAGTCAGAGAGTTGCCGATCTCCTATAAATAGGAAATCCATTCCGATTGGATCCAGATCTGTTCTTATCTGGGGAGGGAGACGAGAATCCTGAAGATTTGGCAATTGAGATCCTCGTTTCCTCCTTATACCTGTAAAGGCATCAACCATCTTATTTATCGTAAAATGATAAATGAAGAAGTTGCTTCTGGAACAAAACCTTTAACCTTACTGTGCACTCTCTTGTATTGTGTCCATAAGATTTTTGTTTAGGCTCTTCATCAGAGTGATTACTGATGATGTGCTTGACTCAATACAAGATGCTCTGGCTGACGAGCGAATTTCAATGGACTCATCCTGTTGAGAGAATGATTCCAGAGACTGTTTTATTGCCTTTTCAGCTCTATATTCTTTTGAGAGAATACAGATGAGCAACAGTTACCTCAAGTTCAAAAACACCTTTTCTTCTTGAGAGGTAGAGCTGTGGGTACACTATCCCTCACATCCTTATTTGCTGCAACAAGTACAGTTTCTCCCTTATTGACCTCTAGTCTAATAAGTTATTCCTTATCACTCCAGGAGGAAAGTTGGGATGTGTTCTGAATTTGGTTTTATAGTCTGGGATAAAGATTGTTGGTTTTCAACCTTATGACTATTTAGGAAAGCCAAGAAGCTGATTAAGTTCCGAAGAACAGAAAGAGATATAAATGCATTTTAGAAAATCTATGATTTTGAATGAAAGCAATTGCATTTAATCTTTTGAGGAAAAATGAATCAGTTGTGATTGTAAAAATGATTTGCATAAAGAATGACAATCACAACCGATGAAAGAATCAAAGTTTTCCATTAAAAACTGGTTTGAGTACAAGAGTCTGAATCTATGCATAAAAGGTTTAAATGAACTTGTCTTTGAAAAAGACACAGACTCCTGTTTCTCACTACAATTTTAAAAAGGAAACAAGAAAATTTATGCGCTACAGTGTATAAAGCACTCGCCACACTAATTAGTGAAAAGGCCTCATACTAGCACATCGTCAAAACAGATGTTGCAAGTGACAAAGATCACCAAGTACACAAATACAAGATAATCAATGTCTCATCCTATGACGCTTCATGTATTGATGTAAAATATTCTAAGAAATATTTATGAAATAGAGTAGAGGATACCAATTGTTGAAATCAAATGATAAGAAAATTTCTTTGAAGAAACTCACCACTCCAGAACATAAATATGAGACAGAATAAAGATTATGTTGTCTCCCTTCTACTCAGAATATTAAACACCTAAAATATATTAGCACCAGTGGTTTTAAGAAATATGCAACAATATTTCACCAGTGCCAATACATCACAATCAATTCACAAATAAAACATCAATAAAGCATCAAAAATAGATACCAATTAAATATTTCAAAAATGAATTAATCATGCTTCTATTATTCTATCAAAGTCAATCATGAAACAAATAGGAATATAATTGTCATGGATCACAATTTAACTAAGATAAAATAATAATTACCTACGCAATATCATATAATTATCAGATCAGCATATAACAACTAAAATCATGACAATCATACAAAGATATTCGCAAGCCCGAGGGAAAGTTGAAGAAAAGTTCACGAGTCTTATATAAATAATCATTAAACACAAGTGAACTCACACAACTCCTCGCAGAAAATATTAACAATTAATATTAGTGATCTACATATAAGCATCCAAAATATCACTAACACTAAAAGTATCACAACTATATGCAGTTAGACATGAAATAAAATATCAATTAATAAATCATCAAATATCTAGCACAAATAGTTATGCTTCAAGTATATACACTAATATAAATGGATTCAGCCTAGAGAGAATCTAAGTAACTCCACAAATACTAGTATATCATGACTAAATTCTAAATAGATTCAAACTAGATACCAATTACTGATACAAGTCATAAGTCTAGAAACAAATAAGTCATGCAACCGATTATATATCAATATAAGTGAATTCAACCTAGAGAATCATCCTAAGTATGTTCACATATACAGATATATCACAACTAGATTATGCTAAATTTCTCTACTAGATACCAATTGTTGAAGAGGTATAGATCAAGAAAGAATAACATAATTAAGTCATGCTCCATGTCATCCCTAATCATTTAAATCATGAACAAATAAGTCACTTAATTGTCATGCAACACAATTTAAATAATTGAGATAACAAACACTCATGCTAAAACATATAATCACCATCTAAGCATGCAAAGCAATAAACATGGCAATCACATAGAATAGCAAAAAGCACGAGGTATTGGATTTTAAATAAATTCACAAGTCCTATGTATAGACAATTTAATACTCATGAATTCATTCAAGAAATACGATAGACATGCTCATGAATGAAATAATACCTTATGTAAAATATAGTATGTGATCTACTTGCAGTTAAGTAAAGTGATAAGTTGAATACCTCTGAGACTTGACATTTCAGTTGATGTATCTTTCTTGTACTGATCAAGTCCAGTGGTTGTTGGCATAAGTCTTGGCATGTCTAGAATCTTCCAAAATGTGCATATTTAAAAGATCCTTGACTTCTTTTTATTGCCATCATTCTTTAGGCTAACTAGTAGACCATAAAGAATTGCAACTTTCCAACAAACTCATCATATCACTAATCATGTCCGTGACGATCCTTAGGTCTTGGATAGCAACTCAATGAGAGCTGATGAAGAAAGTCCTTGAAATGTTGTATGAAGCTTTATCTTCTAGCTCACTGTAATATCCTGAACCAAAGTCTCGTCAATGGTGCTTTAGTTTAATCATGAAGGTCGTTGAGTCCCCTAAGATGTAGAGTCCTGAACTTGAAGATTCTGTTTCCATCATTTTCATAACCTTCTCCTTTGTAGTAACTCTAAGCAACCAAATTGGCTTGTCCCTCGTAACAGAGCCAAAATTATCCAGTTGGAATCTGAATACCCGACAAGTACTATGTACCAAATTGTCTTTAGGTCAGGGTATCAGAATCCGCACAATCTGCTTTACAACTTGATTGAGATCATATTGTTGTGCAATCACTCAATCTGGATCCCTTTAAGAGCTTCTGAATCTTCCTCAAGTTTCACGTCAGATTGAAACCCAAAGAAACAACATCCTTTCACAATAGCTCTCCCAGTCTTCACTTCACCATTAGGAACATTTAAGAACTAGAACCGGGAATGATATTGACTTCAAACCCTTTGTCTAAGCAGATACGTTCTTCATATGTCTTGTTCATCTTCAATGTGGTGTTGAGTTTGACTAGTGGATCCACCAAATGCTCCCCCTAAGCTGTTGCTGGGATCTCCTTAATAATCCTTATCCTTGCAAAGAGATTCTGCTTGGATCTGAATCATTATTATACCAATAATATCACCTTTAACAGCTTGGAGCAAAGTGTCGTTCAATGTCCCGTCTAGACTTACAATCACCTTCTATTGATCAATCACAGTCACCCTGTAGATTGTAGACTTCATAGAGTAGCCGAGGAAAATATTCTTTGAGCTTCAAATGCAAGAGTTGCAAAGAGGCATTTTCCTCCAAACACATACCAAGAGTTAGTGTTTGCTTCTGATTGGCCACTGACAAGAATGGTGTCTTTCTGGATTTATCAATGATCAGGGTTCATCTTGATCAACCTTCATTTGTGACGTCTCGTCCTTCGAACACATACGAACAACACGAAAGAATCTAGAGTAGTCAACGATCATCACAAAAAGATATCTGGCTTTGTTTGCAGACATGACATTAGCTGATCCATAGAATTCCATACGTATCATATGAAGCGGCTCAGTAATGTTAATCATATCTTTGCTTCTGTGCGATGCTCCTTCGACTTCCCTATTTTGACATAACTCATATCCTACATCCAATTTGAATTCCAGATGAGGTAGTCCTCTCACCAATGCTCTTCTTGCAAATAGAAAGAGCTCCTTGTTTTGACATACAAGTTTGAGAGCTTCAAGTGCCATAGCTAATACTCATCTGATGAAGCTTCACTATCGAAACAGCTCACTCCATCTTCAATTGTAGTTCCATATTAGCTACGAGCAGATTCACATCTTTCCTGATTTGAGATAAAGCACTATTCCATGAACTGACATAATGTCCTTTGTCAGAGAACCGTCTGATACTAGGAATGTGTGCTTTGACTCTTCCAAGAAAGATATGCTTCCATGTTGACATTCCAGGAAAACAGGCATGTCCCGTAAGAGAATCTTCGTTATCATCTTCCAAATATTATTGACGGAACTGCTCACACGATTACATTTGCTAACAGGGTACTTTTTGTGAATCATATGATTTCAGCTACTCAGCAAACAGAGTGCACCAAAAATCATATGGAATATATGTAACCTGCAATCACAAATGGAAAGAGTTCTATGGTCCCCAATCATAACTGGGTCCGGATGGATTAGAGATTTTTCTTTAATAGTGGTAACAACAGAAGCAACCTTAACATGCTAATTCTTATTTAGACATTGCCCTAATGTGATTCTCAAACATGCTTTTCTAAAATCAATGCAAGTACAAAGACATGCATTCATGACATGAAAATAAGCAGACATGATGTTGAATACACATGGAAACCAATCAAAGATAAAACAAGAGCAAGACATGTAGTTATGCAATTCAGAAGATTCAGTACTCTCTACTTAAACCAATTAACACAAGTGCAACAGGTAGCAAGTAGAATTACATATATTCAATAATCTTCGAAAAGCATATGGATTAGACACAAGAAATTAATAATCACATTATCAATTCATACTAATCCCAATCTGTTGTTATATGGCATTATACTATCTCTATTACCTAAGTCAGTTTTAGATCTAACATGAAGTTCTAAAAGTTTTACTGACACAAGGTAGACATTCCATCATAGAACAAAATAAAATCCTTAACAAACAATTCAGATTAGATAAGAAAATCTAGCTGTACTAGGGAATCTGAAAGTAAGTATTTTAACAAAGTTATACATGCTAGGATCATAACCCCTAAAACTAAGAGTCGTGTTCCAAAGGAAAGCTTCTAATCTCACTATTGCAAATAATCAAATCCTAAATATTCATACACATGTTAAGAATCTGCTAAAGACACATGCACAAGATTATCATCAAACCTAGTTACTAGAGAAGTCATCTAGCATACTAGTTTAACATTATCTATTGTGATGCTATCATGCTTGTGCTTGTGTGTTAAACACTTCTACTCAGAAATTTATAACATGCTTTGAATATAAAGAAATAAGTATTGCATAGTTAGAAAGAATTCGTACCTGAGATGTGCAAAGTGAATCATCTTCAGAGAATGCTAGGATAGCCAGATAACCATAATCATCCTTCTCATCAGCAACTGATCCAGCTCACACCTTTCCTAAAATAGCATAAGAACTTGTTGTGATGTTTCTTTCAAAACATCCACTTGAATTTCAGACAAGCCTTATCATCCTTGTTTGTCGAGGCTTCAATATATATAGCAACCATTCTTTGCTTAAAGATACCAAACAATATTGTGTGTACTGACCAACTCAGTTTTGAAAAACAACCTCCTTGAACTGAACCCTGAAGAGTCACCACTTGAAACCAATGGATTCCATCTGAATCTGACATGACTAAACCTCTCAGACAGTGTTATGCTAATCCTTGAAGTTCTGTCCTCACATTCTCCAAAAGTATTAACTTTCGTCGACTTGAGCTTCCTCAAATTCAGCAGTTACAAACTCTTCTGTTCAATCCTAAGGTTCTGACATAAATGCATGAAACTGATTTGGTGCGGTAGTAACTTGATAATTATATCCTTAAACCTCCACAGTTATCTGTCTTTGGTTCAGTTGATTCTGGATGGATTTAGTATTGATACAATTCACTATGTAATTGTATATCCCTGAATCACTGAGTTAGATTGAAATCCCTTGAAGATTCGTCCGTAAAAACTTCTCTTTTCCTACTACCAGTGGTGCCATTCAAAGTTGACATTCCGAGCCCTGGGAAGATGCACTCAACACATAAAGCAAGTTCCCATCCTGATCTGGTGATCTGATAATCAAGTAGGAGTAATTACTCGGATCAAGGCCTGAAGTACCTTCTTCAAAATCCACTGTTAGTAGTACCAAATTAGTCTTCAATGGAATCTTCTTCGAATCACAATCATCTTTGTCGAACATGGAAAACTGCTTCTAATAATCCTTTGAGTAATCAATTGGATTGGGTCATCAATGTAATTCCATTACCGGTTCTGAGAATCTGGTATTTGAAAGTCCGGTGTTTGTCTTGTAATCTGTCAGCCTGATCTGTCTCAACTAAATGTCAATCTGATTTGTCTTGGAGTAGAATTATTAAAAAGGTTACGGGACACTTGATTATTTAAACTAAGTTTAAATTATAAAGAAAATAAATAAGTTTTAAAATATGAAAGAAAATAAAGTATAAAATAAACTTAGTTAAATCCATAAAGTAAATTTAATTATATTTAAAAAATAAATTCAAATAAATTCATAATAAACTGAATAAGTTTAGAACAAATTTATTTCAAATTCATTTAGTAAATATATTAAAATTTATTAGATAAATTTAATTTTTGAAAATATTCAAGTGTCTCGTCTCCAATTAAATCATAGCTTCCAGAACAAACTAAATTGAACCCTTGAACTTGAACTTATATCCATAATCAGTTAAAATCCTCTAAAATTTATATTCTAGATTTTAACTTAAATTTAAATCATAAACTATACAAATTTAAATAATAAATTTATAAAAATTTATGATAAGCTTGGTAAGTCTAAGAGTAAACTTTACAAGTCTAAAATAAATTTAAACAAATTTAATAATTGAATTTAGTAAAGTTTATAAAGTAAATTTAATTAAGTTTATAAGATAAATTTAATTAATTCATAATAAACTCAATTAATAAGTTTAAAATAAATTAAGTCAAATTTATAAAATAAACTTATTAAAATTTAAAGTATAAATTTATAAGTCCTGGTCCAAAGTTCAGTATCCGACGGATAATCCTTGCTTAGGCCTACAGACAAATTCAGCAACACAAACCGGAAGACATTTCCCCTAATCAAATATCAAAAGCTAGGTTCTTGATTTTCCGTACGATAAAGATCCTGATTTGTATATCAATCAGCCGGCTCTGATACCAATTGTTAGGTCCAAAGTATCGTAGAAGGGGGGGTTGAATACGATACTCACTACAATTTAAAATTCTTTCGAATCTTGCGGATAAACAAATTGCAGTCCTGTAATGGGTTTCGTGTTCCGGATATTTATAGGGTCGGTTTCTGAGGATATGAAAATATTAAACCAACACACAATATTTTCCAAGGTATATTTGTATATTGATAAATACCTCGAAGGTGCTATAAATCCAAACCCGAAGGTTCGGCTACAATGGCCACTACTCTCAATATTACAAACTCTAACCACTACTGATATTTCTATTACAAAGCTAGGCTAGGGTGTGTGTATAGTGGGAGTAGCCGTGCAGAGCACTTGGCCATTTCATCCCGAAGGATGATGTAAATTGTGAGAACCACAATCACATATTTATAGGCTTTCATAAACTAACCATGGTTAACGAGTTCGTCCTGGACGACTTGAGTTCGTCCTGGACGAATTCAGTTTAACTGTGGTTAAATTGAATTGTCCAAATAAAAACTAACTCAAGAGAAACTCAAAGTTGCGCCAAGAATTATAAGTCAGAGGCGCAACATTTGACTAAGTCAAATGTTGCGCTTGACTGATTCAAGCAAAACTTCTACTTAGAATAATTCTAAGCAATTGAAGTTGCGCCAAGCAGGAGTCAAACATGGCGCCTATTTGAAAGTCAAAGGTTGCGCCGGTCAAACCTTGCGCCTCCATACTCCTTCACTGTGTTGCCTTGTTGCTTCAGTACTTGGAGAATTTCCAAGTGAAGAAAGTTGCGCCATGATTTCCATGTGAGTGTGTGTGGCGCCAACTTTGACTTAGTCAAAGTTTGCGCCTCACAGGTCTCCACAGAGTCTTTTACTTAGACAAATGTAGTTACTTCAACTAGTGCCACAGTGAGATGAATTAGAGTCGCAACCTTTGACTTGGTCAAAGGTTGCGCTCCAAGTTGCGCTTCCCAGTTGATCAGCCAAGACTTAGGAAATAATTCTAAGTAAAAACTCCAACTTGTGCTCCATGGTGAAGGTCCCTTGTTCTCTCTCATCTCTTGGGACGAACTTTGACTTTGGTCAAAGTTTGCTCCTCAAGAGTGGGATACTCCATTGTGATGTACTTAGAAAATTTCTAAGTGAGGAAGAGCTGTTGACTTTTGGTCAAATGTTGCTCCTCACATAGTAAAAGCTTTCCTTGTTATCACTCCTTTGACTGAGATTGACTTGAGTATGCACCATCCATATATTTATATTATATTCATAATATTATATAAATATATGTATAAATAAAGATATATATATAAATGTATATAAATAATATTTATATAAACATATAGTAATATATATATATACATATATTTAAATATATTCTCATATATTTAAATATATATAATATACATAAAATTATATGTAAATATAAATATAAATATATATAGGGATATATATATATAATTATCTATAGATATAAATATACACATATTTATGCACATAATATAATATATATATACACTTAAATATATAAATGTTTATGTAAAATATAAATATATATACTATATACATATATATTTATTTAAATATATATACATATAAATATACATATACATATGTTTAAAAAAAAACATATATACATATATATTATATATATTATATTTAATTAAATATACATATATACATATATAATTATATTTGTACATATACAAATATATAAGTGCACACATATATAAAATGTCACTTCCTGATATGGCTTTCTGTGGAAGCTTTGACATATGGCATTTGAGCAGTAAGCTTTGGCATAGCTGGCATTTGGCTTGGCTTGGCTGTGGAACAAATGACTTGATATGACTGGATCAATTCTTCGATCGATAAGTACTTTGCAAAGCTCCGTACGTGCTGACGCTTAGTGCACTGGTCTGGTTCACAAGCGACTAACACTGAAGTTGAACATTGTACCGTCTTTGTCAGCAACCATTGATCAGTCGGTTCCGGGTTAGTTTATGCTTCAGTTTGTTGATTATAAATAACCAACCAAGATATATAGAAATATCTTGCTTCAGGGGTTGCACTGAAATCTTTCGAGTACTTGGACAACATCTTCATTGCTTCCACAATCTTGAATACTTCAATCTTTATTCTTCACTGAGGCATGAACATATTAATGAACTTCTTCCAGTGAACTTATTCCTTCAAGAATGTAAATGGCTTCTTCAACCTTTGTCTTCGTATCTTCCGATTCCGGTGCAGGCGTAGTGTTATTTACTTGTCCTGTTCTATTGTTGAGTTATCATCCCTATGTAACAGATAGGGTTGTCTTTACATTTAGACTTACAATGACAACAACAAAAGAGTAATTAGGGGGAGAAAATATTTTGAATCGGGGGGGGGGGGTATTTTGATCATTATTTTGATGCATCCGGATTACCTAAATCAAGGGGAGAAAATATTTTGAATAAATTATGTGATATCTTTGAATGCATCAGTTTTGAATTCTATTCCTCTACGTACTAATAATATGGATCCGAACTTCAAAGAGGTATTCATATGCAAAATATTGATGATCAAATGCCGAATTCTTTTAGTGATTTTTAGAAATATTATCACACATACATGCTATTAATGCTCTGGCAAGAACGGAAATCCTGATTTATAAAGCAATTCATGAAGAATTAGTTAGAGTATAATAAGTACGCTCGAAGCGTGGAAAATTTATTCGTACATATAATATTGTACTTTAAAATTACAAAATGATTGGACTTGACCCAGAAGTGGCAATCTTTTCAATATATACCCTAAAAGCGGTATTACCCCTTGTAGAGGTTGTTGTATTATGAAAACGGAAATTAATTAGACTTGCCAAGAAGTGGCAACAATTTATAAAATACCCCAAAAGTGGTATTACCTCCTGAAACGGTTTTAGCCCCTGAAGTGGTTGAAACAAAATCCTTAGAAATGGGATTCTCTCCGACAGATGATATTGTCCCATGAGTGACAAATACATTTGTATTGCATCCTGAAGAGGTTCAAGCACCTGAAGTGGCTGTAACAAATCCTCCTGAGGAGGAAATTACCCCAGCAGTAGCAAACGCTTCAATAGAACCAAAGGTACATGAAAGTTATGAGATCTCAATGAATTATGTACGTAAAGGAAACTTAGTGGATCATGAGAGTACTAAGATTGATGATGTGTATGTTTTTACATGATACGTGATATTATTATAAGCTCCGATCTTAAACCACAAAGTGTAAAGAAGTGTCGACAATGAGATGATTGGATCGTGGGAGTATTGGGATTGATGATATATACGTATGAACTCTGATCCTGAACCACAAAGTGTGGAAGAGTGTCGACAATGATATGATTGGCCCAAATGAAAAATTGCAATCCAGGAAGAATTGCAAACCTTGCGCAAGGGAAATGTATATGGACCTATAGTTCAAATACCAGCAGGTGGAGTCCTTGTTAGGAATGTTGTATATATATAGATGAGTATTTGTACGAAAATGAAATGAGAGAAATAAAATTATGAGATATAAATCTTGGCTGATAGCCCAAAGATTCTCTCAGAGACCTGAAATTGATTATCAGGAAACATACTCTCCTATAACGGATAGAGTTACTTTTTGTTTCTTAATGGGTATAACTTTAATTACTAGGAAATATACTCTCCTGTAATGGATGGAGTTACTTTTCATTTCCTCATGAGTATGGATTTGGAAACACGTCTGATGAATGTTGTGATAGCATACTTATATGGATCACTTGATAGTGATATTTATATGAATACCCTGAAGGATTAAAGATAGAGAACACTAAGTCTCGATATTTATATTCTCATAAATTACAACGATCATTATATAGTTTGAAACAATCTGATCGTATTTGGTACAACAGGCTTAGTGAATACTAATTGAATGATGAATATGTTAATCAGGCATGTCCTTATGTTTTCATTAAATGACCATCAAATGATTTTTTTATTATTGTTTTATATGTGAATGATTTGAATATTATTGGTACTTTTGAAGATATTACTAATGCTACTAACTATTTGAAAAATGAGTTTGAAATAAAAGATCTTGGAAAGACAAGATTTTTGTTTAGTTATATAGGTGGAGAACTTATCTTCAGGCATATTTGTTTATCAATCAAACTACACTGAAAAGGTCCTTAATCGGTTCTATATGGACAAAGCTCATCCAGTAACCACGCCAATGGTTGTTCGATCCCTCGAGGTTGAAAAGGATCCCTTCCGTCCTAGAAAACAGGAGGAAGAAGCACTCGGATCTGAAGTTTCCTACGTTCTTGAAATTAGAGCCCTTATATTTCATTTTTTGTGAACCTCGTTGGCGAGATTCAGTTCTGACCCAACTAAAAGATTCTGGATGCATGTCAGATCTTCACTTTAGGCGATCACAAACTGAGTTACTTGAAATTCATGAAGCAAGCAAATGATGAATTTGGTAAAGTCAACTCAAGGAAAGATACATCTTAGGAGATCCAACAAAGCACATATATCTAGAATTCTTCTATACTCATGAGTTTCAAGAAAATGGTGATATTGATGTACAACAAGTTCGTTCATCCGTTAACCTGACGGATATACCTATAAGGTTATTACCGACATCAACATTTGAGAAGTTACGAAGTCATATGGGTATATGGAGATTAAAGAGTCTACTGGATCAAGATGTCGAAATGTGAGTAATTTTATTCAGGAGGAGATTGTACTCTTTTTCCTTCGACAAGGTTTTTATCTCACTGAGTTTTTCCTTTCAAGGTTTTAACGAGGCAGACAATCTCTATGATAACTCACTATGTTTTTCCTTCGCCTAGATTGTTGGCGGGAATAATGAGGAGGGGACCTCCCACGTCTCGACCTCGAGTGGTGAGACCGATCCCTCTAGTCATGTTAAGAGGGGAGGGTCGCTCCTCCCTCCGTTGCCGTTCCCTTTCCCTCCTCGCATCTTTATTGGCCTCTAATTTAAGCCTCATATCATGCTCAGTTAATCCTTTTCCCATATGATCAAGTACACTAGTAGTACTAGCCACAGATGGAGCGGGGTCACGGAGAGAAGGTTCAGGGGCACCCCTTAGTTGGCTTGGGTGATCCTCATTCATTTCAAGTGACCTTTCACCCTTGGCCTCTCATTCAAAATCGCTCTCAAGGTTCTTGGGGGTCACTTTTGAGAAGCGACCAATCTTCTTGAGGCCTCTCTTCTTCTTGTTAGTTTGTCTCTCCATCTTGGCCTTCTTAGTTGTCATAGTTTTCTTCTCCCTAGAGAGGTCCTGCACATATTTCATGATGGGATCAAATGTTGGGTCTTCCTTCAGGAGTGTTCAAAGGTACCTTTCGCACATCCATCAGTATGAGGGATCGCATTGCCCTCCTCATTGAGGCCTCCCTAAGAGGTCCTCCTTCCTTTTTGGGAAATGTTCTTCCTACAGCTCATCTTTTTTTCTCAGATATTTTGATCTCCCACCGTGGTTGCAATATTATTAATGGGAGAAAATGGTTAACAAATGTGGGCACTTGCGTTTGAAGGAAGAATGACACGAAGAACACAGGACGGAGAGTGATGGATATTGTAGCTGATCTTGTCGGTTGATCCTTGAGCAAATGAGGGCAAGTGTTCAAAGGTGTTCTTAGCAAGAATTAGGTTATGAGCCACAAGAGACCTACGTACCCTATTTATAGGGGTTCAAGATACCACGTAGTTCCTTCGGGACAAACTTTCTAGATGGGCTAGGTGTCAGTCTGGTACATCAGGGCCCAGGTCCGTAGGACCTTAAAAGACGCCGTTAAGGAGGAACCCGTACTCACATGTCCCAGGCCTATATGGAAAGGGGCTTTTATGGAGCGGGTCGGAGAACGGATAACGATCTAATAAGAGGAGGTAGAGACCTCTAGATAGTGGAGGAAAAGACTTCATATGTATACTCATGAGCCCCAGCCGGGATCGGTCAGGATTCTTCATGCCTTGATCATTCTCTAATTATGGGTCGAGGGAACCGGATCATCCTCTTATGGGGTGAGGGAACCTGAATAGAGGGCATAGCCGTAGAGAGAGCCCACAAGACACTTAGTAAATAAAGTGGGTGACCCCTTACTGGAGGCCAATTTGTAGAAGAGAGATGAGGCATGTGAGCCTAGTTGTAGAATGAGCCCTAGGGGATGACGCCTAGGCTAGTAGTCTTGAACCATGATGACCCCAAGTGCAGCAAGGCCAAGTGATCTCACTATTGATACTTGCAGCGATCCCTAGGATGATGACCCTTAGGATGATGACCCCTGAGGAGCAAATCTAAAGTCTTCATAAATCTTCTAAGTAGTGGAGGCTCACTAGTGAGGTAGCCTAGCAGAATGATGAGCCCAATGGACTTGATCCAATTCCCATATTGGGTTAGAGAGCAAATAATTTGCATTAATAGATGTCAATAAGCCCACTTTGGTGATCCGTATCTGAATGTGGGCCTGCCAGGACCCATGCCAATTTTGGGCATCACAAACACTTTCCATTTTAAAATTAGAAACAGTTTTAAGCCCCATCTTTAAGCCCTGATTTAAGCCGGGACAATTAACTCAAATTTGCTTTTGCAGGAGGTTCGCAATTCGGACCTTGACTTTGGAGCTAGCACTCACCCAAGTATTAATATTTTCAACATCTTTCCTACCATTAGTCCTTCCATGATTCTCAATACTGCACTCGAATGTCTAAACCTAAAATCTCTAAGTATAAGTCGATCTGTGCTTGAATGGATTTTAACTAATTGTCATAATCTTCAGCGTCTGTCACTTTTAAGTTGTGTAGCCATTCCTATTATAGCTGCCTATTCCAAACACCAGCAAAAACATGTGATATTTTCTCTTAAGCTGAGACACTCAAAGCTTTTTAGGTCCTTCAAGGCAGTAAATGTAGATGCACTCGATCTATATGCTCCACAACTTACTTCATTTACATGTTACGAGTTCAAATTTGATGTGAAGTTTCATAATGTACCATCACTTGCTGATATTACTTTACGAGATTTATATCTTCATTTTTTGAATGCCCTATCCGGGTTTTCTTCTCAGCTTAAACAACTGTCATTTTCATTGACCAAAGTTAGTTAACTGCGTGCTATTATGATATATGTGTTGCTAATTTGCCAATTTTACAATAATGTATGTTACTTTGACAAGGTTACTTATGTTTGTGCCAAATTTTGATGCTCATGATCCATTTTTATCTTGCAGCAATACTATGCATCTACTGTTCCAAAATTTATTAATGCTCTACAATTGAAGATAGAATATATTCCCAAGATGCTTACCTTTTTTCCGCAATGTCCTTGATAGAGGCGTGGCCTTTGATCATGACGCCCGGGTCATGATCGAAATGAACCAGACCCTTCACTTGAACAGCATAGAGTTCGCAGATGCCATACAGCTGTACCAAGAGCATCAGGCCGGGATCCATAGGGAAGTTGAAATCATCGATGAGTCCGAAGACTCCGGGAACAGTCACCAATCCCGGGGATCTGTCTTCAACCGACTCGGGGAAAAGGCAAAGAAAAAGAAACAAAAGGAGAGTGATACAACCAAGCAAAGGATCCTGGCGGAAAAAAGGGAACAAATCAGGAAAGAAAAAGAGGAAAAACTAGAGAAAAGAATTGCCCAACCAGTCCAACTTGAAGAAGAAAAGCTCGTGTCCAGGTCACGCTCCAAGCGGTATAGAAAGAAGGTGTCCCCTGAACTCATCCTAGACGACGAGAATGAAGGACCCGAACAGTCCAAGATGAGGGACATGATTCATGAGCTCCACCGGAAAATGGGGAATGACTCCGGACTCGAGATAGGGGGAACCCTGACCCCTTTCAGCCATTCCTTGGAGTCTATTCCCCGAAAGAAAAACATGAAACACTACAACTTCGAGTCCTTCGACGGACTAGGAGACCCAGAAGAGCACTTGCACTAATTTGAACAGATAGCCCTGATCTATTACTACAATGACCTGACTAAGTGCCGATTCTTCGCATCCACTTTCAAGGGGGGAGCTCAAAGATGGTTCAGTCGGATCCCCTCCCGCAGTATCGGATCCTGGAAGGATTTTAGGGAATCCTTCCTCAGAAGATTCCGGGCTAACAAAACCCATGAACTTCATATGTGCCACGTGGAGAAAATCCGTCAATATGACAATGAATCCCTCGTAGACTATATGAGGCGTTTCCAAGAAGCAATCAACAAGATCTCCTGTCTAGATGAAAGAGAAGCCTTAAGTATTTTCCGGAGGAACCTAGACCCGAAACACAACGAGAGATATGTTGTTGAATTGATCAACAAAGAGCCTCAAAGCCTGGCAGCTGCCTATGCCATGGCTGCAAAATTCATTAAGGAGACCGATGTACTCCAAGCTATGAGGATGACCCGACTGGGTAGTTCGAAAGGAAAAAAAGTTGAAGACATGCCAAGAAAAGAATACCACCAGGATATAAAATTTAAACCAGACAGACAAACCAATTTCGTCTAGAATTCAGGCTCCAGGAGAGCAAGCCAACTGGGGTCTGGGTCCAGGAGTGACCCTGGTCCAAACAGACCAGCCCGAGAATCAAATCTAGAACCCGAGTGGACCCCTCTCAACCGATCTTGGGAAGACATCCTAATAGAAATTCGGGACAAGCCCTTTTACTATGCCCCGAAGCTTATGCAGACTCCCCCAGAGAGCAGACCTACAAACCGCCATTGTGACTACCATGGGACCCACGGTCACAAGACATAAAATTGTCTATCTCTAAAGTACTTCATTGAAGAACAAATTGGCAAAGGCAACATGGGGCAGTACATAGCCCGAAACACGGCGAACAAAGGCGAACGTTCTAGAAAACAGAAAAACATAGTAAATGTGGTCCTGGGTGGATCCTGCTCTCCTCCTCCCAGCCCGGACTCATGCGAAGAAGTAATTTCCATACAGACCTTCCCTGAACAGATCATTTCCATTAGCAGCAAAGATTTCGAAGGAGTCACCCGGGGTCACAATGAAGCTTTGGTGGTGACCCTAGACATCACCGAAAATGAAGTCAAAAGGATCCTGGTAGACAACGGCTCCTCAGCCAATATCCTATTCAAACACACCATGGACCGGATGCAGCTAGGAAGTGTCCGAATGAATGACTGCAGGGAGGACCCTCTATACGGATTCGGGAACAACATTGTCCCGATCTTGGGCACCCTTTATCTCCCGATCCAATTCGGAACAGCCCAGAAACAGGTCAATCATGTGATCAAATTCTATGTAACAAACACGCCTTCTTCTTACAATGTAATCAGTGGCCGTCCGGGTCTGACAAAGGTTGAAACCATCACCTCCATCCCACACCTGAAATTCAAGTTTCCAACTCCGTTCGGGGTAGGAGAAGTAAAAGAGGACTCCGCAGCAGCGGGGGTGTGTGCTGCAGTCAAGCCCTGGTCATGGCGGAAACGTACATGGATAAAAAGAGAAAAGCAACCATCTTTCAAAAACAAAGGAGTAACAAAAAACACCGACCTTATCTGAGGAAAGAATCCAAAGGTGAAGTCCAAATCATCGATCTCAACCCGGGTACACCTAACCCGGGAGCAACCGACCCTGATTCTGGACAAAGCAACCAAAAAGCAACCATGAGTTCAGCCTAAAATTTCGTTGAGAAAAACACTGATGCCCAGATCCAACAGATGATCTCGGCACAAGACCTGACTAAGGTCGAAGCTGCAGTAGAAACAGAATCTATCCTGATTGAGAAGGCAACCCTTCAAGAAAAGTGAAGATCGGAAAAGGTTTGGACACAGTATTCAAAGGAGAACTCATTCAGCTACTCTGGGACTATGCAGATGTCTTTGCATGGAGTCCGGACGACATGCCCGGATTGGACGAATCTTTAGCAATGCATAGTTTGGATGTAGACTCCAAAAGAAGACGGTCAAGCAGAAACGAAGAAATTTCGCTCTGGAAAGCCAGAAAGAAATAGACGAAGAGGTTGGCAAATTGACGAGAGCATATATCATATGCGAAATAAAGTGCCCAGAGTGGTTGGTCAATGTAGTCATGGTGAAAAAAAGGAATGGAAAATTGAGGATGTGCGTTGACTACACAGACTTGAACGCAGCATGTCCCAAGGATCCATATCCCTTACCCAGCATAGATCAACTAATCGACGCCACGTCTAGACACCTGATGCTAAGTTTTATGGATGCTTTCTCCGGATAAAACCAAGTGAGAATGAATCCCGTAGACATTGCCAAGACAACATTCATAACCCACAGAGCCGTCTACGCTTACAAGCTAATGCCCTTCGGCCTAAGGAATGCTGGATCAACCTACCAGAAAGCAATAAAATGAGATATTTAAAGACAAACTCGGGAGGAACCTGGAGTGCTATTATTTATGACATTATTTCCAAATCTACCTCAGTCCCGGGTCACATATCAGACCTCAAGGAGTGTTTCGAAAACATGAGGAGAACCAAGTTGAAACTTAATCCGGAGAAATGCACTTTTGGAGTAGAATCGGGAAAGTTCCTGGGATTCATGGTAAGCAACCGGGGCATCGAGGCCAACCTGGAGAAAATCAAAGCAGTGCATGAGATGCAACCACCCCGGACTCAGAAAGAAGTCCAGAAGCTGGAAGGATCCCTCGCAGCACTACGCAGGGTTGTCTCAAAACTTGCTGAACGTTGCCTACCATTTTTTTAGATGGTAAAGGGAGCAAAAAATAAGAAGTCAGTAGAATGGGGTCCGGATTGCCAAAAGGCCCTTGAAGAAACCAAGGCATATGTATCCAGACCCCTAATCCTGACCAAAGCTCTCCCTGGAGAACCCTTGTACCTATACCTTGCTGTCAGACCCCTTGTTGTCGGGGCGACATTGATCAGAGAAGAATCCGGACAACAAAATCCGGTCTACTATGTTAGCTAAGTCTTGAAGGATGCGGAAACCAGATACCCCAACTTAGAAAAATTCGCATTCGCCCTAATCACCGCATCCAGAAAGCTCAGACGCTATTTTTAAGGAAGAGAGATCAGGATTGTAACAGACCAACCCTTGAGAAAAATCATCCACAAGCCAGACGTCTTTGGGAGGCTAGTAAACTGGGCGATCGAACTTAGCCAGTTCAGCCTAACCTTCCTCCCCCGGACAGAGCTCTAGGGAAACAGAGCTCGAGGTCGCGGCAGAATCTAATCTGGACTCCTGGGTTCTTCACGTAGATGGATCCTCAACAGCCAAAAGGATCAGGAGCCGGGCTCATCTGAAAGATCCCGGATGGATTTACAATCAAAACAGCGATCTCCTTCAGTTTCGAAGCAACCAACAATCAAGCGGAATATGAAGCCCTTCTAGCAGGATTGAAACTCATTCGGACCCTGTCAATCCGGAACCTTACCATCTACAGTGACTCCCAGATTGTAGTCAGACAGACTAACGACAAATATTTCGCCAAGGACCCAATCCTGACAAAATACCAAGCCCTGGTGAAAATTTATCTTGCCCTGGTCCCCGGATCTAAAATCTTGTAGATCAACAGAGAAGAAAATGCAAGGGCAGACAACCTTTCTAGACTGGTCTAGAACTCGGCAGACCTGAACTGGATGACTCCTCTGATCAATTATATAGAAAAGGGAGAGCTACCCGAAGACAAAGGCAAAGCACAAAGGTTGAAAGCAAAGGCAACTAAGTTTTTTGTAGATGAGGGCGTTTATTCCGCCGAAATTACTCGGCCCCGATCCTGAAGTGCATTGGTCCAGAAGAATCCCAATACTGCCTAACGGAAGTGCACGAGGGAATTTGTGGAGATCATATGTCAGCCAAAAGCCTAGCCGACAAGATCATCGGACAAGGATACTATTGGCCGACTATCCACCAGGATGCTATGAAGTTCGTGAAAAAGTTCAAAAACTGTCAACTATTTAGCAACGTGCACCGGGTAAGCCCTACCCTACCTTCCTCAGTTTTATCCCCGATCCAATTTGCTGTATGGGGAATAGACATCATGGGACCCTTCTCTCGGGCCAAAGGAGACCTTAGATACCTGCTCGTTTCAATTGATTACATGACTAAGTGGGTCGAGGCAAAAGCAATGTGGACTATCAACCAACAGGATTGTATCCGGTTCATGGACAATATTTTGATGAGATTCGAACTACCAAGGGTCCTGGTCCCAGAGAATGGACCCCAATTCATAGGCTCGGACTTTGAAAACTACCTGGCAGAAAGAGGTATTAAACACAAGAAATCATATGTCGCCTACCCCCAAGGAAACGGCCAAGTAGAAGTCACAAACCGGATCCTGCTCCGAGGTATTGAGAAAAGGCTAGGGGAAAGCAGGAGTAAGTGGCCAGAAAAACTACCCCACTCGGACGAGCACCTGAGAAACCCCCTTCAAGTTGGCTTACGGAACAGAGGCAATGCTGCCAATCGAGGTCGAGTCACCCTCCCATAGGGCAATCAACTTTGACGAAATAGAAAACGAGGAAGGACTCCGAATCAACTTGGACTTAGTGGATGAAGTCCGGGACCATGCTATCGAAAAAATGGAGAAATGTAAGGAGAAGACACGGGATCACTTCATTAAGAAATCTCGGGTGAAAAACTTTCAAGTAGGAGACCTGGTCCTTCGAGATACCGAAGCCTCAGACCCGACCAACACCGACAAGCTGATGCCAAAGTGGGAAGGCCCATACAGGGTCAAAAAAGTTTTAAGGCCTGGAACCTACAAGCTAGAGCATATGGACGGATCCGAGATATCTAACACATGGCATGGTCTTAGGCTAAGGAAATTCTATCAGTATGACAAAAGAGAAGAAATAATTTTAGAAGACAACTATCTACCTAAAAACAATCATGTATTTTTTATCTTCCCCAAAGCTGTGTAAACATTTTTCAATGATGAAAACCTTTTGCTATTGGTAAATCTTGCGTGCTAAAAGCAACCAATCCGAACTCAGTTCGGAAGTATTAATATCTCACTATTTGGAAAAATTTCCAAGACAAATAGCAACACAAAGCAGCCAACCCGGATTCAACGGATCCGGACTCATTACATAGCTTATCACTTAAAAAATTTTATATCGGAAAAAGCATTCGTACCAATCTACCCGGATCCGGACTCATTACATAGTTTATCACTTAGAAAAATTTTTAAAGGCAAAAAGTAATCGAACCAATCTATCCGGATCCATTTATGTTTTACCACTTGGAAAAAATTTCCAAGGCAAAAATCAATCGAGCCAATCTATCCGGATCCATTCATATTATACTACTTGGAAAATTTTCAGGCCAAAAGCTAAAGAAATCAATCCGGATTGATTGTATGTTAGTACACTCTCCGAGCCCATTTATATTTTGTTAACTTTGGAAAAAAATTTTTTAAGGCAAAAGCTACGTAAAAACACTTGATCCGGATACAATCTATCCAAATCCATCCATACTTTGTTAACTTGGAAAATTTTCCTAAATCAAAAGCTAAGTAAAACATCCAATCAGGCACAAGCTAAGTAAAGCATCCAATCCGGATACATGCTTTCCGAACCCATCCATATTTTACTAACTAAGAAAATTTTCATAAGGCTAAAGCAATCTATCCGGACCCATCCATATTTTACTAACTTAGCAAATTTTCCTAAGGCAAAAGCAATGTAAAGCATCCAGTCCTGATACAATCTATCCGGATTACTTCATACTTCAGAAAAAAAAAATCCTAAAACAAAACAGACATATAAAGCAGTGAAGCATTCAAAATATACAAAAGCAGGAAAACCTTAAGGAACTGCGCATACAAATCCTGGTCAAAACAGACCCATATCAAGTTTAAAGTTACCCAAATCCGGGAACAAGCAAATTCAAGATTACAAAAGATTGTTTCAAAATGAACAACTTAGAAACAACAAAAGGAGTGAGGATCTAATTAGCAGGCGGATCCGGGTTGGCAGGAGCGATGAAACTGGGAGAAGGATCATCGTAGGGTTCGGGCTCCCCACGCCCAGAAGCAAGATTATTCTTCACTTCAACATAAACGTCGATGATGCTGTTTGGTTGGCCACCGGATTGGTCTTGATATGCTTCTCAGCAATCGTCCAACACCTGATCACTTCAGCAGCAACAGCGTTCGATAGGGCTTCATCATAAGCCTTGGATTCTTTGAAGTCGGCTATAACGGCCTCAGCTTCCTTCCGATCTTCGAGCTGCTTCTTCAAATTTTCTATGCTCTCCTCCAACCCGACTACCTTTTTCTCAGCATCATCCGCCCTGGCCACAGTATCATCAACTTTTGGCTTCCAATCAGCCTCAATCTGGGTCTCAGCCTCCTTCACCCGCCTATCTAGGTCGGACTCCAGCTTCTTTTTGGCCGACTTCTCCAGCGCCAGGTCAGTTTCCACCTTCTTGATCTTCTCGCTGTTGGCCTCAGCAATCCCCCTCTCTCTTTTGATCTCCTCAAATGCCAAGGTATTGAACCCGTCTAGACGACAACAAGGCTACAGATCTGGATTCAAATAGTCAGAAAAACATTAAATCATACAAGTTATCACAAACAGACAGCAGTTGATAACATTACCTGACCCCAGAGGCTCCCAACCTCCTTGAAAGTGGAAACCAGCCCGAGGTCGTCCATCCTTTCCCAATCTTCATTGGTTGGAATCTCGGACATCAACTTGGCAATCTGGTCAACTGAATAATTTACGGCTCCAGGCACAACCCAGGTCAATGCACCCTCGACCTGGGGTCTCTCCTCCTCCTCTTCATCCTCAGAAAAGAACTCATCCAAAACTGCCTTTCCTCGGTCCACCTTGAGAGCCTTGGTCGGGGTCTGCTGAGTCGGGGCCTGCTTCCTCTTCTTCTTCCTTGGGATGAGATCCGGACTCCCAACCTCCAAAACATCCTGGATCCTGGTGCGAAGATCCGGACTCCCCCTTTGCCTTTGCCGCATCCTTGGGCTTTGTAGTTGGCTTCGAGATGACGTGAGAACTTCCCAGATTTTTCAACGCTACAGCGAAAGTGTTTGTCGACATTTCCTCCCACAGAACCGGATTAAAGTGGGACAAACCTGAAACAAGAAAATCAACCTGGATGGAAAACTATAATTAGAAGAGAATCCGGATAGCAGAATGTACGTATAAAAAGCAACAGATAATCGAAGTCACAACACAAAGGAAAAAAGAAAGGACTCGGACACCGGACATCAACAAAAACAATCCGGGGTCTACACTACAAAAAATAAAGATACAAGTACAAGTACTTATAACCTCCCTCATACAACTTATCATATTGCATGAAGGTATCCCGGGTCAGCTGATACCCGAGGCAATTACAAAATTTCAACAACTGGGTCCGAAACTCCCCAGCTGCACCCGGAGCCGAGTAATCGGTCCTCACTTTCTTGTCATCGATGACGATATATGGCATATACGCCAAATCTAAACCCTTCAGCAAAATAATTTCGTGATTCTAGTTCTTCAGGGTACTCTAGTGAATCATTGGCTTCACAAATCTGGGTCCGAAACCACAGTCCTGCCAATGGCTCCTGCCCGGACTTCTTGAATTAAAAAGCAAATGGAAGAGCTTAAGAGTGGGCTGATAATTCATCTTGTTACACACCAGAATAAACCAAGTCATCCATTTAATACCGTTCGGCGTAATTTGCATTGGGGAACACTGGAATTCGTACTTGCACAAGTGCTTGAAGAACAAGTGCCACCTCGGGTTCCACCTAGACCGGAGGTGCTCCAACCACACTGAAATGAAACCATCTGCAGGTCGATGGTAGATCCTCTCCCCGGGTTCGGGCCACCTCCATTCGACCTCGGGGGGAAGATGGAAAGCAACCCGGATCGTCTGGTCGGCAACCTCTTTGGGAAGCTCTCGAAGACTACTTTTGACCGGGTAAGGAGCCCGGGCCATTGTAAGTTTACAGAATCATCTGTCAAAATCTCCCCGGTAGTAAGGAGCCAAGGGACCGTTTGGGTGTTTAGATTTGTAGAGAGCCTCCAGACTCCGGTAAAATTTCTTCTCATCTACTAAGGGCCCCTTGGTAATAAAATATGACTTCGAATCCGCCCAAATACCCTCGGGGGACATAATAACCTGTTTCCCCTTGGCAACTACAACTTTTTGAAACTCTGAGATGACCCCGGACGAGCTAGCAGCCCTCTCCGCCATTTTTACTCGGGCCCGATCAGCAAGAGACTGTCTCTCGTCTGTTTCACTATCACTTGAAAACTCCCCGGGCATAGCAGTATATGGGATGACAACGCCTTTCACTGTGTTATGGATCCGGACCATGGACCTATACGAAGTAAAACAACCCGAGTCATTTTTAAAATTCTACACAAGTTATTACAAGTTTTAGTTTGGTCCGGATCCTGTCTTAAATCTATGTGAGAAGTACTACATGCTAAGAGCTACCTGAATTCAACCCAAGTTACCTAGATTTATGCTACGCCCCTACAACAACTATACACAATCCAAAGAGGACCAACCCATACTGAAAGCTACTCGGATACACCCATAATTACATAAAAGAGGTCATTCTACCTACCCAACCCGGAGAGGATAGTCCTACCCGAATTCAATGCAAAAACCCGAGAATCCCAAAAGCCACAAACAGTTTACAATGATTTCCCAAATCAAAATCAAAGATATGACATCCAAACCCTACTTGATATACACTTATCCATAAATATACACAGTCAATAACCAACCAAGAACATCCCACACCCAAACCCAAAAATACAAACTCAAACCCAAAAAACACCCATACGAAAACACAAAACTACCTACAAACAAGCATTTTCGCATAAATAAAAAGGGGATCTACGCATCAAGAACATTATACGAACACAAAAACAAAACTCAACAAAGCTATATAGCATGCACAGTACAAAATCCACATCCGTGGTGGAACAACGCAGAAAAAGATAAAGGAGAGAGGAAGGACTTACTTGAACTACGCAAAAGACGGAAGGTAAACGGTAGCAAACAACCCCGACGAAATCCAAAAACACGCCAAAGCAGCTCTCGCAAAATTCTCCTGGGGAAGAAGACTTGAGCAAATGAAGAGTTTGGATGAAAATAAAAAGATAATAAGAAGTGGCTGACTACCTATGTATTTATAGGTGAAAACCATTGTTGCCACGTGTCGCGTCCTGATTGCCTCAGAAGTACAAAAGACAACTGCCATCATTGCCTAAAAAGACGCACCATTTTGAATTTCAAAGCGAGGCATTACAAAAACCCTTTCAGATTCTAGTGTGTCTCTAACGCCTCGCATCCCATCTAACCCGGATCCAGCTTCCCCAACCCGGAATGAGAAGCCTGGGCATGACTTCACCTCCTGACCAAGGCAACCCGGGTAGGAAGCAAACACAAAGTCCCCATCCCTTACCCAGATACACCCGGCTAGGGAAGCAAAAACAAAAACCTCAGCCTTTACTTGGGATTATCCAGATAGGGGGGCAAAACAGAAAACTTCATCCCTCACCCAGACCTACCCGGGTAGGGGATAAGGGCAAAACTCCACCCCTTACCAGGACCTACCCGGGTAGGGGGACAAAAGCGAAAAACCCCACCTCTTATCTGGGCCAACCCAGATCGGCAAGAACACTCTACTCCATCACATAAAAAATCTATATAAGGGAGTGGGGGCAAATGATAAGGTGTAATCCGGGTTCACCGGATCCCGACCCCTAGGAGCTTTATACCCTGGACAGACACCGGCCTCGCAAGGACACCTATCAACCACAGTAGAGGACACGACCCGAGTATGATCCCAGACCCGGGTACCGCCAGTCCATAACCAATCCGGGGTCCCATATGAAGTCAAGCCGACACTTGCTGCACAATTCACAGACTGACATGACAGGGACCACATGCAACGGTCAACTACTGGGAGATAGAGACAAACCAAGGAACATTCCAAAAGACTATTCTACAACTGACACCTGGACACGTGTAGCGGAACCAACCCCTACAGGTGTATGACTAGGATCCCAAGTACATCCCCCTAAACCATAATCCTTGGCCTATAAATAGACCAAGGAAGAAGGGTTTAGGGGTCGACGTCACATTCTCTTGACATTCTCTCGACACTCAACACATTTTGCACACCCCTGAGCACTCAGCTAAAATATAGACACAAAGCCACCCAGCCACCATACACAACAACCATACACTGACCCTCTACATTGATAGATAACTCACTTTCTGTCTCCCTATTTCCAAAGCCTGTACTTATTCCCACGTAGGAGGCGCCGCGGGGCTCAAACCCCCCTCCGGCGTTGTTTTGCAGTTACCCTTCCAGCAGCTGCACCACGAGACACCTGTACACGGCGGAGGAAGCACCAGAACGGGATCTGGAGTTATCAAGTAACTAATTATGAGGTAGAACATATATGGCCATTACGAGTGCTTCTGTTAGGTATAAGATTATAGCTTTTCATAAAATTTAAAGTTATTTATATACTATTCAAATTAATGTGAATGAGATTTAATGATGTGGGACAAAGGTCGAAACTGTGATAAAACTTATCCACCAATACAGAAGAAACACAAATAAATCTCAACAAATATTTTATATTAGTCCAAGTATTGGGCTTCCAGAGCCTTCTATATTGCTTCTGAGTAGTTTCTTTGGGCTTCTTGGCATACTAGCAGCAGTGGCCTAACCAGCGGAATTAGGGATGCTAAAGCCCCCCTCAACTCGAAAAAATAGTATATATTTTTTTAGCCCCACTGAATTATTGATGTCTATATAATTTTTTTTAGCCCCCTCTGAATTATAAATTTCATAGAGAGGGACTTACTTTAAAAATTTCAAGGTATGATATTTTAATTGATTCTCTGCTAGATTGTTATTCTTTAATTTTTTTTGAATCTGATGTGATTTTGTACAAAGAGATTGTTAATTGGGGTTCCGGATTTCTCAAGAATTAGCTAGAGTTTGAACTTTGAACAATTAAGTGGTACATAATTTGATGAACCGCTGTTTGATGAACATAATTTGATGTTAGGGTTTGTGATGGTTAAGCGGAGCACATTGGTTCATTATTCTGGAAGAAAACGAATGGTATATTGCTGTTTAAAATTTTACATTTGTACATAATCACATTACCTTCTAATATATAAAATGTGCATGTATCCTCTTCTAGCAGCTTGTATAATCTTAAGAAATTCTCCTGCACTCTAGATAAAAAGCATCAATCTGAAATGTTCCGGAACAAGATTCATCTTTGACCTGGATGATCACCAGTTATCACGTTCGAGTTCACTAATTTTAGCGATCCCCCTTTAACTTAAGCGTTATACTAAAGGAAGATAACTTGACACTATCTTGATTGAAATTGTTTTAGAAACGTACTTTAGTAAAAGAAATAAGAAAAGAAAGGAGTTGGGAATATGATAAAGATGAAAGAAAAGAGACACGAGACATGCTTTTTTACAAAATAGATGTAGATCCCCTTATAAATACGTATTGAAGGTTCTTACCATTTATTAAATAATCTTAAAATTCAATTTCTGATTATCTCACTTCTCTATTTTCAGGTAAAATAAATATTTTAATCTTGATAATCATAAGTAGACTATATATTGTTTAGTAAAAAATACTAAAAAGAATCAAGATATCGAACCGCGAATCGGATTCGCGGGTCATCATACCCGATTCACGAGAACTATCATATTATGTACCCGATCACATAACTCGTACCCGAACGCCCGTGAACCATACAACACTATCCCTCCCTCTAAATTTTAATCTTGGTTCCGCCACTGGCTAGCAAGCAGTACTTTATCATGGCTTTAAACACAATCCTTCCAGTGGCACACCCTTCACAATGTCGAAAGACTCATACTTGACATATAGCTTCACAAGAATTTCCTTTGTTTGGTAAAAAGCAGGCAAAGACGATGGAAGAACCCAATTTATATGCACCCAACCTAAGAAGCCTAATTCAAACAAAAACTTTATCACAAACTTGAACTTAACCTCCCAAGTTCTCAACCTACGACTTTACCAAATGAAAAATCTCCAGATCTCTCTAAAATAACGTGTGTGTAGATGGCAATATGGTTGTAAAACCACATTAAACCAATCCAAACCAAACCATGTGAATTTGGATCAATATGAAATCACATTTAGGAAAATGGATTTGGTTTGGTTTCTAGTCTCACATTTCTCACAAAATATGGATCTAACTACATTTGTATCTCTCTTTTAAGATTCTTAATGACACACTATTGTGTTTTTTTTTCTTCATCTTTTTGCTCATCATTTTACTGAAATTATTATTTTATCGAAATTAGATTATGATTTTCTATATTTAAATTTTAGTGTCACTAAATATGTTATTGTTATATTTATTATATATTATATTCTCAAATTAGTGTATTAATTTTTGTTCATTATATAATACTTGTTTTTACTTAGTAAACTAGTTTACCCATAATTCAAACTAAAACCATAGCCACATTTATTAATATATGGTTTGGAAATGATTTTGGTTTATTTATCCAAACTGGATCATCTTATGAAAATCAAAATCAAACCAATCACACATTTTGCCACAACTATATATACTAGCTTATAGCCGGTGCAAGGCACGGGAGCTTTTTAATTATTTATAAAATTTTTAAATATATTTTAAATGGTGTGAAAAACTTTATTTTATAAATAATAAATTAAAATTTTCAATTAAATATAATTTGAAATTGTTAATTGATTGTAAGTTGGAACTGTTGTAAAAATATATAATTTTTAAATGTCGTTGGTATAATTTAAAATTTTATCTTAAATTTTAGTTGAATCGAATCCAAAATAATAGTTTTCCATGATTTAACAGTTATGAATAACTTTTTTTTTTTGATCAAACAGTTATGAATAACTTAATCTAACATAATTTTCTTTAATAATAAAAATATTTAATAGCATGATTTAATGCATATTTGTATATAATTTTTTGTATTTTCTTTTAACGTAGGAACCCGCAGCCGCTATCCTTCGGGTGCGCTTTAAGCGACAGGCGCTGATCCAGGAGGCATAGCCACACATTCTGCCCCCTTCGGAGTCGAACCTGTGAGCAAGAGGATACAAGTCCCATCTTTTAACCAGCTGAACCAACCCTTGCGGGCTTGTATTTTCTTTTAATATATTACTTACATGGTTCTTGTTGGTGCTTGTATTGTTCTTGACATAGCTTGTACCGTTCTCTGCGTTGTTTGTTAATTTAAATATTCCATTTTTCATTCGTATTATTTGATTCGTTATGCAAATTCATGGCGTGATCTACGAAAAATTGAATAAATCAATAAAATTTAGACAAACAAAAAATTCATCAAACAGCAGCAAAAAAAAAAAGAGAAGCTATTATCTTTGTGAGCAGCAATTCGATGGAGAATTTTGAGAAAGATAGAAAGGTTGCAAACTACCAAGCCATTCCTTTTCTCGTATGTATCATGCCAACAAAGTATTAAATTCTTTCTATCAAAATTTAATATATTTTGAGTAGAATATGTGACGCCAACTTCTATAAGATTATATATATAAATGTATTTTATATTAGAATTATTATAATGTGATTTAAATATTTTTCTAAAAATTTATATGGTTCTAGATTAAAATTGAACATGATTTATTTGTTTTGAATTAAGAAAAGGAATCATAAACATGCAATAAGAAGGTAAAATTTGTTTAGGAATAAGAAAAGGTATTTTTATTCGTTCCTCACATAAATCCGACTTATTAATTTTAAAATATATTAGATAAAAATAATTTTGTAACGGTGCGATTTATATGATTCTACAAATAAAACTGTTAGGAAATATTTATTTTAGATTAAAAAAAATCATAAACACGTGAAAGACAGAATTTGTTTTGGATTCGGAAAAGTAATTATAAACATGCAAGTAGATATCAGTTGCCTTGTAAAATATAAGTTAATTTTATTCTAATCTAACGGTGTTTATTTATTTAAAATACTATCCAACAGATGATAAGCTTTTGGAACATAGGACCATGCGACCAAAAAATGTTTGCTATTTGTATGTGGATCCTGGTCGTAAATATGTAGGGCGAGGAATCTTGCATAATGACCCTAATGATAGAATCCTTCATGGTATTCCACTTGAAGAAGGATATGTTAGGATTCAGTTGGAGGTGGCAGAAAAGTCTGAATATAATAAGCAGCTACCTAGACCTTGTGGCGAGGCCAACCTTGTTGGGGAAGCACCTGTTTTCTTGTATGGCCACGTAAACTAATTTCCATGAAACCTCAGGTTGAACACATTATCTGTATTGATTGTTATATGTCTTCTTAATCTGGCTTCTATTTTAGTTATTAGTTCCTTATATGATTTTTTTTTCATATTTCTTGGACAACTCCAAGTATCGTGAACAAGGAAAAAGCTAAACATGCTATGGGACAAAAGAAACTTGAGGATAAAGAAAATAGGAAGCATGCAGTTAAAGAGAATGAGAAAACAAGCGAGTCAATTGGTTATGTGTCATCGAGACAACTTGGTTATCCTCTCATAGATAATATTGGTCATGATGGATTTTTGGAGTTTGTTCGTCTTGCAATTCAGTTTGATCACTACAAAAAAAGCAGTTATTTTCGACCATCAAAATATGGTCGAAAATAAGCTAGTCGAAATTAAAAACCCGGTCGAAAATAGTTATTTTCGACCGTTAACGGTCGAAATTAATTGCGACCAACTTTGGTCGAAATTATAAATTTGACCGAAATTCAAAAATTTGAAAATTTCAAAAACTTTTGAAAAATTTAAATTTGGCGCCTAAAAATATTTAATCGACTGAAATTACCGATATACAAGTTGACATGGGACCTTACTGGAATGCAGATCCGTGGATTGAACATCTTAGTAAGGACAATGTTATGGAGGTTCTGGATGCCCAGTTCTTAAGCACCTCCACTCTCACCTTTTATATTATAAGGTATAGTATGACTACTTAACAAATTTCATAAGTTGGCAACCAAGTTCTAATTATGTTTCCCCTTATTTGAAGGTAATTGTGTGAGGTTTTTTTGTCGAAAAATCCTGACATGGCAGCCAAAGTTCACTTTTGTATCGCCTCATATTGTGTGTCACTCGATAGATAACTCTAGTTCAACCTTGGCTAAATGTTTGCTGCAACATGTTGACAAAGACCACCTACTTTTTCTGCCTTATAATGTTTCGTAAGTTACATTTGTTATATATATAAATATATACATACATAGATATAACATTATTAATTTTTATTTAATTGCTTCTAACTACAAAAAGAAAAGTCGCTATTAATCCAATAACAGTGAGCATTTACTTTATGGATCCTGCACCAGTGACCAATCAGATACATTTCAAGAATGTGAAAGCTCTTGTAGAGACGTTAGTAAATATTTAAAATATTCACCATATGTTTAAGAACCTAAAATGCATGTGGACCCAGTGCTTTCATGATGTGGTTTGTTTTTTGTTTAAAGGGCTATGAGTATGTTCCGGTCTCATTCTGGGAAGAGGTATAGTGCAATGATGTTTAATAATTTCAGGTGGTCAAAAGTACAGGTATTCTATTTTCTTTTAAATTCAACCGCTTGGTTATTAATAAAAATTTGGAGTGATACTGGTGATTAAAAACTCCAAACTGTAATAGTCAAAAACTGTGACTAAAAAACATAGTGGTTGTGGCATGGTATTTTCATATACTGATTATTTATGTCTGCCTTCATTTTACATAAGAATTATAGTTCTTTTATTTTTATTTTTTTTCAATTTTTCTTGTTTTTGTGTAATATGTAGTGCCCCAAGCAAACTATGAAAGATAGCACTTATTCTGGACATTTTGTTGGATCCTTCATAGAGGATTTATTGTGTGCTGGTGCAACAAAAATTGATGCTAATGTAAGTAAGATTTTTAAGCAGCTTTAACAAAATTAAGTGTATATTATTTAATGTGATATATGATCATACTAAATGACAGCTTTAACAAAATTAAGTGTATATTATTTAATGTGATATATGATCATACTAAATGACATTAATTATGTTTTTGTTGCGCTGCAGTTTACCTACACCCCGAGATTGAAGACCTATCCACTTAATAAAATGGTTCATTTTGAGAAGAACTGGGAAGGATACTTATACAACCGGCACCTTAAAGGAAAATTGCTTATGAAGTAGCTTTTTATATTATTTACGAACTTTTCTTTTGCTCTATGTACAAATCTACAAGGAGGATTATGTATTTCCAAGAAAGAACCTTTTATGGATCGTGGAGATTTTTATTTTTTTTACATAATGTATTTATGATGATGTTTGGAACTTATATGAAGATTTCTCAAAAAAATTTGTGGATTAGAAGAACTTTTCGGATTTTATCATATTTATTATAAATTTATTTGGTATATTTTACTACCAAAAATGGCATGAAAATAATTTATTTAATTTTTATAAAAAATAGCTTAAATAGCATTTTTCCAAACAATAAGGAACAGGGGCGTAGAGCTTTTAAAAAAAATAATAGTAACATAGCATTTGAGAAAGTGCTATATAAGTATTGTGCTTCTACTTGCATATCACTTCTCAAAAAGCTATAAAAGCGTGGCCTTACTTGGGCAGTGCTTCCTTGTATAGCACTTTGATAAGTGCTATGTTAGTGCTAAACTTGAACAGCCATCGTGGAAGTGCTATGTAACTAAAATTTCACTTGCATAGCAGTGTCTTACATAAAACTTACAAACGGTGTGCAAGTAATAAAATAAACGTTATGCAAGTTTAAATCTGTAGTAGTGAGAGTATGCTTGATAATGCTAAACATGAGATTAATGTTCTTACTAATTCGATCCAACAAACCGAGCATGATAAGGATACTACCATGGCGAAGAGGGAACAAAGAAAGATTCATCTAATGGATTGCATTAATAAATCCGAAGAAGAATGCTCTTAACGAAAAAAGAAGTTAGCAGGCTGTTTATTAACTTAAAGATGCCAAGGATGAAGTATTTGCTACGAAGGAAGAAGAAGCTCGGCTTACGAATACCGGCCTAGAGGAAGCTGAATCTGAGATGCACTACTTAAAGGAAGTTATTCGGGAAGCAAAAGCTGAAAGCATGAAACTGCAGGAAAGTTTAACGGACAAAGAAAACGAACTGCGGAGTGTTATTCAGGAGAATAAAGAGCTTCAGAATACAGAATCAGCTTCTGTGATAAAGGTCAAGGAATGGTCAAAGTTGAAGAGCTCAAGGCTCTACATCTAATTTTCCAATTTTTCTAGCCCTTCTATGTTTTATTGATTTTTGCTTGTGATTAAATTAATTAACTCTTTATTTTCCCAGCTTATTAATTGTTACTCCCTCTGTCCCTCTCATTTCTTTACAGTTTTTTCACACTGCTCGACACGCATTTTAAGGCGCATATAAAACATAGTTCTATAATTTATTTTTAAAATTTTTCTTTTTTTGTATAAAAATTTAATAATCAAATCTTTATTCAAAAGAAAAAAAAGTTCAAAATAATTTATCGAACTACGTTTTACGAGAGCATTAGAATGCGTGCTGAGCCCCCGTCCCCCAATGTAAACAAATGAGGGGGACGGAGGGAGTATCAGTTACAGACCATTTGCTTTTCGTGCCATAATATATATATCTAGAGGATGCCATATATTTATATTAAGTATGAAAAGCGCATTAGGCTCATTTGGTTGGAGCCGGAGTCGAGAGATGCTTCGATGAAGTTTTGTATGATCGGAGGTGAAAAAAGCTTCTTAGTTAGAATGAGTTTAATTGTCAAAGATTCAAGTTAGACATGTGTTTATTTTAGTCAGTGCTGAAGATTAGAATTTAAGAGTAAGCTATATTTTCTTATATTTTAAAAACAAATACAAAATAAAAGGATTCACCAATCCACACTACAAGAAAACAGGTCAAAACCGACCGCACAAAACCGACCGCCGCATATAAAACCGACCGACGGTCGCGTGGTCGGTTTTAACCCGTCGAAATCACAAAACGGCGTCGACCTGGGTGACGTGGCAACAAATAAAACCGACCGTCGGCAACGGTCGGTTATATGTATGACATGGCACTGTTATAACCGACCGTTCCTTGTGGTCGGTTTTGTGTTCCGCGAAAAAATAATTAAAAATTAATTTAAATAAAAATATCTGTGCGTCAGCCCCATAAAACGACGTCGTTTTTTTTGTTTGGTACTAAAACCGACCGATTAGTCGGTCGGTTTTAACCTGCAGCTTTTATATCACTTTTTAGCTAGTAGTGAGCTCCCATTCACTTGAAATAAAAATCAAAGGAGAAGAAAGGAGCTAAAGTGGGGAAGAATTATTGCTTGCAAACATTTCAAGTAAGTGATTTTCATTTCTTTGCATTAAATGTGTGTGTGGTGGGTGTGTTAAATGTGTTTGTTATATTAAATGTGTGTGTGTGTATTGAATGCTTGTATTGAATGTATGAAATTCATGTCAAATTATTTGTTAAATGTATGTGTTATTACATTTGTGTATTGAATGTATGTGTGTATTGAATGTATGTGTGTGTTAAATGTATGTGTGTGTTAAATGTATGTGTGTGTTAAATGTGTGTGTTAAATGTGTGTTAAATGTGTGTGTAGATGACAAACTTGGATCGAAGTTGGATTAGTAATCAAGTGCAAAGTGATAAAATTTCGTTAACTCCGGAATATAGGAATGGTGTAGAAACTTTTTTAAAATTTGCAAGTGAAAATGGAATGGGAGAAGATGGTACAATGAAGTGTCCTTGTAAACGTTGTAGGAATTTGAATTGGTTAAGTATCGATGATGTTAGATTCCATTTACTTGCTAAGGGGATGCTTGAGGGTTATACCGTTTGGACATCACATGGTGAAGAAAGAGGAAGAAAACGTAGTCGAACATCGCATAATCGTTATTGTGTTCGGGAACCTACGAGGGTAGAACAACCGGTAGATTTGAATGCGATGCTACATGATTTTGCCGGTGAAAATTCCGAATTTTATAACAACGTGGATACGGGAACTAGGAATGTAGAAGAAGTTCCAAATGATAGTGCAAGAAAATTGTATGAGGTGATTGTTGAAAATGGAGCACCTATTTATCCCGGTAATACGAAGTATACAAGATTAAGCTTTACCACAAAATTGTTAGAATTCAAGAATATCTCACATTGTAGTAATAAGGCTTTTGATAGTTTGCTTACACTTTTTGCGGATGTATTACCAAAAAAACACACGTTGCCCCAAACTTATTATGAAATGAAGAAGATAATGAAGGGTTTGAGGGTTGAATATCAAAAGATTGATTTATGTGAGAATGATTGTATGTTATTTTATGGAGATGACAAGGATAAAGTTGTGTGTGATATATGTGGTCAAGATCGTTATCGGGATGTTTTGAGGAAAGATGGTAAAAAAATACCAAAAAAAATATTGAGACATTTTCCTTTGATTCCTCGACTACAACGCTTGTATATGTCAAAACATACATCCGACCATATGAGATGGTACAAGAATCGAGATGTCGAAGATGGAGAAATTAGTCATCCCGCGGACGGAGAAGAGTGGAAAAATTTTGATCGTCGATATCCATCATTTGCTCAAGAAATTCGTAATATAAGGCTTGGCCTTGCAACCGACGGTTTCAACCCATTTGGCCCTACCGGGAAAAAAACATATAGTGTGTGGCCCATAGTAGTAGTTGTCTACAATCTTCCGCCATCAATGTGCATGAAAAAACCCTATATGTTTATGACCGATATAGTGCCGGGTCCGAATAGCATTGGCAAAGATATTAACGTTTGTCTAAGGCCTCTCATTGATGAATTGAAGATATTGTGGAATACAGGAATTGAAACATATGATCAATCTTTGAAACAAAATTTTACAATGAGAGCGGCTCTTATGTGGACAATTAGTGATTATCCCGCTATGAGTATGATAAGTGGATGGTCGGGTAAAGGAAAATTAGGATGTCAAGTGTGTCTTGGAAGTGTGCAAGGGTTTCAATTAAAACATTGTGGTAAATGTAGTTTCTATGGCACGAACCGAATATTCCTTGAACCGAATGATCCACTACGTCGGAAAAGTAATTTGTTTGATAATGCGGAAAGAAGAGTGTTTCGTGGTCGTTTGTCCGGGGAGGGTGTAAAGGAGTTGCTTGACGGTTTAGTTTTTCCACCACCCGGAAAGACTAATACAAAGGCGAGGAGTATTGGATATGGGGAAGAGCATCATTGGACTCATGTTCCAATTTTTTATGAACTCCCTTATTGGTCTTCACATAGTTTACGATATTCAATTGATATCATGCATACGGAAAAAAATGTTTTTGAGAACCTATTTTTTACTATTGTGAATGCGAAGAAGTCAAAGGATCACAAAAAAGCAAGAGCGGATTGCAAGCACTTTGGTGTGTTACCTCATTTGTGGATCGATGAAAATGGCAAGTCACCCAAAGCACCTTTTTCCATTACAAGAAAACAACGTAAACTTTTGTGTGAATGGATTAGTTCACTGAAACTTCCAGACGGTTATTCCTCAAATATATCTCGTTGTTGTAATGTTGAGGAGTGTACATTTTATGGATTCAAATCGCATGATTGTCATATATTTCTTCAAAAATTATTGCCTCTTGCAATTCGTGAGCTTTTACCGGCGCCTATTGCGGATGCCATCACGGCAATTGCAAATTTTTTTCAAGATTTGTGCTCATCCACGGTTACAAAAACCGATTTGGAAATAATGGAAAAATCAGTTGTGAAAGCATTGTGTTTGTTAGAAACAATTTTTCCTCAAAGTTGGTTTGATTCGATGGAACACTTGGTTGTGCATTTGGCGGAAGAAATTAGACTTGCTGGACCTGCTTACTGGCATTGGATGTATCCAATTGAGCGTTTATTGGGGAAACTAAAACAAAAGGTCGGCAATAAAGCAAGAGTTGAGGGTTCCATTGCCGAACGATATATGGAGGAGGAGATTGTCAATATTTGTGCGTTTTACTTTGCATCCGACTCGATTCACAATAAATTAAGTCGTAATGAAGTTTTGTTTGATGTACAAAAGACCGACAAATTAGAAGTTTTTAAATATCCATGTGATTCTCTTGGAAAAGAACGAAGTCGATATTTGAATGATGATGAGCAATTATTAGCTGATGAATATGTTCTTCTAAACTCTCCTGAAGTTCAACCTTATCTAAGGTATGGTATTTTATAATAAATTTTTGTGAAGATGTCGATACATTTTATGATAAATTCATGTTACTGACATTTATGCATTATTGTAGGAGGTACCAAGATCGAGTTATGAGACAACGTCCTGAGACAACGCCACAACAATTAGATCATATTGTGAAAACTCGATTCAAAGCTTGGTTTAAGAAAAAGGTTGAGAAAGACGAGATAGACGGACCTCGTTTCATGGACTTACTAGAAGGACCGGCATTAAAGGTCATGACTTTTGAAACTTGTCAAGTTAATGGATATAAATTTTCAACATCATCCGCATCCGGTTCCGGTGTTGTTGTTAAGGGAACTTTGCACGAAAATAATCTTGATTATTATGGTCAACTAATAGAAATTGTGAGACTTATTTATCAAGGATGCAATCACGTATATTTGTTCAAATGTATTTGGTTTGATAGTCTCGGAAATGGTGTGAGGATCGATAAGAATCGAGTGGTGACGGTTGATATAACTTCAAGATTGAGATCTAACGAAGTTTTTATTTTAGCTAGTCAAGCCTCTCAAGTATATTACGCTCCTAGCGTATTGGATCCACGAAGCAAAATATATACGGTGGTCAAATCTAAAAGTCGTCCGATTGATGAGTCAATTATTGTGCAAAACGATATAGAGGATGCTTTTCAAGAAGATAGATCTAATGCCGCTAGCTCATTTTCATTATTTGTTGATTTTGCACAATATGGACAAATACCATTTATTCGGCATGAAAATCAAGATGATGATGATGAAGAAGACGAATTGCGAGATGATGAAAATCAAGAAGATGATGATGATGTTGAACACAATGAAGAAGAGGAAGATGATAATAATGAAGAAGAGGAAGATGATGATGATGAAGATGATGACGGTTTTGATGACTTTCAATGATGTTTAATTTTGTGTAATGATTTATAATGGTGTAATGATATACAATGGTGTAAATTTGTTGTTGGTATTTTGTGATGTTTGGTTGTTGAGGATGCTTGGTTTTGATTGTTTGGTTTGATTTTGTTGTTGGTTTGATTGTTTGATTGGAAACTGCAGATTCTGCTGCAATTTTTTTAAAATTTCACCAGCAAAACCGACCGAATGGTCACAAAACCGACCACTTTTTACCATATTGATGCCAGAAAATCGACCACATTCGACTATAACCGACCGTTCTCATCACATAAAACCCAGAAAACCGACCGTCTTCAACAGAATTCGGTCGGTTATGAGACGGTCGGTTATGTGAATCAGGGTGACCTACTGCCACAAACCCGACCGGCTCATAACCGACCACTTATAACCGACCGTGGCAGGATTTGACCTCGGTCGGTTTTGCGTAAAACTCAGTCAAAGTTTTCATATTTAATTTGTCATAATATATATATATTATAATAAATATAATGTCCCAGAAAACCGACCGTACTCAAGTAAAACCGACCGAGCTTCTCCAGAAAACCGACCGTCTGTACCTATAACCGACCGGACTCATGTAAAACCGACCGTTTTCCCCTTTGACTTCGGTCGGTTTTAAGTAAAAGTCAGTCAATGTCTATATATTATTTATTATTTATATATATATATATAATTATAATATAAACAAATATATATATTATATAAATATATATATATATATATTATTTTACATGTAATATTTATATAAAATATATTCTGAATATAAATATATATATAGTCACTTCAGTCTTCATCATCTCTGCATGACTGATACACGTATGGTTACAAGTGAAGTGTCCGGAGAGAAAGGTGTGAAACATAACTCTTGTTTCCTCCTTTCCTCACGGTGACAAGTAAACATTGTTCCTCCCATCCTCTTTGACAGTATTCAAAGCAGATCGTACGCTGACTCAATACTATTCAATACAACGTGTTTATATATTATTGGCTCATTTTTAATATATATTATTTTAACTTTTGTTTCCTATTTACTTCACGTGCCTAGAAATTAAGATTATTCCGATCTATGTCGTGTTCCTAACTGATATATGTCATAAGCAGTGTTGTAATTAAAAATCGCCGATTTAACCGAGTAATCCCCGATTAATCCACTGCAATATCGAACATTGATTGCATTTTTGAAATACGCATATATATTTCTTAATCGAAGTACATATGATAAATATTAAAATTAAAATATTATATTACTTTAAATATGAATAATTATAGAGTTTATGAATATAATAAATATATTAGTTGCTAATATATAGTAATATTACTTTTGATTTAAAATTAAAATATTATTAAATAATACTAGCTATTAATATATAATAGCATCCTAATATTTTTAATATTAAAATATTAAAAGTTATGGTTTTTATTTAATTAAATAAAACCCTAAATTTAGGGTTTAATAATAAAACCCTAAAACCCTAAATTTAGGGTTTCTTAAAACCGACCGATTTTTGCTAAAACCGACCGCTTACTTTTTTGCGCCCAATTTTTCGCGAAAAATTAAAAGACGCGCCTTAGTTAAACGACGGCGTTTAGGAAGATGCAATGACATAACCGACCGCACAGTCGGTCGGTTTTATGCCCTGTATAAATAAAAAAAGACAGCCGTTACTTATATTATTGCCTTATATCTCTTTAACCTCTCATCTCCTCTCAACTGCCTCTCTCAACTCTCAGCCCTCTCAATCTCTCTCGCTCAATCTCTCTCAATCTCTCTCGCTCTCAACTTCCTCTCTCTTTATCAATCTCAATCTCTCTCAATCTCTCTGCAAATGGCTCTCTCTACTTCAACTGCTGCTGCTCTTCTTCAATTGTTGATTTTGGTTCTCGATTTGTGCTGCCCATTTGTGCTCGGTTCTCAAAGGAGGGCTCGTTATGCTAGGAAGAAGAAAGCCCCTTCTCGTTTCAGTTTTGCTTCGGATGAACCCAAAGGGGTATGCTCGATTCTATTTCGCTTTTTAAAATTTTCAATTTTTAGTTTGTATATGTTGGTTGTATGTGTGAATCTGTATATATATGTGTGTATATGTATAAGTTTGTGTTAATTTCTGTTAATGTGTATGTATTTGTGTATGTGAGTATGTTTGTATGTGTTAATTAGCATATACGTGTATGAGAAATTTTGCATGCAATTTGTTCGTCGGTTATGTGTAATTTGTTGGTCGGTTATATGTGGGGTGAATTTTTTCTTAATTTTTCAAGTTTCGCTTCGGATGAACCAAAGGGGTATTTGTATGTGTTTGTATAGTTTGTGTAATTTGTATAATGTGTGTGTTTGTATAATTTTTGTAATTTCTTTTTGTATAATTTGTATAGTTTGTATAATTTTTGGCCTCCAATTTGTATAATGTGTGTTTGTATTTGTATGTGCTTGTATAGTTTGTGTAATTTGTATAATGTGTGTGTTTGTATAATTTTTGTAATTTGTCTTAGTATAATTTGTATAGTTTGTATAATTTTTGGCCTCTAATTTGTATAATGTGTGTTTGTATGTGCTTGTATAGTTTGTGTAATTTGTATAATGTTTGTGTTTGTATAATTTGTGTAATTTGTTTTTGTATAATTTGTATATTTTGTCACTTAATTTTAATGAATTGTATTGTAGGGGCTCTTTGGTTGGGTGATGATAGTCGTCATGATTTCAATGACGATATATATCATGGCAAGAAAACGGAAAGCAACGGACAAGGACACCGACAAAGGCAAGGGAAAGAGTGTCGGTAGTAGTACAAACAAAAAGAAGGCGAAGGGAAAAGGCAAGGGAAAAGGAAAGGGAAAGACGGGGTTGCGTGACGAGCCAACGGATTCCGAAACCGAATCGGAGCATAACACGAGGGAGGCGGAGGCGGAGGCGGAGGAGGAACCGGCGAGAAGAGTTGTGAGGATGCCACGGTCACATTCATGCGGCATTTTTGGAGCTAAGATACCAACAAGACCTCGACGGATCAATATCTCCGATGGACAGTAAGTATATTGTTTTATATGTTGTGTTTTGTAGTGATTTGTAATGGTTTTTAGTGTTAAATATATGTAGTGTGCGTTAGTTATTAATAATTTGTTCACGAGTTAATATTTATAATGTTCTTATATAGTATTGAAGATAATGAGGCAAAAAAGACTTTGCTTGCGATTATTCGGGCAAGATGGCCTTTGGGTAAGTACACGTTTAGTGACATAGACGCGGCTTACCCAAAGTGGCTCGGTCTAAGGGTTGAGGAGTTTCTCGTAAGTACATTTTTGTTTACATGTCCTGTTATTGATTTTGTTGGTAATTGGTTTGATTATTCAATTTTAATCCTTGTACTTGTTGATATTATGTAGAAATATTATAGGCAATTGAAAGGTCAAAGCCGTTCACAAGCCAAAGCTATCATTGAAGATCACATAAAGGTCACAATCAAAAGGACCATGAATGAATTGAAGAGGAGGATCGAGAGGAAGTCAAGGGAGGAAGGGGTTTCGAAGTTGGCTTTGAAACCGGAATATTGGAATATCATTTTTTGGAAAGATCTTCTCAAGTATTGGGACACGGATGAAGGCCACTTGCATAGGTCGGAAGTTGGAGCTGCTAATCGGCAACGCGTGGAAAGGTTGCATAGCGCGGGTGCTCGCTCCTTCAACCGTGTGCGCGAGGTAGTACTATTTTTAATATGCAAACACACACACACATTTTGTTATTACCTTATAATTATATAATATATAATATGATAATGCAAATGCTAATATAAGTTATTTTGTGGTATAATTCAAGAACATGAAAAAGAAATTGTCTAAAAGTCCGACAAAGCTTGAGGTGTGGGATGAATGCCACACTAGGATCACCTCCACTCCCGAGAGCCGGATATATACTACCCCCGCCGCTATGCGCATTGCGGTAATCTTCTAATTTTAGCATTTTAATTAATTGTGATAACCATGAATACGTCAATATGTTTATATGTTTAATTAATGCTTATATCTTCTAATTTTAGCACTTTAATTAATTGTTTATATCATAACCATGAATGCTAATCAATTGTGATAAATGTGTAGGAACGATATGCCTCCATTCTTGATCGTATGCCGGTGGAGGTTACTCAAACGGGGGAGCGGGATGAGCCTTGGGATTGGTGGATGGAAGCAATGGAGGTTCCCCAAGGCGAGAGGCTAAAAAAGAACTATGTTGTGGGGTTCCCCAAAGCTCGAGCTAGTGATTTGATCCCAACACTAGCCACGCGCTATAGGGATTCCACCCGTGGCGGCGCCGGCTCATCCTCATCCGCTCCAACACAAAATCCGGTGGTTCCCGATTCCATCTTCCTCCCGATTGTCCGCAATGTGCTCAATGAAACCCGTGCCAATCCTCTGCAATTTGCTCGTCGCCTATCGGATGAGGAGATAACAACCTTTGCACGCACAGCCCTCGAGGCGTCCGATCCAGCCGCTGACCCGGCTCGGAGGGCGGAATGGAATAACCTTCTTGGCGGCGAGGTTGTGCATATTGTAGGGACATTGCTCGAGGATGTCCTCCAAAAAATGGATGCTCGTGCTAAAATGGTAATACACTTATGACTTAATGCTTTGTTTTTTGTTTTTGGTTGATATGTAAAAATGAATGGATTTCTAATTGTTTGACATGTTTTTGTAGGCAACTGCGCAAGAGGGAGAGAAAGATTACACGGATGTGGACGAGGACACGGATGGAAACACGGATGATGAGGGTGAAGGCGAAGCCGGCGGTGAAGGTGGTGGGGAAGGCGGTGGTGAAGGCGGTGGTGAAGGCGGTGGTGAAGATGGTGGCGAAGGCGATGGTGAATCATCCGATGTTTCTTTGACCGATTAGTGTAATTTATAATTTAATTTTAACGGATGGTATATATTAAGACAATGGTTGGATTTGGATTGTGGTGAATGTTTGTGTTTTGAATTGTTTGAATGTTTGGATTTGTAATTAGAATGTTTGAATTTGTAATTATAATGTTTGGATTTGGTTTATTTAGAATGGTTTCGTTTAATTTTGTTGTTGGTATTTCGTTTAATTTTGTTTATTTAGAATGGTTTCGTTTAATTTTGTTGTTTGGATTGTGGCTGGTATGGTTTTGGTATGGTTCTGGTTTGGATTGTGGTTGGAATGGATTGGAAACTGCAGATTCTGCTGCAATCTTTTTAAAAATGCACCCAGCAAAACCGACCGAATGGTACCAAAACCGACCGTTTTTTACCATATTGATGCCAGAAAACCGACCGCATTCAACTATAACCGACCGTGCTCATTACATAAAACCCAGAAAACCGACCGTCTTCATAAGAAGTCGGTCGGTTATGCGACGGTCGGTTATGTGAATCAGGATGGGCTACTGCCACAAACCCGACCGACTCATAACCGACCGCACATAACCGACCGTGGCAGAAGGTTGACTACGGTCGGTTTTGCGTCAAAGTCAACTCAGATAAAAAACACATAACCGACCACTCATGTCGGTCGGTTTTACTAGTCGCTTCTGACGTGGCGTGACACATGTTGCCACGTGGTGACAGGTGGCATCAAGTGGGGCCACTTTTCTGGGAACAAAAAGGCACATAACCGACCACTTGCTTGGTCGGTTTTAAGGGTTAAACCCGACCAATTCACGTAACCGACCAGGGTTTAACCGACCAGCCATATCGGTCGGTTTTAGGCTTATAACCGACCGATATTCTTCATAACCGACCGATTTTGTCGGTCGGTTATGTCCTGTTTTCCCGTAGTGCCATGAGACTTATGAAATTATGGACCATATAGTAGATAGTCTCCAATGACCGACAGCAAGATTAGTACCCGTAGTTCCAAAAGCTTTCTCAATTTCTGCCATCTTCTTCCTGCGAAGAGTCTACAACTCTTGCAATTTTGTTTTGGAATAATCAACACGAGCCTGCAGATCTTGTACATTAATTTTTCCACGAGCCTGCAGACCTTGTATATTCATTTTGGCATCGTCAACATGAGCTTGCAGGTGTTGTACTTCAGTTTTGGCCCCTTCGATACAACAATCAATTCCATGAAGCTCGGGAATCAAGGGCTGAGAAAAGCAGAGATGTTCTATATAGTTCAAGCGGCTCACCACCCAACTTACATTGAATCCCTGATTCTGCAAAGAAGCACATATATCCCTGTACCCATCAATCATCTCACAATCAACCTCAGTCAGAGATACTTTACTGAAGTTATCAAGGGAGGTGCACGATAGGTTCAGATTCATTGCACTCAACATCTTGTTTTTTGTAGTGAAGTGCTCAAATGTTTCCGGATACAAACTCCGGATTTACCTCGTGGCCCCGCCATAACCCAGAATCTTTATCCCCCTGGGAATAGCTTGCCTGATCTTTTTTCGTCCGTTCCAGGGGAGCATCACTACGTCTAACCCTGTCAGAATCTACTACCGGGTCTTCCATAACATGCTCTTCCTGCACATTCATGTTTACAGTGTTAACACTCAGATTTTGATGTATATTGTGAGAATCAACCAGCTCCCAGCTGATTGGAGCTGCCAAATGATCTTGTAGCAGAACATTTTGTTTTATCTCAAGGCTCTCAGCTAACATTTATATGTACATTTAGTTTTAATTAAAACTCTTTAACTATAGATTAGTACATTACACGGTGTAGCCATTGCTGCTGTGCACAATATATGTAGGTAGAGCATCTAATTGACAATACTTGCACTTTTCCCACCACTGATGTGTTTACAAATATTACTTTAAACCAAAAAAAAAAAGGTAAACGACCTCAAATTTTTGGTCACCTTATTTTTGGGTCTTCCTTGTTTTTGTCAATTAGTTCACCAAACAAATATCGACTTAGAGAAAATCCAAACACTTTTTTAAGAAGTGCCTAATAAATATATTCAAAACATAGTGTCATATTGATTTAGGACATTATCGTGGTATATGTACTCCAACAATATGTTATGATTGTGTCATATAATTAAAATAATACTATATTTGAATTATTATTGGAGAGAAGGGGAAAATGTGAGGAGAGAGATGTGTTGAATGCATGGAAACTATTTTTTATTGATAAAAATTAGGACATTGCATATATATAGTGGTGCCTTGAAAATAATGCACATGTTGTATCTCGTGGTGTTTTAGGGAATTACAAGTAAATTATGGGAGTACACATTTGTTAAAAATCCCTTAAATTTCGACTTATTACATTATTTTCGAAAATTGTTGTACTTGCTATTAAACATATAAATGCCTCCACTTAAGATCTAAATCATCAAATTTAAAATTATAATGGAGTCTTTCTTTTAATTTGGGCAACACCATTGAGAAAGTTGACATGTTTCCAATTGTTTCTTTAATAAATATACTATTTTTACAGTATAAAAAAGTAAACTAGCTTATATACTCAAATTTCTAATTTCTAGTTCCGGTGTCTAATCTAGCAACTAATCCTTAACACCCGCCCAACACAGCCCTTCAAGTAAGGACTATATTAGTACATTGAGTTTTAATCTAACTCAGTCAGTTGTATATCAAAGTTCACACTACACTAGTATAAGATCTATTCAAAGAATTTAATGATTGTTTGAATCATGGGAATCAATCTCATTAATTCCCAATATCAATAACCGGGTTAGAATCCCATAATCAGGACAATACCTTGGTGTTTATTTGTGAAAATAGTAGGGTCTAACTTGACATTAGGCCATAATACAGAAAAAATAAAGGATGTATATTTTCCGTTGCAAACTGACAAATGCTAGCCTTGATTATGACTCAAATCTATTGATCTAGATCTCGTATCCTTTACAACCCAAATAGACAAGTGCTGTTAACGAATTGAAGTTATGTAACTGATCTCCTAAACATCCAACTTTCACAAGATATATTTTGCAGGTACCAGATTGATATGCACTCTCGGATACAAATTATTCATATACTAATTTTTAGAAAAAAAAGATAATGAATTCTAAAATACTATGTATTTATCAAGCGTATAACATATGCAAAGCACAAAAATAATCTAAGTGGCCCTATCGAGTTCTAGAAAATGAGGGAGGTATTTCCACAGAAACTAAATGACATATATATTCAACCGATAGTTTACAGCAATATACAGTGGCATAAGATAGAGACAATGTCCGAATAAACCAAAATATAAATTGATTTTCAACAACATTATATTAGTTTAGAGCCAAATAAACATTATTAGTTATAAAGAATTTTAACATTCAATTGACTAACATAAGGAAAGCAGTGCATCCTCACCTACTAATATAAGCGCGCCCTCAATATTGTGAAAGTATTTGAATGATATAAGCGCGGATAGCAGTGCATCCTCACCTACCGGTTAACCAGTTGCCACCCCTTCAATAATTAATGTGTACAAATACAAAAAAGAAAGTAGACTAGATTCTGAACTCATAACCCTTATCCCATGGGTGCAATTACTTTGTCTACCTTCCCCTTCCCTTGCTATGTTTAAAAATTCATTTTTATTTCATACCCATTTGCATGTGTATTTATAATAGAAGAAACTTTATTTCTGTATCCTCAAGTTATTCCTATAGCACAAATGCTACTACTAGAAAGACAAATAATGAAAATATATACACAAACAACGGTTCAAAAACAGGGAACGAGGAATTCTAAAATTAAAAATCTAGCGAAAATGAGGCAAACAAGGCCTCAAAGACAAGGACTAAAATATTTGCCGGCAAACGATTCCTCTTTCCCGTGACAGTCTTTCATCCAAAGGTCAGTGTCTTGGGGCGTGTAGTACCATATTACTTTCACTTTGTTAGCCCTAGATTCTCGATATGAGCAACATAAGGTGGATCATCCAGATCGGAGGCCTTACCAAATTACTAATTATCAGTTTAATATAATTACTCGATTATACATGACACACAACACTTTTACCTTTGGGTATTTACCACGGAGAGAAAGACTACCAGATCCCCAGAAAAAGAGGGGAGTTGGAGGGGGGTTGTGATACTGGTTAGTGGAGCATGATCTTCATTGTTTGTCATATTGTAATGGAATCTTACAGCTACCTAAAAAAATATCATACTATAATTTCTTATAACTTTTTAGGACATGAGAAATATCTAAGATAGTTTGTAAATTTAATCATAGTAAGAAGTTTAAATTATCCAAAATCTTGAACATGATTAAATAAATAGTGTTATAATTATAGGCTTTATTGTCAATATGCATACGTTTAAATTAGGTGCAAAATGCCCTAAAAAAGGCAAATAAAATAAACTATATTAAAAAATATTATTCATAATGTGATTTATATTGTCCTCTTAACTAGTTGGGATAAGTATGACATGAAAAATTTGTTGAGTATAACTTGTACCTTACATAGAAAAGAGTTTTCAAATATCTATACACACACACACATATATATATATATAATAAGTACTTACAAAATAAAATAATACATCACCAAAAAAAGTACAAAAAATATAAAAATACATACCTTGTATATCACTTACCTTCATATGAAGGTTGTAATATTATATTTGATGCAGGATCCACTAAGTCACTTCTATGGTCCTTGAGATTTCTATAAGAGAAGAATATCATCAAAGTTAAATTTCCTCTAATATTATATCCTTTTAAAATACCACATAAAATTAAAATGAATTATAGGAAAATTAGTTCAAAATTGTAAATAAAAGAAAATTTTATGAAAAAATGTTGCTGTTTAAAATAACCCACCATTGATACAAGGTGCATCTCTACTAACAAAACATATCTATGAATGAAATTAAAGCTATTACAGATCAAATTAAGTAGATTACACACAAAGGAAAGGAATACTAAATAACTAATACTAAATCTCTAATAACTAATACTAAATCTTGGCCGCACACAAAGGAAAGGAATACGGATGGAGTGAGTGGCATTAGAAACTGTTCAAGAAATTCTAAAAGCAGAGAATTTCATCAACAGATCCAAGCATATGACAGGGTCGTGTAATGAGGAGGAGATCAGCGCTGGCAAAATTGATATGAAAAGTTGGAGAAATGGTAAATTCAAGATAGTGACAAGACAGAAGGCGATTTTGTCTTCGCTTCCAAATAGTGCCATATTAGATGAAAACTATAAAATTACTTACACAAACCGAGGGAGTATATTTTAATTAAAAAAATCTATCTACCTAAATCTTTGTAGTTTCGTCAAAAAAAAAAAAAATCTTTGTAGTTGAATAACTTAAATTTTACATTGAATTTCTAAGATACAAATTCATTAACAATCATTTTAAAGTAAATTTACCCAAACACATAAATAATGTATAATTAATAACTTAATTATATGACAATTATATTTCTTTAAAGTTAAAAGTGATTTATTGTAATTTAGCAAAAAAAAAGTGATTTATTGTACATTAACCAAACACATTGATAAATACTAATATTTACTACTAATTATTTTAAAAAGATTAAATAACTTTTAAACTTAATTTTCGATGATATGTATTTCTTTAAGCTACTATTTGGAATATAAAAGACTCTTCTTTTCTTATATTTAATATTTTAACAAATTAACTTGAAAAGGAACCATAACATTAATAAAATAAAGTAATGTTATACTAATTGTGTAACCTAAAAATTGGATTATAGAGAAATAATATACTCCTTTGCCATTGGCTATTCATGGTCAAATTGATCATCATCACACTTTAAAGTACAATATATATATCTAAGGAGAAACTGCATTATTTATATCTATAACTGACCATATTTATATCCACCTTATATTCTACTTGCCCAAGGTGTAGCAAAGGAGAAACTGCATTATTTTTTTAGTTTGTTATTGCAACACAAATGATCAGACTCTTCTTTTAAATCTTAAATAGTAATAAAGTGTTGCTACTATTTTTGCATTAAGGACTTAAAATGTTGTAATATTACTTAAATAAAGTTATTTTTGAGTTTTGATATGAGTTGGCTCATACTATAATATACTAGCTTATACGTGGTGGAATGCACCTGACCTTTTTAATTATTTTATAAATTTTTATTTTTGATATATTTAAAATGATGAAAAATGGGAATCGCCTTGGTGCTTGTTTATTGGCATTATTATATTATTTGTGATATTATTTATTATGATCAGTTCTTTATCGGTCCAAAAATTGGAATGGGCTATGGTACAGAATCATATATATGTGTGTGTGAGGAGGGTTTTATATGTAATATCAGTTCTATTACCTATCTTCACATCTTTTTGTTAATTATTTTTTATATGTGGTAGGGTTCTATATATGTGATCCAACTTCTATTAATTTATACCTATGAATGTGCTTTATATTAAAACTATGATATCAAATGTAATTTATTTATTTTTCTAAAATTTATATGATTCTAAATTAATAGAGAAAAGTGCACTTTGTGTACCTAAACTTAACCCATCACTGCACTTTCAATACTGTACTTTAATATCATACACCCGATGTATCGTACTTCTCGATTTTATGCAGTTAGTGTACTTCCATCATCTCACGCATAACGCCGTGAGATTAAAATTTAATTAGCAGGGTTAATTCAGTCTTTTAAATAATTAACACACATTATAGCTATCTTTTTTCACGTGCTCTCTCCAACTCAAATATCTCATCATCTCCTTCTTCCCCATCTTCTCTTCTTTCGCAAACTCATTCTCTCCCAACCTCTACACACACCTATACATAAACACAGCGACTCTCACATCTCCGATAAACATGGAATCCATCGGGGGACATGAAGCGGGTCGAGTAGGTGGCCATAGGGAGTCCGATTAAAGCGAAAGATCCGAGCTTTTTGTACTCTTCAGGGTTCGAGGGGACTAGGGTTAGGTATTCAGCGCGAATGATCTGGTCGGTGTCGATGTTGTCGCTGACGACGTAGCAGACGCCATGGAAAGTTTGGAGATTAAGGAAAAGCAGTTTATGCTTTCTGAGGAGGGGAATTTAATGAGATTCGGAGAATTTGACGGCCGTTGGTGAAGGCGTTGAGGATCGGGAATTCGACGGCGAAAGAGAACGCAGTGGAGGCGGGGATAATGAAGCCGTTGGTGGAGTTGATGGTGGATTTTGGGTCGAATATGGTGGATAAGTCGGGGTTTGTGTTGAGTTTGTTGGTGAGTGTGGCGGAGGCGAGGGTTGCGGTGGTGGAGGAAGGGGGAATTCCTGTGTTGGTTGAGATTGTGGAGGTTGGATCGCAGAGGCAGAAGGAGATTGCAGCTGCGATTTTGTTGAAGTTGTGTGAGGATAACTCGATGTATTTAAAAGACTGAATTAACCCTGCTAATTAAATTTTAATCTCACGGCGTTATGCGTGAGATGATGGAAGTACACCAACTGCATAAAATCGAGAAGTACGATACATCGGGTGTAGGATATTAAAGTACAGTATTGAAAGTGCTGTAATAGGTTAAGTTCAGGTACACAAAATGCACTTTTCTCAAATTAATATTAGTAGTCATAATTTATTAAGTCACAATAATAAAAGGGGGGAAACAACAAACCAGCCATTCTCCACAAGACAAACAAAAATTTGGCATACTTCTTAAGTTTTAATTATCTAAGGGCCTTCTCCTTTTTAGACATCTTTGCACATTCTAACATTCTATGGAATATGCACAAAATAGCGAAGTGAATTCTAATTCATATGTAATGTATCAATTTATGTTAAGATGTAAGTGTGATGTATGTACAAACAATGATGTATGTACAATGATATCAGCATCATAATGACATCATGAGCTAGGGTTCACAATAGAATAATTGGGGACCAAGCATGTTATTTCTGTATGAGATGGCACCCTCTTCCTTCTTTGTAAGACTACAGATATACTCCCTCGGTATCAAATTACATGTCCATTTTCAAAAAATCACACAGTTTAAGAAAAGTGAATGTTCACAATTAAATCAATTGCATTAAATGATCATAATATGTGGAATGAGGTTGATCTAGGAAATATAAATAAGAAATATGTGATGTAGAATTGACTTTGGAAATATAATTTTGCATTGAAAATTGAAGTGGACAACTAATTTGCAACAAATTTTTTTCTTAAAAGTGGACATGTAAATTGAAACGGAGGGAGTATCAAATACACATCTGCATGCATATTACTACCATTGTCCCTCATTTGATCAAGCAGTAAGAGTGAAGATGCATTATCCTCTACTATTATATGTTGTCCTAAGTTGTACTATTACACTTCTGCATCTTCATGTAACATAGAATGAGTTGGTAGGATTTCTTATATTGTGGTCCACATAGTAATGGCCTAATGAAGTAATGTAGGTAATTTGATATGAACAGTGGTTGTGTACTTTTCCTAAGAGTTAAAAGGACAAGGTTGTTATTCTGAATTCCTAGATTTAGCTGCCAACTTCACTATGAAAGTTTAATATAGCCTGAATTCCTCATATCCTCTCTCCATTATTGTTGCCTCTTTATCATTTAGTCTTCATGGTATCTGAGCTGCAGACACATCTGCATGCATATTACTACCATTGTCCCTCATTTGATCAAGAAGCAAGAGTGAAGATGCATTATCCTCTACTATTATATGTTGTCCTAAGTTGTACTGTTACACTTCTGCATCTTCATGTAACATAGAATGAGTTGGTAGGATTCCTTATATTGTGGTCCACATAGTAATGGGTAATGTAGGTAATTTGATATGAACAGTGGTGTGTACTTTTCCTAAGAGTTAAAAGGACAAGGTTGTTATTCTAAATTCCCAGATTTAGCTGCCAACTTCACCATGAAAGTTTAATATAGCCTGAATTCCTCATATCTTCTCTCCATTATTGTTGCTTTATTTGCTCTTTATCATTTAGTCTTCATGGTATCTGAGCTGCAGATACTCTGAGCTGACTGGAGAGCGTGTTGAGAACAACCGCTAAATCTTTGAGTTACTTTCTTTAAAATCTCTGAGATTGGTGGGACTTAACCTTTTTATACCTTGAATTCTCAGTTTCAATGGCAACTAGTAGTAAATTCACATTCACATATCTATAGAACTCTTATTCTTACACCCTTCCAATGGCCCGCTCTTGAATTCAGTAATCAAACTCCAAGGGACAGGAGACTACAGATCTTGGAAAAGATCATTCGAGATCTCAATGGGATACATACAACAATATAGTAATCTTGTGCATCCACTAGTGAGAGATGGAAACAACTTCAAAAACCTTTCCTTAAAAAATAGTTTAAGAAAATAAAAACTTACAGTAAAGCTATATGCTTTATATATATATATATGTATATGTGTGTATATATATATATATAGAGAGAGAGAGTCATACTCCAATAGAAACCAAATTAGCCTAAAAACTAAAAACCAGTTTCTAGAGAGTTTTTTATCACTATTTTTAACAACAGAAATCACTAATTTGTACATAACATATCACTAATTTATATATAGCATATCTCGCGAATATAAATATACACACACACACATATATGCAACGTATATGACCATCATCTTCACCTAAATCGTAATAATGGACCTCTTACCACCATTAACAAACGTTCCTATGACTTGCCACCATTGTCTATCATCACCAATAGTCACATACACTTTCCATCATAACTTACAAAACTAACGACTACTTACCATCATCATACAACTTCTCTTGCGGCTTCCTACCACCAAGAACCTTACTACAAATGAAATTAATCATCTATAATCGATTATCAATAATTTGGATAAGTAGATTTTCTCAATTTTGATAATAAAAATCGTTGTTTACATACTGTATAAAAGCAGTGATTAGTGCAGTATAAATTAGTGATACCCGTAGTTATAAATAGTGGTAGGGAAACTGGTTTCTAGTTTTTATTTTAAGAGTGGTTTTTATTTGATCATGAGCCTATATATATATACACAATAAGTATCAATGAATATTTCACTTATTTAAGTGGTCTCTAGAAAGAGATCGATTCAAATAAGTAATTTACCAATCCTATAAATGTTACACCTAAATTAACTACATTCTTGCAAGTGTAAACTGTGACCAATCCTATAGAGGAAATTCAACCTTTTCAATTCTTGAAAGGTCTAAACGAAGTTTATGGTCCACAACATAGTCAACTTCTAATGTTTAACCCACTGACATATATAGAAGTGGCGTTTGCTGTCTTACAATAAGAGGAATCTCAACGAGATGTTCTTAATACCATGTTACCTGGTGAAAATAATTATTCAGCCACGTATAATCGAGGGCCACATCAACACAATGACAAACATGTGTTGTGCACTAAATATGGAGGCGAGAATCATCCAAGTGATAAGTGTTCGTTAGTTGTGGGATTCCCAAAATGGGATCACCCATACATACCACCTGCCTAAAGAAAGAAAACACCACCAATAAAGTGGAATACCACCAAGATTAAATCTGGAAAGATGAAAAATGTAGTTCAGATTATCAAGCTGAAGTAATGGTGACCTCAAAAATTTTTGGCTACTCAAACTAATACCTTGACCTTCCATAGTGATGATTTTGATTACAGTTTCTTTGGAATGGTGCGTAGTGGTACATCTCGCAGCACCACTAATGACTAGATTATGGACTCCGATGCTACACATCACATGACCTTCTCCTTGCATCACATGATAAATTTCAAATGTGCTCTTTCGAGATATACCATTAATCTACCTACATGTGACACTAATCTCATTACTCACATCGGTGATATGGTCTTGCATAATGGCCTTCAGTTGCTAAATGTCCTAATGTTCCATATTTTACTCATAACTTGCTTTCTATACATAAATTATCAAAAGACAATATGTGTGACGTTATGTTTTACCCAACAAGATGCATGATTCTTGACTTTAAACCAAAAATTCCCAAAAGGATAGGTGACCCCCAACAAGGTTTATACTACTTAATTAAACACCATATTCAAGAATATATAAAACCAAATACAACTATACCTAAGTGCCTAACTGCTAACTCACCACCCATTGCTGCTAAATATTCGAAAACTGATTTTTTTTTCAACCTTCGGAACGTAAGGCCGCCTCGCCATGCATCAAACTCAAAGTTAATTCACAATATTTCATATGTCAAAACATATATCAAATACCAAACCCAAATCTTTGCTACATGTCTGATGTCAAAATTCAAGAAACTACCATTCACTCTGAGAGATTCTCATTTAACTGAACAATTTGCACTCATAGACACTGACATTGGAGACGTTACAAGATTATCACAAAAGCAAAATGCAAATATGAACACTATGCTACTCTACTTACTTTCTTGAATTATGTTGCCTATCAATTCAAACGCTTTGTGCAAATTATAAGATCAGACAACACTCTTGAGCTTAATGATTAACTTTGTAATCAACTGTATGCAGATAAAGGCATAATCCACCGGACCTCGTTGGCTTATAGGCCGCAACAAAATGAAAAGGCAGAACGTATGCACATACATTTTCTCGAAGTTGTTAGGGCGTTACAATTTCGATCAGGCCTTTAATTGAAACAGTGGGGTGAATGTGATCTTGCACTAGCTTATATTATCAACCTTTTGCCCTCATTTGTCCTTCACTTTAAAATTCCATATGAGTTGTATATTAAAGATCTAGACTACAATGAGCTTAAAGCCTCCATATGTCTTTCATTTGAAAGTAAATGCAAATCTCACCATGGTAAATTTGCTCCTCGTGGCTTGCCTTGTGTGTTTTTTGGGTATCCCCAACACAAAATGAGATATAAACTAATGAATTTGACAACCATGGAAGCTTTTATCACAAGGGATGTAGTGTTTCATGAACACATATTCCCTTTCCTTGGCACCTCACACAAAATATACTTACATGACACCAGTTATTCCCTCAGTGATGCCTCCTCAACCATTGTGTGATGATGAAATAAAATAGTTTACCCTAAAAGTATAACTCCATCTGAAACATGTTTTTCAACACCTGACCTAAATGATAACAGTACAAAATAAACCTCTCATCCTTACCTTCCTCATCGGACCTTAGATGATCTACAAGACAAACCAAACCTCCTCAATGGTTGGTTAAATATGTCAATCCTTTAACTAAAAATTCTACTAATATATATTGTCACCATTACCTTCTAGCCCATACCACACAACTTCTGCTATTTTCTCCTCCCTCGCTCAAGTTGCAGATCCCACATCTTTCCAAGTGGTAAAAAAACACCAAAATTAGGTCAATGAAATGAATATGAATCTTAATGCCTTATAGACCAATAATACATGGAAAGTGACTACTTTCCCTCTCAATAAAAAGGTCATATGTTGTAAATGGCTTTTTAAAACTAAATACAACCTGATGGAACCATTGGGAGGTATAAAAGACTTGGCGACAAACAGGTGCATGGTCTGGATTTTTGGGAAACTTTTGCTCATGTGGCAGAAAGATCCAAAATGAGAGCTATGTAGGTGTACTCCTGGCCTCATCCTTTGTTGGTCAACTCATTTCCTATAATGATAGTGATTGGGCAAGTTGCCCTTCTACTAAGAAATCAACTACTGGATTATGCACTATTATTCTTGGCTCCTAAACAATTTCATGGAAGACAAAGAAATAATCAGTTATTGCTAGATCAAGCACAAGGTTGTTATTCAGAATACCCAGATTTAGATGCATCTTTTCTGTGTAAGTTTAATATAGCCTCAGTTCCTCATATCTTCTCTCCACTATTGTTGTTTTAATTGCTCTTTAACATTTAGTCTTCATATATATATATATATATATATATATCTGTGTGTGTGTGTGTGTGTGTGTGTACACCCAGCTGCAATAATCTATCTATATAAATTGCAATATGGTATCAAAGCGGATTAGATTTATATGAAGAAAGAAGTAGTGGAGTGAACATTGAAATAGATAAGATTAAGTTTTTCAAAGAAAACTGTAGCCTATTTTGTTCTTCACATACTTCACTTTCTAGAAAGAAATCAATTATACACGAGTGTTAAGGATAAACATGCCACTCACCTCGAAGAATCCAATATACACTTCATTCCGAGTCTAACTGTAGTACTGGGTATATATATATCTTGGTGTATGCACTTCCCATCATCATCCAAAGAATCTGGTTTAAAAGAATCTGATTTCTACTATACTCAACTCTGACTGGTACCCTTTTTCCAGTCTTAAACATGCTTAAAACCAAGAAAAATATCAATAAATGGTGACTAAAGAACGGGTGATGAAAATTTTTGATGGATTGTCTCATCAATATGACTCAAAAAAGGAACAACTCACTGGACAAATTTAATTTCCTACTATAGAGGATGTATATGGTCTCTTTCGGTTAGAGGAAAGTCATAATCAAAGTGCGTCCTTAATGGTCCCTTCTAATAGGTCGCACTTTTAACCAAAAATGTTTAGCAAGCAAGCTAAACAGATTTCGGTTGTTCATATGGGTAAAGACCTATTGCTCTATATGACTATTCCAACAAGATATACCACACTATAATGAAAATTTCTTTACATTGCACCCTCACGTCAAAATGAGGGGATGAGATGGATGCAACCCAAGTGGCTATCAAGGTGCGACAGAGGCATAGGAAGAGGCTTTTTTTAATACTGATCAAATAGTATCAATATGAGTCTTCACCTTCCTCATTGACAGTGAAAAACTTACAGACTGTAACAAGCTTCAAAAGTCAACACTTTCTGCCACGCTACTATCTCAACTAAATACCACTCCGAAAACACGCACTGCCAATCTGCTCATACAGGTACTTCTTGTCATACTACCTCCGATAAATGTCCCAATACATGGATTATTGACTTCGGAACATCTACACGTATGACAAGAAATTCTAATATCCTAGAGTCATATCAGTGTGAAACGGGTAATATTCTTGTTACCAATAGACCTGTGATACTAGTTCATAGACAAGGCATTTCTCACTATCCCTTGTCATTACCTCGTCCTTGTCTGTAAAATTATTATATGTTCCCCGCGTTACTCGAAATCTTAACTAACTATTCACTAACTTTTTTTCCCTTCTCGTTACGTGCGGGCTTGGCCACGGCCCCAGAACAGATAATATCATACTAATATGGAGTTAACAGGTATTGCACGGCCCAACACATCATATATCCAGCTCGGAATAAACATATAAAGTAGCCTTCATCCAATGTATTGTAACTGTTAGCCTTTGACAGATTTATATATGCAGAGACTAAGTAGCCATGTTTGTTTCAAGCAATTATAATCCCGCACAAACTACATTATTTTCCCAAAAGTTAGAGGATTATAATTCCATTCAATTATATTGCAATCTATGTTCAATACATTTCTATTGGTGTGGTATAAAAACGGATTGTTTATATGCATAATAATCTTCTATATATCTACATAAAGGAGGTTCTTGAGAGAATGATGTAGCATCTGTCAAGCCTACCCATCTATTTTTCCTATTATTCTAGCCCTTCTATATTTTATTCAGTTTGACATGTAATTAAAATTAAGTAACTATTTATTTTTCCAGCTTATTGATTGTGATCAGGTACAAGTTTTTGCTTTCCAGGCCATATATATATATATATATAGAGAGAGAGAGAGAGAGAGAGAGTTGAGATCTATGGGGTACTATTATTATTGAGATATTGGAGGCCCTAAGATCTACCATTAAATTTAAAAACGATCATGCGGCTCTGATTTACTGAATTAAAATGTGGGAGGATCAGTTTTGATTAAATTTAAACTCCTAATAACACACATATCCCGCATCATCCGCTCTAAACCACGTCCCTTAATTCACCGACTCGACATTTGTCTGCACGACCAATCTAGGTTTCGTGATTATGAGTTCAGGTATTCCCCACACTCTCCATCTTTTGTTCTTCGATTCCCTTGCATGCCGAAGTTCCGAGCAGTATACTACCAGTTTTTTTAGAACCCAAGACTCTCGTTCAATGGGTCGTCCTACATTTTGCTTCTCGGATCAGTCGTTGTCCTCTTGTTGTTTTTTGGGGTTTGGTTAGAAATTGAAGTGGGTTTGTGAGTTTAATTGTCATTGCAAGCGTATGTACATCTTTTGAGACTGCGACGATTGTCAATTGCTAATTGACAAAGCTTTTGATTTTGGTGACATTTGGGTTTTTTGTTTGTATTAGGTTAATTGCTAATATAGTCCCGGTACTGCACTTTTGCCTTGTCCTAGATTATCTTATAAATGTGTTCTTCATGTCCATTTTATTTTAAGGTATTATCTGTTTATGACATGGTTTGTTTTACCTCTCACTGTGATTCTGATTGGCATTGGGCGATTTGATTATGTTATGTGATTCCTTTGCATGTCGTTTTATTGCCTCTGGATAGTCTGATTATATGAACTATGGCATCCCGATTGAATGGGTTGTACTCTAATTGCGGCCAGCCGCAGTGAATGGGTTGTCCTGCAATTGTTGGGTTTTTACAATGGCTAATCGCTTGTTTTTTGTGGGGGTTGTTTTAGAAATAGTAATTTATGTGTTTTTATACTCGGCATGTTGCAACTAAATGACTTCTTTCTTGGATCATGACGATTACATTGTTTATAATCTAAAAGCGTCATGTGGTTTTATGTCCTATGTGATACTGCAATTGGTTTGTAGTTTGCGGAACGAAAATTGCCTCTTTTATTGTGTCCTGCATCTTGGTACTAGGTTATGATTCTGGGTTCTTCACCGAGTTGCTAGTTTAGTGCCATTATTGAGTCGAGTCTTGGTTGATTTTTTTAAGTTGTTCTTTCAGTTCGATTGCTTTGAGTTTGCTCACGATCACTATAGTAGTTGAGTTTATATGTGTTCCTGTTACGAGTTCATTGTTCTTGCTTCCCTGCGTTTATAGAGCTGAGTTCTGTTTGCTGGTTTTCATTCTACTTTGCCAAGTTCTGCGCTGTGATACTATTGTTCTTACTTTTTTGTTGTTGGGTTCTGCGTTGTGAGACTATTCTGTAAGTATGTGGGTTACTTTTGCGCCTTCTTATTTTTCCGATCCTGAAGTTGCGATCCTAGCGATGCTGCATTTGATTTTTTTTAGGGACAGAAGATTGCAAATGATAAGTTGTATTGCATCTGTATATTGTTATTCTAAATAATTATCTCATTTAGAATAGCATTAGGTTCTGTTTTGGAAAATTGTTTCTTTAATGCTATTCTAAATAATTATCTCATATAGAATAGCATTAGGTTCTGTTTTCGAAAATTGTTTCTTTAATGCTATTATATTGAAAGGTAAAAGGTGTATAAAAGTTTGTTGTATTATTTGTAGAGTGGATGCAAGACAATGTGCCTCTAAAATTCAGATGTGTTTCCAGAGAGACGGCAAGACTTTGATCCTGCATTACGACGTTTACTCACACATTTAATTTTTTATTGTCTAGAATTTTAGATTTACATGATACTAAGATACCGTGATGTTAATATATATGGTGTTGGCCTAATATGTTATGGCTAGTTGGGTTTGCTTAAGAACTTGTTCCTCGATTCTGTTTAATAACGTCTCGAATACTATTATTTTTTACTTGCAGTTTAATCAAAGAAGACTGTTGAACAGGGTCAGGATGATCTATTGTCATCAAATTTTGACTAGAAGTGAAAACCACAAAAGACAGTTTGCTTTGGATGGAATACGGAAATGGCCAAAAAAATGAATGGATGAGCTGATAGGACATTTTTAGCTTGCCTTTTGTACTCTGCCTAGTAGTATTAGAAAAACAAATCTTCCTTATTTCCTGAGTTTTAACTCTATCCTGCAAATATTGAACTTTTGTAATGTGACGTAACAATGACTTTGGTCGTTTATTTCTTGTATGATATTTGGGATATTGAAATGAATGAAAATTAAATTTGTTTATTTTCAAGTGAGTTGTACATCGTCGTAGAAATCAATTCTTTATCATTTATCACACACAATTTCTAGTGTCAAATTTTGTGCTACACAACAAATCTGATTGTCTAGCTAAATGACTTGCAGGTTAAAGTTTAATGTAACTAAATGAGTTCCAAGTTAAAGTTTAACGTGTGATATAATTGTCGTATACAAGCTATATTAAAAATCAAAGCAATGCTCTAAATATGTATGACAATAAAAAAAGATTGGAATGAGTAACTCATCAATTATCAAAGGATAATTGGCAGTAGAAGATACGAAAATTCGATTGAATCCTTAACTTTGAAAATATGCTACAAATGAAAAGAACTATAAACTGGAGAATTAAGCATAAGTTAACATTCTTATTTCTTTCGATACCGGGTAGATTCCAGCACTGTGATCGTCAGTTTGGTTGCAATTGCTACACACAGGCATCTTCTTTGATTTCATAGATATTTCTTTACTACTCTTTATTCGAGAACTGTAGCGTATTTGTTCCTATTTGAACGCGGATTGAAATTTATAGGCTCCTCTTGCGGAATAGGACCTACAAATTGCTATGCTCGGTAACCATCAACATTGTCCTCATTGCTTCACAACCGCCGTAAGTGTACAACAAAATTTAATTTATCCATAAACTTCATATAATCAGAAGTAAGATTTGGACCGAGCTACAATTTAATTTTTTTTAATTGAACAGTTATGCAGGACAAAAAAGAACAATTATGCAGGACAAAAAAGAACAGAGATATGAACGATATAAAAAACGTGATGCACACCCCTCTTGTGTTCACAAACTCTTCCAAAAACAATGTCTTTAGTTCTGCACTATCCTTTTTATCCAACACAAAACCTTCTCATTTTTAACTCATACTGCAATTAATAGTAATACACAATCACCTAAAAATACATACTACAGAATGTGCTTGAAACAAAGAATTCAGATGCAGGACTTACTTAAATAACCATTCAGATTAGACATCTCTACTTATAAGGAACTTGAACGAGTATTTTTAAGATGGACGATGTGAAAAGATGATAAAACAATTGATAGATAGCATGCAGGACAAAATCGATAACTATACTCCTAGAAAAATGATTTAGTTGTAACTGCCCGCTTGATTGATACTTGATCACGTACAAATATGGGGACGGAAAGTTAAGGCGCGTGATATAGACAAAAAACTGATTAAACTTTATTTTTAATAATAAATAACTAATATAATGACAACCATTGGATGCACTTTAGATTGGGACTCCAAGACTCCAATAAATTATGGGATCCCAAATAAATTTTCTCTCTATATATATATATATATATATATATATATATATATATATATAGAGTTAAGTTCTATGGAGTACATAAAAACATTGGAGTATTGGAGTACAAATCATAATATTTTTAGTTTGATCCTATATAATATCTTTGATTATCCAAATTTTGATATAATCTATCATTTATAAGTTATCTTGCACATAATTGTCAATTAATCATTAATATCTTTCAACTTTAACAAGTATTAAGATTATTGTTCTGCTTATTAGTTATATTGCAGAACATAGAGTCCTATGATTTATAAAATTAATTATTCTACCATTTGATCACGATGTTTATGTTGCAGAACATAATGTGCAGGTTGTCAAATATTATTGGACAAAAAAAATTGAAATTTAGATGACTAGATTACATTTTATCAAACTTTGTACTCCAATACTCCAATTTTTTTTGTACTCCATAGAACTTAACTCTATATATATATATATATATATATATATTTCAAGTATGAACCTTAATGAGGCTTGCGCTTTAGCGTATTCGCGTGTACTTTTGGCATGAATCCAACTGCATTCTCGAGTTTGTATCAATTAGATAAGGATGCACCACTTCTCTTTCGTGTTTTAGTCTTCAAACTCATTACATAGACACTAGACTTGATGCCTATGTCAATGTGCCCCTTCTTTTATGCAGTCTCATTCCATACGTGTTTTATCTGAATGGGATAAATATCAAATAGGTGACTCGTTTCGTCCAAATGTATCAATTGAGTCACTGATTCCCAAATTTACTCAAATTAGACACTCATTAGAAAAATTTGTATCAAAAATATCACTCTATCGTTAGTCGAAATTTTGAAAGTATTATATATTGAGTTTCACACATTTTTTATAAATGGTTGTACATCCAAATGAAAGATTCCGAGTCCTACTATTTTCGCTAATATTTTTAGTTTTTTTTAAATTTTATCAACTATTTTTTCTTTAATTTTTGGATTTTTAATTTGATTTAAATAAAAATAAATAGGAGATAAATTTTAAAAAATCTAAAAATATTATCTAAAATATTTTTGCATTAGTTCTGGAAAACTGTAGCTTTGTATTCTTGTAAATTTTTTAATCACATATATTTTTGCATTAGGACAGGGACATTCTCAAACCTTTTAGCGCATCTGATCAAGCTTCGAAACTACAATTTATGCAAAACAAAAAACATAGAAGGAACAATATTTCAAAGGTATATATGTGAATTCTTGTCTGCCAAGTAATATTTTTTTCTTTAAGTATTTTCATATTTGCAAGAGAATTGTCTGGCTGTATATTATATGCATATAGTGTGATAACTGATAAGTGGCTATGTACCGAAGCTATGACTCAATTGTTTGTTTACATGTGTTTGCGGATTTTCTCCAAATTCGGTCAAAAAGCCAAGTACTGATTGTTTAACAATGCAAAACCAAAAGGTGAGTCATGCAAATTCGCAAGTGATTAAGTTATCTTATGATCATTTGGCTTTAACTTGGTGGGTGTCCTTATCCTCTTGTCGAGTAAGTGGTTGAGGGTTTAAAATTTAAACCTTAGTAGAGGCATAAAGGTGCGAGGACATATTGGAATTAATTTTATATTAATCTAAACCTATGTTTATAATAAACTAATTAGGTAGTAAACTGTTTTTAATATGTTTCAATGTACTGGAGATATTTCAGAAAGTTATGTACGTTACTAAGAAGTGGAGAAGTTGCAGGGAAGTGAAGAAATTGTAGGGTGCAGTTTATTAATGTATCAGTTTTATATAAAGTCTGTATAAAACTCTTTGGAGAGTAGAATCAATAAAAAGATAGACTTTCCTCCAAACAAAACCATCAGCTATATTTATATAATCTTACTCGCTTCATTTGGTATTAGAGCAGGTTAGTGTAGGTACATGTATGCCTAAAATTCAACCCAAACACACGAGTGCAGACATGGAAACGTCCAAGACAAAAGAAGGTATTGTCGGTTTAAGCTATCCAATGCTTACCAGGAGCAACTACACAACATGGTCCCTCAAGATGAAAGTGTTCATGAAGGCGCAAGGAGTTTGGGATGCGATCGAACCGAAGGATCCCAAGGAAACCGTGGATGAGAGAACGGTACAGGTAGCCCTTGCAGCAATATATCAAGGTGTGCCGGAAGATATATTGTTGACCATCGCTGAGAAAGAAACTGCCAAGGAAGCGTGGGATGCGATTAAAACATTGTGTATGGGTGCGGAGCGAGTAAGGGAAGCAAAGGTGCAAACGTTAAAGGGAGAGTTTGAGTCTCTAGTCATGAAAGAAACAGACTAGGTGGATGATTTTTGTATGAAGTTGAGTGGAATTGTCACAAACATACAGGTTCTTGGTGAAACAATGGAGGAGTCGACTGTTGTAAGGAAGATTTTGAGAGCAGTCTCTGAAAAGTTTCTTCAAATCGCCTCGAACATCGAGCAATTTGGGGATATGAAGGTGATGACAGGCGAAGAAGCGGTGGGTCGTCTCAAATCCCATGAGGAAAGGATGAGAGGAAAGTCTGAAAATATTGAGGAACAACTATTGTTAACACAGGAAGAGCGGTCAAAGAAGTCGAACAAGAATGGATCATCTGCGTCCCAGAATCAAAGACCAAAGGGAGGATTTGGAGCTTGTGGCAGAGGTAGACACAGTCCTCAAAATCAAAGTGGAGGGAGAGGACATTATCAATAACAACAAAACAAAAGCGAGGGAACCAACAAGGGTTACATCACGACTCGTGACAGGAGTACAGTAAAATGTTTTAATTGCAACGTGTATAGCCACTACGTAGCCGAGTGCAGGAAACCTCGAAGGGAGAGGGAAAAAAATAAAGAAAAAAAATTCCTGAGTCAAACCTTACCCAGTTCGAAGACGACGAACCCACGTTGTTGTTGACTGAATTCAATCAAAACAGTGGAGATATAATATTACTAAATGAAGAAAAAGTGGTGCCGAGTTTTGATCAGAAGGAATGTGTTCAGGTGGACAAAAATATGTCGTACTTAGATAATGGCGCCAGCAATCACATGACTGGTCACCGTGAAAAATTCAGTGAGTTGAACGAAAGCATAACGGGCCAAGTACGTTTTGGAGATGGGTCTACCGTCAAGATTAAGGAAAAGGTACGATTATTTTTAAGTGTAAGAATGGAGAAGAACATACACTTAGAGATGTTTATTTTATCCCCACGTTGTGCAACAACATTATATCTCTGGGACAACTGTCAGAGGATGGCAACAAGGTTGTACTAAACGGGGAATATTTGTGGGTTTATGATGATCGTGGTAAGTTGTTAATGAAGGTGCAGAGATCAATTAACCGGTTGTACAAGATAGTTATTGAAGAACACAACCCTGGGTGTATGTTGTCGAAGGCTAAAGAGCTAACCTGGCTGTGGCACTCAAGATTGGGCCATGTGAATTTTCAATCATTATACACAATGTCAGAGAAAGAGATGGCACGAGGACTCCCGAAGTTGGTTCAACCAAAGGGTGTATGTACTGGTTGCTTACTGTCAAAACAAACGAGAAAACCATTCCCGTTGAAATCTGAATTTACAGCAGAGAAGAAGCTAGATTTGGTACACGCTGACTTGTGGGGCCCGATTTCTCCACCAACTCTGGCTGGAAACAGGTACGTGTTCCTATTGGTGAATGACTATAGTCGTGCAATGTGGGTATTTATGTTGAAAACAAAGGATCAGACAATGGAAGCATTTAGAAAGTTCAAGGCGCTGGCTGAAAAGGAGGCAAAAGATACAATTAAGGTGTTGCGTACGGACAGGGGTGGAGAATATACGTCGAAAGAGTTTGTGGATTTTTGTGCAAATGCTGGCATCAAGAGACATTTAACTGCTCCCTACACCGCGCAACAAAATGTGGTTGTAGAGAGGCGAAACCGAACTGTGATGGCCATGACAAGGAGTCTGTTGAAGGAGAAAAATTTGCCATCTATGATGTGGGGAGAGGCCGTGAGGCATTCGGTTTATATTTTGAACCGTTTGCCAACCAAAGTGTTAAATGGCGAGACTCCCTGTGAGGCTTGAACAGGTACGAAGCCAAAATTGGATCATGTAAGGATTTTTGGGTGTTTGGAGCACGTTAAAACTCCTGATGTAGCCCTGGGAAAGCTTGACAATAGAAGTGTTGATATGGTTTATATCGGGAAGGAGCCAAGAACAAAAGGTCATAGGCTGTATAATCCAAGCACCGGAAGACTTCATGTTAGCGGCGATGTGGTGTTCGAGGAGGAGAAAGGTTTGAATTGGGAGCACAAAGAGACGCAAGATAATGGACCACCTGGAACCTTTATTATTTTTGATACTCAAACTAATAATGTACAGAATGACATCGAAACAGAAATGCATACTCCTCGCGTCCCAAGTACAGGGGGAAGTTCTGTTCATGAACCTAACAGTGAAGGTTATAATTCTCAGTCTTCAGGAGAATCAAGTGAACCTAGGAGATTTCGTTTGTTAAACGAAATCTACGAGGATACAGAGGAGGTTGAAATTGCAGATGAACTTCTCTTTATAGGGGTTGAAGAGCCAAAAACATTTGAGGAAGCGAAATTTAACAAAGAATGGAATGAAGCTATAGGTGCTGAGATCGAGGCAATTGAGAAAAACAAAACATGGGTATTGACGGATTTGCCAGAAGGACGTAAACCCATAAGTTTAAAGTGGGTTTATAAGATTAAAAAGGACACAAATGGATACATAGTGAAGTATAAGGCCAGACTACTGGCGAGAGGTTACGTGCAGAGAAAAGGCGTGGATTACAATGAAGTATTTGCACCTGTAACTCGCATTGAGACGGTGAGATTGTTGTTGGCAATGGCAGCAAAAGAAGGGTGGCAGGTGCACCATTTGGATGTAAAGTCGGCGTTTTTGAATGGCGAATTATTGGAAGAAGTGTATGTGACTCAACCTATTGGCTTTGAAAAGAAGGGTGAAGAGCACAAGGTGTATCGCTTATTGAAGGCGCTTTATGGGTTACGCCAGTCACCAAGAGCATGGTATTCACGTTTAAACAAATATCTGAGGAGTTTAGGTTTTTCGAGGTGTCCTTATGATCATGCCGTGTATACAAGGCGTCAAGGGAATGAATGTCTAATAGTAGCAGTGTACGTAGACGACTTGCTGGTGACTGGGTCGAGTATTGAAAATATTTTCAAGTTCAAAACGCAAATGAAGAGTGAGTTCGATATGAGTGATATTGGGAAATTGGCTTATTATCTGGGGCTGGAAGTAAACCAGAAGAAAGGGTTCACTGAGGTTAAGCAGACAGCGTATGGAAGACGAATACTGGAGAAGATGAACATGTCGATGTGCAGGTCAGTTAGATTTCCCATGGAGTCCAAGGTGCAGATTAATAAAGATGAAGGCGGAGAGTTGGTTGATTCCACACTATAGAGAAGTGTCATAGGCGAATTGAGGTACCTCGTGCATACTGGTCCCGATATTTCATATTATGTGGGTGTGCTAAGCAGGTTCATGGAAAAACCAACTGTGTTACATTAAAATGCTATGAAGAGGGTGTTACGGTACATAAAGGGCACCCTCGACTATGGTTTGGTATATCATCAGGGATCTAGTAACTATATTTCAAGTGGTTATTCGGATAGTGATCATGCTGGAAGTGTGGATGACAGAAAAAGTACGACTCGTATAGCATTTTACTTGAATGAAAATTTGATAATGTGGGTTTCTCAAAAGCAAAGGTGCGTGGCCCTATCTTCATGTGAGGCGGAGTTTATGGCTGTTACGGCGGCAGCTACCCAAGGAATTTGGCTACAGAATTTGATGAAGCAGATGATGGATGTGTCACCAGGCCCTGTGGTAATCTATGTGGATAACAAATCCGCAATTGATTTAATGAAGAACCCTATCATCAATGGGAGGAGCAAACATATAGATATGCGGTTGCATTTTATTAGAGATTGTGTGGAATGTGGAGAAATAACAGTAAAGTATGTGAAAACTCAAGAGCAGAAGGCAGACATTTTAACTAAGCCATTAACGGCTACAAAGTTCGAAGAAATGCCGATGCTGCTTGGGGTTAAGAATCTGGTCAACCAAGTTTAGATGAAGGGAGAGATTGTTGGAATTAATTTTATATTAATCTAAACTTATGTTTAAAATAAACTAATTAGGTAGTAAACTGTTTTTAATATGTTTCAATGTACTGGAGATATTTCATAAAGTTATGTACCTTACTGAGAAGTGAAGAAGTTGTAGGGTGCAGTTTATTAATGTATCAGTTTTATATAAAGTCTGTATGAAACTCTTTGGAGAGTAGAATAAATAAAAAGATAGACTTTCCTCCAAACAAAACCATCATCTATATTTATATAATCTTACTCGCTTCAGGATATGCTACTGACTCTGTTTTGAACCCTATCTCTGGAACTGAATAAAAAGGAGATATATTCAATATGCTATATTTCATGTCTTTCTATGCACCGTATAGTGTCTCTACTTTCGTGTTGTTGTAGCTCCTGCCTCCTGGCATGTTATGAAAATACCATTTTGTGGTAAATCTACCAGAGTTTAAATCAAAAGACAGGAGCTAATCATAATTGGAATACCATTTTCTCAAGTAATGTAAATATTTGTTTATATTCAAGGCCACACAATAGCTTAGGTGAATTTGAGATCCATGAAGATTTGTTTTCTTATTCAGTAACTAATTATGAGGTAGAATATATAGCCATGACGACTGCTTCTGTTAGTTATAAGATTATAGCTTTTCATAAAATTTAAAGTTCTTTATATACTGTGCAAATTAATGTGAATGAGATTTAATGATGTGGGACAAAGGTCGAAACTGTGATAAAACTTATCCACCCATTACCCATAGGGAAGAAACACAAATAAATATCAACAAATATTTTATATTAGTCCAAGTATTGGGCTTCGAGAGCCTTCTATATTGCTTCTGAGTAATTTCTTTGGGCTTCTTGACCTGCTAGCCGCAAGGGATGCTAGAGCCACCCTCAATTCGAAAAAATAGTATATATTTTTTTAGCCCCCGCTGAATTATTGATGTCGATATAATTTTTTTTAGCCTCCGTTGAATTATAAATATCATAGAGAGGGACTTGCTTTCAAAATTTCAAGGTATGATATTTTAATTGATTCTTGGATAAATTGTTATTCTTTATTTTTTTTAATCTGCCGTGATTTTGTATAAAGAGATTGTTAATTGGGGGATCGGAATTTCTCAAGAATTAGCTAGAGTTTGAACATTGAACAATTGAGTGGTACATAATTTGATGAACCGCTGTTTGATGAACATAATGTGGGGTTTCTGTTGTTTGATGAACTTAATTTGATGTTAAGGTTTGTGTTGGTTAAGCGCAGCACATTGGTTCATTATTCTTGAAGAAAACGAATGATATGTTGTTGTTTAAAATTTTACATTTGTTTTTGTGAATTGTGATAGTCACTTACTTGTTTTCAAAAAACTTTGCACATAATTACATTACCTTCTGATATATAAAATGTGCATGTACCCTCTTCTAGCAGCTTGTATAATCTTAAGAAATGCTCATGTACTGTAGATAAAAAGCATCAATCTGAAATGTTCCAGAAGAAGATTCATCTTCGACCTGGATGATCACTAAGGATCATGTTCGAGTTCACTGATTTTGGCGATCTACCTTTCACTTAAGCGATATAAGAAAGGAAGATAACTTGACACTATGTTGATTGAAAATGTTTTAGAAACGTGCTTTAGTAAAATAAATAAGAAAAGAAAGGAGTTGGGAAGATGATAAACATGAAAGAAAAGACACACGAGACATGCCTTTTTACAAAATAGATGTAGATCCCCTTATAAATACGTATTGAAGGTCCTTACAATTTATTAAATAACCTTAAAATTCATTTTCTGATTAACTCGCTTCTCTATTTTCGGGTAATATAAATATTTTAATCATGAAAATCATAAGTGGACTATATATTGTTTAGTAGAATATACTAAAACGAATCAAGATATCGAACCGTGAATCAAATTCGCGGGTCATCATACCCAATTCACGAGAACTATCATATTATGTACCCGATCACATACCTCGTACCCTAACGCCCGTGAACCATACAACACTATGCCCCCCCCCCCCCCAAATTTTAGTCCTGGTTCCGCTACTAGCTAACAAGCAGTACTTTATCCTGGCTTTAAACACAATCCTTCCAGTGGCACACCCTTCATAATGTCAAAAGACTCATACTTCACATATAGCTTCACAAGAGTTTCCTTTGTTTGGTAAAAAGCAGGCAAAGACGGTGGAAGAACCCAAAATATGCACCCAACCTAAGAAGCCTAATTCAAACAAAAACTTTATCACAAACTTAAACTTAACTTCCCAAGTTCCGGATCTACGACTTTACCAAATGAAAAATCTCCAAATCTCTCTAAAATAACGTGTGTGTATAGGCGTGGCAATATGGTTGTAAAACCATTAAACCAATCCAAACCAAACCATGTGAATTTGGATCAATATAAAATCACATTTAGGCAAATGGATTTGGTTTGGTTTCTAGTCTCACATTTCTCACAAAATATGGATCTAACTACATTTGTATCTCTCTTTTAAGATTCTTAATGACACACTATTGTGCTTTTTTTTTCTTCATCTTTTTGCTTATCATTTTACTAAAATTATTATTTTATCAAAATTAGATTACGATTTTGTATATTTAAATTTTGGTGTCACTAAACATGTTGTTGTTATATTTACTATATATTATATTCTCAAATTAGTGTATTAATTTTTGTTCATTATATAATACTTGTTTATACTTATTAAACTAGTTTACCCATAATTCAAACTAAAACCATAACCACATTTATTAATATATGGTTTGGAAATGATTTTGGTTCATTTATCCAAACTGAACCATCTTATGAAAATCAAAATCAAACCAATCACACATTTTGCCACCTATATATATATATATATATATATATATATATATATATATAGTTAAGTTCTATGGAGTACATAAAAACATTGGAGTATTGGAGTACAAATCATAATTTTTTAGTTTGATCTTATATAATATCTTTGATTATCCAAATTTTTATATAATCTATCATTTATAAGTTGTCTTGCACATAATTGTCAATTAATCATTAATATCTTTCAACTTTAACAAGTATTAAGATTATTGTTCTGCTTATTAGTTATATTGCAGAATATAGAGCCCTATGATTTATAAAAGTGATTATTCTACTATTTGATCACAATGTTTATGTTGCAGAACATAATGTGCAGGTTGTCAAATATTTACAAATATTATTGGACAAAAAAAATTGAAATTTAGATGACTAGATTACATTTTATCAAACTTTGTACTCCAATACTCCAATTTTTATTGTACTCCATAGAACTTAACTCATATATAGTTATATATATATATATAGGGGGCTTCTCAGCGGGTAACCAACCTAAATAGTAACTAGGTAACTTCTCATCTCAACCACTAGATTATTATATCCACATGAGTTTTGTGTTGCCTACAATACTAGATCATCTGGACATGGACATGACAGTTATGCTTTTCATTCCTGCTTTTCTATACGTGTGCACACAATAATTATCACTTGTTTTTCATATTTTATTATGATCTATTTTATGTTTATGTTGTATGAATGTTATATATTTTGTAAATATTTTATTTTGTAAATATGTTATATATATATTGTAAAGAGAGTATTTTAATGTTGTGTATTCTGGAAATATGTTATGTATTTTGAAAATTTTGATATTAATAAAAAAAATCGTGAAAGAATTTTATAAATCTATACTAGAAAATTTATATGTTTAGAAAAAATTTACTGTAATATATTATATTACATAATTACAGAACATATACATATATTTTTAAAACTACAGAACATACTTAAAATTATAGAACATAATTATTAAAATACAGAACCCACATAAATTTATACAGAACTTAATTAAAAAATACAGAACACACAAAATTACAGGACATGATCTTATAATAAAATTACAGTACACACACATATATATTTTTTTATTTTGGTTACAAAACATACTTAAATTAATATTGAACATAATTATAAAAATACAGAACCTGTGGAATTACTGAACATGAAATTTTAATAAGATTACAACAAAAATATATATTTTTGTTTATCAGCAAAACATATGAAATTATATAAAATTTAGTTACAGAAATACAGAACACGCACAATTAAAGAACATAATATTTTAATTGAAATATTCTAGATAAATTTTTATTTTTATTTTAATTAAAAAGCGTCAGAATTTAATTATAAATATACAGAATAAATTTTACATAGTATAATAAAAAATACTGGACACGACTTACAAAATATAATATATTTACTATATAAAAATGATTTGAAAAATATAATTATACATGAAAAAATTATATAGCATCGAATAAAAATAATATAATTTATAAATACAAAATTTTAAAAATCATTTCATAAACAAAATAATAATTAAGAGATTAAATAATATTTATAAAGAAAAATGAAACATAATTTATGGAGAGTACGTGTCTACCCTACCCATATAATCATGTTGCTTTCGGTTACTGTACGTGGCGTGGTGTGTGACTGTAGAGAAACTGGAGGGTGTACTGTACTATCTATGTCAATAATCCTAGGGTTGAGCGTGAGTTACCCAGTTACTCAAATAAAAAGAGTTACTCGTTGAAACACCCCCTATATATATATATATATATATATATATATATATATATATATATATATATATATATATATATATATATAGAGGGTTACTCCAGTGAGAACTTCTTTAAATGAGAACCGTGAGAATTTCCTTAATTTATCATATTTTGACTAATCTAAACATGAAACTAGTAGGTACCCAATATAAAAAGTGTATATAAAACTAGTCTCTCCCTAACTAGTCAAAAAAAAAATTCAAAAAAAAAATCAAAAAAAAAAGTCCACTGCCACGTCATCAGTGATTTTTTTTTATTTTTTTTTTTCGGTTAGCTGGGTGGAGACCTTAATTATATACATTTTTTGTGAAGGTGCCCCTGGCGGGGCCCTTCAAATGAATGAGATATTGATAAATTAGAAAAGTTCTCACGGTTCTCATTTTAAGAAAGTTCTCATTTGAGCAAGTGCATATATATATATATATATATATATATATATATATATATATATATATATATATATATATATATATAACTTACATACCTTTTGCTTTCCAGGCCATGATATATATATATATATATGGAGGATGCCATATATATATTTCAAGTATGAAAAGTGCAGTAGAATGCAGAGTCCTCGTGAAAAAGTAAGTGACTTCATTATTATTGATATGGATCGATGATCATAGGCTCATCATATGTTCCTAAACTATTCTTGTGTTTGTCTTCATCAGGTGTTCGAGTACTTTGCATCGTACAGATCCCCTGATCGTAAAGTGTTTATGAATTATATATGACACCAGCTGACCGTGAGGGATTCAATGGTCGAAGATACTGTTTGAGCTAGGTTGGACATGACGATTTGGATTTACCTCGGACTTCAAAGTCCAGACATGGAATCCAAAAAGTGAAGACAGTGCAATGAACCTTTGTGAGACTGTGTGTTTTTCCATACTTATTCCTTTATTTTTTATAACTGTAACCGATTAGAAATTTACAAATTGATTTTTTGTTAACCTATCAATCATGGTTCACGTGAAAAGGGGTTCGTCTCCTAATATTAGGCAAAAATTATTCATTAAGTATTTTTATTAAAATCATTTGAACCTACTTCTTTGAAAACTATTTTCACATTTATGTTTAATCTTTCTAGAAAAAAGTTCTTCATATGCAATTGTTGGATTGGAGTGCTTTGCAGTGGTTTTTGGTGCCATATGCAGAGCAATCTGATGTGCTATGATTCTCTATTTTAAGATGCTGTCGTCCGCAAAGGGAGGCATGGTCTTATATGCAAAATGTGTTATGCTGCAATAGTATTTGTTGTGTTAAAATGGATTTTGCTGGTATGTGTTTAGTGCCTCGGCTGGGATCGCATTCTGGTTTGCAGACGTGGCTGGAATTTGCTGTCAGATTTTCCCCGATCCTATGGTTACGTTGTTATTTCTGGTGAACAGATCTGCAGTCTTTTGGATCTTTTTGTGATGCAAATGGTGCTGCAAAATTTTGATCAGGCCTGGGGGATGGCTGTGAGGTTAGTGCATATTTATGTATATTTATTTCCTTGTTTTTAGAATTATACGAGATTTCGCTCTCATTTACTCAAAAAATAAGTCAATTAAATTAAAAATAGCTAAATGTTTATTCACTCTCATGCTGAGAAAGCAAACCTGCTGGAAAAATCTGCATCGGAGTCTTTGGATTCGATCATGAAATAGTTAGTGGAAAGTAATGGTTCATTGCATGATGCAGAATCTGAAATTGTTTCTCTTAAAGAAAAAGTGGGATTACTGGAAATGTCAATAGTCTTACTATCGCAAAGGAACAAATTTGAGATGGAAAAGAAGGTTGAATCTCTCAAGTGTGAGCGTGATACTTTGAAGTATGAAAAAATCCAAGCTTTAAACAATAAGATGTTGGCTCCTGTATGTGTTCAGACTCTGCTAGAAGAGAAAAACATGTTGGAAGTTGATTCAAAATTGATGTGTGATTAGTATTACTATTAGCTGGAAGAATATGTATATAGTATTTATATTTAAGTGTTCAGCAATTAGGATCAGTTATTTAAGTCAGTTTTATTGATGCAGTTATGTGATAACCATGTTGGCAGTTTTAGGTAGTTATCAGGGGTGTCAGTTAATGTCTGGGCATATATATGCAGCATGTTGTTCTGTATGTTCACTACGCCATATATGGCCTTCAACAACATCAAAAAAATGATGCAATAACCCCAAAATATGTTGCCATAGCCCGAAAATGGGCTATTGCAACGTAAAACGTTTTACGTTTTCTAAACAATAAAAAAACTTTCTTCCAGTAATTACAGTTATCTTATATTATTAAGTGAGTTGTTTCTAACATTGTGGTATCAGAGCCAGGTTCCATCTTTTATCTGGGCGAAGTGAATGGCAAATAGTTCAAGTTCTAGCAACAATTCTCAGCCAACAATTCCACTTTTCTCAGGCGAAAATTATGATTTCTGGAGTATTAAAATGAAGACGCTGTTCAAGTCTCAAGATCTGTGGGATATAGTGGATAAAGGGTACGCCGATCCTGATACTGATGCAAATAGATTGAAGGAAAACAAGAGAAAAGATGCGAAGGCTTTGTTCTTCATTCAGCAGGCAATGCACGACACAATCTTTCCAAGAATCGCATCTGCAAATAATGCACAGGAGGCCTGGAAAACCTTGCAAACAGAGTTCCAAGGATCTGCAAGAGTAATTGGGGTAAAACTTCAGATTCTTAGTCGTGATTTTGAGACTTTGCTGATGAAAGATGATGAATCGGTTCAAGACTTCCTCACCAGAACATCTGCAATTATAAGTCAGTTGAGGGCACTTGGAGAAACAGTAACTGAAAAGAAAATTGTTAGTAAAGTATTAAGGAGTCTGCCTGTGAAATTCGACACAGTTGTCTCTGCAATAGAGGAATCAAAAGACATGTCAGTATACTCCTTTGATGAATTAAAAGGATCATTGTTAACGCATGAAGTAAGGATGAACAGGACAACACAGAGAACGGAAGACAAGGCCTTTCATGTGGCAGGAGAGACAACCGACAGAGCAGGAAATGTGGCATCATATAGAGGACGAGGAACTAATTTTTCTCGTGGAAGGGGGGGCCGAGGCAGAGGCCAGAGATCATCAATTCAGTGTTATTATTGCAAAAGATTTGGACATGTTGCAGCAAATTGCTGGAAACGTGAAGGACAGGCAAGCTATGTTGAAGAAGAAATCGAAGAAGAACAAGAACCAAGGTTATTCATGGTTAAAGCAGAAGACGAAAGTGGCTATGAAGATATTTGGCTTCTTGACAGTGGTTGCTCAAATCATATGACGAGCAAGAAGTCATTGTTTAAGAATTTGAATGAAAATCACAAAATCAATGTGCGTCTCGGTGATGACAAACTCATGCAAGTTAGTGGCAAAGGAACAGTGGCAATCAAATGTAACGGTACAACTAAACTCTTGCATGATGTTTATTTTGTTCCTACTTTATCACATAATCTATTAAGTATAGGACAACTTATGGACACTGGGTATTCAGTCATGTTTGATGATAACATGTGTGTGATTAGAGAAAAACAATCTGGACAACCAATAGCTAAGGTAATCATGACTCAAAACAAGCTTTTTCCATTACAAGTCTCTAGTATGGAAAAATATGTTCTCTCTGTAAAAGAAGATAAGGAGTCACAATTATGGCATTTGAGGTATGGACACTTAAACGTGAAAGGTTTAAAGCTATTGAGTCAGAAACAAATGGTGTCTGGACTGCCTAAAATTGAAACTCTTGGTTTGTGTGAGAATTGTGTTTTTGGAAAACAATGTAGAAGGTCTTTTCCTGTTGAAAAATCATGGAGGGCATCACATTGTCTTGATCTAGTGCATGCTGATTTATGTGGTCCAATGAAAACGGAAACATTTGGTGGGAGTCGATATTTTTTATTGTTTGTTGATGACTTCAGCCGAATGAGTTGGGTGTTTTTCTTAAAAGCCAAGTCAGAAACCTTTGAGCACTTTAAGAAATTCAAATCATTTGTTGAAAAGCAAAGTGGCAGGTGTATAAAAATATTGCGCACTGACAGAGGGGGAGAATTTCTATCTCAAGAGTTCACAAGTTTTTGCGAGAAGCATGGCATACAAAGAGAGCTAACAGCTCCCTACACACCAGAGCAGAATGGAGTTGCTGAACGGAAAAATCGTACTATTGTAGAGATGGCCAGAAGCGTAATGAATGCAAGGAATCTGCCGAAACAATTCTGGGGTGAAGCAGTGGCTACATCAGTCTATATTTTAAATCAGTCACCAACTAAAGCTGTTTTAAATAAAACTCCATATGAAGCTTGGAACGGAGAAAAACCCTCAGCAAGTCATCTTAAAATTTTTGGCTGTATCGGGTATGCAATGATAGATGCTCAAAAGCGCAGCAAACTTAAAGAAAAATCAACAAAATGTATATTTGTTGGTTATTCATGTCCTCAAACAAAAGCTTATCGTCTTTTTGATCCAAGGAAAAAGGAAATTATCATAAGTAGAAATGTTGTGTTTGATGAAGAAGCGAGATGGGATTGGAAGGAAGTGATAACTCCATTTTCCGTTCCGGTCCTTCCTCCGCCGTGCATGGTTTCGTCGTGGTGTGGCTGCTGGTGGGATTCTGCAAAACAACACCGGAGGGGGGTTGTGGCCCCGCGGTGCCTCCGGCGTGAGAGTAAGTTGGTGGCTTTGGAAGGGGAATATGAAAATAGAAGATATCAGAAAATGTAGAGGGTGAGTGTGTGAGCTTTTGAGTGTGTATGTATTTCGTAACCCTTAAACCTTTGTTCCTTTCCCTATTTATAGGTGAAGGACTAGGGTTTAAGGGTTGGTACCTTTGATCCTGACCGTTCATCTGGGAACGGCTGTAGGTCCTGATCGCTTGACGCGTGTCCTGACTGCTGTGGTGGTCCAAGAAGGACATCTTCCATTTACCAGCGCCTTACACGTGTCCCGGCCGTTGAGGCTGAGGATGACTCCAAGAATGTACTGATTCGTACGTTTGGCTGCATCCATTCCTCCGACCGTTACCAGCTGTTGTAGCAGATATGTGGGGTCGTGTTTGTTATATGTCTGGAGTGTCTCAGAAAGGACTTTGTTTGTTTCTTGGACTGAGAGGGCGGGATCAGGTGACCTTGTCCGGATTATCGTAGCGGGACTGGACTTGTATTTAAGTTGATGTGAGGGGAATGATCCCAGGGGTGGTTTTGTAGCGGGATCAGTGTAATTTTGGCTGGGATGGATTATATCCTATCATTTGCCCCCCACTTCCTTATGTGGATTTTCTGCATGAGGAAGTTAAGGCAGGGCTTGTGATGGTGAGCTTTGGGTCCGGATTGGTAGGAGATGATCAAGAGCTGTCTCTTGATCGGGATCAGTGTCGGTCGGATATGTGCGATTTCTGAATTTTGTTCCCTGGTCTGGATCGATTATAGGTTTCGAGTAGATGTGGGCCTTTTCGCTTTAATCTGGGCAGCCCCGGGTCGAGGGTAGGTAGCTGTTTGTTTTGTCCTCTCCAGATCCGGATCAAGTGTAATTGGTGGTCTTAGTCTGAAGCGGTCGTTCGGAATGTGAACCGTCCTTCAGTTTTTTCCCCCCAAAAAATTGAATAATTACCCCTTATTCTCACGAAAAGTCGTGCATTGACAGTAATATGAATATATTATTTTATCTGTCTTTACTGCTGCCATTAATTGCTCGGGCGAATCAAGGGGCGCCACGTCACGGGTCATATGAATTATTGACCCATATAAGAAGCCGCGCCGTTCTCTTTTCACCCATCATCCTCTCCCTTTGTCTTCTTTAGAAACAATCGAAAAGATTGTGCGCTTTAAGATCGTTGCTTTTCTGGGTTGCTAGTACGCACTTCTTCTCCGCCTTTTAGCCGAGTAAGTTTCCATTTTCTCCTTTTTCGTTCGTAGTCGTCTTTTGTTTTTAGGTGATTCCGCTTGATTTATGTTAATTTCCGTTGATCTTTCTTGCGCACGGGCTTTGTCGTTTGGTTTTGAATGTTGAATGCTTGTAGGCTTAAGTGTAGGAAGTGGCGTGTGTTTTTGCTTTCGGTTTTGAGTTTTGGTAGAAATAGGTGCTTCGCGATTTTGTTTCTGTGTTACTGATTGGAAGCTTGGTATGATGTTCTTGGGTGGGTGTTTATGTGTATACCTGTATGTATATATGTGCGGTAGGGCTTTTGTTTTTCTCAGATCTTGTTTTGTGTTGTAGCACTTTTCGGTAAAGTGTTTTTGGGCTTTTGGGTTTCTTGTGGTTGGGCTTGGATCTGGGTTTATTTTTGGGGGGGTCATGCTGGGTTGGGTTCAGGCGGGAAGGCCGGGATCATGTTAAATTTGTCGACTTGCTTTTCGTTGTTTCGTAGAAACGTAAGTGTGGTCCTGATCTGTGGCTTCGGTCCGGATCGTTTGTGACTTCTGTTTTGTGGCTAGTTGTTTGGTCCGGATCAATAAAATTTGTAGAGATTAGGTTGAACACGTAAAACTAACCCGGATTGTCGAATATATAGGTAAATGGTCCGGACCAAGGAGCGTGCTCGGAGGATTATCTCCGGGTTTTCCAGTGAGAGTGAAAGCTCGAGTGATTCTGATATGCCTCTTGCTGAGCGGGTTCGGGTCCGAAGGGACAGGCAGAACGGGATTGTTGATGGAAGGATTGTTGTGAGAGAGGTTGAAGATGGGGAGGTTCCCTTCGGTCCGGATGGTTTCTGGGCTGATAGTAGATTCTATTTCATCAGGAGAGCACCGGATATTGAGACGGGGTATTATTTTAGGAATTTGGCTGGAGTTTATAGATTCAAGCATGCCGAGGGTCGTCTTGGTCCTTATAACAAAGAGGAGTTGGACTCCAAGTTTCAAAAGTTCCCCATGATCCGGGATCCTTTTCCCCTAAAACCCTTCTTGTCTGAATTACCCGCTGACGAGGTTGATTTTGCTGTCCGAGCCGCTTTTCAACTTGACTCGGATATAGAGTGGAGATGGCCGGTGGCCGGGGAGAAGATTTACCATCGTCCGGATGATGGCTTCATCCCCGTGTGGTTAGAACATTTAAGATCCGGGTGGCATCCCAGATGGCACATGTTTCTAAAACATTTGTGTAAATATAAGTTTAGGTGTTCTGTGATGCAGATTACTCCCAACGGGGTGAAGTGGATGACATGGTTCATGATTGCTTGTGATAAGATGAATCTGCAGCCCACTTTTAAGTTGTTCCACCACTTGTTCACTTTTGCTCATTCCAGTTATAAACCCTTCTATGAGTTGAGGTTCCGGGGTGCGGAGTGCGGGTTTGAACCTGGTGATGAGAGGCCTATGGTCCTGGGTTCTTCTTTGAAGAACTGGAACCGAGAGATTATAATGTTAAAGGGCTTGGATTTAGAGTTCATGCCTTATATTGCGACTGATGGGGTTGTTACTGATTTTCGTGCCCCCGCCTTGGAGGGAGAGGCTTTGGGGCAAATTCGTGATTTTTGTGATTGCTTGGGTCATCAGGTTACCCGGGATACTTTTATGAACTTCAAGAAGTTATGCCAGTGGGGTTGTAAGTGTCTTGACTTGCTATCTCTTGCTCATATTTTTTGCTATTTCCTGCTCATCTTTGATTAGCTAGATCTGGATATTGATGTTTATGCTTTGCTTTATACTGTTGTTGATCCTGATCATGTTCTGTTGGTTGTGGTATCCTGATTGAAATTTCTTGTTTATTTGTTTTCAGGCTATCCGCACTTCTCTCAACAGCTTTGGGACAATATGACTTCCAGCTCCTTTGCTAACCTCTTCAAGAACCTGGGCGGTGTTCATGTTGCTAGGAAAGTTGCTGGTGGAGATGGATCCGGATCACATGATCCAGAGATGGAGGCCGAGTCCGTGGGTCCTATTGATGCTGTTATTCCGAATCAATCGGTCGTGAAGGATCCTGAGGTAGTTGTTGTTGATCCGAGCAAGGCGAGTGGTTCTGGCTCGAAGAGGAAGAAAGGTTTGGGCAAGGGGTCAGGTCCTTCGAAGAAGCATAAGTCAGGGTCTAAATCGGGATCCAAGTCTGGATCCAAGTCCGGATCCAAATCTGGATCGAAATCTGCAAGGGGCAAGATCTGCTTGGACCGAATAGAGGAGGTTTCAGATGAGGAGGGAGTCCAGACTCGGGGGCGTCCTGTTAAGGATGTTGTTTCTCGGATGAGCAAGATGGCCACTGATGAGGATTGGGAAGAGATTAAGCGGTCCGGATTGGTGAGGGTGTACAGGAGAGCCGCGGCTGCTTGGGGCGAGGTAGTACTATTTTGTTTTGTTCTTGTGTTTTTTATCTATTGTTTTATGTTCCTTGCTTTGACTTTTGTTCCTGATTGCAGCTCGGTGTTGCTCTTTCTGGGATGTCGACTTGTACTTTTGAGCGACTCGATTCTGAGAAGAGCCGTTCTGCGGCTCTAGAGGTCCGGATTGCTGACCTAGAGAAAGAAGTGGGCTCTCTCAAGGACAAGGAGGAGGATCTGGAGAAGGATCTTGCTGATGCTGAGAAGAGAGCTTCTGATGCTGAGAAGGAAATCACTGAGCTTAAGGATGATAAAGAGAAGCTGGAGAAGGAGCTAGCTGGGTTGAGCAAGGATGCTGTGATTGCCGAGTACAAGAAGACCGATGAATATGACGAGGCCCTTGCTAATGCTGCTCTCCCTGAGATAGTTCGCTGTTGGAACATTGCGGAGCGTCACATAAAAACTGATCCTACTGCCGACTTTGATAGCTTTTCTGGATTGTTCGTGGAAGCGAAGAGGAAGATTGAGTCCGGGCTCGGGGAGCCGAAGCCTTATGAGGGTCCTTCTCCGAGTTTTCTACCTCGTCTGGACCAGTCTGCGAACTGAGTATAGGGCTTCGCCCTTGTAATGTTTTCGAGATTGCTGCCTTTTGCTGACTTTGTTTTAGACTTGGTAACTCGTATTGTTCTGATCTGGATTGTTCCTGTGATTGCTATTGGTTGGATTTGCTAAACACTTTTGCTTTTTTCTATCAATTGTTTTTGATCTAGTCTAGATTGTGCTGCTTTGTTTTTGCCTTTAGAAAAAATTTTCTAAGCGTGATTGATCCGGATTAGGATTGTATGGCTCTTTGCCTTGGAAAAATTTTCTAAGAATGGTTGGTCCGGATTAGGATTGTATAGCTTTTTTTTTGGCTTAAAAAAAAATTTTCTAAGCATGATTGATCCGGATTAGGATTGTATAGCTTTTTGCCTTAGAAAAAATTTTCTAAGAATGGTTGATCCGGGTTAGGATTGTATAGCCTTTTTTTGCCTTAGAAAAAATTTTCTAAGCATGATTAATCCGGATTAGGATTGTATAGCTTTTTTGCCTTAGAAGAAATTTTCTAAGAATGGTTGATCCGGATTAGGATTGTATAGCTTTTTTTGCCTTAGAAAAATATTCTAAGCATGATTGATCCGGATTAGAATTGTATAGCTGTTTTTTTGCCTTAGAAAAATATTCTAAGCATGATTGATCCGGATTAGGATTGTATAGCTTTTTTTTTTGCCTTAGAAAAATATTCTAAGCATGATTGATCCGGATTAGAATTGTATAGCTGTTTTTTTTTTTTTTGCCTTAAAAAAATATTCTAGGCATGATTGATCCGGATTATATTGTATAGTTGGTTGCTTTTTTCGAAATGTTTTTTTTTTTTGTAATAACGTTATGATCCGGATTGATTTGATTGCTTTAGAAAAGTTTTCTAACTTTGGCCAATCCGGATTATATTCGTGACAATGGATGCTGGATGAATTTCAAAAGAACAGATTGCTTGATTTCATTGATATAAAACGAACTTTCATAAATGCGAAGGATCAAAAAATGTGTTTGCTTCTTATTGACATAGCTATTCCTTACTACTTTTTGCCCTTTCTTCACTGGTAGTATTTCCTTAGTCTGAGACCATGCCAGGTGTTGGGAACCTCAGAATCATCCATATTTGCTAGCTTGTATGTTCCTGGCCTTATGACTTCCTTCACCTTGTAGGGTCCTTCCCATTTGGGCATAAGTTTTCCAGTGTTAGTCGGATCTGAGGCTTCCGTGTCCCTTAGAACCAAGTCTCCCGCATGAAAATTTTTGACTCTGGATTTCTTGCTGAAGTGTTCTCTTGTTTTCTCCTTGTATTTCTCCATCCTTTGGATAGCTTGGTCCCGGATCTCATCAATGAGGTCAAGGTTGGTGCGCAATCCTTCTTCGTTTGCTATTTCGTCAAAGTTTATTACTCTGTGGGAGGGGGAACCTACTTCGATTGGCAACATTGCTTCGGTCCCATAAGCCAGTTTGAATGGTGTTTCTCCCGTGCTGGTCCTGGGGCTTGTTCTGTAAGCCCAGAGCACGTTGGGTAATTCTTCTGGCCATTTGTTCTTGCTTTCCTGTAACCTTTTTTCTATCCCTCGGAGAAGGATTCGGTTTGTTACTTCGACTTGCCCGTTTCCTTGGGGGTAGGCCACAGAAGATTTTTTGTGTTTGATCCCTCGTTCCTTGAGATAATTCTCGAAAACTGATCCGATGAATTGAGGTCCATTGTCCGAGACCAGGACTCTTGGTATCCCGAATCTCATCAGTATATTGTCCATGAATCTGATGCAATCCTGCTGGTTGATGGTCCTCATTGCCTTGGCCTCAACCCACTTGGTCATATAGTCAATGGAGACGAGTAGATATCTTAGATCACCCTTTGCCCTTGGGAAAGGTCCCATGATGTCTATCCCCCAGACGGCAAATGGGATCGGGGATAGAACGGATGATGGCAGGACTGGGCTTACTCTGGCGACATTGCTGAATAACTGGCAGTTTCTACATTTCTTGACGAAGTCGATTGCCTCCTGATGGATAGTTGGCCAATAGTAACCCTGCCTGATGATTTTGTAGGCCAGGGCTTTCGCGGACATGTGATCTCCGCAGATTCCCTCATGAACCTCCCTTAGGCAATATTCTGCCTCTTCCGGGCCAACGCATTTGAGGATGGGAGAAGAGTAAGTTCGGCGGAAGAGTGATCCTTCTTCGATGAAAAATTTTGCTGCCTTGGCTTTTAATCTTTGGGCTTTCCCCTTGTCCTCTGGTAGTTCTCCTTTTTCTAAATAGTTGATGAGCGGGGTCATCCAATTTGGCTCGTTATTGATTTCCAAGATTTCTTCATATTCGGTTGCTGGCCTTTGTAACTCTTCGAAATAAACCGAGCTATCCAGATCGGATGAGTTTTGGACCAATTTTGAAAGAATATCTGCCTCGGTGTTTTCTTCTCTGTTAACTTGCAACACCTGGTGGTTCGGGATTGTGGCTAAGTAACTTTGGACCAGGGTTTGATATTTGGTCATGACCGGGTCCTTAGCTAGGTATTCCTTCCTTGTTTGTCTTACCACGATCTGGGAGTCACTGTAGATTTTGAGACTTTGGATTCCTAAAGTCTTAGCCAGCTTTAGTCCTGCTAAGAGCGCCTCATACTCGGCCTGGTTGTTGGTTGCTGTGAATTTGAAAGATATAGCTGTCCTGATTGTGAATCCGGATGGGCTTTTTAAGATGAGTCCCGCTCCTGACCTTTCTGTTGTAGATGATCCGTCCACGTGAAGGATCCAGGAATCTGAGAGAGGATCATGGTTGTCTTTCTGATCCCGACTTTTGGGGTTTTGTACTTCTTCAGGGAAATTACATTCTGTGACAAAATCAGCCAGGACTTGGGCCTTGATTGCTGTTCTGGGAATGAATTTCAGATTGAATTGGCTGAGTTCGATGGCCCAATTCACTAGTCTTCCTGAGATATCCGGTTTGTGTATAATTCTTCTTAAGGGTTGGTCCGTCACGATCCGGATCTCCCTTCCTTGAAAATAATGCCTGAGTTTTCTGGATGCGGTTATCAGGGCAAAGGCAAATTTCTCTAGATTTGGATACCGGGTTTCTGAGTCTTTAAGTACTTGGCTTACGTAGTAAACAGGCTTCTGCTGTCCTGATTCCTCTCGGATGAGTGCCGCTCCGATTGCCTGGGTCCCGGCTGAAAGGTAGAGGTATAGGGGTTCTCCAGGTTGAGCCTTAGTCAGGATTGGTGGCTTTGCGAGATATTTCTTGATTTCTTCGAAGGCTTTCTGACAATCCGGATTCCAGTCGACCTCCTTTTTGTTCTTGGCGCCTTTCAATAACTCAAAAAATGGAAGGCATTTTTCAGCGAGCTTTGAGACGAACCTGCGTAATGCCGCGAGGGATCCTGCTAGTTTTTGAACTTCCTTTTGCGTTTTGGGTGGTTTCATTTCCTGGATTGCCCTTATCTTTTCTGGGTTCGCCTCGATCCCTCTGTTGCTTATCATAAACCCTAGAAACTTTCCTGCTTCTACGCCAAAAGCACATTTCTCCGGATTCAATTTTAACTTGTGTTTTCTCATGTTTTCGAAACATTCTTTCAAATCTGGGATGTGGTCCGGGATCGTCATTGACTTGGCTATTATGTCATCGACATAACATTCGAGGTTCCTTCCCAACTGGTCTTTGAATATCTCATTCATGGTTTTCTGGTATGTGGATCCCGCGTTCATGAGGCCGAACGGCATCAGCTTGTAGGCATAGACAGCTCTGTGAGTGATGAAAGCTGTCTTGGCGACGTCTGTTGGTTTCATCCTGATCTGGTTGTATCCGGAGAAGGCGTCCATAAAACTTAGCATAAGGTGCCCAGAGGTGGCATCTATCAATTGGTCTATACTTGGTAGAGGATATGGATCTTTAGGGCATGCGGAATTCAGGTCTGTGTAGTCCACGCACATCCTCCACTTGCCATTAGATTTCTTGACCATGACCACGTTAGCTAGCCATTCTGGATATTTAATTTCACAAATGATCCCTGCTTTGAGCAGTTTTTCTACTTCCTCGTCGATGGCCTTTTGTCTTTCTGGGGCGAAGTTTCTCTTCTTTTGCCTGATGGGTTTTCTGCTGGGATCTACATCCAAGCTGTGGAGAGCGAGTGATTCATCTAATCCGGGCATATCGCTGGGACTCCAGGCGAAGATATCTGCATAGTCTCGGAGAAGTTGGATTAATCCTTCCCTGAATGTCGCTTCCAGGCCTTTTCCTATTTTGATCTTGTGGGAAGGATCTCCTTCTTTTATGATGACTTCTTCTGTTTCAACTGCCGGTTCTACCTTGGCCAGTTCTTTCGCCGAGATCATTTGTTGAACTCGAGCTTCGGTATTTGTCTCAGAGAAATCCCGAACTGCGTCCGTGGTTGCTTGATTATTTTGTTGAGATTCAGGTCTGGTTGCTCCCGGGTTGGATGTACCCGGGTTGAGATCAATGACCTGGACCTCCCTTTTTGAGTCCGTTCTTGGATATGGCCGATGCTTCTTGTTGCTCTTTTGCTTCTGAAAGATAGTTGCTTTTCTCTTGTTATCGAGGTGTGTTTCGGCCATGATCAGGGCTTGACTGTAGCACATCCCGGCTGTAACAGAGTCCCCTTTTACTTCCCCTACTCCAAATGGGGTCGGGAACTTGAACTTCAAATGAGTTATGGAGGTAATTGCTTCGACCTTGTTCAGGGCTGGTCGACCAAGGATTGCGTTGTAGGAGGAAGGTGTATCGGTCACATAGAATTTGATCATATGGTTGATCTGGTTCGGGGCCGTGCCAAATTGGACCGGAAGATAGAGTGTGCCAAGGATCGGGACAATGCTATTCCCGAATCCGTAAAGAGGGTCTTCCCTAAAATCATTTATCCGGATACTCCCCAGCTGCATCCGGTCCACGGTGTGTTTGAATAGAATATTGGCCGAGGAACCGTTATCTACCAGGATCCTTCGGACTTCGTTTTCGGCGATGTCTAAGGTTACCACTAAGGCTTCGTTGTGACCCCGGGTGACTCCCTCGAAGTCTTTGCTGCTAAAAGATATAACTTGTTCAGGGAAGGACTGGATGGACATTACTTCTTCGCATGGGTCCGGGCTGGGAGGAGGTGAGTAGGATCCTCCTAGGACCACATTGACTACGTTCTTCTGTTTTCCAGATCCTTCGCCTTTGTTTGCTGTGGTCCGGGTTATGTATTGTCCCAAGTTCCCTTTGCCAATCTGTTCTTCGATAAAGTACTTTAAGGACATGCAATTTTCTGTCTTGTGGCCGTGTGTTTCATGGTAATCGCAGTGACGGTTGGTGGGCCTGCTTTCCGGGGGTGTTTGCATTGGCTTAGGGGCGTAATAGAAGGGCTTGTCCCGGATCTCTTTCAGAATTTCTGCCCGAGACCGATTGAGGGGAGTCCATTCGGGCTCTGGTTTTGGTTCCCGGGTTGGTCTGTTAGGACCCGGATCACTCCTCGAGCCTTGCCCGGGTTGGGTCGCCATGCGGGATCCGGAGCCTTGGATGAAGTTGGTTTGCCTTTCGGGTTTGAACTTTTTATCTTGGTGATATTCTTTCCTTGGTCTCTCTTCGGCTTGTTTTCCTTTCGAGCTACCCTGCCGGGTCATCCTCATGGCTTGAAGGACATCAGTTTCCTTAATAAATTTTGCTGCCATAGCGTATGCTGCCGCTAGGCTTTGTGGTTCTTTGTTGATCAATTCCACAACATATCTCTCGTTGTGTTCCGGATCCAGGTTCCTCCGGAAGATACTCAAAGCTTCTCTTTCATCTAGGCTGGATATTTTGTTGATTGCTTCCTGGAAACGCCTCATGTAGTCCGCGAGCGTTTCATTGTCATACTGACGGATTGTTTCCAGGTGGCACATGTGAAGTTCGTGGGTCTTGTTGGCTCGGAACCTCCGGAGGAAGGATTCCCTAAAATCTTTCCAGGATCGGATGCTCCGGGATGGGATTCGGCTGAACCATCTTTGAGCCCCTCCCTTGAAGGTAGATGCGAAGAATCGGCACTTGGTCAGGTCATTGTAGTAGTAGATTTGAGCTATTTGCTCAAAGTAGTGCAGGTGTTCCTCCGGGTCCCCTAATCCGTTGAAGGATTCGAAGTTGTAGTGTTTCAAGCCTTTCTGTCGGGGGATGGACTCTAGGGAGTGGCTGAAGGGGGTCAGGGTTCCCCCTATTTCGAGCCCGGAGTCATTCCCGATTTTCCGGTTGAGTTCATTTATCATGTCCCTTAGGTTGGTCTGTCCGGGTCCTTCGTTCTCATCATCGGAGAGGAGCTCGGGTGTTGCTTCCTTTCGGTATCGCTTGGACCGGGATCCCTTTGTTAGCTTTTCTTCTTCCAGTTGGATCCGGAGGGCAATTTTTTGTTCAAGTTTTTCCTCTTCCTCTTTTCGGATCTGTTCTTTCCTTTCAGCCAAGATTTTCAGCCGGGTTTCCTCACTTTCTTTTTGTTTCTTTTTCTTTGCTTTGTCTCCGATCCGGTCGAAGACGGAACCCCGGGATTGACGGCTGTTCCCGGAGTCCTCAGATTCGCCGATGTCCTCAAGTCTGCGGTTGTTTTCCCGGCGATCATGGTACTGCCGGATGGCTTCGGCCAACTCTACATTGGTGAGCTGGGACAGGTGGAGGGTGGTGACCGGGACATCGGTGTACTTGTACTGGTTCGCTTCGATCGTGATCCGTGCATCATTAGGATTGATTGTTTGGTTCTCATCCGGGTTCACCCGGGTGAAGAGGGGTTCTGAGGCGAGATCCTGGTTCGGGTTGTCCTGGTCCCCCGGAGGGACTATGTTGGACCTGGTCGACTGGGTTTGGTTCTTTTTTACCATGATTATAGCACAGGGTGTATGGTTGCTTTTTTGGTGGGAGTGCACGTTTCTGGTGATAGGGGTTAAGGGTCAACTTTACTATTTTGGGTTTTTGCTAGAAGTAGTTAGGAAACAAAAGTATAGTGGCTACGGGACAAGCTTTTGATGAGCTAGAGACAAATTTAGGGTTTCTCTTGGTCGGGGTTTGCTAACATGCGCGTGACCAAGAAAATCATATCTGGGATTTTTTTTTTGAGAGATTTGGTTGGTTTCGGGGTTTAGAGGGGTGATCGGGATTCGCTTTCCGGGAGTATTTTCCGGAGAAGGCGAGTCTAGTGGTGGCGTGACCACGAGATGGAGAGTACTAGAAACCCCTCCTTCTAGCGCCAAATGATAACTCCATTTTCCGTTCCGGTCCTTCCTCCGCCGTGCATGGTTTCGTCGTGGTGTGGCTGCTGGTGGGATTCTGCAAAACACCGGAGGGGGGTTGTGGCCCCGCGGTGCCTCCGGCGTGAGAGTAAGTTGGTGGCTTTGGAAGGGGAATATGAAAATAGAAGATATCAGAAAATGTAGAGGGTGAGTGTGTGAGCTTTTGAGTGTGTATGTATTTCGTAACCCTTAAACCTTTGTTCCTTTCCCTATTTATAGGTGAAGGACTAGGGTTTAAGGGTTGGTACCTTTGATCCTGACCGTTCATCTGGGAACGGCTGTAGGTCCTGATCGCTTGACGCGTGTCCTGACTGCTGTGGTGGTCCAAGAAGGACATCTTCCATTTACCAGCGCCTTACACGTGTCCCGGCCGTTGAGGCTGAGGATGACTCCAAGAATGTACTGATTCGTACGTTTGGCTGCATCCATTCCTCCGACCGTTACCAGCTGTTGTAGCAGATATGTGGGGTCGTGTTTGTTATATGTCTGGAGTGTCTCAGAAAGGACTTTGTTTGTTTCTTGGACTGAGAGGGCGGGATCAGGTGACCTTGTCCGGATTATCGTAGCGGGACTGGACTTGTATTTAAGTTGATGTGAGGGGAATGATCCCAGGGGTGGTTTTGTAGCGGGATCAGTGTAATTTTGGCTGGGATGGATTATATCCTATCAGGAAGCATCTGACAAAATTCAATATAGCATAACATTTGAAGATGAACAGCCCACTGACCCACCAACACAAGAAGTGACCAGCGGCGAATCACATTCTTCAACTGCAAATCTTCATGATGAAACAGAGGATCAAGCTTCTTCACAACGAGTCAGGACTCTCCAAGATCTGTATGAGGCCACACATGCACTAGTTGTAGCCGATCCAATCTCATTCAATGAAGCTAACAAAAAGGAAGAATGGAAACATGCAATGAGAGAAGAAATGTCAGCAATTGAAAGAAATGCAACCTGGGAATTGGTGGACTTGCCGGATGGTAAGAATTTAATTGGTTTAAAATGGATTTTTAAGACCAAATATCATGCTGATGGAAGCATACAAAAATACAAGGCACGACTTGTGGCGAAAGGGTACTCTCAACAACATGGTATCGACTTTGATGAGACGTTCTCTCCAGTTGCTCGCTTTGACACTGTGAGAACAGTTTTGGCAGTAGCAGCACAACAAGGTTGGCCTGTGTTTCAGTTTGATGTCAAATCAGCGTTCCTCAATGGAGAAATACAGGAAGAAGTATACGTAGCCCAGCCTGAAGGCTTCATTGTCCAAGGGAAAGAAAAGAAGGTTTACAAGCTTCTAAAAGCACTTTACGGGTTAAAACAGGCTCCGCGTGCTTGGTACAGTAAAATCGATTCTTTTTTCTTGAGTAGCGGGTGCACGAGAAGTATGAATGAACCCAATCTTTATATAAAGCGAAGAGGTAGTGAAATTCTAGTCATATGTCTCTATGTTGATGATATAATTTATATGGGTTCTTCTTCTACATTGATTGCTGAATTTAAAGAAAGCATGATGAGTAAGTTTGAAATGTCTGATCTTGGATTATTGCACTACTTTCTCGGTCTTGAGGTGAGACAAGCGAAGGATGGTATTTTTGTTTCTCAGAGAAAGTATGCTAATGATCTTCTTAAACGCTTCAACATGCTGAACTGTAAAGTTGCAGGAACTCCTATGAACATGAATGAGAAATTGTGCGTTGATGATAATACAGAATTGGTCGATGCAGGCTACTTTAGAAGTCTGGTAGGGGGACTAATGTATTTAACCAACACTAGACCAGACATTGTTTTTGCTGTTAGTGTCATTTCAAGGTTCATGCATAAGCCTACCAAGCATCATCTTGGAGCTGGAAAAAGGATATTAAGGTATGTTACCGGGACATCAAATATGGGTTTATGGTATAGTCATGCTCCGAAACTTGAATTGATTGGATATACCGATAGTGACTGGGCAGGATGTACAGACGACCGAAAGAGTACATCTGGGCATACTTTCAATCTTGGATCAGCCACCATATGTTGGAGTTCAAAGAAGCAGGCCACTGTTGCTTTATCTTCCTCGGAGGCTGAGTACGTCGCTGCAACATCAGCAGCATGCCAGGCAATTTGGTTGAGGCGAATTCTTGCAGATATGAAACTCGAGCAGATGAATGCAACAGAAATTTTCTGTGATAACATGGCTACGATTGCAATGACAAGGAACCCAGCATACCATGGCAGAACTAAACATATTGATATCCGGATGCATTTTGTTCGTGATTTGGTTGCAACAGGGCAGATTGGTTTAAGCTACTGTGGTACTAATGAACAGCTGGCAGACATTCTGACGAAAGCGCTTTCACTAGATAAACATAACTACTTCCGTTTACGTCTTGGAGTATGTGATTTTGAATCAAGGGGGAGTGTTGGAAGTTGATTCAAAATTGATGTGTGATTAGTATTACTATTAGCTGGAAGAATATGTATATAGTATTTATATTTAAGTGTTCAGCAATTAGGATCAGTTATTTAAGTCAGTTTTATTGATGCAGTTATGTGATAACCATGTTGGCAGTTTTAGGTAGTTATCAGGGGTGTCAGTTAATGTCTGGGCATATATATGCAGCATGTTGTTCTGTATGTTTTACGTTTTCTAAACAATAAAAAAACTTTCTTCCAGTAATTGCAGTTATCTTATATTATTAAGTGAGTTGTTTCTAACAAAACACACTCATAAATGTGTTGGAAACTTTCAGGATAGACGAAGATAAAAGTTAAAAAGCAATGAAAAGTCTTCCTTCAACATTACACAAGGCTTCTTCAGAAGCGAGAGAAGCCAAACAAAAACTATGTGGAATATTTAAAGTTGGTTTTAAGAGCATCAGATAAGAAGTATGAGAGTATGCTTGATAATGCTAAACATGAGATTAATGTTCTTACTAATTCGATCCAACAAACCGAGCATGATAAGTATACTACCATGGCGAGGAGGGAACAAAGAAAGATTCATCAAATGGATTGCATTAATAAATCCGAAGAAGAATGCTCTTAATAACAAAAGAAGTTAGCAGGCTGGTTAATGCACTTAAAGAAGCCAAGGATGAAGTATTTGCTACAAAGGAAGAAGAAGCTCGGCTTACGAATACTCTAGAGGAAGCTGAATCTGAGATGCACTACTTAAAGGAAGTTATTGGGGAAGCAAAAGCTGAAAGCATGAAACTGCATGAAAGTTTAACGGACAAAGAAAACGAACTGCGGAGTGTTATTCAGGAGAATAAAGAGCTTCAGAATACAGAATTAGCTTCTCTGATAAAGGTCAAGGAAATGTCAAAGGTGAAGAGCTCAAGGCTCTCCATCTAATTTTTCTATTTTTCTAGGGCTTCTATGTTCTATTGATTTTTGCTTGTGATTAAATTAATTAACTCTTTATTTTCCCAGCTTATTAATTGATATCAGTTAGAGACCTTTTGCTTTTCGTGCCATAATATATATCTCTAGAGGATGCCATATATTTATTTCAAGTATGAAAAGCGCATTAGGCTCATTTGGTTGGAGCCGGAGTCGAGACACGCTTCCAAGAAGTTTTGTATGATCGGAGGTGAAAAAAGCTTTTTGGTTAGAATGAGTTTAATTGTCAAAGATTCAATTTAGACATGTGTTTCTTTTAGTAAGTACTGAAGATTAGAGTTTGAGAGGAAGCTATATTTTCTTATATTTTAATAACAAATAAAAAATAAAAAGATTAAGAAATTATAAATCATACAAATCTTTTAAAATATTTTATATTTTATATTTTCTCACTCGCGTAGCGCGTTTTTTCGACTAGTTGAGTAATATTGAGAAAATGATGTTGGATTGTGCATCACTTACTATTGTTCTCATATTCTATGTTCTCTCCTGAGCATGCCCCTAACAACAATACAACAAAATCAAATTTTAGGATACGAGCAAAACTTCTTCCGACTTTAATAAGCTCAAGATATGGAAAATTATTAAATAATTATTTCCCAAATATATCTTTTGGAAAAGAAGAATTAAATTCAAAGGGCAATTAAACCAGCAGTCAGAATTCAAAGGGCAATTAAACCAGATGTTCATGCATACAATTAAGTAAACACCCTTACATTTTAAAATTTAGTTGATAACCAAAGACCAAGAACTGTCAAATAGAGAGCCTGAAAACACTGGTTCCTCGAAAAATCAATAGGCAACCGACAAAGGTAAGAAAAAAGTCTTAGATGCACCAATCCATGAGAGTTATGAAATTAAGGACTAGACAGTAGATAGTCTCCAACCAAACCGACAGCAAGATTAGTACCCCTAGTTCCAAAAGCTTTCTCAATTTCTGCCATCTTCTTCCTGCGAAGAGTCTGCAACTCTTGCAATTTTGTTTTGGAATAATCAACACGAGCCTGCAGATCTTGTACATTAATTTTTCCACGAGCCTGCAGACCTTGTATATTCATTTTGGCATCGTCAACATGAGCTTGCAGGTGTTGTACTTCAGTTTTGGCCCCTTCGATACAACAATCAATTCCATGAAGCTCGGGAATCAAGGGCTGAGAAAAGCAGAGATTTTCTATATAGTTCAAGCGGTTCACCCCCCAACTTACATCGAATCCCTGATTCTGCAAGTAAGCACATATATCCCTGTACCCATCAATCATCTCACAATCAACCTCAGTCAGAGATACTTTACTGAAGTTATCAAGGGAGGTGCACAATAGGTTCAGATTCATTGCACTCAACATCTTGTTTTTTGTAGTAAAGTTCTCAAAGGTTTGCGGATACGTATGCATAATGCGATCAAGCAGGCATACAAACTCCGGGTGTACCTCGTGGCCCCGCCATAACCCACAATCTTTATCCCCCTGGGAAGAGCTTGCCTGATATTTTTTCGTCCGTTCCAGGGGAGCATCACTACGTCTAACCCTGTCAGAATCTACTACTGGGTCTTCCATAACATGCTCTTCCTGCACATTCATGTTTACAGTGTTAACACTCAGATTTTGATGTATATTGTGAGAATCAACCAGCTCCCTGATTGGAGCTGCCAAATGATCTTGTAGCAGAACATTTTGTTTTATCTCAAGGCTCTCAGCTGACACAGAGAGGGTTATTCATATGTACATTTAGTTTTAACTAAAACTCTTTAACTAGAGATTAGTACAATATTACACGGTGTAGCAACAACTGATGTGCTTACAGATATTAGTTTAAACTAAAAAAGGTAAACTAGCGTGTGACCTCAAATTTCTTGTCACCTTAGTTTTGGGTCTTCTCTTTTTTATCAATCAGTTCACCAAACAATATAGACTTAGAACAAATCCAACAATGTCCTAAGAAGTGGTGTATAAATATATTAGAAAATAGTGTCCTATTGATTTAGGACATTATCTTGGTATATGAACTCCAACAATATGTTATGATTGTGTCATATAATTAAAATAATAGTATATTTGTATTATTATTGGAGCAAAGACAAAAGATGAGAGGAGAGGGATATGTTGAATGCAGGGAAACTAATTTTTAATTGATAAAAATTATTTAGGACATGCATATATAGTGGTGCCTTGAGAATAATGCACATGTTGTATGTGCTAGTGTTTTAAAGAATCACAAGGCCATTATTGGAGCACTCATTTGTTACAATTTGACTTGTTCGAATATTGTTGAACTTGCTCTTAAACATATAAATGCCTACATTTAACATCTAAATCATCAAATTTATAATTATAATGGAGTCTTTCTTTTAATTTGGGCAACACCATTGAGCAAGTTGACATGTCTCCAATAGTTGCTTTATTATAAATATACTAGTTTTATAATATAGAAATAGTAAACTAGCTTATACACTCAGATTTCCAGTTCCCATGTCTAATCTAGCAACTAATCCTTAACACCCGCCTAACCCAGTCCTTCAAGTAAGGACAAGATTAGTTTGAGTTTCAATTTAAATCGCCCATACATTCAGTTTTAATCTAATTGAGTCAGTTGTGTACCAAAGTCCACACTAATATAAGATCTATTTAAAGAATTTAGTGATTGTTTGGATCATGGGAATCAATCTATGTTTATTAGAGTCGCATTCCCAATATCAATAACTGGTTTAGAATCCCATAATCGAGACAACACCTTGGTGTTTATTTGTGAAAATAGTAGAGTCTAACTTGACAATCGATCAGAATACATAAAAATAAAAGATGTATATTTTCTATTGCAAACTAAAAAATGCTAGCCTCTAATATGATTCAATTCTATTGATCTAGATCTCGGATCCTTTACAACCCAAATAGACGAGTGCTCTTAAAAATTGAAGTTATGTAATTCATCTTCTAAACAAGCAACTTTCACAAGATATATTTGTGCACCCGGGTATACAAATTGTTCATATACTAATTTTCAGAAAAAATAAATATAATGAATTCTCAAATACTATGTATTTATCAAGTGTATAACATGCAAAGCATTAAAATAATCTAAGTAGCCCTATCGAGTTCTAGAAAATGAGGGAGGTATTTCCACAGAAACTAAATGACATATTCAACCAATAGTTTACAGCAATATACAGTGGCATAAGATAGAGACAATGTCCGAATAAACCAAATAAAAATAGATTTTCAACTACATTATTTTAGTTTAGAAGCAAATAAATATTATTAGTTAGAAAGAATTATAACATTCAATTGACTAACATTAGGAACTCAATTAAATATTCTATATTTCAACGGGTTCTATAATTATATGTAGTAATCACCCTTTGGATGTTTAGATGTATTACCACGATTCTGAGCTTAATTTCTTTTTAAAATAAATATAAACTTGGATGCAAATAATAAAAAACATTAAAAAGATAGTAATACTAACTTATGCAAATAGCTTATATCATTCATATACTTTCACAATGTTGAGGGCCGCCGATGGCAGTGCATCGTCACCTACCCGTTCACAAGTTGCTACCCCTTCAATAATTGATGTGTACAAATACAAAAAAAAAGTAGACCAGATTTTGAACTCATATCTACCTTGTCTACCTTCCCCTTCCCTTGCCGTGTTTAAAAATTTGTTTTAATTTTATATCCATTTGCATGTATTTATAGTAGAAGAAACTTTATTTCTATATCCTCAAGTTATTCCTATAGCACAAATAATACACGAATAATGAAAATATATACACAAACAATATTTCAAAGACAGGGAATAGAGGAATTCTAAAAACAATCTAGTAAAAATGAGGCAAACAAGGCCTCAAGACAAGGAATAAAATTTTCTTGCGAAATAAAATGCGTGGAAGGAAGGTATTTAACCTTTGTCTTGCTATACCAAAACATATAACACAACCATTTATGTTATGATGAATATAAGTTAACATAGTTAACATGTACTGATTACTGTAAATCTAGAGTGGTCGATCTGTCTAAGAGGGCGCAACCCCACACTGATGGAATACGCACAAAATAGCAAAGTGAATTCTTCATATGTAGTAATGTATCAATTTATGTTAAGATGTAAGTATGATGTATGTACAATGATATGAGCATCATGATGACATCATTAAGGTTCACAATAGAATACTTGGGGACCAAGTAGGTTACTTCTCTATGAGACGACACCCTCTTCCTTCTTTGTAAGACTACATATATATCAAATACACATCTCCAGTGCATATTACTACCGTGTTATTCTCTTATTTCTTATTCCTAAACATTATCCCTCATTTGATCAAGCAACAAAAGTGAAGATGTATTATCCTAACCTATTATATGTTGTCCTAAGTTGTACAGTTACACTTCTACAGCTTCATATAACATATAATGAGTTGGTAGGATTCCTTATATCACGGTCCACATAGTAATGGGTAATGTAGGTAATTTGATATGAGCAGTGGTAGTGTATTTTGCCTAAGAGTTAAAAGGAGAAGGTTGTTATTCTGAATTCCCACATTTATCTGCTTACCTCTCACTGAAAGTTTATTATAGCCTGAATTCCTCATATCTTCTCTCCAGTATTGTCGTTTTATTTGCTTTTTATCATTTATTCTTCATGGTAATTGAGTTGCAGATACTGTGAGCTGATTGGAGAGTGTTGAGAATAACTGCTAAATCTCTAAGTTACTTTGTTTAAAATCTCTGATAGAGGTGGGAGTTATCCTTTTTATACCTTGAATTCTCAATTTCAATGGCCACTAGTGGTTAATTCACATTCACAGATCTATAGAACTCTTACTCTTACACCCTTTCGATGGCCCGCTCTTGATTTCAATAATCAAACTCCAAGGTGCAAGAGACTACAGATCTTGGAAAAGATCATTTGAGATATAGTTATCCTCCAAACAAAAATTAGGCTTGTTGGATGGATCAGTTGTTGAAAGCACAAATCATCAGGCTGAAGCAGCTCAATGGGATATACATACGACAATATAGTAATCTCGTGTTCCACAACCTCATAGACATAATAAAAAGGTTTATCCTTTTCATAAACTCTTATAGTGAGAGATGGAAACAACTTGAAAAACCTTTCTCTTTAACAAACATTTCAAGAAAATACAAACTTACAATAAAGCTATATGCTTTAAAATACACACACACATATACACACAATGAGTATCAATGACTATTTCACTTATTTAAGTGGTCTATGGGAAAAAGTCACTTCAAACGAGTAATTTACCTATTCTGAAAAATGTTACACCTATATTAACTACCTTCTTGCAAGTGAAAGTTGTTACCAATCTCATAAAGAAAATTCGACCTTTCTAATTCTTGAAAGGTCTAAACAAAGTTTATGATCCACAAAATAGTCAACTTTTAACGTTTAACCCACCGCCATCTATGGAAGTGACGTTTTCCGCCTTACAACAAGAGGAATCTCAACGAGATGTTCTTAATACCATGTTACCATGTTAACTAGTGAAAATGATTATCCAGCCACGTATAATCGAGGGCCTCATCAACACAATGACAAACATGTGTTACTATGTATGGAGGCCAGATGCATCCAAGTGATAAGTGTTCGTTAGTTGTGGGATTCCCAAAATGGGATCACCGGTACATGCCACCTACCCAAAGAAAGCAAACACCACCAGCAAAGTGGAATGACACCAAGATTAAATCTGGAAAGATGGCAAATGTAGTTCAGATTATCAAGCTGAAGTAATGGTGACCTCACAAATTTTTGGCTACTCAAACTAATACCTTAACCTTCCATAGATGATGATTTTGATTACAGTTTCTCTAGAATGGTGCTTAGTGGTACATCTCGCAACACCACTAATGACTAGATCATGGACTCCGATGCTACATATCATATGACCTTCTCCTTGCATCACATGATAAATTTCAAATGTCCCCCTGCTAGATATACCATTAATCTACCTACATGTGACACTAATCTCATTACTCACGTCGGTGATATTCTCCTGCATAATGGTCTTTAGTTGCTAAATGTCTTAATGTTCCATAAGTTACTCATAACTTACTTTTTATACATAAGTTACCTAATGACAACATGTTTGATTTTATGTTTTAACCAACAAGATGCATGATTCTTGACTTTAAACCAAAAACTCCCAAAAGGATAGGGGAGCTCCAGCAAGGTTTATACTACGCTTACCCATTGCTGCTAAATACTCGAAAACTGGGTTTTTTTTTTAACCTTCGGAACGTAAGGCCTAGCCATTCATCAAACTCAAAGTTAATTCACAATATTTCATATGTCAAAAAATATATCAAATAACAAACCCAAATCTTTGCTATATGTCTGATGTCGAAATTCACCAAACTACCATTCACTTTGGGAGATTCTTATTTAACTGAACAATTTGCATTTATAGACACTGACATTTGGGGACGTTACAAGATTATCACAGAAAAAAATTTTGGTACTTCTTGGGTTTAGTAGATGACTATTCTTGAATGACCTAGGTGTACCTATTAAAGCCTCTAGATTTCTTGCATTTGTAAGTAAATGCAAATCTCACCATGGTAAATTTGCTCCTCATGGCTTGCCTTATGTATTTGTTGGGTATCCCTAGAAGAAAAGGAGGTATAAATAAATTTGACAACCATGGAAGCTTTATTCCAAGGGATGTGGTGTTTCATGAACAAATATTCCCTTTCTTTGGTACCTTACACAAAATATACGTACATGACACCAGTTCCCTCTATGATGCCTCCTCAACCGTTGTGTGATGATGAAAATGAAATAGATGACCCTGAAACCATAACTCCATATGATTCATATTTTTCAACACCTGACCCAAATTATAACAGTGCAAAATATACCTCTCATCCTTACCTTCCTCATCGATCCTCAGATGATCTACAAGGCAAACCAAACCCTCTCAATGGTTGGTTAAATATGTCAATACTTTAACTAAATCTTCTACTAATATTGAGACCATCACCTCTCAGCCCATACCACACAACTTCAGCTATTTTATTTCCTCCCTCGCTCAAGTTGCAGATCGCACATCTTTCCAAGTGGCAGAAAACACAAAAATTGGGTCAGTGAAATGAATACGGAGCTTAATACCTTATAGACCAATAATACATTGAAAGTGATTACTTTTCCTATAGATAAAAAGGTCATATGTTGTAAATGGCTTCTTAAAACCAAATACAACCTGATGGCACCACTGAGAGGTATAAAATACTTGGCGACAAACAGGTGCATGGTGTGGATTTTTGGGAAACTTTTGCTCATGTGGCAAAAAGATCCAAAGTGAGAGATATGTATGTTGTTATTTCTATGATTGATTGCCTCGCTTATCAAATGGATAACCAATGCATTTTTGCATGGTGACTTAGAAGAATTAATCTACATGAAGTTGCCAAAATGATATATATAGAGGTGTAAATATTCGATTTTCTTTTTATCAAGGGAAGTCTCATCCTTCAAATCAATCTATGGACTCATACAATCACCCAGGTTGTGGTTCCACAAGCTAACTATCATATTGTAGTCTGATAACTATGTCCAATACAGGCAGATTAGGTTTCTCTCCAACATCACGTCCATAACTGTTACACTAATTGTTCTGTATGTAGATGTTTTCCTCATGGTTGGCAACAAACAATCCTCTAGCTATAATCTCAAAGAATTTTTTTCAACAGTATTCCTCATAAAGGATATTAGCATTTTAAAGTACTTCTTGAGGTTAGATTTTTACAGAAATTACCAAGGATTTTTCGTCCCTTACAAAAAATACACCAGAGTCCTGCTTAAGAAGTATGGTATGCAAAAAATTTCATTGCCTTGCACCATCACGTCAAAATCAGGGGATGAGGTGGATGCAACCCAAGTGGCTATCAGGGTGCGACAGAGGCATAGGATGAGGTATTGTTTTTAATACTGATCAAATAGTATCATTATGAGTCTTTACCTTCCTCATTGACAATGAAAAACTTACAGACTATAACAAGCTTCAGAACTCAACACTTTCCGCCAACTACTATCTCAACTAAACACCACTCCGCAAACACGCACTGCCAATCTGCTCATACAGGTATTTCTTGTCATACTACCTCCGATAAATGTCCCAATACATGGATTATTGATGACAGAGCATCTACACGTATAACCAGAAATTCTAATATCCTAGAGTCATATGTATCACTATGACATGGGCAATATTCTTGTTACCATGGTGTAATTTTTATCACAGAAAAAAATTTGGTACTTCTTGGGTTTAGTAGATGACTATTCTTGAATGACCTAGGTGTACCTATTAAAGCCTCTAGATTTCTTGCATTTGTAAGTAAATGCAAATCTCACCATGGTAAATTTGCTCCTCATGGCTTGCCTTATGTATTTGTTGGGTATCCCTATAAGAAAAGGAGGTATAAATAAATTTGACAACCATGGAAGCTTTATTCCAAGGGATGTGGTGTTTCATGAACAAATATTCCCTTTCTTTGGTACCTTACACAAAATATACGTACATGACACCAGTTCCCTCTATGATGCCTCCTCAACGGTTGTGTGATGATGAAAATGAAATAGATAACCCTGAAACCATAACTCCATATGATACATATTTTTCAACACCTGACCCAAATTATAATAGTGCAAAACAACCTCTCATCCTAATTACCTTCCTCATCGATCCTCAGATGATCTACAAGGCAAACCAAACCCTCTCAATGGTTGGTTAAATATGTCAATACTTTAACTAAACCTTCTACTAATATTGAGACCATCACCTCTCAGCCCATACCACACAACTTTAGCTATTTTATTTCCTCCCTCGCTCAAGTTGCAGATCGCACATCTTTCCAAGTGGCAGAAAACACAAAAATTGGGTCAATGAAATGAATACGGAGCTTAATACCTTATAGACCAATAATACATTGAAAGTGATTACTTTTCCTATAGATAAAAAGGTCATATGTTGTAAATGGCTTCTTAAAACCAAATACAACCTGATGGCACCACTGAGAGGTATAAAATACTTGGCGACAAACAGGTGCATGGTGTGGATTTTGGGGAAACTTTTGCTCATGTGGCAAAAAGATCCAAAGTGAAAGATATGTATGTTGTTATTGCTATGATTGATTGCCTCGCTTATCAAATGGATAACCAATGCATTTTTGCATGGTGACTTAGAAGAAATAATCTACATGAAGTTGCCAAAAGGATATATATAGAGGTGTAAATATCCGATTTTCTTTTTATCAAGGGAAGTCTCATCCTTCAAATCAATCTATGGACTCATACAATCACCCAGGTTGTGGTTCCACAAGCTAACTATCATATTGTAGTCTGATAACTATGTCCAATACAGGCAGATTAGGTTTCTCTCCAACATCACATCCATAACTGTTACACTAACTGTTCTGTATGTAGATGTTTTCCTCATGGTTGGCAACAAACAATCCTCTAGCTATAATCTCAAAGAATTTTTTTCAACAGTATTCCTCATAAAGGATATTGGCATTTTAAAGTACTTCTTGAGGTTAGATTTTGACAGAAATTACAAAGGATTTTTCGTCCCTTACAAAAAATACACCAGAGTCTTGCTTAAGAAGTATGGTATGCAAAAAATTTCATTGCCTTGCACCATCACGTCAAAATCAGGGGATGAGGTGGATGCAACCCAAGTGGCTATCAGGGTGCGACAGAGGCATAGGAAGAGGTATTGTTTGTAATACTGATCAAATAGTATCATTATGAGTCTTCACCTTCCTCATTGACAATGAAAAACTTACAGACTATAACAAGCTTCAGAACTCAACACTTTCCGCCAACTACTATCTCAACTAAACACCACTCCGCATACACGCACTGCCAATCTGCTCATACAAGTATTTCTTGTCATACTACCTCCGATAAATGTCCCAATACATGGATTATTGATGACAGAGCATCTACACGTATAACCAGAAATTCTAATATCCTAGAGTCATATGTATCACTGTGACATGGGCAATATTCTTGTTACCAATGGAGTAATGATACTACTTCATGGACATGGCATTTCTCACTATCCCTCGTCATTACCGTTATCTAATATGGTACATGTTTCGTCCTTAATTGTTCAGTCCCTGTCTGTAAACTTATTGTTCCCCGCGTTAGTGGAAATCTTAACTAACTATGTAGTAACTCTTTTCCCTTCTCGTTGTGTATTCAGGATATAGTGACAAGCGATAGACAAGGTCTTGGTAGTGGTAAAGTGGAAAATGGACTTTTTATGTTAAGGAAGGGAATTTTGTTTCGCCTTCAGCAAGTTATTAGGTGTCATGTTTATTTAATCATATTTTAGAGTTTTTGTATCAATGGCATAGAAGTGTTAGGCCTTCCATCTTTTGGTATATCCTATCTCTTCTCTAATTTAGCATCAAAATGTGAGAGGGAGGAACTGTTTTGTGAACCATGTGAACTGGCCAAACTTAAAAGTTCATCCTACCCATCTAGAAATAAAAGAAAATCTAATCTCATTTCTACTGTTCATATGATGTTTGGGGTCAATTGTAGCATCCTACACATGATGGATGTAGGTGGTTAGTTTTCTTTGCTGATTGTAATCCTCGCTTCACTTGAGTTTACCTTCTTAGTCATAAAATTGAAGTATTCGGGTAATTTCAATCTTTTCATCACATGATACAAACACAGTTTAGCCTTCGCTAAAATTATTCAAAGCGATAATGGTTCTGACCATGACGTAACTTTTACATCTTATTTGGACACGTGGTATAATTCCTCAAACCACATGTGTTAACATGAAGGGTAAATAGCGTAGATAAGAAGGGGCTCTGCGTGAGCACTAGCTGAAGGCCCATACGGATATGTCTCAACAAAATGGGGTCACTGAAATGGTTCCGACTATGACGTAACTTTTATATCTTATCTGGACACGTGGTATAATTTCTCAAACCATATGCATTAATACCACTCAAAAAAATGGGGTCACTAAAAGGAAAAAATTTCACTTGTAACAGGTGGCACGATCTCTTATCTTAACTATGCATATTCCTAAATATCTTTGTGACGAAGTTGATGCATATTTAATCAACCATCTTCATGCGCAATTTGTTCAGCTTTACATCCGTCTCATTGTCCTTTATTCCTCCACCTTCCTCTCATGAATTGCCTTTTCAATTTTTTCGGTGGTCTATGTTTTATTCATAATCATACCTTCTCTCGAAACAAACTTGACTCTCGTGCTTTCCGCTGTTTTTTCATTGGTTATTCATTAACTCAAAAGGAATATAAGTTTTATCATCCTTTTTGACATTGCATTTTTGTCGGTCATCACATCATTTTTTAGGAGTCTATTTCTTATTTCTCTTCAAACTCATCTTTGCTTCAAGAGGAGATAAACCGACACAATCTAGATAGTAAAACGTAGAGAAGTCACTTCCACTAGAGTCACTTTTATTAATTTATGTGCCTAATCCAAACATTATCCCAAATAACCCCCCCCCCCCCACCACCACCGCATTTGAATTGTGGTTTGGATTATCTAGGTAGATTCGATGGGCTAGATCTGATAACATATTCTAGACAGAGAAATGATGATATCACCAATTTACCACAATGAGACAGATCTAAAATCGAGGCAGATTCCACAAATCTTATAATTGAGCCTGATAAGGTAACACTCCTGATCCCACTATTAATCTCCCTATTGCCATTTGAAAGTGAGTTCGCTCATGTGCTAGCCATCCTGTCTCAAAATTAAGTTTCTATGGTGCATTATCTCGTTCACTTGCTTTTGTTTCATCCTTGTCTATCTTTTCTATTCGATATGCGTAGAACGATTCTTTATGTGATCCAAAGTAAAAACATGCCATGGTAGTAGAGATAAATTCATTAGTTCATTATGGCACCTGAAATTTAATTCATCCTCCGACTAAAAGAAAGATAGTAGGATGTAGATGGATGCATGGGTGTTCACTATGAAACGAAAACCTAATGAGTTGATTGATAGATACAAAAGAAGACTTATGGAAGAATGGTTGTAAAGCATAATGTAACTCGTAATGTAAATACGATAACTCAACACAACAAAAGAACATGAAACAATACGTAGGTATGATACAGGAATCAAGAGGTTGGAGATTCGATACAAACAGACACAAACAATTAAGAAATCATATATGAACATCCGTCCACTGAAACAAGTTCATTAATATGTTCAAGCTCCAGTCAAAAGTAAAGTTCAAGTAAAGATTTCTTGACGATCAAGTTTCAAGAACCAGAAGATTGCAGTATATCTATCCTAATTATTCGTAATCATTTTTACCGAAGAAACATCAAACCCGGAATGAATGATCAAGTAAGTAAAGAACACGTAGAATCGCTTCAGTACTAGTTGTTCGTGAACCATACCAGTGCACAATACTTCAATACGTACGAAGTTGTTCCCGAGTCAAAGAAATTGATTAAGTCACAATTGAGTTGTTCCCGAGTCAAAGGAAAGTCAAGCCAGAAAGCGGAGCCAAATATTTGTATTCATATATATATATATATATATATATATATATATATAAACATATATATTATTACTTGGTGTCACTTCGGTTTAATTAACTAGAAGAAATAACCAAGTAATAAACTATATATGGGAGCCACTTGAAGGAGAGTTGATAAAATGGCTGAGTCAAGTTAGAAGTGGTGCCACACTGTGCTACACAGTGTGCCCGGTGCCACTTGAAGTCAATCTCAAGTCAAAAGAGTGACAACATCCATGCACAAGTGGAAATGGTGCGCCACTCAACAACTTGAGGTGATTTTGGCTAAGTAAAGTTCCAAGTGGCGCCAACCGCACAGTATACCACAAGGTGGCGCCACTTGAAGCACAGGCGCTTTATCTACATCTTGGAAGGCGCCACTTGCATATACAAGTGTATTAGTTATATATATGTATAACTAAGTGGCGCCAGTATGATCACTATAGGAGCCACTTGATTTTACATGTATATATTCTAGGGCAACTTGATCATACACTACATATATGGGAGAGATATGGTGCCACTTGGCGTCATATATACACAATTAACTGGCCCCAGTTCAAGTGACTTAACCACCCTTGGTTAATTTCTAGTGAACCTAGATCACTTGGATTGTTGACCACTCTTGGTTAAAGCTACAGAACTGGGATCACTACTCAGAATAAGGATTACTACTCGAAACCGGGATCACTCAGCTAACAATGGCTAGATGTTAAAGTCTATAAATAGAGTTTTGTAGTTTCATTTGAAACTAACTACACACTTTATAAAGTACACACACTATACATATACGAGAGCAAATATAGAAAATCTGTGATTATGATCGTTAGTGTTAAGTATGACTTGTAGTCTCTGTAGCCGACCTTTGTGTTGGAATTTGTAGCACTCGAGGATTATTTCTAATACAAGAATATTCCGTAAACTTGTTGGAGTTGTTTTGCGATTGATATACGAACTTAACTAAACTATTCCGCAATGATTTAAAATGACGAATTGGTATAAGACGTATTCAACCCCCCCCCACGTCTGATTGGACCTAACAATGGTATACTATGAATCTTACAAGATCAATTATCAAGAACCTTTTGCTCTAGTAGAAAATATGGCTTGAGATTCAAGTCATGATATCATGTGCAGCAAATCTTGCATGGGAACTTCAACAGTTGTATGAAAAAAATACACTCTTACATGAACCTCAAAGAAGAGGTTTACATGGACATTCCACAAGATTTTTGTTTTTTTTTTGCGTCTGCTACATTTGGCAAAGTATGTAAGTTTATGAATACTATTTATGGATATTAACCGTCTCCAAGGGTTTGGTTAGGAAAATTTTAAAGAACACAAAATAAATTTGGCAAGAAACAAAATAATTCGGATAGCACGATGTTCATGAAAAGAGGAGGTGAAGAGATTTTAGTATTGATTGTTTATGTCAATGAGAGCTATTCATAACTTTTGTATTCTGGAAAAATGACAGTTTGGTGCCATATATATTTACAAGCAAACACATAGAACCTTAACCTTTAAACAAACAGTTATGTTTAATGGATTCTTGATCTGACATCAACAGTGCTAGATTAAATGAATTCTATACCAAAATACCATAGGTTAAAAGAAATATATGTATCTAATAATAATATATGAAGGTATAATATCTCTAAGAAGAAACAAACAAAAAATGCACTAAATTGTCGAGAAAAATAAAAATAGAATCATTAAGTACCCAAGGCAATGTTTTGAGTATGGTGGATCGTGCAAATCCTATAATTGAGCTTAATAATAGTAACACTCTTGATCCCACCTTTAATCTTCTTATTGTCATTCGAAAGGGTGTTCCCTCATGTGCTAACCATTCTATCTTGAACTTTACATCCTGTAATGCATTATCTCCTTCTTCGTTTGCTTTTCTGTCATCCCTGTCTATCGTTTCCATTCCACATTCCTGGAATGATATTTTATGTGATCTTAAAAGGAAAGATGCTCTGGTAGACGAGATGAATTCATCGGCTCATAATGGTACCAAGAGTTAACTTATCTTCTGACTAAAAGGAAGATAGTAAGATGTAGATGAAAGGGTGTTCACTATGAAATAAAAACCTAATGGTTTGATTGATAGATACGAAGGAAGTTACCAATGAATTTCCAAGGGTTTGGTTTGGCAAATTTCAAAGAGCACTAAATAAATTTGGCTACAAAAAGAGTAATTTGGATCGCATGATGTTCATGAAAAGAAGAGGTGAAGAAATCATAGTATTGATTTTTTTATGTAGATGCCAGCTATTCATCATTTTTATGTTTCGAACCCTAATATATTGACAATCACATAGAACCTTTAACATTTAAACAAACACTTATTTTTAATGGATCCTTAATCTAATATCAACATCTTTAGATTAAACGGATTTCATTCTAAAATAGCATAGGTTGAAAAAAATATACATAAACAAACAAAAAAATGCATTGAATTGCCAAAAATATAAAAATAGAGTCATGAAATACCTGAGGCAATGTTGTGACTATGGTGGATCTTGGAGAACCACCAAGTAAGTAGCTCCTAAGAGCACTAGACATATTTGATTGTTTATATGTCTTTGGAACCTTTATATACTTCATGTTATAGAACGGAGATGGAAGCCATACAAGAAGGCTGGAAATCTCATTCAGTGCCTATAAAAGAAAAACAATCCCACAAACTGAGCACTATAAAGACAACTCAAAATCTTGATTGAAATCCAAGACAGAGTACTTATGAATTAAATTGTTAAATATATGACATCAAGTTACAGAATCAAATAAACAACGATATAAAGAAATTTCCAATATTATTGGAATATAAGTATATGAAGTTACCTTAATGCTCTCCAAGTCAAAAGTAAGAGTTTTTGCATTACCAAGTCCTGGAAACATATTTGTTAACCGGTGATAAATTTCTTTCTTAGAGGATTGCAGACCGTGAAACCAACCTTGTATCCTTATATTTACAGTCTCCAGCTCAGGTACTCCAAATGTTGTTGCAAAGATACCAAAAGAAGTGAAATTGCAGATTTTTGGTGCAAAAACTATAATGTAACCAGAACCACTATCATAGTGGCTGGAGTTGGTCCTAATATTCAGGTTCAACAAAGGACGAGAACAAGATATGACATGGTCTTGTATAAATGGTAAAGATATGGTAAGATTCTGTAGATGGATAAGTGTGGAGATCATGTCACTCATATCATATGGAAGATTTACATTGTGCAGATCTAGAGTAATTAAAGATGGGAGATCCCAGACCTTTTTAGGCAATATGCACATGGACAAGTGGAGGGTTGTTAAATCAAGGATACTGAAAGAGAAAGATGATATTGACAAGTCCCAATTTTCAAGACCCAGATCTCTCAAGGAAGGCAGGCATGTAAACCATGAATTTGAAATTTGGTTACCTTTAGCAAAATCAAACTCTGGGTATTTCAAGAAGAGAGTTGTTAAGCAAGGTAAATCCCAGCAACCCAATTCCATAGCAAATTCTTCAAGTCTGACTCGTAATGTAAGTTTTTTCAGTGAATTAGAATTAAAGGTAGATAGCTTAAACGGTTGATGTTTATAAAATAAACCAAAATCCAGGGATTGCACATTGTGGGAGATTGCATAGTCAACAACATTTGCAATTAAACATCGACGGAGTCCTTTATTGTAAACACAAAAGTTCAATTCGAAAAGATCGGATTGACGGTTTCGGTTAGCCAGAACATGGCGGATAAATTTAGTATTGTTTTTAGGTGAAGAGTATCTGTACTCACCGAAATTAAGAAAAGGGAGAGTAATCCATAAAGACTTCCATCGATTGGAAAGGACGCTGGTTTGAACTGCTTCTTTAGCATCGGTAAATGAAAGAATGTGATGAATAAGCTCGTCAGGCAAACGACTGATTCTATCTTCTTCATCTCCATAAATTCTCAATTTCTTCTTCACTTGAGAACCCATTCAGATCTACTACTAAGATAGATTGTTTGTTTCTTTTTCAATCCCTAACCCCCTTTAGAGACTGTAAAGTTTAGGCTTCACACAATGTTATATCCCTTTGGAATAAGTATAACATTGAAATCTTCGCCTCAAACTCTTGAAGTATGTAGTTAAAAGATTAGATTTAACAATTAATATTATAATTATTATATATTTGATTTTGTGTAATAATCAATATAATTTTTCATAGACTATATTTGAATAGAGATAAAATAAAAATAGTAAAAAATAATAATCTAAATACACTAATCATATATAGTAATGCAATTTGTTTGAGTTAATTTACATATGTACATAAACATTAAAATTTGTTGTAGTCTCTGTGATAGTAATGAATATCGGTGAACTAAAAATTGCCGTGAATATATGTTATAAAAGTAGTTATGTTCTTTTATATACATGAATTTTTTATAAAAAAAGATATGGTAGTACAAACAAATTTTTTTGAAAAAGTTAACAGACAATTCACCATCTGTCATCCTGTAATTCCAAACTTACACTCTTTTGCTAATTAATTTTTATCAATCAAACATCTTCCTCAATAATTTAGAATTGCAAGGATGATTAATCACGTTTGATTAGAGAAATTCATATATTTAATAAGTAGTTTATATCTGAGGCTCATGTGACTACCCTGTACTTATGCAACTTCTTGGTCACAAATTTTAAGAAACCATTTTTTTTCCGCCACTACTCTGTATTTCATTTCCACGACGATACAATTAAGATGCTGCATTTGTATGTTCATATTTCTATATCATGTGAGGTCTGGGGGAGTGAATCAAGGTGAACATGTTCTTTCTTCCATCATGTTTCAACTTGTATCATATATTTGTTAAATATGATCTTTATATTTTCTTAAGGTTGATTGATTCCAAAGGTTAAGAAAAATATGTAAAATCATCAAATCCCAGCTGACAAATGTGTTGTTAAATAGGATAGTTATAATGTTTTACGAAGTAATCGTGTTGGAGCCGAGTCGATGTCAAAAAAACATGGGTCGACTCGAGTTTTTAGTTGAGCCCAAAAACCTGTTCAAGCTCGTGCCCCCTAACGATTTCGAGATTAGTTCGAGTCAAGATCAGAAAAGCTTGGCGGACATTACAACCATGTTGCCTTTGAAATTTAATATACTACTTTGATGATTTATTGCTTACAAATTTGTTATCACTACAAGAAAAACGGGCAAAATTGACCGAAAAAATGGTCAAATTTAGCTAAAATTGACCGCCGGCAGTCAGGCACCGAAACAAAGTCATCTGAAAAAAATGACACGTATTTAGCTAAATTTGACTGATTCATGTCGGTCAGTCATAACGTCGTCGAATTATGCAAAATCGGTCAAATTTAGCTAAATTTGACCGAATATTTTTGACCAGCTAAATTTTGAAATTTGAAATTTGGAAATTTTGAAATTTGAATTTTTTTTAATTTGCCGCCTAAGATTTAATAAATTTGACCGCATTCGATCAAATTTATAAATTTGACCGTTGTCGATAACATTTCAAATTTGACCATTTCTGGTCAAATTTAAACCTGGACAGAATGTATTTTGCTACATTGTGGTATATTTTTTGTGCGAATTTCAATACTTTATTTAGTAAATTTAGATAATATTATCTTACTGATCAACATATATATCACATGATTCTCATAATTATATACCTTTTTAACAAACAAAAATAATTTCGTAATGAAATTCATGCTCATTAAGAATTTTTCTATTTACAGAAGAAATGTTACAAATTTAATATAAGTTTTTAATTGGATTTTGTAACTCTACTTTGTTCCTTATCAATTTGGACGGAAATTGTGACTTGAGATTTTTGGTCACCGAAGTTGATTCTCGGTCGCCGGAGTTGCTTCAGTTGCCGGAATTCCTCCGAAATTACCATTCCACGGGTTAATTTTCTTGGTGATATTCTAGTACAAATCATGTTATTGTAGATAGAGATTGAGTATGTATGAATATATATATATATATATATATATATATATATATATATATATATATATATATATATATGGTTATGAATGTGTATGTAAAAGAGGGGGAGATGGAGTCATGGAGATGGGGAGGGGGAGATGAAGATGTGGAGGGGGAGAGGGGGAGATTTGAAGAATGGGGAGTGTATTTGGGTTATAATGTGTGTTTGTATGTATATATATGATAAGGATATGTTGTGATGATTTTAGACCGTTGGATTGTTGTGTTGGTATGTTAAATAAGGACCATTAGATGTGTTTCACGCGGATTGCTGACATGGCAATAAATTTGACCGCTAGCAGCCAAATTTAGCTAAATGTGACCGCTGGCAGTCAAATTTATAGTCGGTCAAATTTAACTTTTAGCGGCAAATTTCCCTCACAAAATAATTCGAATTATTTGAATGCAAATTTGACCGCCGATGGTCGAAAATGTAAATTTGACCGAAATCGGTCAAATAAATTTAATAGATTAATTTTAAAAAAGCAAAATAAATATATAATCATTTTATTAAATTATTAAAAAAAAGGTGCTAAATTCAAATAATATTATCTGAACATCCGTACGGTTGGATCGTTGAAAAAATTATTTTAATAATTTATTTTGTTAATCAGGAATGAATCTCATTTTAAGAAGTAGTTCTTCTTACTGGATTTTTCTTATAAAGTCATGCAAGTCAAATTTCAAATCTTTTAAAAAAATAATCCCATGACTAAAATCAATATATCTTAACATTCGTACGGTTGGATCGTTGAAAAACTTATTTTTATAATTTATTTTGTTAATCAGGAATGAATCTCATTTTATGGAGTGATAGTTCTCACTGGATTTTTCTTATAAAGTAATGCAAGTCAAATTTCAAATATTTTTAAAAAAAATCACATGACTAAAATCAATATATCTTAACATCCGTACGATTGGAGCGTTGAAAAAATTATTTTAATAATTTATTTTGTTAATTAGGAGTGAATCTCATTTTAATGAGTAGTATTTCTTACTAGATTTTTCTTATAAAGTCAAGCAAGTCAATTTTTAAATCTTTTAATTATTTTTTCACATGACTAAAAATCAAAATATTTTAACATCCGTACGGTTGGATCATTGAAAAAATCATATAAAAAAATTATTTTGTTAATCAGGAATGAATCTCATTTTAATGAGTAGTATTTCTTACTAGATTTTTCTTATAAAGTCATGCAAGTCAAGTTTCAAATCTTTCAAATATTTTTTCACATGACTAAAATCAATATATCTTAGCATCTGTACGGTTGGATCGTTGAAAAAATCATTTAAAAATTTGTTTTTTTTTTTGAAACCATTTAAAAATTTGTTTTATTAATCAAAAATGAATCTCATTTTAAGGGGAAGTGCTTCTTACTAGATTTTTCTTATAAAGTCATGCAGGTCAAATTTCAAATATTTTAACTATTTTTTCACATGACTAAAATCAATATATCTTAGGATCCGTATGGTTGGATTGTTAATAAAATTATTCTAAAAAATTATTTTATTAATCAGGAATAAATCTCATTTTAGGAAGTAGCACTTCTTACCGATTTTTCTTATAAAATCAATATATGTTAATATCCGTATGGTTGGATCATTGATAAAATTATTTGACAAAAATTATTTTATTAATTAGGAATGAATGGCATTTTAAGGAGTAGTCAAATTTTGCAAGGATAAATTTGACTGCCAGCGGTCAAATTTATAAATTTGACCGAAATTAGTCAATTATTATTCGAAATTTTTCCACCCCTTCAAGCGGGAAATTTTGCCGCCCAAAGTTAAATTTGACCGACTTCAGTTTTGACCCAAGGCAGTAAAAAATAATGACGTCAGCCCTAATTTTTTTTGGAGGGAACTTCCCCTCCTATTTTTTGAGGGACCCACATACTAAATATGACCGAATAAATTTGACCGGTGCTAAATTTGACCGGTTTTGGTCAAATATGAAAGCGGCCAAAAATAGTCGGTCAATTTTAACCTTGACTTGATATCATACGAATTTGACTGCTAGCGGTCTAAAATAAGCCGGTCAAAAATAATCGGTCAAAAATACCCGGATATTCTTGTAGTGTATATGCTGCATATAAATTTGTGTTAATTATGTTTTATTTTTATCAGTATGTTATGTATCAAGATAATTCCCTCAAATATATTTTCAAATTGTAAATTGCGTGTTTTTATCCGAGGTCTGATTTATTCACAAATAAGTTACCAATAACAACATGACATCTAATGATTTGAGAAGGTTTTTTTTTTGAATTTCTAGCATTTCTCTGATTTTAATTAAAGTCCATTAGTAAGAGTGGAGCATACTCGTCTCGAGAATGCATTCTAGGTCCTCCGCCAAAAGATACAAAAGTGAGTGGAGCAATCCCATTTCCTCCAAATCTCAACGGACCAAAAGAGAATATTGCGGGTAATATCATACTAACCAGGACCTGACTAGTTTGTTCTCATTCGGTGGCCTTCCTCTCCCCGGGGAAAACTTTACATTCTAGCATTTATTCTTTGGTTTCGCAGAATAAGAAGATTGAAAATGAGTGATATGGGAAGAATTAGTAATGGGGAAGTGTACAATTCTTGATGATCTCTGTTGCATTCATATCTGGATACATAATTTTCTTGATTTATCAACTGAAACATGCACTGGGATTCAGCTAAGCAAATGGCGACATAAAAGCTGATCCAACTAGCCACTAAATGAGTTGAACACAAATGTAAAGGTGTTTTATTACATACTGTACAGTAATAAATTTTACGCAAATGGTGATATAAAAGCTGATCCAACTAGCCACTAAATGAGGTGAACACAAATGTAAAGGTGTTTTATTACATACTGTATAGTAATAAATTTTACAGAGATCAGAACTCAATCTGCATGAGCCCCTGGGTCGTAAAATAAATACAAATATCAAATCACAGGGAACCACTACATAATAAGTTTGTCGAAGTATAGGGCTAGTTATGTTTGGTGAGGAATGAGGCGAACCCGAAGACCTTCTGTTGGGACAGGGAAGGCATGGAAGACTATTTTTTTTTGGGGATTTAGTTTCTCCAATTTGAATCTGGTTACAACGTTGTACATAAACACTAGTATTTCAAGTCGAGCATACTCTTTCCCTCGACAAATTCTAGGTCCTCCCCCAAAAGGTACAAAAGTTATGGAGCAGGTCCGCTCCCTTGAAATCTTGAAGGATCAAATGTTTCTGGATCCGCAAAGTATTTTGGATTCTTGTGTGTTGTATGCGCCATCCAGAATGTCTACAAACAAGCCATAGTATTAGATTAAATCTGATTCACAAAATTTGGTAGTCAAGTTAGGAGTCTTTTATAAGTTCAGCTGTAATTATATACCTTCCATCCTTTGGGAATGGTAAAACCAGCAAAGGTAAAATCAGTGACTGCGTCTCTTAATGCACCTTGGTTTGAGAATATCATGCATGAAACTACGCTTGAGAGCTGAAACTTCCTTTAAAGAAGTACGTCTCGACAAACTCAGGGAAAAGCAAGGCCTCTTTCATGGACTGTGGCTGTTGACTATAATCTCTAATCTATTTGGTTTATCTCTTGGAAATTCAAATACATGAATGAAGCTGTTCATGCATCTTATTTAATAGCCTTGTATTTTGGGAGGTTCAGAAATCTGTTCAATTTCTATGTATTAATCTGCCTATATAAGCATATCTCTTTTACAAGTAATATATACATTATAATTCATGCCCATCTTCTTCTTATTTAGATCCTCTCAAAACATTCACAAACATATAAAATCACAACAAATTGGTATCAGAGCTTAGGTGAAGGAGAAGCATGGCTGGAGGTACATCACATACACAGACTCCCATCCCACAACTCACAAAGCTCAACTATGACACTTGGAGCATAAAAATGAAGACTTGGTTAAAGGCTGAAGAAACTTGGGAGATGGTCAGAGATGGTTTCACAGAACCTGAAAATCTGGGAGCTTTGTCACAAGCTCAACAAAATAAAGTAAAGGATGAAAGAAAGAGAGACAACCGAGCTCTAAGTGCTTTGCAGAATGCAGTAGAAGATTCAATTTTTGAGAAGATTGCAGGAGCTGAAACATCCAAGGAGGCTTGGGACATCTTGTTTAAGACATTCAAGGGGGCAGACAGGGTGAAGCAAGTGCGTTTACAAACACTCAGAGGTGAAATGGAATCTATGAAAATGAAGGAGACAGAAAGTGTTTCAGATTACATCACAAGGGTGGAAAAGGTAACAAATCAACTAAAGAGCAATGGAGAGGAGATGACTGAAGCAAGAATAGTAGAGAAGATCCTTAGATCTTTGACAGACAAATTTGAAAATATTGTCTGTGCAATTGAGGAGTCAAAAAATCTTTCAGAGATGAAGGTAGATGATTTAGTTGGAAGCCTTGAAGCTCATGAACAGCGGAAGAAGTTAAAGGAAAAGGAGCCAATTGCAGAAGCTTTGCAAGTGAAGGTCGAAGATAAAGAAAAGATGTTGTATACACAACAGTATAAAGGAAATCGAGGATGAGGCCGAGGAGGCAGAAATTTTAATAGCTATGGAAGGGGCAATGGACGCGGCATGTACAGACCAGAACATAAAGCACCAATGGTCCAAAATAATTATCGAGGCCAAGGTGGTCGTGGAAGAGGTAGATCAGGAAGAACAACTCAAGGAAAAGAGTGTTATACATGTGGCAAATTTGGGCACATCTCAAAGGAGTGCTGGCATAATAAGAAGAATGAAGAATGTAAAAATCTGGTGACAAAGCAAGAGGAAGAAATTTTGCTGTTGACCGCAAAGAAAGGAGTGACTCCAGATGACGAGTCAACATGGTACATGGATACAGGTGCAAGTAATCATATGAGTGGGCACCATCATTTGTTTCAAAGTCTAAAAGAAGTAGCATGTGGGAGTGTTTCATTTGGAGATGCATCAAAAGTTCAGGTGATGGGAAAAGGCAGAATAGGCTTTCTACAGAAGAATGGAAAAACTGGAGCAATAGAGGATGTATACTATGTTCCAGATATTAAAGTTAATATTTTAAGTGTTGGACAGTTGTTACAAAAGGGATACGAAATTCATACAAAGGGGCAGCAGATGCAATTAAGAAACAAAATTGGTAGGGTGATCTTAAGTTCTGAGATGGAAAGCAATAGAATGTTCAAGGTGAACATGGAATATTCACAAGAAAAGTGTTTACAAATTAAAGAAGGCGAGGCATCTTTGTGGCACAAGAGATTCGGACATCTTAACTATGGAACTTTGAATTTGATGGCAAAAAATCACATGATACATGGACTACCTGATATTGTATTTGATAGTGAGTTCTGCGAAAGCTGCACATATGGAAAACAAGGGAGAAACTCTTTCCAAAAGGGAACAACATACAGAACAAGAGAGCCACTCAATCTGGTACATTCAGACATATGTGGACCCATTACACCTGGATCCTTCAGTGGCAAAAGGTACTTTATCACTTTCATAGATGATTTCTCTCGACGTACTTGGGTATATTTTTTGAATAAAAAATCAGAAGCTTTTGAAGTATTTAGAAGATTTAAATTCATGGTAGAGAAAATGTCTGGATGTCATATTAAAGCTTTGAGATCAGATAATGGTGGCGAGTTCACTTCCAAAGAATTCAATTCATTTTGTGAGGAACATGGAATTAGAAGATTCTTGACGGCGCCATATTCTCCTCAGCAAAACGGAATTGCAGAGAGAAAAAATAGAACCATCATGGATATGGTTAGATCTATGTTGAAAAACAAGGAAATGCCAGTGGAGTTTTGGGCAGAGGCAGTGCAATGCGCTGTTTATATTCAAAATAGATGTATACATTCGAGGCTTGGAAATAAAACACCACAAGAAATGTGGAATGGAAGGAAACCAACCGCACAACACATGAAGGTGTTTGGCAGTATAGCTTATATGCATGTACCTGATCAGAAAAGAAGCAAACTTGACGATAAAAGTAAGAAATTGGTGTTCATCGGATATGATCAGAAGACAAAAGGATACAAGCTTTTTGATCCAGATCAAAATAAGGTTGTAGTCAGCAGGGACGTTCTTATAAATGAGGCAGACTTATGGGATTGGAAGAAGACAACAAACACTGCAGAAAATTTGAAATCAGAAAAGGCGTCTGCTTCATTCCAAAGAGGGTCAATCTCTTCCAATACAGAAACAGATGAGACAACAAATTCAGATGCAGTTAGAGAAGAGGATACATCATCTGATGAAGAAGAAGAGAATCAAAAAATGAGAAGTCTGCAAGATATCTATGATGAGACTAATGAAGTGCAGCTAATATGTTTTATGGCGGATGCAGAAAATTTAAGCTTTGAAGAAGCTGTACAAGAAGAAAGTTGGAAAAATGCTATGGATGAAGAGATTAAAGCAATAGAAAGGAACATGACTTGGGAGCTTGTTGATTTGCCAGAAGGTCACAAACCTTTAGATGTGAAGTGGGTTTATAAAAAGAAGAAGAATGGAGCAATAAAAAAACATAAGGCATGTTTAGTAGTGAAAGGCTACAAACAAAAGGCAGGGATAGATTATGACGAAGTATTTGCTCCCGTAGCAAGGATGGAAAGCATCAGACTACTTATTTCACAAGCTGCTCAATATAATTGGCCTATTTACCAGATGGACGTAAAATCGGCGTTTCTAAACGGAATTCTTGAAGAGCAGGTGTACGTCAAACAACCACCAGGTTATAAAAAAGCTGGAGAAGAAAGGAAAGTCCTAAAGTTAAAGAAAGCACTATACGGCTTAAAACAAGCGCCACGGACTTGGAATTTCAGAATAGATGGATACCTCAAGAGAAAGGGATTTAAACAATGTCCTTATGAGCATTCAGTTTATGTAAAGAAGGTTGAAGGTAAAATTTTAATTGTTGCTTTATACGTCGATGACTTGATTTTTATGGGTAATTGTCAAAAGCTTATTGATGAGTTCAAAAAGGATATGACACTTGAATTTGAGATGACAGACCTTGGTCTGTTAAAATATTTTTTGGGTTTGGAGATAAAACAGACTGCATCAGGCATATTTTTGTCTCAAGAAAGGTATGCAGATGATATTCTAAGGAAATTCAGGATGGAGAATTGTAAACCAGTTTCTACACCAATAAGTGGTCATATCTTGAGTTCCGGATATCAGATTTAGACGATCTTACAGGCCACTTGAAGCCCTTGAGATTAAGTGGTCCAAGAAGCAATGTCCAAATGGAAAAGCCCGAAAACAGAGGAGCAAATGCAGTTACGAATTTTGAGAGAGAATCCTTGTTGGTTTTGGAGTTCTATTTTGTATATTGATTTTAAATATTAGAAAGACTTTGATTGTAGAAATAGGATCAAATTTTATTATTAGAGGATTATTATTAATATAGAAGATTACCATTAGAATAGAGGGGAGATACTTACGCTACTTTTACAGAGGGTTACGTTTTTCTTCCTCATCTCTTCACACTTTGTTCTAGGCATTACTTTCTCCATTAATATAAGTTTGAGGTATTCCCTTTTCATCTCTTGTTTTACTTGTTAATGTTTTATATGGCTCTCTTTATTATTTTTGTTGCTTTTAATTCTGCTACTATGTGTGAGTAGTTTCATTCTAGGACAGAAGGGAAGCCATGTTTGCACTATTATAATGCTTTATTTTCATTAATGTTTTAATGGGTAATGTGTAATTTTAGTCTATATGTCTTGATGTATCTATGTTATTGGCCAATATCATAGATTGACTGCATGCAAATAGGAGTACAAGATCGAGAGATGTACTTACTAGAGGCACACATAAGATTAGCGGGACTGAAATTGAGTGCGAGGGTATCAATGGATTCCTCAGAGCGTTAATGATTGAGAGAAATTTAACAACCGCTCTAATTACATGACTCATTGAATTGTTATATGCAGATTTATAGTTTTGGTGTAAACATGCGGTGGACCTGAATTGTCCTAGACTTTAGTTAATTTATATAAATCAATTTTACATTTCATTCTTTAGTTAGTAAAAATCTTCAATATTCATTTGTCTTGTGGAACAATTTGTAATAATCAGATTAAGGTTCTTGAAACTTGTCTCCCTGTGGATTCGACCCGTACTTGCTAGTATCTGTTTACAACAGGCACCGTGCACTTGGGGTAGATATTATTTTACACATCAGTAATGCACATATAAAGGCTAAATTGAACTGTCTATACAAAGATGCGACTAAACCCAGATTTGAAACATACTTCAAATACACGTGAAACTCGGATATTCCCCGTTATTGGTCAACAACAACGTAAATACTAATTAATGGCTCAATTTTTCAACATTACCAGTTTCACAAGGCCACAATGTGGACATGGGACTCCATTGCCTCATATCACTCACCAGACATGTAGATTAAAAACAAAAATCATATGTCACAATCACCTAGGCAGTAACTTTTGCAAACCTTTCCCTCATTACTACAATTTTGTTAAAACAAACATTGATCACACAACAAAAGAAGGAACCTATGGACTGATGATGGAGGATGTTGCTATAAAACATAATGGTTAAGGATTGTGAATTAGAATAAAGATTGTCCCCGTAAGTTCAATATTCAATACATAAACAACTAGAGAAGTAGTAAAGGTCAGAGAAAAATAAACATTCTCAACGGAAGTGTGGAATTTTGCACACAAAAGATCAAGATTTATGCCATCATGTGCTAGCACGATATTATATAGCTTCATAATGTTGAGTGGATTCAAACCAAGTCCCACATTGGAAAGATAAAGAAGATTTTTCTTGAATATAAGCAGCCACAAAATCCATTAGTACGAGGCCTTTTGGGAGGAGCCCGAAAACAAATCCGTGCGGGTTTGGCCACAGCCCTAGTTGGTTCAAGCAATTATAATCCCGCACAAACTACATTATTTTCCCGAAAATTAGAGGATTATAATTCCATTCAATTATATTGCAATCTCTATTCAATACATTTCTATTGGTGTGCCATAAAAACGGCTTGTTTATATGCATTTAATAGTCTTCTCTATATTTATGTAAAGGATGTTCTTCAGAGGATGACGTGGCATTTCTCAAGCCTCCCCATCTAATTTTCCTATTATTCTAGCGCTTCCATATTTTATTCAGTTTTACATGTAACTAAAATTAAGTAACTCTTTATTTTTCAATCTTATTGATTGTGATCAGGTACAACTTTTTGCTTTCTAGGCCATAATATATATATATATATATATATATATATATATATATATATATATATATATATATATATATATATATATAGAGTTTTACTCCAATAGAAACCTCCTTATCCTAGAAACTAAAAACCAAACTGAAATATCACTAAATCCTAAAGCAAATACCACTGAATTTTTAAACAACCCCATCTCCACCTCCATCTTCATCAAACCCACCTCCATCTTCACCAACCCCACCTCCACTACCACCACCTCCGTCGTCGCCTCCTTCATAACCACTACCACCTCTATGCCGCCCACCCCCTCCATAACCACCACCTCCATCTCCATCTCCACCTCCACCTCCATTATTTCTTTAACAACACAACCTCCACACCTCCATCTTCACCAGGCCCATCTTAATCGCCGCTTCAACCTCCTTCAGATTCGTTCATACTTCTTTCTCCACCTCGACTCAACTTCAAAGGCGGAGCCGCCACTATTCCGGCAACGCTCCAACCCCCTACTTCAAGCCGCCCAAACCTCCGCTACAATCATCTTTCCTCCATCTCCACCTTCACCTCCACCATCTCCACCACTATCACCACCATCTGAATCGAAAACATGAACAGATCTGGAGATTCTAAGCTGGTTAATATCTGGAGATTGAGTTTTCACTAAATTCTGCAGCACAGATCACTAAATCCTAAAGAGATAATCACTAAATTGTACTGAGAATATCACTAACTTGTATTGGTTTCTAGTTTTTATTTTAAAATTGGTTTCTATTTGATCATGAGCCTATATATATATATATATATATATATATATATACTCCCTCCGTCCCTCCCATTTCTTATCGAATGGGTTGGGCACGGAGGTTAAGAAATATGAATAAAGTAGTGGAAAAGAGAAAGAAAAGTGGGTGAAGTGGTGGGACCCATTGATTTTTAATGTATAAAAAGAAAATAGTGGAGTAAAAGTAGTGTGAAAAGGAAAGAAAAGTGGAGAAGTGGTGGGACCCATTGACTATTTTTGGTAAGTTTTAAAATGTAAAGAATTGGATGGGACACCCAAAAAGGAAAGTGTAAAGAAATGGAAGGGACGGAGGGAGTATATATATATATATATATATAGACACACACACACACACACACTACAAACTTCTCTTAGAATAAAAACTAAAAACCAAAATAAAAAACTTATAAATCACATTGAAACATATCAAATATTGTACAGAAATTGAGTGTTGGGAGATGAAGCAAAATAGAGTGAAGTCGGATTTCAAAAAAAAAAAGTTAACCGATTGACGGGAAAAATCAAATTAAAAACGGTGGGATTCTGTGAAATCATGTGTGAGAGGGTACAGGTTTATGGAGTGTGGTGAATTATAGGGGGGCCATTAGATTATATTGATCTAATGGCTTATATTAGTTTGTAGTTTGTATTTTACTTTTGGTCTGTATTTGAACACTAGCTTGTATATCTATTTCAAGTATGAACCTTAATGAGGCTTGCGCTTTAGCGTGTTCGTGTGTACTTTTGACATGAATCCAACTGCATTCTCGAGTTTGTATCAATTAGATAAGGATGCACCACTTCTCTTTCCTGTTTTAATCTTCAAACTCATTACATAGACACTAGACTTGCTGCCTATGTCAATGTGCCCTTCTTATAGTATCAGACTTCTTTTATGCAGTCACAGTCATTCCATACGTCTTTTATCTGAACTTAATTGCATAAGTTCTGGAAATCTGTAGCTTTGTATTCTTGTAAATTTTTGAATCACGTATATTTTTGCATTAGGACAGGGACATTCTCAAGCCTTTTTAGCGCATCAGATCAAGCTTCGAAACTAGAATTTATGCAAAACAAAAATATAGAAGGAACAGTATTTCAAAGGTATGTGAATTCTTGTCTGCCAAGTAATATTTTTTTCTTTAAGTATTTTCATATTTGCAAGAGAATTGTCTGGCTGTATCTTATATGCATATAGTGTGATAAGTGGCTATGTACTGAAGCTATGAATCAATTGTTTGTTTACATGTGTTTGAAGATTTTCTCCAAATTCGCTCAGAAAGCCAAGGACTGATTGTTCAGCAATGCAAAACCAAAAGGTGAGTCATGCAAATTCGCAAGTGATTAAGTTATCTTATGATCATTTGGCTTTAACTTGGTGGGTTCCCCTATCCTCTTGTCAAGTAAGTGGTACTTCATTTTTTTAATCCTGTAATATGTATAGTTGCATCACCTCAGTTTATGTATGTATTATATAACCACCCATCTTAGCAACATTAAATTAGCCTATTAATGCTTTATGTGGGCTTATTCTCAACAGTTTTTGATTGAAAGAGTTAAGCTGCCTTGACTAAATGACAACGCTTTTTTATATATTCCGTATATGGATTCATGAGCGACGTTTGTAGCCATAGATAACTTTTTCTGTTAGTATAGTTTTTGTTTCGACATATTTGAATTTTATGACAATATATATGACTTATCTAACATCATACATTCTATTATAGTATGGCATATCACCAGAAAAGTTTCAAGGCAATGCAGATCTACATAGTTTCTTCGAGATACTCTCAACTAATGCTGATCAAAATATTTTTCTCTATATTTTTCTCAAGTAATTTAAATATGGGATTTTCTATGGTATGCCCAAGGGCACACAATAGTCCCTAACTCCAATAAAAATAGCCCCTTTCGATTGGTGGATGAATAATAAATGATAATGGGCCCCCTGCATTCACATCAACTCCACCAATCAGAATAAACCATTTTTATAGAATTCAATGATTATTGTGTGCCCTTGGGCACACATTAGAAAGACCGTTTAAATATTTGTTTATATTCAAGGCCACACAATAGCTTAATTAGGTGAATTTGAGATCCATGAAGATTTGTTTTTTTTATTCACCAACTAATTATGAGGTAGAATATATATGGCCATTACGAGTGCTTCTGTTAGGTATAAGATTATAGCTTTTCATAAAATTTAAAGTTCTTTATATACTGTGCAAATTAATGTGAATGAGATTTAATGATGTGGTACAAAGGTCGAAACCGTGATAAAACCTATCCACCCATAGGGAAGACACACAAATAAATCTCAACAAATATTTTATATTAGTCCAAGTATTGGGCTTCCAGAGCCTTCTATATTGCTTCTGAGTAGTTTCTTTGGGCTTCTTGGCATGCTAGCAGCTGTGGCCGAAAGGGGTTAGGGATGCTAGATCCCCCTCAACTCGAAAAAACAATATATTTTTTTTAGCCCCGCTGAATTATTGATGTCAATATACTCCCTCCGTCCCATAATAAACGTATCCTTTTTTAAGTTTTTTCACGCATTTCCAAACTTATATAAAACATACTTGTAGATATTATTTTTTCGTGTTTTTTTGTTTTGTATAAAAATAGGATGTTCAAATTTTAATACAAAATAAAAAATACGAGAAAATAATGTCTACAAGTATATATGCTTTTTATAAGATTGGAAATGCGTGAAAAAAATTTGAAAAAAAAAAGAGGACGTTTATTATGGGACGGAGGGTGTAATTTTTTTTAGCCCCCGCTTAATTATAAATATCATAGAGAGGAACTTACTTTCAAAATTTCAAGGTATGATATTTTAATTGATTCTTTGATAAATTGTTATTCTTTATTTTTTTTTTTAATCTGCTGTGATTTTGTATAAAGAGATTGTTAATTGGGGGTTCCGGATTTTTCAACAATTAGCTAGAGTTTGAACTTTGAACAATTGAGTGGTACATAATTGGATGAACCGCTATTTGATGTATATAATGTGGGGTTCCGCTCTTTGATGAACATAATTTGATGTTAGGGCTTGTGATGGTTAAACCGAGCACATTGGTTCATTATTCTTGAAGAAAACGAATACACCTTTAACTTAAGCGATATAAGAAAGGAAGATAACTTGACACTCTCTTGATTGAAATTGTTTTAGAAACGTAATTTATTAAAACATAATAAGAAAAGAAAGGAGTTGGGTAGATGATAAAGATGAAAGAATCGGATTCGCGAGGATTCGTACCCGATTCACGAGAACTATCGTATTATGTACCCGATCACATACCTCGTACCCGAACACTGGTGAACCATACAACACTATACCCCCTAAATTTTAGTACTGGTTCCGCCACTGGCTAGCAGTACTTTATCATGGCTTTAAACTAATCCAGAGGTACCTCCCTTCCACTGGCACACCGTTCACAATGTCGAAAGACTCATACCTGACATATAGTTTCACAAGAGTTTCCTTTGTTTGGTAAAAAGCAGGCAAAGACGGTGGAAGAACCCAATTTAGATGTACCCAACCTAAGAAACCTAATTCAAACAAAAACTTTATCACAAACTTAAATTTAACCTCCGAAGTTCCGGTGGCAATATGGTTGTAAAACCATTAAACCAATCCAAACAAAACCATGTGAATTTGGATCAATATGAAATCACATTTAGGGAAATGAATTTGGTTGGTTTCTAGTGTCACATTTCTCATAGAATATGGATCTAACTACATTTGTCTCTCTCTTTTAAGTTTCTTAATGAATCACTATTGTGTTTTTTTTCCTTCATCTTTTTGCTTATCGTTTTACTGAAATTATTATTTTATCAAATTTAAATTACGATTTTCTATATTTAAATTTTAGTTTCACTAAACATGTTATTGTTATATTTACTATTTATTTTATTGTCACTTTAGTGTATTCATTTTTATTCATTATATAATACTTATTTTTACTTTTTAAACTAGTTTACCCATAATTTAAACTAAAACCATAACCACATTTATTAACATATGGTTTGAAAATGATTTTGGTTCATTTATCCAAACCGGATCCATCTTATGAGAACCAAAACCAAACCAATTACACATTTTGCCACCTCTCTCTCTCTCTATATATATATAAGTTACATACCTTTTGTTTTCCAGACCATTATATATATCAGTTACATACATTTTGCTTTACCGGTCATAATATATATATATATATATATATAACACATTTCAAGTATGAAAAGCGCATTAGAATGCAAGTCCTCGTGAAAAAGTGAATGACTTCGTTATTATTGATATGGATGGATGATCATAGGCTCATCATATGTTCCTCAACTATTCTTGTGCTTGTCTTCATCAGGTGTTCGAGTACTTTGCATCGTAATTCGTACAGATCCCCTGATGGTAAAGTGTTTACGACACCAGCTGACCGTGAGAGTGGAAAGGGATTCAATGGTCGAAGATACTGTTTGAGCTAGGTTGGACATGATGATTTGGATTTACCTCAGACTTCAAAGTCCCGACTTGGAATCCAAAAGTGAAGATTGTGTGTTTATAGTTGTAACCAATTAGAAATTTACAAATTGATTTTTTCTTAACCTATCAATCATGGTTCACGTATGAAAAGGGGTTCGTCTCCTAATTAGAATTATTCATTAAGTATTTTTATTAAAATCATTTGAACCTACTTCTTTGATAACTATTTTCACATTTATGTGTTATCTTTCTAAACAAAAGTTCTTCATATGCAATTGTTGGATTAGAGTGCTTTGCAGTGGTTTTTGGTGCCATATGCAGAGCAATCCGATGTGCTATGATTCTCTATTTTAAGATGTTGTCGTCCGCAAAGGGAGGCATGGTCTTATATGCAAAATCTGTTATGCTGCAATAGTATGTGTTGTGTTAAAATGGATTTTGCTGGTATGTGTTTAGTGCCTCGGCTGGGATCACGTTCTGGTTTGCAGACGTGGCTGGAATTTGCTGTCAGATTTTCCGCGATCCTATGGTTACGTTATTATTTCTGGTGAACAGATCTGCTGTCTTTTGGATCTTTTTGTGATGCAAATGGTGCTTCAAAATTTTGATCAGGCCTGGGGGATGGCTGTGAGGTTAGTGCATATTTATGTATATTTATTTCCTTATTTTTAGAATTATACGAGATGTCGCTCTCATTTATTCAAAAAATAAGTCAATTAAATTAAACCATAGCTAAATGTTTATTCACTCTCATGCTGAGAAAGCAACCTGCTGGAAACATCTGCATCAGAGTCTTTGGACTTGATCATGAAATAGTTAGTGGAAGGTAATGGTTCATTGCATGATGCAGAATCTGAAATTGCTTCTCTTAAAGAAAAAGTGGGATTACTGGAAATGTCAATAGGATCACAGAGAGATGATCTTCAGATTTCATAGCGTAGTCTTAATATCGCCAAGGAACAAATTTGAGAGATGATCTCTCAACTGTGAGCGTGATACTTTGAAGTATGAAAAAATCCAAGCTTTAAACAATGAGATGTTTAAAGAGATTCATCTAATGGATTGCATTAATAAATCCGAAGAAGAATGCTCTTAATGACAAAAGAAGTTAGCAGGTTGGTTAATGCACTTAAAGAAGCCAAGGATGAAGTATTTGCTACAAAGGAAGAAGAAGCTCGGCTCAAGAATACCCTAGAGGAAGCTGAATCTGAGATGCACTACTTAAAGGAAGTTACTGGGGAAGCAAAAGCTGAAAGCATGAAACTGCAGGAAAGTTTAACAGACAAAGAAAACGAACTACGGAGTGTTATTCAGGAGAATAATGAGCTTCAGAATACAGAATCAGCATCTCTACTAAAGGTCAAGGAATTGTCAAAGTTGAATAGCTCATGGCTCTCCATCTAATTTTCCTATTTTTCTGGCGCTTCTATGTTTTATTGATTTTTTCTTGTGATTAAATTAATTAACTCTTTATTTTCCCAGCTTATGAATTGTTATCAGCTACCGACCTTTTGCTTTTCGTGCCATAATATATATATATATATATGTATATATATATATATATATATATATATATATATATGATGCCATATATTTATTTCAAGTATGAAAAGTGCATTAGGCTCATTTCGTTGGAGCCGGAGTCGAGACAGGCTTCCGAGAAGTTTTGTATGATCGTGGGTGAAAAAAGCTTCTTGGTTAGAATGAGTTTAATTGTCAAAGATTTAAGTTAGACATGTGTTTCTTTTAGTAAGTGCTGAAGATTAGAGTTTGAGAGGAAGCTATATTTTCTTATATTCTAAAAACAAATACAAAATAAAAGGATTCAGAAATTATAGATCATACAAATCTTTTAAAATATTTTATATTTTCTCACTCGTGCGTAGCGCGTTTTTTCGACTAGTTGAGTAATATTGAGAAAATGATGTTGGATTGTGCATCACTTACTATTGTTCTCATATTCTATATTCTCTCCTGAGCATGACCCTAACAACAATACAACAAATTCAATGCAAAAAATTCAAAATTTTAGAATACCAGCAAAACTTCTTCTGACTTTAAAAAGCTCAAGATATGGAAAACAATTAAATAATTATTTCCCAAATACATCTTTTGGAAAGCAGAATTAAATTCAAAGGGCAATTAAGCCAGCTGTCAGAATTCAAACGACAATTAAACCAGATGTTCATGCATACAATTAAATAAATAACCTTACGCTTGAAAATCTAGTTGGTGATCAAACGTCAAGAACTGTCAAATACAGAGCCAGAAAACACAGGTTCCTCGAAAAATCAATAGCCAACTGACAAAGGTAAGAAAAAAGTCTTAGATGCACCCGTCCATGAGACTTATGAAATTAAGGACCATACAGTAGATAGTCTCCAATGAAACCGCCAGCAAGATCAGTGGCCCTAGGTCCAAAAGCTTTCTCAATTTCTGCCATCTTCTTCCTGCGAAGACTCTGCAAATCTTGCAATTTTGTTTTGGAATAATCAACACGAGCCTGCAGATCTTGTACATTAATTTTGGCACCAGCCCGCAGATCTTGTATATTTATTTTGGCATCGTCAACATGTGCTTGCAGGTGTTGTACTTCAGTTTTGGCCCCTTCAATACAACAGTCAATTCCATGAAGCTCGGGAATCAAGGGCTGAGAAAAGCAGAGATGTTCAATATAGTTCAAGCAGTTCACCATCCAACTTATGTCGAATCCGTGATTCTGCAAGTAAGCACATATATCCCTGTACCCATCAATCATCTCACAATCAACCTCAGTCAGAGATACTTTAGTCAAGTTATCAAGGGAGGTGCACAATAGGTTCAGATTCATTGCACTCAACATCTTGTTTTTTGTAGTAAAGTGCTCAAAGGTTTCCGGATACGTATGCATTATGCGATCAAGCAGGCATACAAACTCCGGGTTTACCTCGTGGCCCCGCCATAACCCAGAATCTTTATCCCCCTGGGAAGAGCTTGCCTGATCTTTTTTCGTCCGTTCTCGTGGAGAATCACAGCGTCTAATCCTGTCAGAATCTATTACTGGGTCTTCCATAACATGCTCTTCAGTGTTAACACTCAGATTTTGATGCTCCACCTCATTGACTGGAGCTGCCAAATGATCTTGTAGCAGAACATTTTGTTCGGTCATGGAAATTGCTACTCTTTCACAAAGCATGTTCTGTAAACAACCAAAAGATCAATTTATCTCAAGGCTCTCAACTGAAATAGAGATGGTTATTATATGTACATTTAGTTTTAACTAAAACCCTATAACTAGAGATTAGTACATTAAACGTTATAGCCATTGCTGCTGTGCATGATATATGTGATGTGTTTACAGATATTAGTTTAAACTAAAAAAAGGTAAATCAACGTGTGACCTCAAATTTTTTGTCACCTTATTTTTGGGTCTTCTTCGTTTTTCTCAATTAGTTCATCGAACAATATCGACTTAGATCAAATCCAAAATGTTCTAAGAAGTGCTGTATAAATATATTAAAAAATAGTGTCCAATTGATTTAGGACATTATCTTGGTATATGATTGTGTTATATAATTAAAATAACAATATATTTGTAGTATTATTGGAGCAAAGGGTAAAGACGAGAGGAGAGAGATATGTTGAATGCAGGGAAACTGATGTTTTATTAATAAAAATTATTTAGGACATGCATATATAGTGGTGCCTTGAGAATAATGCACATGTTGTATGTCCCATATTTTAGGGAATCACAAGGCCATTAGTGGAGCACTGATTTGTTACAAATCCCTTAAATTTTGACTTGGTACATTATTTTCGAATATTGTTGAACTTGCTCTTAAACATATAAATGCCTACATTTAAGATCTAAATCATCAGATTTAGAATTATAATTCAGTCTTTCTTTTGATTTGGACAACACCATTGAGCAAGTTGACATGTCTCCAATAGTTGCTTTATAATAAATATACTAGTTGTTTTATAATATAGAAAAAGTAAACTAGCTTATACACTCAAATTTCTAGTTCCCATGTCTAATCTAGCAAATAATCCTTAACACCCGCCAAACCCAGCCCTTCAAGTAAGGACAACATTAGTTTGAGTTTTAATTTAAATTGCCCATACATTTAGTTTTAATCTAATTTAGTCAATTATGTATCAAAGTTCACACTAATATAAGATCTATTCAAAGAATTTAATGATTTTTTGGATCATGGGAATCAATCTCTGTTTATTAGAGTCTCATTCCCAATATCAATAACTGGGTTAAAATCCCATAATCGAGACAACACCTTGGTGTTTATTTGTGAAAATAGTAGAGTCTAACTTGACAATCGGCCAAAATACATTAAAAAAAAAGGATGTATATTTTTGGTTGCAAACTAACAAATGCTAGCCTCTAATATAATTCTAATCTATTGATCTAGATCTCGGATCCTTAACAACCCAAATAGACAAGTGTTCTTAGAAATCGAAGTTATGTAATTCATCTCCTAAACAACCAACTTTCACAAAATATATTTTGCAGGTAGCAGATTGATATGCACCCTGGGATACAAATTTTTCATATACGAATTTTTAGAAAAAATAAATATAATGAATTCTCAAATACTATGTATTTATCAAGTGTATAATATGCAAAGCACAAAAATAATCGATGTGTCCATATCGAGTTCTATAAAATGAGGGAGGTATTTCCACAGAAACTAAATGATATTCAACCGGTATTTTAAAGCAATATACAGTGGCATAAGATAAAGATAATGTCTGAATAAACCAAATATAAATAGATTTTCAACTACATTATATTAGTTTAGAAGCAAATAAATATTATTAGTTATGAAGAATTATGACATTCAATTGACTAACATTAGGAACTCAATTAAATATTCTATATTTCAATAAATGGGTTCTATAATTATATGTAGTAATCATCCTTTGGATGTTTAGATGTATTACCACGATTCTCAGCTTGATTTCTTTTGATTTAAAATAAATATAAACTTTGATGCAGATAATAAGAAATATTAAAAAGATAGTAATACTAACTTATGCAAATTGCTTATATCATTCAAATACTTTCACAATGTTGAGGGCATATGGCAGTGCATCCTCACGTTAACAAGTTGCTACCTCTTCAATTATTGATGTGTACAAATACAAAAAAGAAAGTAGACTAGATTCTCAACTCATATCTACCTTGTCTACCTTCACCTTCCCCTTCCCTTGCCGTGTTTAAAAATTTGTTTTAATTTCATATCCATTTGCATGTATTTATAATAGAAGAAACTTTATTTCTATATCCTCAAGTTGTTCCTATAGCACAAATGCTACTACTAAAAAGACACGAATAATGAAAATATATACACAAACAACGGTTCGAAGATAGGGAACAAGGAATTCTAAAAAAATCTAGTGAAAATGAGGCAAACAAGGCCTCAAAGACAAGGAATAAAATATTTTGCGAAATGAAATGCGTGGAAGGAAGGTATTTAATCTTTGTCTTTGCCAAACCAAAACAGAGAACACAACCATCTATGTTATGAAGAATATAAGTTAACATAGTTGACATGTAGTGATTACTGTAAATTCAGAGTGGTCGATCAGTCTATGAGGGCGCAAGCCCACAGTGATGGAATAGGCACAAAATGGCACCAAATAGCAAAGTGAATTCTTCACATGTAGTAATGTATCAATTTATGTTAAGATGTAAGTATGATATATGTACACTGATATCAGCATCATGATGACAACACTAGGGTTCACAATAGAATACTTGGGGACCAAGTAGCTAGGTTATTTCTCTATGAGATCGACGACAACGTCTTCCCTCTTTGTAAGACTACAAATATATCAAATACACATCTCCAATGCATATTACTACCGTGTTATTCTCTTATTTCTCATTTCTAAACATTATCCCTCATTTGATCATGCAGCAAGAGTGAAGATGTATTATCCTCACCTATTATATGTTGTCCTAATTTGTACTATCACACTTCTACATCTTCATGTAACATATAATGAGTTTGTAGTATTCCTTATATCGTGGTCCACACAGTAATGGGTAATATAGGTAATTTGATATGAGCAGTGGTAGTCTACTTTGCCTAAGAGTTAAAAGCAGAAGGTTGTTATTCTGAATTCCCAGATTTAGCTGCTTACCTCTCTATCAAAGTTTAATACAGCCTTAATTCCTCGTACCTTCTCTCCAGTATTGTTGCTTTATTTGCTTTTTATCATTTATTCTTCATGGTATCTGAGTTGCAGATACTGTGAGCTGACTGGAGAGTGTTGAGAACAATGGCTAAATCTCTAAGTTACTTTGTTTAAAATCTCTGATAGAGGTCGGAGTTAACTTTTTTATACCTTGAATTCTCAATTTCAATGGCCACTAGTAGTAAATTCACATTCACAAATCTGTAGAACACTTACTCTTACACCCTTCGTATGGCCCTCTCTTGATTTCAGTAATCAAACTCCAAGGTGCAGGAGACTACAGATCTTGGAATAATCATTTGAGATATAATTATCCTCCAAACAAAAATTGGGTTTGTTAGATGGATCAGTTGTTGAAAGCACAGAGCATCAGGCTAAAGAAGCTCAATGGGATACATACAACAATATAGTAATCTCGTGATCCACAACGTCTTAGAAAACACAATATAGTAATCTCGTGATCCACAACGTCTTAGAAAGCACAGATCATCACTACAAGGTTTTTCATAAACTCTTATAGTGAGAGATGGAAACAACTTGAAAAACATTTCTCTTTAACAAACATTTCAAGAAAATACAAACTTACAATAAAGCTATATGCTTTAACAATATATATATATATATATATATATATATATATATATATATATATATTATACACACACACACAATGAGTATCAATGACTATTTTACTTAATTAAGTGGTCTATCAGAAGAAGTCAATTCAAATGAGTAATTTACCTGTTCTGAAAAATGTTACACCTAAATTAACTACATTCTTGCAAGTGAAAGCTGTTACCAATCTCATATAAAAAATTTGACCTTTCCGATTCTTGAAAGGTCTGAACAAAGTTTATGGTCCATAACATAGTCAACTTTTAATGTTTAACCCACTACCATCTATAGAAGTGACGTTTTCTGCCTTCTAATAAGAGGAATCTCAACGAGATGTTCTGAATACCATGTTAACTAGTGAAAATGATTATTCAGCCACTTATAATCGAGGGCCTCATCAACACAATGACAAACATGTGGTCCTATATATGGAGGCTAGAATCATCCCTGTGATGAGTGTTCGTTAGTTGTGGGATTCTCGAAATGGGATCAGTGGTACATGCCACCTGCCCAAAGAAAGCAAACACCAGCAGCAAAGTGGAATGACACCAAGATTAAATCTGGAGAGATGGCAAATGTAATTCAGATTATGAAGCTGAAGTAATGGTGACCTCACAAATTTTTAGCTACTCAAACAATACCTTAACCTTCCATAGATGATGATTTAGATTACAGTTAATCTGGAATGGTGCTTAGTGGTATATCTCGCAGCACCACTAATGAGTAGATCATGGACTCCAATACTACACATCACATGACCTTCTCCTTGCATCACATGATAAATTTCAAATGTCCTCCTGCTAGATATACCATTAATCTACCTACATGTGACACTAATCTCATTACTCACATCGGTGATATTCTCTTGCATAATGGCCTCCAGTTGCTAAATGTCCTAATGTTCCATACTTTACTCATAAATTGCTTTTTATACATAAGTTAGCTAAAGACAACATGTTTGACGTTATGTTTTACCCAACAAGATGCATGATTCTTGACTTTAAACCAAAAAATCCCAAAAGGATAGGTGAGCTCCAGGAAGGTTTATACTACTTATACACCTATTTCAAGAATATATAACCAAATACAACTATACATAAGTGCCTATCTGCTAACTCACCACCCATTGCTTCTAAATACTCGAAAATTGATTTTTTTTCAACCTTTGGAACGTAAGGTGTTGCCATTCTTCACAATATTTCATATGTCAAAACATATATCAAATACCAAACCCAAATCTGTGCTACATGTCCGATGTCGAAATTCACCAAACTACCATTCACTTTGAGAGATTCTCATCTAACTGAACAATTTGCACTCATAGACACTGACATTTGGGGACGTTACAAGATTATCACAAAAACAAAATTTTGGTACTTGTTGGGTCATCATCACCTCTCAGCCCATACCACACAACTTCAGCTATTTTATTTCCTCCCTCACTCAAGTTGTAGATCGCACATCTTTCCAAGTGGCAGAAAACACCAAAATTGGGTCAGTGAAATGAATACGAAGCTTAATGCCTTATAGACCAATAATACATGGAAAGTGATTACATTTCCTGTCGATAAAAAGGTCATATGTTGGAAATGGCCTTTTAAAACCAAATACAACCTGATGGCACCACTGAGAGGTATAAAATACTTGGCGACAAACAGGTGCATGGTGTGGATTTTTGGGAAAATTTTGCTCATGTGGAAAAAAGATCCACAGTGAGAGCTATGTATGTTGTTATTGCTATGATTGATTGCCTCGTTTATCAAATGGATGTCACCAATGCATTTCTGCATGGTGACTTAGAAGAAATAATCTACATGAAGTTGCCAAAAGGATATATATAGAGGTGTAAGTATCCAATTTTCTTTTGATCAACGGAAGTATCATCCTTAAGCTAACTATCATATTGTAGTCTGATAACTATGTTTAATACAGGCAGACTAGCTTTCTCTCCAACATCACGTCCATAACTGTTACACTAATTATTCTCTAAATACACCAGAGTCCTGCTTAAGGAGTATGGTATGCAAAATAAATCACCCCTCAAGTACCTATGGACCTATATTTGAAGTCAATTCCGGATAACGGAGATACCCTACCAAACCCTTGCAATTATTGAAGACTTTTCGAGAAGTTCATATATTCAGTAGTCACTAAGACTGACATCTCATTTCCAGTACATATCCTTACCCAGTAACTGCAATGCCATTCGTCAAAATATATGCAAGCAATGGACAAAGTTCTTAAGTACTTCAAAGGTAATCCAGCACCAAGGTATACCCCTGGCCTCATTTTTTGTTGTTCAACTCGTTGCCTATAATGATAGTGATTCGGAAAGTTGCCTTCTACTAGGAAATAAACTACTAGTTTTTGCACTATTCTTGGATATTCAACAATTTCATGGAAGACAAAGAAACAATAGGTTATTGCTAGATCAAGCACAATGTTGTTATACCCGACATGCATCTTTTATGTGTAAATTTAATATAGCCTCAGATCCATCTATATACATTGCAATTTGGTATCAAAGCGGATTATATTTATATGGAGAAAGTAGTAGTGGAGTGAATATAGAAATAGATAAGCCTAAGTTTTTCAAATAAAACTGTAGCCTATTTTGTTCTTCACATACTTCACTTTCTAAAAAAGAAACCAATTATATACGAGTGTTAAGGATAAACATGCCACTCACCTGGAAGAATCCAATCTACTCTTCATTCCAAGTCTAATTGTAGTACTGGTTTCCATATTCAATCTCAGCTTTCATGTTGGCTTTCTGGTATATATATCTGGTTTCATGGACTTCCCATCATTATGCAAAGAATCTGGTTTAAAAGAATCTGATTTCTACTATACTCAACTCTGACTGGTACCCTTTTTCCTGTCTTAATTAAACATGCCGAAAACCAAGAAAAATATCAATAAATGCTGACTAAATATAGGGTGATGAAATTTTTTGATGGATTGTCTAATGAGTATGACTCAACAAAGGAACAACTCAGTGGACAAATTTAATTTCCTACTATAGAGGATGTATATGGTCTCTTTCGGTTAGAGGAAAGTCATAATCAGAGTGCGTCCCCAACGGTCCCTTCTTATAGATCCGCACTTTTAACCAAAAATGTTTAGCAAGCAACCTGAGCTAGAAAAAGCTAAACAAATTCCGGTTATTAATTCACATCGGTGAAAGACCTATTGCTCTATATGACTATTGCAACAAGCTATACCACACTATCAAAAAATTTCTTTACCTTGCACCATCACGTAAAAATCAGGAGATGAGGTGGATGCAACTGAAGTGGCTATCAAGGTGCAAAGAGGCATAGGAAGAGGTATTTTTTAATACTGATCAAATTGTATCATTATGAGTCTTCACCTTCCTCATTGACAATGAAAAACTTACAGACTATAACAAGCTTCAGAACTCAACACTTTCCGCCAACTACTATCTGAACTAAACACCACTCCGCAAACACGCACGGCCAATCGGCTCATACAGGTACTTCTTGTCATACTACCTCCGATAAATGTCCCAATACATGAATTATTGATTCTGGAGCATCTACACGTATGACGAGAAATTCTGATACTAGTTCATGGACATGGCATTTCTGATTAATATCCGTTATCATTACTGTTATCTAGTGTGGTACATGTTTCGTCCTTAATTGTTCTGTCCTTGTCTGTAAACTTATTGTTCCCCGCGTTGCTGGAAATCTTAACTAACTATTTAGTAACTTTTTTTCCCTTCTCGTTGTGTGCTCAGGATATAGCGACAAGCAATAGACAAGGTCTTGGTAGTGGTAAAGTGGCATATGGACTTTTTATGTTAAGGAAGGGAATTTTGTTTCGCCTCCAGCAAGTTATTAGGTGTCATCTAAATTTAATCATATTTTAGAGTTTTTGTATCAATGGCATAGAAGTGTTAGGCCTTCCATCTTTTGGTATATCCCATCTCTTCTCTAATTTAGCATCAAAATGTAAGAGGGAGGAACTGTTTTGTAAACCATGTGAACTGGCCAAACATAAAAGTCCATCCTACCCATCTAGAAATAAAAGAAAATATAAACTCATTTCTACTATTCATATGATATTTGGGGTCCATTTTAGCATCCTACACATGATGGATGTAGGTGGTCAGTTGTCGTTGCTGATTGTAATCCTCACTTCACTTGAGTTTACCTTCTTAGTCATAAAATTGAAGTAATCAGGTAATATCAATCTTTTCATCACATGATACAAACATATATAGTTTAGCCTTCGCTGAAATTATTTAAAACGATAATGGTTCTGACTATTACGTAACTTTTATATCTTATTTGGACACATGGTATAATTCCTCAAACCACATTGTTAATACGTCTCAACAAAATGGGGTCACTAAAATGATTCCGACTAGACGTAACTTTTATATCTTATTTGGACACATGGTATAATTCCTCAAACCACATGCGTTAATACCTCTCAACAAAATGAGGCCACTAAAAGGAAAATTTGTCACTTTAAACAGGGGCACAGTCTCTTATCTTAATTATGCATATTCCCAAATATCTTTATGGCGAAGCTGCTGCATATTTAATTAATCAACCATATTCATATCTTTTACAATTTAAAGCACCATTGTCCTTTATTTCTTCACCTTCCTCTCATAAATTGCCTTTTCAATTATTTCGGCGGAGTATGTTTTGTTCATAATCATACCCTTTCTCGGAACAAACTTGACTCTCGTGCTTTGCGTTGTGTTTTCATTGGTTATTCATTAAATCAAAAGGAATATAAGTTTTATCATCCTTTTTGACATTTTGTCGGTCATCACATCATTTTTTAGGAGTCTATTTCTTATTTCTCTTCAGACTCTTCTCTGCTTCAAGAGGAGATAAACTGACACAATCTAGATAGTAAAGCGATAGAGAAGTCACTTCCACTAGAGTCACTTTCATTAATCAATGTCCCTAATCCAAACACTATCCCAAATAAATCCCCCCACCACCACATTTGAATTGTGGTTTGGATGATCTAGGTAGATTCAATGGGCTAGATTTGATTACATATTATGGACAGAGAAATGATGATATCACCAATTTACCACAATGAGAGAGATCTAAACTCGAGGCAGATTCCACAAATCTTATAATTGAGCTTGATAAGGTAACACTCCTGATCCCACTATTAATCTCCCTATTTCTATTTGAAAGTGTGTTCGCCCATGTGCTAGCCATCCTCTCTCAAAATTTAGTTTCTATGGTGCATTATCTCCTTCACTTGCTTTTGTGTCACCCTTGTCTATCATTTCCATTCGACATACCTGGAGGATGCATTATGTGATCCAAAATAAAAAGATGCCATGGTAGTAGGGATGAATTCATTTGTTCATTATGGCACCTGAAATTTAATTTATCCTCCGACAAAAAAGGAAGATAGTAGGATGCAGATGGAGTGGTGTTCACTATGAAACCAAAACCTCATGGGTTGATTAATATATACAAAAGAAGACTTGTGGAAGAATGATTGTAATGCATAATGTAACTCGTAATGTAAATACAATAACTCAACACAACAAAAGAACATGAAACAATACATAAGTATGATACAACAATTAATAGGTTGGAGATCCGATACAAACATACACAGACAATCAAGAAATCTGATATAAACATCCGTCCACGGAAAGAAATTTATTAATATGTTCAAGCCTCAATGAAGAATAAAGTTCAAGTAAGGATTGCTTGACGATCAAGTTTCAAGAACCAGAAGATTGCAGTATCTTGATTATTCGTAATCAATTTTACCGAAGGAACATCAAAATCAGAATGACTGATTAAGTAAGTAAAGAATACGTAAGATCGCTTCAGTACTAGTCGTTCGTGAACCAGACCAGTGCACAGGGCTTCAATACGTACGAAGTTGTTTCGGCGGATTCGAACAACTGAGAATTGATTAAGTCACATTTGAGTTGTTCTCGAGTCAAAGGAAAGTCAAACCAGAAAGCGGCGCCAAAGATTTGAATTCAGAAATTATATATATATATATATATAGACACACACACACACACACACACACATATATATATATATATATATATATATATTATTACTTGGCGCCACTAGCTTGGTTTTAATTAACTCAATAAATAACCAAGTAATAAACTATATATGGGCGCCACTTCAAGGAGAGTTGATAAAATGTCTAGGTCAAGTTAGCAAGTGGTGCCACACAGTGTGTCTGGCGCCACTTGAAGTGAATATCAAGTCAATAGAGTGACAACATCCAAGCACAAGAAAAATAGGGCGCCACTCAACAACTTGAGGTGATTTTGGCTAAGTAAAGTTCCAAGTGGCGCCAACCTCATAGTATACCACTATGAGGCGACACTTGAAGCTTTGTGTGGATAATTCTAATGCAAACTCTCTCTACTTCACTAAGGAGGCGCCACTTGAAGCACATGCACTTTATCTACATCTTGGAAGGCGCCACTTGCATATACTAGTGTATTAGTTATATATATGTATAACTAAGTGGCGCCAGTATGATCACTATAGGCACCACTTGAGTTTGCATGTATATATTCTAAGGCAACTTGATCATATACTACATATATGGGAGATATATGGTGCCACTTGGCGTCATACACAATTAACTAGCGCTAGTTCAAGTGACTTAGCCATCCTTGGTTAATTGCTAGTGAACCTCGATCACTTGGTTTGTTAACCACTCTTGGTTAAAGCTACAGAACCGGGATCACTACTCAGAACCAGGATCACTACTCAGAACTGGGATCACTCAGCTAACCATAGATAGATGTTAAAGCCTATAAATAGAGCTTTGTAGTTTCATTTGAAACTAACTACACACTTTGTAAAGTACACACACTATACATATACGAGAGCAAAGATGGAATATCTGTGATTACGAGTGTTTGTGTTAAGTGTGATTTGTAGTCTCTGTAGCCGGCCTTTGTGTTGGAATTCGTAGCACCCGAGGATTATTTCTAATACAAGAATATTCTGCAAACTTGCTAGAGTTGTTTTACGATTGATATACGAACTGAACTGAACTATTCCGCAATTATTTAAAACAGCGAATTGGTATAAGGCTTATTCAGCCCCCCCCCCCAACGTTTGATTTGACCTAACAATGGTATACTGTCAATCTTACAGGATTGATCATCAAGAAACTTGTGCTCTAGTAGAAGATATGACTTGAGATTCAAGTCATGATATCATGTGCAACAAATCTTGCATGAGAACTTCAACATTTGGATGAAAAAAATGCACTCTTACATGGACCTCAAAGAAGAGATGTACATGGACATTCCACATGATTTTTGGTTTTTTTGCCTCTGCTACATTTGGCAAAGTATGTAAGTTTAAGAATATTATGTATGGACATTAACCGTCTCCAAGGGTTTGGTTAGGCAAATTTAAAAGAACACTAAATAAATTTAGCAAAAAACAATAGCACGATGTTCATGAAAAGAGGAGGTGAAGAGATTATAGTATTGATTGTTTATGTAGATGAGAGCTATTCATAACTTTTGTGTTTTGGCAAAATGACAGTTTGATGCCTAATATATTTACAAGCAAACACATAGAACCTTAACATTTAAACAAACAGTTATATTTAATGGATTTTTGATGTGACATCAACAGTGTTAGATTGAATGAATTCTATACCAAAATACCATAGGTTGAAAGAAATATATGTATCTAATAATAATATATGAAGGTATAATATCTCTAACAAGAAACAAACAAAAAGTGCACTAAATTGTCGAGAAAAATAAAAATAAATTCATTAAGTACCCAAGGAAATTTTTTGAGTATGGTGGATCGTGCAAATCCGATAATTGAGCCTGATAACCGTAATACTCTTAATCCCACCTTTAATATTCTTATTGCCATTCGAAATGGTGTTCGCTCATGTGCTAATCATTCTATCTTGAACTTTACATCTTGTAGTGCATTATATCCTTCCTCGCTTTCTTTTCTGTCATCCTTGTCTATGGTTTCTATTCCACATACCTGGCATGATATTTTATGTGATCTTAAAAGGAAAGATGCCCTCGTAGAGGAGATGAATTGATCGGCTCATAATGGTACCAAGAGTTGACTTATCTTCCGACTAAAAGGAAGATAATAAGATGTAGATGGAAGGGTATTCACTATGAAACAAAAACCTAATGGTTTGATTGATGGATACCAAGGAAGATACCAATGAATTTCCAAGGGTTTGATTTGGCAAATTTCAAAGAGCGCTAAATAAATTTGGCTACAAAAAGAGTAATTTGGATTGCACAATATTCATGAAAAGAAAAGGTGAAGAGATCACAATATTGATTGTTTATGTACATGCGAGCTATTCATCATTTTTATGTTTCGGACCCTAATATATTGACAATCACATAGAACCTTAACATTTAAACAAACACTTATTTTTAATGGATTCTTAATCTGAGATCAACATCTTTAGATTAAACGGATTTTATTCTAAAATAGCATAGGTTGAAAGAAATATACATAAACAAACAAACAAAATGCGCTGAATTGTTAAAAATATAAAAATAAAATCATGAAATACCTGAGGCAGTGTTGTGATTATGGTGGATCTTGGAGAACCACCAAGTAACTAGCTCTTAAGAGCACTAGACATATTTGATTGTTTATATGTCTTTGGAACCTTTATATACTTCATGTTACAGAACGGAGATGGAAGCCATACAAGAAGGCTGGAAATCTCATCCAGTGCCTATAAAAGAAAAACAATCCCACAAATTGAGCACAATAAAGACAACTCAAAATCTTAATTGAAATCCACGACAAAGTACCTATGAATTAAATTGTTAAATATATATATATATATATATATATATATATATATATATATATATATATATATATATATATATGACATCAAGTTACAGGATTAAATAAGCAAACATATAAAGAAATTTCCATATTATTGAAATATACGTATATGAAGTTACCTTAATGCTCTCCAAGTCAAAAGTAAGAGTTTTTGCACTACCAAGTCCTGGAAACATATTTGTTAACCGCTTATAAATATCTTTCTTAGAGGATTGCAGGCCCTGAAACCAACCCTGTAACCTTATATTTACAGTCTCCAGCTCAGGAACTCCAAATGTTGTTGCAAAGATACCAAAAGAAGTGAAATTGTAGATTTTTGGTGCAAAAACTATAATGTAACAGAACCACTATCATAGCGGCTGGAGCTGGTCCTAATATTCAGGTTCAACAAAGGACGAGGACAAGATATGACATGGTCTTGTAGAAATAGTGAAGATATGGTAAGATTCTGTAGATTGATAAGTGTAGAGATCATGTCACTCATATCATATGGAAGATTTACATCGAGCAGATCCAAAGTAATTAAAGATGGGAGATCCCAGACCTTTTTATAAGGCAATGTGCACTTGGACAAGCGGAGGTTTGTTAAATGAGGGTTACTCAAAGAGAAAGATGATATTGACAAGTCCCAATTTTCAAGACCCATATATTTCAAGGAGGGCAAGCATGTAAACCATGAATCTGAAATTTGGTTACCAGTAGTAAAATCAAAATCTGGGTATTTCAAGAAGAGAGTTGTTAGGCAAGGTAAATCCCAGCAACCCGATTCCATAGCAAATTCTTCAAGTCAGACTCGTAATGTAAGTTTTTTCAGCGAATTAGAATTAAAGGTAGATAGCTTAAACGGTTGATGTTTATGCAATAAACCAAAATCCAGAGATTGCACATTGTGGGAGATTGCATACTCAACAACATTTGCAATTAAACATCGACGGAGTCCTTTATTGTAAACACAAAAGTTCAATTCGATAAGATCGGATTGACGGTTTCGGTTAGATAGAACATGGCGGATAAACTTGGTATTGTTTTTAGATGAAGAGTATCTGTACTCACCGAAATTAAGAAAAGGGAGAGTAATCCATAAAGACTTCCATCGATTGGAAAGGACGCTCGTTTGAACTGCTTCCTTAGCATCGGTAAATGAAAGAATGTGATGAATAAGCTCGTCAGGCAAACTACTGATTCTATCTTCTTCATCTCCATAAATTCTCAATTTCTTCTTCACTTGAGAACCCATTCAGATCTACTACTAAGATAGATTGTTTGTTTCTTTTGCAATCCCTAACCCCCTTTAGAGACCGTAACCCCCTTTAGAGAGTGTAAAGTTTGGCTTCACTCAATGTTATATCCCATTGGAATAAGTATAACATTGAAATCTGCGCCTCAAACTCTTGAAGTATGCAGTTAAAATATTAGATTTAGCAATTAATATTATAATTATTATATATTTGATTTTGTGTAATTATCAATCTAATTTTTCATAGACTACATTTGAATAGAGATAAAATAAAAATAGTAAATAATTAATAATCTAAATGAACTAATCATATATAGTAATCCAATTTGTTTGAGTTAAGATACATATTTACGTAAACATTAAAATTTGTTGTAGTCTCTGTGATAGTAATGAAAATTGGTAAACTAAAAATTGCCGTGAATATATGTTATAAAAGTAATTATGTTCTTTTATATACATTAATCTATCATAAAAAAGATTTGGTAAAAACAATTTTTTTTGAAAAAGACAATTTACAATTCACCATCTGTCTTCTTGCAATTCCAAACTTACACTCTTTTGCTCAATAATTTAGGATTGCAAGGATGATTAATCACATTTTATTAGAGAAATTCATATATTTGTAGAACGACATTTTTTTAACTCTCTAGATAGACATGTTAGTGTCTATGTGGAAAGTGAAGGGACGAAGATTATTAAATGAGAAAAGGTAACTTCAAAATGTATAACTTACACAAAATATGAAAGGTGTGGTTGTGTTGCCTCTTTTGGAAGATTTTGCACATGTGAGATTGTATCTTTGGTAACAATATTGTCTCCGACTTGTTGAGGACTATATTAACAATCATTAGAGATTGTGAAGTTTGTCAATGATAAGAGTAATAATGATGCTCCACCAAAGCCTCCTACAAAGAAAATGAAGGAAAAAGCATTGCAAAAGGTAATGTGTAAAAAAGTTCTAGCTTGTAAATTTAACTTATAAAATCATGTCTATTGAAAAAATAAGAGCAGTCATTAAGCAAAGATTATAAATGTGATGAACTTAAAATACAAGTGGTTTCATATGATATAGTTTTCTTGGCATTAACCCATGGTAAATAAATAAAGCCTACAAATTTGTTTTTTTTGAATTCAAGCCAAACCAAGTTATGTTACATATGTTGGATTATCATAAAATTTAGACTATTATGAATATGTAATTTAGAAGTGCATAATTATGAACACATAATTATGAAATCCACCACAATCACATAGAATTTTTTGATTGACACATAAAATTTAGAAGTTCATAAGTTACATCAATATTTATATATGAAATCCACCACAATCACATAGAATTTTGTGATTGACACATAATTTTTTTGAAAATTAGATTACTTGTATTGTTCATCAATTAAAAAGATTTGCAAGTCCAACATACATGAAAATTCCTACCATACTCCATAGACAAGAACCAGCAAAATATTATCCCACCACAAAATTAAGTAAGCTAAATAAGAGAAAAAAAAAGAATATAGATAAGAACAATAATAAATTAATCAAGTACGCGAAACAAGTGTTCTCAAGTAGTTGTGAACCAAGCAAGTAACTTTTAAGAGCACTAGATATGCATGATTTATATCTACTAGAGATAAAGATGGATGGAGGTACTTGCAACAATGTCAGTGCCTGCAAAATAATCAAGCAACATTCAAAAGGAAACACAAAACATCAATTGAATGAACCTTTATAAGCATGGGTAATTGAAAATGCTATGAAATATATATAATGCTCATTCCATTTTATTTTCCCAAATTATCTGATTTTGTTTAAGGAAAGATCATTAGAGGAGAAAATGACAAGTGACATTGTTACTTTATGTAAGGAAAGTCATAAATTGCAATGTCTATCCACCATGGGCACCACATAAAATTTAAAGGAGCATCGACTATAGTAGCTAAAGTTAAATTCGGTCAAGCTGACAGTTAACTTCAACCAAAAAAATAACTATTAAAGGTTAAAACCACAATAGATGCTTATAATGTATGTTACGTAGAAAGATTCATTTATGCATCAGGAGATCATCACAATGAAGCGACAAGGAACAATGCAGTTGACGGAAACTGATGGCAGCATCAGAATTTGATGGAACCTCATCAGTATACGGATCCTTGATCAATATCGAGTACTATCAGTATTTGGCAATTGAGTTTGATAAGGGAAGAATGAAGATTAATACGATATAGCATATTTATATAGATATACTTCTGTTTGAGTAAATCAAGTTAGTAATTGTAGAAGCTGTGTACTATATAAACACAGATAATTAGGTCTTACGGAGATACAAAATATTTTGTGTAACCTAGCAGCTCTTGAGAACGTTGTTTTTCTTGAGAGAGTATCGTAACAGTTCTTATATCAATCTATAAGAGCTGAGTTGATTTGAATCCTTTTGGTTGTTAATTGTAGCTTATTCGACATTCAATTGAACAACAGATAAAATTCTGCTTAAGTCTATTGATCAAATCAAGGCCTAACAAGTGGTATCAGAGCAGGCTGGTTAAATACTACCAGTAAAGATCGAATTATGTCAACAACCAAACAAAAATCACTCAAAATTCCAGTCCCTAACAATTTTGATTATCCGACCTAGAAAGTCAAGATGATATTGTATCTTGAACCCGCAGATCCTGACTTCATCAATAGGATTACTGATGGTCCTCATTTCTCAAAGAAATTGGTCCCTCAACAAGGAATGATACCAGCACTATGTGGACAAGGTAAAAGCAGATATGACACGAGAGCTTCAAGTCCTCAAAGATATGACATGAGTAATTGCATGTAAAACCTCTATAGGGATATAGGACACAGTGGAAGTTCAATGTCAAGGAACAGAAGCGATTAAAAAGAATCGAAGAGCACTTCTTGTTCAAGAATATGAGAGATATGAGAGATCATACTGACTCATATAATCGATTTCTCACCTTATTGAACAATTTATCTCTTGTTGGAAAAGAATATGAAGGTGAAAATTCCAACACAAAATTTCTCAGATCGTTACTTGAAGAATGGGATACTCAGAGCTCTATCATAAGGCATCAGTATGACCTAAGTACTGTTTCTCTGGATGAAGTATATGGATTGCTAAGAACTCATGATTTGAAGAATCAATAGTGAAAAGCTAGGAAGGCAAATAGAGAGAAGTCATTAACACTAAAAGCTAAGACAAGAAACGAAAAGAGCAGCTATGCTGAAAAGCCTAGAAATCAAATCAGGAACCATGTATCAGTTACGAATATCAAATCAGTTGCCGATGACACTTTTGAAGATGATGAAAATGATAGTTGTAATGAAGCAAAGATACAGGAGATAATGGCCTGTATAGCTAATGGACTAAGGAAGGTAAGATTTGGGAGAGATAAGAGAAAGGTAAAGAACAAAGAAGACTCTTCTGGATCAATGAATGATACAAGTGGAAGCAAAGTTGATTGGTCAAAGATAAAGTCTTTCAACTGTGAGAGGTCAGGACACTTTTCAAAAGATTTCACAAAGCCTAAAGCGGATGGAGGTAAAGGAAAGGCACTTTTCACTTCAACCAAAGAGTGGATGGAATCTTCTTCTGAATCTAAAGAAGAAGAAGTGAACTATGCACTGGCGGCAAGTTTTGAAAAAACTAAATCCACAAATGACTCCACTACTGATAAAGTACAAGAACCAATTTACAACTTTGATGTCGATAATACATATATATTAAAATCTTTCTTGAAATCATTGCATGTTAGCTTTAAAACTCAAACACTAGAGAATACCAGACTAAGAAGTGAGATTGAAGAATGCAAAAAAAGAAAAATGACTTCTTCGAGGGAGAAATAGTGGTGTTGAATAACTCGAAAAATGACTGCAAAATTGCTAAAAACTCTGAATCCATGTTTAGACTCAAATATGAACAAATGGAAAAAGAGTTAGCCAGTGAGAAACAGAGGATTAAAAACTGGGTTAGCAAAGGAAAGAGACTGTATAAAACTACATCGACTAGATCGGGATTAGAAGGTCTAGGATATAAATTTGAAAATGACAAAGATGATAATAAAAAGAAAGATCTAAAAGGCATTTTTGTTAAAACTAGTTCTGATAAACCTGTTGAGATATCAAACACTATTTCTACTAACTTTGTTTGTGATAGAAAAGTTATTTCTCACGAAAAGGAGAAAACTAAGAAGGTTTTCATAAAGAAAACAGATAAAAGAAATAATGATGTCAAAAGGACAATTGCTGATACTCAAAAGAAGATGACAGGTAAAAATATTGGATTGATGACAAAAGGTCAATTCAGGAAGAAGCTAGGTGAAGTCATGTTCGCACAAAATCACACAATCGTACGTGGTCACAAGTAATATAGAATCAATTTAAGTTCATTCCCATAGAGATTGGTGTAGTTCTGAATATGCACTTATGCAACAATGTATGGTTATTATTCACTGATAAGACAAGTATCAAATTGATGGTTGTTTATCTAACTTACTAAATAAAATCGAATTACTGGTACTAAGAATTTATAACTAAGAGATCGACTCCGAATTACTAATGGGAATTAAAACATGCGATCCTAACTTCATTAACTACTTCATTCAGAGTTATGCCTTGATTCATTATATGTGATGGTTGATAACTAATCTAATAACACGAAACTAATATAAGCTATCTTTCGATATACATATACCTTACCACGCCACATCCACAATTAAGATAGAAGCTGAGCAGACACCAATTATGTTTAGACCTTATATGTCTATAAGATTTGGAAGCATAACGACTGAAGAACAAATTATCTATTGAGATTACATAGGGCAAGGTAAGATGGTTAAAATTACACCATAAATCATGTTTGTCGAAACATGAACATATGCTTGCATGGAAAGTTCTAAATCCCTATATCCACTTTCGCATTCAATAGAGATTAACAAACAACTTAGATGTTAGCTACGCATCCAAGAAGAATAAGCACAACCATACGAGGAAATCAGTTATTCATCATACAAATAGTTAAAGGCAAATCAACTAATGAAATCCATATATAGATAAATCCGTTAGAATCCCATGACAACGATTAGTTCAAGGGCGCAGCCCCGCTGCTCAAGGGCGCAGGCGCACTGGTAGGCTGCCCCCAGGGGCAGCCTTGTTGCTCTAGGGCACAGCGCTCTTGCACACTTTTTCGCTTCATTTCTCGCCTTCCAACCATCGTATAAGCATTGAAAACTCTGTCCTACCTCCATCTAGGTGCTCTACACAAATCAAAACAAAAACACATCAAGAACACCACATACTTGAGGCCAAACCATCAATTTAAGCTACAGTGAAGCATTCCAAGTGGATATAAAATCCACTTATCACACCCCCAAACTTAAACCGATGCTTGTCCTCCAGCATAAACAGACCTACACAACTACTAATGTTATGCATGAATGCAACTAAATGAATATATCTAATTGAATCATGAAAGTATCAACCTCGTCAACATGCAATCCTCAGAATATGCAACATTCTCGGCATTCATCTATCTCACATATTAGCTATGCTCTCTTTCACTGTAAGTACGGACTGCATCGTGTGTGCTTAACATACTCTCTAGTGAAACAAAACAGAGACTAACAAACTTCAACAGGGTCCTAACCATGAGCCGTTAATCAGAATAAGGCTTAAACACTTCATTACATTAGAGTTAACTACGGCTTAGTGTTAGGCCCGGAAGCGATTGTAGAATGAGGGGTTGAATACAATCGTCACAAAATAATCACGGAATAAATCTGATTTGGATATAACTTGTTAAATCAGATTTTAATTAATTAACATAACAATGTTTGAAGTCGTTATATAATTAAATTGGTTCAGTTTTAATGTCCACTAATGTTTGTAGAATAAATTCGACAGGGTATATTCTAGATTAGTGGTTAAAACAAACGAGTGATCAAAGCATAGAAAAATGTGGATGTAACAATAGCAAGTTTAGCACAACTTGAAAGCTTTACAATGCTTGAACTCACTTTGAAATGTAGAATGGTGGCCATATTTATAGGCAACACCATTGAACTAACAAGATAACTAAAGGTATGACAAATACAAGCAAGACATGACAAAGAAAAGCAAGGTATGACAATCTAGTAGCTTTGCCATGACAAAACAAAAAAGGGAAAGACAATATAAAGCAATCTAGGACAATTTAATATCTAGTTAAGACAAAGCAAAGAAGGAAAAGACAAACCAAATTAAGGTAGGACAATTGGAGACAAGACATGGCAAGCATTTCATTCGAATGGACAAGGAGGGTCTTTGTCTTTGCTTCATTCGAATGAAGCGCACAAAGACAAGGCTTGTCTTCGTACCATTCGAATAAACCAAGGAAGACTTGCTTGGTCTTTGTCTTGGAGTGTGTTGGCTTGTCTTTGCAAAGAGAAGAGTTGTCTTGACCATGTGTTTAAGAAACAAGGTAGGACAAAGCTTTTCAATGTCTTGGACTGTCTTTAAAGAAGTTAGACAAAGCATTTCTTTGTCTAACTAGAAATAGTAGTGCTTAAAGTGATTTGTTTAGTAAATAATAAATAGAATTTAATCCACTTAATTAAATTAATTGAGTATAATCATTAGTTAAATTAATTAAAGTGTGAATCAATTTACCAAATAAAATACACAACTAATATAATTATTTGAGAAGTGAATATATATAATCTATTTAATATTTAATCACTTTCCTTCTTTAGCAGAGCTTCTGTCTTCTTTAAAACTTTAATATCTTCGTTTTGAATTGTCATTCGATTGAACACTACAACAAAACTGTCATCAGACAACACTGATCAGACAACGGACACTGAAAAAAGTGTTGGCCGAAAACAAGAGACAACAGTTTATTTTCATCATCGAATAACTATTGTCTAATACCTACAACCTACAACCGTTAAAAAATTATTGTCTACAAAATTTAATCAGACAACGGTATCTTAACTGTGATGGTCCATGAATCCGGGGGCCTGGATTCTGACGTCACCACCCAAAAACCATTTTTTTTAAAACACTTTGAAAACCTGTATTTTTTTTTGTTTTGAAAAAAATAATGAAATCAAAGAATTTAAAACTTGAAATTCTAAATAAAAGATTTGAAAGAGAACATTTCAACCCCCTAAAACAACAGGATCGCATCCACGTTACAGTATTGAAATTTAGAATCAACCACTATTATTACACAACATCTCTTACCAGATCAGATCATCTTCAATAAGAAGAATCACTGTCAATCTATTACAGCTATGACTTACAACTGAATCTCAGTAGCACAGCTCTAGCTAGCACCAACCTTATCAATCTCCCTGAATACTCCTCATCTATTGGATTCCATAACTCCGACTCCTCGCCTAGCATTAGCCTTATTCACGATCACAATCTAGCCACTCATCATTCAGCCTTTCTGAAATGGTTAAAAGAGAATAGCAAGGGTGAGCAACAATGCCCAACAATTAATATTAAACAATGAAATTATGAAAAATAAAGAAGGAGTTCACAAGCTCAAAATACTTCATCAACAGATTCAATATGAGATCACAAGATCAGGGTATTGTATAGAGGGATTCACAATACCTTGCAACAATGGAAGACTCAGGAATTCAATCATTCAAAAGAATTATTGAATTGGACTATCACATTTTAATTAAAACCAAGGTTAGGCTGCTGATCAGTCATGCCTAACGCAGGCCCCGCCATGCTCTATCGCTGGATCAAGGCACTCATTGGCCTAACATGACCACTCATCTGGTCTGACCACTCATCTGGTCCACATATTTTTATAAAAACAATAATCTAATTCTATAATTCAATTCAAAAAGCCAATGTAAATCAACAGAACAGAATCATAATCATCATCAATAACTGAATAATTCCAAATCAAACTTTTGATAATCAACTTTTCATAAACAATAGTCCATCCTCTCATAGATCATAGTTCAGGAAATCCCTAACTATTCATTATCCTCCATTATCGGCTAAGTTTACTGGATTTAGCCTTCTAAACCAGCATGACAATGGCGGGTTGAATAATCAAGAAGATCCCAACTCATTCTAAGTCCTAACTATCACTGAGCAACACATGCTTCAATGACAATCTGAACTTCGAATTAATTTATAAAAACTGAGAGTTTCTGAATTTTGAGGTTTAGAAAGAATGGATCAGAATACTTGCACTTTTAATTATAGAAAAGAGAGGTATAAATACTTGAAACATATACCAAAGGAATGGATCAGAACATTTGCAATATATCCAAAAGTAGGGTGGAGGATACTTGCCTTAAATCTGACTCCCAACTCATAGCTCAATCTCATCTTTCAACTCTCACAATCTATGCATATCATAATCTCTAGACCTTCTCTGGCTATTTTCTATCCGCAATACAGCTTCGCTTCCTCGATTAGTTCCTTATTTGCTTTGCAACACCATTTGACTTTCTGAACATCTGCGAGCGTACACGTCTCGTCCAAATCCTTAACGAGAATAAGATAATACTAAAATCACTAAACAATCTATCGTATATACATATCACGTATATCGATACCCACTTATATAACCCTTTAAACTTATCAGATATCACTTAACATATAATCATGCTTTGACCATAACATATTACAATCAATAATCATATAAATCCTATCGAAAATCCGACAACATCTTGTCTATTTACAAGACTATCCACCTGTTATCCTATTCTGACCAACAACCAATCAATCAACTCCAAACCTTGTCATTCATATATCCTTACCCAATATCAGTCATACAAATCATTTATCATGAATAAACACGTATATCACGTAATCATCAATTTATGACAAATAATTCACATATAATCACATTATGTATACTTAACAACATATAATCACATTCTCGACTCAATCATATTATCATATCATATTAAAAATAGACTTCACGAGCTTTAAGCCCTTTTTCGTTTCGTCTAAATCTGACTTACGGATCAAAAGTTATGCTCAAAACTGTTTTCTAACTCTTCTATCGGCACATAACACATCAAACAGATAGCAGACAACATATTTCATATAAGTTCTCCAATCCCGATTGACGTCAAATCAAGTCTTGGGTTAAAAATGATTTTTCGGGAATTTTCTGGAATTTTTAAACATTTTTCGGAATTAAAAACGAGTAAAAGAATCAATTTTTTGGATAAATAATCAAGTCCAGATACTCAAAATGGGACTTAAAACCATTCATAAACAATTGAAGAGCCTTGAAAATAATTTATGAAAAATATTTCAAAGCTTGAAACTATTTTTCAAAAATTTTAAATCCAAAAAGAATAATTAAATCAAATTAATTAATCAATTAAAATCAATTAATAAATAATTAAATCAATTAATCAATTAATATTTAAATTAATTGATCAATTAAAATAATTATTTACTAATTAAAATTAATTAATAAACTAATTTAGATTTATTTTTGAATAAAGAAACAATTAAAAACTATTTTTGGAATTAAAATAAATAAATAAAAACAAATTTTGAAAATTAAAATCAAAAGGTTTAAAGTGTAACTTTTGGAAAGTTTTAAGGCAGGGTCAAAAGTGTAAGTTTCGGAAGTTTGGTGTGAATTTGTAAAACCTGAAAGAACGGTGGCAAATACTCACCATCTATAAAAGTCAGGGGGCCGAACTGCATTTTGGCAGTCGCCGCCCCTGCATTCGCCGGAGGTGGCGATTCCGGCCACTTCTGGCCTCCAATTGCTCCAAATCAACCCCACACACCATCAGGGACTTAAATATGTCCTCAGAACCATCAAAATAACCGTCATTTAGCCGGAAAAATTAAAGAAACCGAGGGTCGCCGCCGGCGACATTCGTTTCTCCGGCGAGAACGATTTAAAGCTCCCACACAGAAGCTGGCCACATGTACAAAATCCCCTCGACTCGCTCCACATGATGGTGCTATCAACAAACCCCCAGAATCCATGAATTAAAAACCCCCAAAATCGAATTGAAAAGCTTCAACCAATTTCCAGAAATTAATTCAAAAACATCCATCAACAATCAAACTGCTTTTTCTATATGTTATTGGTCTCAAAATCAGACATATAATATATGAACACGAATGGCAGGAGATGCTCTACAACATGAAATCATCAAAACAATCAAACAAGATCGTTTACGAAAATTCATCATTTAAACCATAATAATTCGAATTTTTGAAAATTAATAGTAATTTACCTATTGAATCTGCACACAAACGAATGAGTAAAATTGATTTTACGCGTCGATAGCTTCATTGTGACTATTCATAAACCTCCATCGGATTCCACCAACGCCTTCAAATCCTCGTTTGATTACGAAGAACACGAAGAACACAGTTCGGTTTCTCTCGGTATTCGTGAAATGAAACTGGTGAAATAATTTTACGGGTGAAAATAGGCTATAGAAAGGTCTATTTATATTTACGAATAATTGGTACCCCTTTGGATCCTTTATGATATTACAATACGATAGTTAATAGCTTTCTATTAATAAAGCGGGTCCAATCGGTATCGGTTTTCGAGATAATTATCAAAACGGGGCTTTTTAAGTCAATGATTGGTCTCCGGGTCCCATTTGCACGTATTCCGATAAAAAGTAATATATTAATCAAAATATCTAGCTTTCACGTATATCGAGACAACTACATGATTATCGATAATTAAAATACCCGAAAAACTCCGCCGGACCGACTCCGGGAAAAACCGTACTCCGGATCGAAAAAGTCAAAACACGAAAAATGTCTGAAATATTCAAATTAGGCTAAAGGCAAGTTTTGTTGAAACTTTCGGGAAGTAAAATCGCACACCGTTACAAGTCGACGATTAACGAGTAATCAAATACAAATATACGCAATTAAATCCATAAATCAATTATAAAATCATATAGCAATCCATAAATCAATATGAAAATTTCTGAATAAACTATATTTTATCCCGAGCATATAGAAATTGAAATCTCGCGCATACGAATACATATGAGCAGTCAATTAAATAAACCAGGTAACACATAATTCACAAAAATTCATATAATATTCACAAATAATCATAACTAATTAACAAACAATTCCACCAACACCACTTAGTCACATAACACATATATTCACATGATATTCGTCTAGAATTTTCAAAATAATATATAAAACCCAATTTTGAAGATATAATCATATATCAATAACACAATAACCCAAGGTTTAATATAAAATTTTGAAACCTCATTAAACTGGAATAATATATAAATCTTATTCATTCCTTTTTATAGAAATCACTTTAATAATAATAATTAGATTTTAAAAAAAATCTGGGTCATTACATTAACTGTGGTATTGTGTAATGATGCACGATAGACAACTGTTTTCGGTGCTAATGTGTGAAGAAACCTCAGACAATATTCCGAGAAACCGTTGTTGTAATGGGACAAGTGTTTTTTATGTTGTGTTGTCTATGAAAAGTCATACAATGGTTTCAAATAGTGTTGTGTGACTGGGAAGCGAACGTACAAGTGTTTTTGTTAGCATTATATCATGGCCTTATAGACAAGCCTCTACTAACTAATAAAATGTTTGTTAGGAATATGTGATGCTTGATGATACAAAGTGTTTTATTCTTACTTATAATAAAACTGCATGTAGCTGATAAAATGCTAGTGTGCTAAGGCAGTAGCAATTGATCAGATTCACCCATCAACGGATGATGTGGTACTGTAACAAAGCTGGAGCAACTTAGCGATTGATGTGATAATAATGTATACTTTTAGATTAGCAGTTGATCTATCAATGGATGTATAGATAGGGTGACATAATTGTAAATATGTGAAGTCATGTGATCTATCCAAGTGAAGTGAAGATCGATCGCTAGTCATGAAGTATCAATGGCTAAATTGAAGAGCTTATCAATCGCTGCATCAACACATCAATTGATAGTCAAGGAAGGCTATCAATCGATAATTCAAGAAAGTTATCAATCGCTAGTTCAAAGATATTATCGATTGATAATATTATCAATTAATAATATTACCAATTGATAACTAGCAATTGGCAGCTACAAGTCAAGTAAAAGACAAGAAGCACATGGGTTGATGTGACAGATGTTGCACCAGTTTTGGAAGCTAAACCAAAAGCAGTTTAGTCAAATATTGAGAACCTCGAAGCCTACCATTTCTGGCAAAGCAACAAGAATCTCAAGTTGCCAAATGTTTTATCAAGTCCAAGAAATTCTATATTTGTAATAGCTAGAAACTAAGTAGGAAAATACTTTTACAGACTAGTTTTGTTTGTAGCAGTATATATTCACTTTGTAATTTACATGTCAAAGTATCAAAACACTGAGAACTGAAGAGCAAAGCAGTAGAGATAGTGGGCAAGAAATTGTAAGCTTCTGATCTTCATTCTTTTGTAAGCAGCCAAGTAATCTTACTTGGAAGGTTCTTAATATAAAAACCTCTCAGGTGGATCAAACAATCCACCTAAAATTTTTAAGATCCTTGTTCTTTAAATTTCTGTTTTAGTTTTAATTTTCTCTTGTAAGCTTGAATATAATCTGTTAAGCATAAATTAGTTGGAATTTTTGTAGATTGTATTCAACCCCCCCTTCTACAATCTAACTTATTGTTTGCATTGTCTGTATAACAATTGGTATCAGAGATGGTCTTCTAACATACAAGAAGTTCAAGATCCTAAAGACAATCAACAATGGGAAGAAGAGATGAAGGAGTCAAGATCCCAATGCTGGTCAAAGAACACTACTTTCACTCGAAAGTGAAAATGAGGATGCATCTTCTTTCCTTAGATCCTAGCGATATCAACTGTATTGAGAAAGGACCACATGTTCCAGTTAAAATCAACACTGCCCTGGGACTTGATGGAAGGGAAGCTGAAGATATTGAAGTGCCCAAAAATCCATCTGAGTTTACTGAAGAAGATGAGAAAGAAGTGCACAAGGACAACAAGGCCATGAACATTCAGTTTAATGGTATTGATGATGACATGTTTGACAGTGTCATCAATTGTCCCACTGCTAAAGAAGTATGTGACACTATTCAAGCTCTATGTGAAGGCACTAATCAAGTCAGGGAAAACAAGATGTAGCTGTTTGTTCAACAATATGAGAGCTTCCACTCCAAATCTCGAGAATCTCTAAATAATCTATTTAACAAATTTCAAAACTGTTAAATGGATTAAAATTGTATGGACGAATCTACATGGTCAAGGACTCAAATCTCAAATTTCTGAGAGCCTTGCCTAGAGATTGGAAGCCCATGACTGTTGCTTTATGACAAGCTCAAAATTTTAATGAATACTCACTTGACAAACTTTATGGTATTCTTAAAACTTATGAGCTTGAAATACAGCAAGATGAAGAACTGGAGAAGAACTCCAAAAAGGAGAAAATTATGGCTCTTGTAGTTGCTAGTAAAGCCTCAAGCAGCAATGCTTGTGAAGGAAAGAACAAAGGAAAAATCATTAAAGAAAATGAGGAATCTTCAACTCAAGATGAACTAGATGATCTTGATGAACACCTAGCCTTTCCTGCCAGAAAATTCTCTAAACTTAAGTTCAAAAGAAATGCTGTCAGCTCTAGACCCTTCAATAGAGGAAAGCAATCCAAACCATCTGGTGTGGTTGATAGATCAAAGTTCAAATGTTTTAACTGTGGTCTACCTCGGCATTTTTCCAATGAATGCAGAAGACCCTCTGCTAAGAAGAAAGGATCTTCTTCTGAAAGTGTAGATTACAGAAGAAAATATTTTGATCTACTCAAGCAGAATAAGGAAAAGGCATTCATAACTGAAGATAGTGACTGGGCTGCTGATGAAGGTGACTCTGACAATGAGGAGCATGTCAATCTGGCCTTGATGGCAATTAGAGATGAAGCTAATTCTTCCACCACCAGCAATGGACTGGAGATTCTACCCTGCTCAGCAAGTTTGAGGAAAGAGCTGGCCCTAGTATTACCTTTGGAGATGACAGCAAAGGATTTACTCTGGGATATGGCTTGATTTCAAAAGGGAATGTCATCATTGACAATGTTGCATTAGTTAAAGGTCTTAAGCACAATTTGCTTAGCATCAGTCAACTATGTGACAGAGGACATCAAGTTTGGTTCTCAACAGAAGCCTGTGTTATTTCTGACAAAAAGATAACAAAGTGGTGCTAACTGGAAACAGGAAGGGAAATGTCTACATAGATGACTTCAATTCTACCAATACAGATTCACTCACTTGCTTGTTCAGCAAAGCAAGTCTGGATGACAGTTGGTTATGGCACAAGAAACTTTCTCATTTAAATTTCAAGACCAGGAATGATTTTGTGAGAAAATATCTTGTTAGAGGACTGCCAAAATTGGAATTCTCCGAGGATGGCCTCTGTGATGCGTGTCAAATTGGAAAGCAAAGAAAGTCCCCTTTCAAAAGCAAATTGAAATCCTCAATTGATAGACCTCTACAGCTTCTGCATATGGATTTGTTTAGACCAGTCAACATCATGTCAATGTGAAAGAAGAAATATTGTCTTGTGATTGTGGATGATTTTACAAGATTTACTTGGACTTATTCCCTTTATTCCAAGGATGAAGCAAGTGAAATCATCATCAATCACATTAAGATAGTTGACAACATTGATCCAAAAAGGAAAGTTTCAAGGATCAGAAGTGACAATGGGACTGAGTTCAAAAATTCCATAATGAAAGACTTCTGTGAAGAAAAAGGAATTCACAATGAGTTCTCAGCTGCAAGAACCCCTCAACAAAATGGTGTGGTTGAAAGGAAGAACAGAATTCTTATTGAAGCTTCTAGAACAATGCTTAAAGAATCAAAGTTGCCTACATATTTTTGGGCTGAAGCTGTTAACACAGCATGTTATACTCAAAATATTTCTCTGATAAATCAAGCACAAGTAATGACACCCTAACAATTGTTTAAAGGAAAGAAGCCAACTCTGAACTTCCTACATGTCTTTGGATGCAAGTGTTTTGTACGGAAAAATCAAGGTGAAAATCTTGGAAAATTTGAAGCAAAGGCAGATGAAGGAATTTTTGTTGGATATGCAGCTGGAAAGGCTTATAGAGTCTACAAACTAAGATTAAACATTGTTATGGAATCTGTCCATGTGATGTTTGATGACAAGAAAATTCAAGGCCTGGATGATTAAGGATTTCATGATGTTCTTCAATTTGAAAATGAGACTGAAGGTGTGGTAGAGCTGGAAAGTGATGATGATTATTATGCTGAATATATTGGTGGAAACATTCCATCAATTGCTAATAATACATCAACTGCTAGAACAGTAGTTGATATATCTCCTATCTCATCAATGGCTAATGTTCCATCAACTTCTAGTCCATCAATTGCTAGTAGTTCAAGGTCCACACATTTAGGGGGAGCTTCTCAAAATGAACATGACTTCACAAATGAAGCCAGTTCATCCAGATCAAATCTTCCTCCTCAGAGAAAATGGACAAGTGCAGTTGCTGGTGTCAAAATAAGAAGAGGCACCATGGATGAATGTCTGTATAGCAGTTTTCTATCACAAGAAGAACCTAAAAAGGGTGAAGAAGCTCTTCTTGATCCTGACTGGATTTTAGCTATGCAAGAGAAGCTAAACCAATTTGAAAGAAATAAAGTATGGAAGCTGGTGCCTAAACCAAAAGACAGAGCTATTGTTGGTACAAAATGGGTATTCGGAAACAAGATGGGTGAAAATGGTGTTGTAACAAGGAATAAAAAAAGACTGGTTGCTAAAGGCTACTCTCAAGAAGGAATAGACTATGATGAAACATTTGCTCCAGTAGCCAAACTATGATGAAACATTTGCTCCAGTAGCCAGACTATGATGAAACATTTGCTCCAGTAGCCAGACTTGAAGCAAAGCAGCTCTCGCAAAATTCTCCTGGGGAAGAAGACTTGAGCAAATGAAGAGTGTGGATGAAAATAAAAAAATAATAAGAAATGGCTGACTACCTATGTATTTATAGGCAAAAACCGTCGTTGCCACGTGTCGCGACCTGATTGCCTCAGCAATACAAAATACAACTGCCATCATTGCCTAAAAAGACGCACCATTTTGAATTTCAAAGCGAGGCGTTACAAAAACCCTTTCAAATTCTAGCGTGTCTCTAATGCCTCGCATCCCATCTAACCCGGATCCAGCTTCCCCAACCTGGACTGAGAAGCCTGGGCATGACTTCACATCCTGACCAAGGCAACTCGGGTAGGAAGCAAACACAAAGTCCCCATCCCTTACCCGGATACACCCGGTTAAGGAAGCAAAAACAAAATCCTTAGCCTTTACCCGGGATTACCCGGATAGGGGGGAAAAACATAAAACTTCATCCCTCACCCAGACCTACCCGGGTAGGGGATAAGGGCAAAACTCCACCCCTTACCGGGACTGAAAGGCATATGTTCAGCCTATTTGTATTTAAAGAGGTACAACTCAACTCAGATAAGAAAGCTCCGTAAATAGCAAGTCATCGGAATCCGTACGAAGAACGTCAAATGATTTATAGGAATTATATGTCAGATAAATTCCAGGATGCTGCTGCACACCACTGAAAGAAGTTCATTAATATGTTCAAGCCTCAGTGCACAAATAATCTTTTGTGGCACGTCCAGGAGTTCAGAAGATATAAAGTTTCTATACTTTATTTTATCAGAAGATTCCATTTAATGAAGATGTACTTACAAGACAAAGACTCGACGAACAAACCAAATTCTTAATGTTTATTTGACAGAGAATATTTGATTTAACTAGATACAGATGAACCAGACAGTACATCTGTGTATCAGTTATTCAAATTAAATATTTGAAGTCAAGCAGAAGTGGTAGTTCGTTCGTTCGACAGATCAAGACGAAGTTATTAAAGTTTAAAGAAGACAGGAAGCTGTTCCACTGAAGAATAGGTGATTAAATATTTAATCGATTAATATTTCACTTCTTAAATAATTATATTAATTATGTAATTTATTTATTAAATTAATTCACTCTCGAATTAATTTAATTTATGAATATATATAATTAACTTAATTAAGTGGATAATTTTCTATTTAATATAAATTACAAATTACACCTAAACCAACTCAGCAAGACAATTTGATATTGTCTTACCGAATGGAGTCCATCTGCCAAGACAAATAAATGTCTTTCATTTATTAAAGCCACCCGAAAGACAATCTCAATTGTCTAACCAAGTGGCAGTGCAACCAATGCAAGACAAACGTTTTTGTCTTACCGAATGGTGATGATTCCAGCAAGACAATTAGATTGTCTGACCGAAGATTTGAAGCAACAGCCAAGACAATATTCTTTTGTCTTACCGAAGAAATCAAGAAGTCAGCAAGACAATTATTTGTCTGACCGAATGCATGATCTAGCTGCAAGACAATTTCAGTGGATGCTTGCAAGACAATCTTGATTGTCTGGCCGAAAGACTTCTGCCAAGACAATCCTTGATTGTCTGGCCGAAAGACTTCTGCCAAGACAATCCTTGATTGTCTGGCCGAATGGATGCCTGCAAGACAATTCTAATTGTCCTACCGAAGTTAAATTGTCTTGCCCTTCTTATGGATTGTCTTTCTGCTGTGTAAATGGCTTTGTAAGACATTTAAATTGTCTTTCCTTTCTAGATTGTCTTGTCTTTGCATTGTCTTACAAGTACAATGCTTTGCCTATAAATATGACATTGCATTCTTCATTTTTAGTGTTCATCACTTTGATATTCAAAGCATTTGTAAAGCTTTCAAGTTGTTCGTAACTTGCTTGATCGTTATATCCACAGTTTTCTGTGCTTTGATAACCCGGTTGTTTTAGTCACTAAATCTAGAATATACCCTGTTGAATTTATTCTACGAACTTTAGTGGTCATTAAAACTGAACCATATTAATTATATAACGACTTCAAACATTGTTATATTAATTAATTATAATCTGATTAACAAGTTATATTCAATCAGATTCACTTCCGCCATTATTTTGTAACGATTGTATTCAACCCCCCCCCCTTCTACAATCGTATCTGGACCTAACAATTGGCATCAGAGCGGTTGATACCATTTTTCCGTATCAGATCCTATACACACTCTGTAACGTTCAAATATTTTTTATTCGAATTAATTTTATTCCAAAAATTAATTTTGATTAAAAATATTTTTCTTTCAGTAATCCAAATCTCATTCAAACACTATTCACTTTAAACCTTTAAAAATGAGTACACAAAAGATTAGTAGCATTAAAATCCCACCGTTCAGCAAAGAACACTTCGGCCTATGGAAGAGGCACATGTTACTATTCCTCCGCACTGCGAACAGGAAATACATCGGGATTTTGAACAAGGGTGTTTCAACTCCGATGAAGCTTATAATAGCACACCAAGAGGATGGTGTGTTAATGCCTCATAAAACTGTTCCGAAAGAACTTTCTGAGTACACGGATGAAGAGAGTGAACAGATGAACCTTGATGACACTCTTCAACTGATCTTAGTTGAATCCCTAGATCCTGTCATGTACAATGCTGTTGTTAATTGTACGAATGCGAAGCAAATCTGGGATACGCTAGAGAGCATTAATGAAGGCTCAGAAGAAGTAAGAGAGAACAAGAAAGAAATACTGATGGCTCAGTATGAACAGTTTGGTTCCAATCCCGGAGAAGGGATTTCAGATGTTTTCATCAGACTTAATAATCTGATTAACAACTTAAATCTGAATGGAAAATACTACGACAATAAAGAGGTCAACATGAAGTTTCTCGTAACCCTTCCTGAACATCTGGAACACAGGATCACTGCAATCAGGGAAAGCAGAGATCTGAATGAGATATCTCTGGAAAGACTCTACGGAGTTCTGAAGACTTATGAACTGGAACAAGCTCAGACAAAGCAGAGATATGGATGGGGTAAAACACAGAACCACTCAAGAGCTCTAGTTGTTGAATCACCTACACCGGAAGAAAAGAAGGATGTTGTTGTTCCTTCTAAAACCACTTAGGAGTTTGTTGTACCTGAGATGGGTCAGACTGCTTCTTCCAGTGGTGATGATGAGTTCTATACAATGGAAGAGCTAGAACTGTTAGAAGATCAATCTCTATCATTGTTTGCCAAGAAGTTTGGAAACATGAGATTCCGGAAGAACCCTTCCTATAAATACAAACCTACTGCTAGTAAGTTTCAGAAGGGAGGTTATTCATCTTCTACAAGCAAAGGAGGATACAAGACTGGGATGGTGGATAGAAGTAAATTTAAATGTTTCAACTGTGGTGAACCTGGACACTTTGCAACTGAGTGCAAGCAACCCAAGGTTCAAGGAAAGAGAAAGGATTCCTACGATGAGCTGAAACAGAAGTATGATGCCTTAGTGAGAAATAATCAGGGAACTTCTGGAGGTCATAACTTCAAAAGCAAATCTTATCTAGCAGAAGGCAAAAGCTGGGATGATACAGATAGTGATGAAGAGGAGCAGCTAGGGAATGTTGCTTTCATGGCTAATACTGGATCATCTTCACCTCCTCCTGCTGGAAGCTTTCAGGTAGATCCTACATGCCCTAAACTGTTTATGCAATTAGGACTTGAAAGAGATGATGCTATTAAGAAGTTGAAAGCTGCCAATCTTAAAATTGATACGTTAGTCTTAGATATTCATGCTTATAAGATGAATGAGATGAATGTATTGAAACCTAAAATTGAACAACTGACTATGGATTTAGGGTTACAAGTAGCTAAAGTCAGAGTTCTAGAAAAAGGTGAGATTGCTTTAAGACTTCAGCTAGACGAAGAGAAAGTGAAATGTAAGGCCTTTCAAGATGCCTCCACTATAGTTAAAGAGCTTAATGATAAACAAGAGATCAAGAGAACTGTTGGAATAGGCTTTGACTATAACAAATCTGTAGGAAAGGCTAGTAACATTATTCCCTTTAAGAAGAGTGCTGAGGAGAGAGGAATTCCTTTTGTTTTGAAAAATTCCCCTCATCCTTTGTTTAAATCCTCAGTAGCTGAACCTCTGTTAGAAACTCCTATTGTCATTAAATATGAACTCAAACAGGAAGACCTTAAAATGAAAGAGAGTAATGAGATGAGAGATGAGATTCTGACAAACCTGAAATCAATCAAAGTGAAAGGCAATGTTAGGTTGCCTAAAGCTGGTTTAGGTGTCAACTCAGAAAGAACTAAGTTCAACAAGCCTAATAACTTTGTGAATAGTAAGAACAGAAACAATAGATGCCATTCTACTGAGAACTTTAAAACTGTTAACAATGTTAGAGTAGAATCTGTTGATGTTCCTGCTATTGTGACTGATATTCCTGTTTCTCCTGTATTTGATGCATGCCATAAATATTATGGTGTTGATGATTGTATGCTATGTGCTTTCAATACTATGTCTGCTTATTTTAAGAATTTGCATGCTAAAAATGAAAACACATCACCAAGACAACACACAAACAAGAAGTATGCTAGGGCAAAGACTGCTAGTCCTCCTCATGTTAGGAAGGAGACTTATGTTCCAAAGCCTAAAACTAAGGTTTATAAGGCTGTTGTTAAGGAAGTAAGTTCAGTCAAGTCTGAACCAAGTATCAGTCCAAGAGGCTCTGTTGTTACACCTGACATAAATCAGTTCTTTAAGTTTGCTGGACCCAATCAAGTGTGGGTCCCAAAGAATGTTTAATCAAGTTGTCTTTTGCAGGGTGCCAGTGGAGTTGTTCGAGTTGTTTGGGTGCTTGACAGTGGAGCGTCAAGGCACATGACTGGCAATAGATCCCTGCTGACAGAAGTTAGAGAGGCAACTGGACCTACAGTAACTTTTGCTGATAATAGCAAGGGTCGTACTGTTGGATATGGCAAGTATAAAGTTGGAAGGATCATCATAGAAGAAATTGCACTAGTTGAAGGACTACAACATAATCTCCTTAGTGTCAGCCAGTTTTGTGACAAGGGTTATTATGTTCACTTTGAAAAGGAAATATGTATAATCAAACATACCAAGGATAAACGTCCTTCACTATGTGGCATCAGGAAAGGCAACATATTTGTAGCTGATCTATCTACTGGACCAGGAAATGAATATCACTGCTTCTATGCAAAAACATCTTCTGAAGATAGTCAGTTATGGCATAAGAAACTCTCACACCTCAATTTCAAAACTTTAAACTCTCTGGTCAAGAGAGATTTGGTGAGAGGTTTGCCTTCCCTGGAATTTACATCTGATGATCTCTGTGAAGCTTGTCAGAAAGGAAAAGCAAAGAGAGCATCTCACAAAAGCAAGACCATCAATAGTATCACTGAACCATTGCACCTGTTGCACATGGATTTATTTGGCCCAATGAATATTACTTCAATTGATGGAGGAAGATATGCTTTGGTCATTGTGGATGACTTCTCAAAGTTTACTTGGGTTTACTTCCTAGCTTCCAAGGATGAAACTCCCCTGACAGTAATTGATCATATCAAGTTGGTTGAGTTGGAAAAGGGTGTTCCTGTAAAAGCTGTAAGATCAGATAATGGAACTGAGTTCAAGAGTCAAACCTTAATCAACTTTTACTCTAACAAGGGAATCAACAGACAATACTCAGCACCAAGAACTCCTCAACAAAATGGATTCGTCGAAAGAAAGAATCGTACACTGATTGAAGCTGCTAGAACAATGATTGCTGAAGCAAAGCTTCCTCTGTACTTTTGGGCTGAAGCTGTGAGCACTGCCTGCTACACCCAGAACAGAAATTTGATCAATAAGGATCACATGAAAACTCCCTTTCAACTGTATAACAACAAGAAACCATATGTCAAACATCTTCATGTCTTTGGAGCCAAGTGCTTTGTTCTTAAAGATGGTGAAGAGAACTTAAGTAAGTTTGAGCCAAAGGCATATGAAGCAATCTTTGTTGGTTATACCAAAATTGCTTATAGAGTTTTTGTTATTGACACTCTATCAGTGAAAGTTAGTGTCAATGTTACATTTGATGACACTAAACTTCCAAGTCTACAATCTGCTGATCCATCTGAGTCTCTGAAGTTTGACAACTATCCAGACTCTGATTCAGATGATGAAATACCACCTGAGGTTGCAACAGGAGATGACAACAATGATGGTAATGATCCAGGCAATGCACTACCAGAAAAAAGGCCTACGACATCGGTTTTTAGCCGATGTCTATCTAAAAACCGAGCGATGTCTTCGCATGTGATGTTAAAGGTACCCATGCATAGACATCGGCTAAAACCCGATGTCTAAAGTGGGTTTACACAACGCTTCTGGGTGTACCTGATGTCTAAGATCCCATTTTCGTTATAATAATAACTACTTCAAGATCAATATTAGGTGTATTAGGCCTAGTAAAACATATCATACACAAGTAATTTACAGGCTTTAACATCATTAGTTAGAAAAAAAACGATGTCTATTTATTTATTTAAAATCAGTCTTTTTTTAATATGATGTCAAAAAATTAATAAGACATCAGGTATATGTGTACAGATTATGTTTACCTGATGTGTATAGAATTTTTAGACATCGGTTATGTTCCCTTAAAGCGTTGTAATTCAAGGTTTTTAGCATCAGTTTTTATATACAAGCTAGTGATGTCTATTATGAATGGAATTAAAATAACCACCCCTGTTTTTGCTTGATACCAGAATATACCAAATCAAAATGCAAACAAGCCATATACATATATGTATATACAACCAAGAGATCACAAAAACAATCATATATATCCGCTTCTCGAATTCCAAATCCAAAAAACTAGGTACCTAACTACCAAATACAATCCATGCAATAGTTTTCATCCAACCAAGCACAATTTCTCCGAATACATTACAGTTCAAACACAATTGGTAACCCAATAACCAGCTCATTAGCAGGCTGAAACTTCATGACGTTCGCGGTTCAACAAATTGTGACAAAGCTTTCTCCTCAGCGCCAAGCCGAAACTCATGGTATTCGTAGACAACACAGCTTTTATCAAATGAAAATCTACATATTATAGAGCAGAAAGCTAGATTAAGTAAAGTGCCAGCAGTACATAGGTGTGTTGCACCAGATGCTAGATTTACCTGATGCTTCGGTCTTCTTATATCACATATGCAACAAAAAATCTGACAGGCTAGTTTAAAGGAAAGTAAGAAACATATAGTTATAATTTCATGGCAGTGATAGTAATCAATACCATTCTGTTATATAGAAACTGTGATATAGCATTCAGATTCCCTGTAATCCACATCTAGACCATTCTGCAAGACCAAACAATATATGCATTTTCGACATTAGTAATGAGTACAGGGATTACACATATGAATTGCAGCTAGTCTGCTCCGGCTATATATATGAGTAGCACACACACACACAATGCAGTAAGTCTATTCACGCAAGTCATGCTTAAAGCGTCAAGGAGACCAGAATAGCATGATATTAGTGAAAACTCAAGTAAAATTATGGACTTCGCCCAAAAACAATTAGCGGCTATCTTCTTTTTCTTTTTTTGTCATTTATGACATAACAAAGCTATATAAATCAGGAGACAACTCTTTACCATGAAAATTAAAGAAGGGAATATAATACTCACTTGCCTCTGCTTACAAACAATTCACTAGTCCACCTGGAAAAGACTTTGATACATGACACAAACATTACATAAAACAGAACTCCTGACAATTTTATGACCTGAAAGTTATGCACCTCTATATAAAATATACCTGTTAGTAACTATTATTGCATAGGATGTGTTTGTATTGGATTTCAACTCTAGCTAAGTTGCAAGCTGCTTTTATATTCCTTTTGGCTCCTACTTCAAAGCATCTGACTGTATCTGAATTCCTACACAGTATGTTGCTAAGATTTATTTATTTGTACTCTGAATCAGTAGTATCAGAACGTGTAAGACCTTTACTATAGGTGAAATATATATGTAAGTGAAATGTGTATATTTTATTACAAACAATAAGCTATATATGTGTGGAGGCAGCGTGGTAGTCGCAGACTGTATTTCTTGCGAGAGGGGTGTTCTGACGTATTAACTTTAAATACAAAGAAGCTGTATTTCATGGCATGTTTAGAGCTTATTCTGATATAATTCTTAAAAATATTAGAGCGTTATTGCAGGGTGACTGCATGGACTTCAGAGGGCTGGTAATTATGAACATTTTAATCAACTCATTCTATTAATAACCTATGACACTTATGGTTGAAACGATCAATGATAATCAACAAAGAACAACAGGAAGCCTCACGTTAAAAGTATATCGCACATGGTCTAATAAATTAAGAGTCCAGTCTCTGCACATTAATGTATGATAGATAGCGACAAGGATAGACTGGACAGAAATTAGGGAAAGGGGGAAGCATTTAGTCTGTAAAGTAGTTTTACCTGCTTATTTGAGGATCAAACCCAAACGCATAGTATACAATTATAGATACACAAACATATATAATCTTTTCAAATATCCAATTTCCACAAAACAAATACAATTTAACTCACAAAGACCCTCGAAAATTAAGTTTTAGCTTAGGAAGATACATCTAATTCTATAACCTCAAGACAGATATGCACTGAAGAAAAGCTTATAACAAAGCTATACACAAACAAAATAAAACAAACCTCTTCAAGCTCACTGTAAACTCTTCAAGTTCAGTGGAACCTCTTCAAGCCTCCAAACCTCCAGATCTGTTTAATAATGAAAACCCCCAAAATTAGTGAAAACAAACTCAATCGAAATAAACCTAATTACAAAAAAATTAGGTGCTTCAGGGTGAGAAATTAGGTGATTCTCGAAGCACCAAAAGTACCAATTTGATGCTTCATCCAATTTGGGGTTCAATTGAAACCCTAATTTGATGCAGCGGAGATGTGAGAGACACTAGAGATATGTGAGAGATGAGGCGGAGGAGCGAGGGAGTGAGAGGTGGGAAGTGTCGGGAGGGAAGAGGGAGAGGGAGATGTGTCGGGAGGGAGGAGGGAGACTGAATGTTTCGGGAGGTAGGCTGAATATTTTGCTTAAGTGTGAGAAAGAGGGGCGGGGAATTTTTTTGGTTAAGTGTGGGAAATGAACGGAATAAAAGTAATTAGTTGTTGTTTCAGTTTTTTAAAAATATAATTTAACAACGGGTGAAAATTTAACCGATTTCTAAGAAAAAATGACAACAGTCATGTCCTGAACCGATGTCTTCTATACAATTCTCTATTTTTAAAAATAACTATTGACATCGGTTATTTTCTCAACCGATGTCTAAATTTCATGATAACATCGATTAAAAAAAATTGATGTCTTAAATTACATTAACATCGGTCGTTTGAGCAACTGATGTCTAAGCACCGATGTCGTAGGCAGTAATTCTAGTAGTGATGGTGGAGGAAATGGTGGAAACACTGGAGATTCCACTAATGCTAGTGGTGGATCATCAAGTCAACCTGGCAACAACTCAGGGGGAGCTGATGGATCAACTAGTCACACATTTCATCTCAATGATAATACTGCTGAATCATCAAGGACACATCTTCCAAGGGAAAGGATTTGGAGCAGAGATCATCCCTTTGATTTAATTATTGGTGATCCTGATGTTGGTGTCAAGACTAGAAGTGCTACGACAAATGAATGCCTATTCTCTGGGTTTCTATCTCAACTAGAACCAAATAAAATAGAAGAAGCACTTGCTGATCCTGATTGGGTTCTTGCCATGCAAGAAGAACTCAATCAATTTGAGAGACAAGAAGTCTGGGCCCTGGTTCCAAGACCAAAAGGAAAATCTACCATTGGAGCTAGATGGGTCTTCCGTAACAAGTTAGATGGTTATGGCATTGTTGTGAGAAACAAAGCCAGACTAGTTGCAAAAGGTTATTCACAAGAAGAAGGAATTGATTACGATGAAACCTATGCTCCAGTTGCTCGTCTTGAAGCCATCAGAATATTTCTTGCATTTGCTGCACACTCCAACTTCAAGGTTTATCAAATGGATGTGAAAAGTGCATTTCTGAATGGAAAGCTAGAAGAAAAAGTATATCTGGAACAACCCCCTTGGCTTTGAAAATCCAGAGTTTGCTGATTTTGTATACTTCCTATTCAAAGCTGTCTATGGACTCAAGCAGTCACCAAGGACATGGTATGACACTCTCTTTGAGTTTTTAATTGAAAACAGTTTTACTAGAGGTGTCATAGACAAAACTCTCTTTTACAAATTGCATGATAAGGATATGATATTTGTGCAAATATATGTTGATGATATTATATTTGGTTCTACTAACGACAACTTGTGCAAGAGATTTGCTAAGTTGATGCAGAGTAACTATGAGATGAGTATGATGGGTGAGCTGTGCTACTTCCTTGGTCTTCAAGTAAGCCAAAAGGAAGATGGAATATTCATTTGCCAATATAAATATGTCAAAGATCTTCTTCGAAAGTACAATCTAGAAGACTCTTCACCGGCAAAGACACCCATGGCCACTGCCACAAAGCTTGACCAGGATAAATCTGGTAAGAAAGTTGATATCACAAGCTATCGAGGTATGATTGGCTCTTTACTTTATCTTACTGCAAGTAGACCAGATATCATGTTTGCAACATGTTTGTGTGCTAGGTTCCAAGCTGATCCTAAAGAATCACATCTTATAGCCGTCAAAAGAATCTTTAGATATATTAAGGGTACACCTGGTTTAGGTATTTGGTACCCTAAGAATACTGGTTTTGACTTAACCGGCTATACCGATTCTGATTATGCAGGATGCAGAATTGATAGGAAGAGTACGTCTGGAAGCTGTCAATTTCTAGGACGTCGGTTGGTTTCCTGGTATAGCAAGAAGCAGCACTCCGTGTCTACTTCTACTGCTGAAGCTGAGTATATAGCTGCTGGAAGCTGCTGTGCTCAGATCTTGTGGATCAAGAATCAACTGAATGATTATGGTGTTGTAGTAAACAAAATTTCCATATTTTGTGATAATACAAGTGCCATAGCCATTTCCAACAATCCGGTTCAACATTCAAGAACCAAGCACATTGATATCAGGTATCATTTCATTCGAGAACATGTCATGAATGGTACAGTGGTGTTATATTTTGTACCCACGACTGAGCAAATTGCTGACATCTTCACTAAACCACTGGATGAATCCACTTTCTCTAAGATGGTTTGTGAATTAGGGATGTTAAATATGACATAGTTCTCTTGTATATATTTTTCATATGCATTATATATTTTTATATGTTTTTTGTAAATTTTCTGTGTGATTATATCTTCATTATTAGATGTTATATGAATTTCTGTATATTATCTGATGATATTCTGAGTAATTATGCATGCTTGTACATTAATCTGTAATTTTCTAAGTGTTCTTATACTCCCCTGTAATATTCTCTAGGCATTTAGATAATTATTTGTATTTATTTTGTATTTTACAAAGTTAATTAAGCATAAATATTTGAGTTTAAGTTAATTCATTTTCTTGAATTAAAGTTAAATTCATAAGTATTTATATTTAATTAAAATTAGAATTTACAAAATATTTGTGTAATATATAGTATTGTTTTTATAGATTTTTGATTTTAAGTGCAAAAAGGTCTTATCTTTAAAAATTAATCAAAAATCATATTTGTATTTAATAATATTTTCTGTTTTTAACAGTTTTCGGCAAGACAATTTAATTGTCTTGCGACTGTGTCTTTTCTGGCTTCTCGGTAAGACATTCCGTTTGTCTTATCAAGCCTTGACTCGGCGCGACAATTCGATATTGTCTTGCCCGAGTCAAGATGTCACCTCGGCAAGACAATTCAAATTGTCGCTCCGAGCGTTGCATTTCCCCTTCGTTAGATTTTCGGTAAGACAATCTATTTGTCTTGCTAGGTGTTAGTATATATACTCCCTCGACTTACAAGACAATACAATCCCATTGTCTTGCCTAAACTCATCTTCCCCATTTCACTGCATATACACGCACGCTATACACACACAATCTCAACTATCGTTTTTCAAGTTTTTGAGTTAATAAACTTGCTGAGTTACGTTTATTCAAGCTATTTTGCTTGCTGGTGTGTTCGATTTCGATCGAATCTAGTCGAACCTCTGCCTATTTTTTTACCTGAGTTTGTGCGATTCGTGGTGGTTTATCGGACGAATTTGTTTAATTTAGAAGCCTAATCTGTTGTGGACTGCTGCAATCGATCCCTCAGCATTGTATTGGAACGGATTTGATTCGATTTGGAATTAGGGTTCTTGACTGATTAGGGCCGTGTTTGGATTGGTGTTATTTGAAATTGGGGTTTTCGAAATTAAGGGGTTGTTTGGTGTGTTGCTGAGTTTTTGAGACTTAAAGAATTGTTTTAGTGCCATTTAAATTAATTAACTTTTAATTCGATATTATTCTAATATTTCGAATTATTAATTAATTAATCAAGTTTAATTATTAGTTGAAATTTGCGAGACATTTGAGAATTCACATTTTATTTGAAAAATTCTCGCTTAATTCAATTTTTAATTTTTAAAAATGGCCGGAGAGTTTGTGATTGCTGAGACTAACTATCGTGCCAGCCTTAACCCTGATGATTGCTCTGATAGATTCCGGACTTGGGTCAGATTTCTTTCGAGACAGAGTCTAGTCAGTACTGCACTCACAGCAGATATTCCGATTAAAGTGCAACCTCTATTCGACTACTACTCTAATGCTGTCAATTCTACGACCCTGGAGAACTACAAGATTATAGGGGATCTACCTAACGGAAGAAGGATTGTTATCACTGTTGATGATGTTAACAGAATCCTAGGATTTCCAAGGGATAATTTTGAGCAAGATCCCTCAGATGATGAACTCAGACAATTCTTTCAGGATATTCACTATCAAGCTCAGATTTTTCTCCCTAAGATGTCTAAGGGAAATCTGAAGGCTGAATGGGATGTGTTCTTTGACACCCTTGCAAAGGTGTTTGCTCCCACTAACAGAAAGAATTTTGGCAATATATCTTCCATGCTGCAAATCTTTGGATTCAGCATAGCTTATAACCGACGGATCAACTTTGGGAAGATATTGCTGAGGGAGATTATCAGAAAGATGGGGTCTGTTTCACAATGATCAATTCATCAGAATGAGAAAGTTGAATGCTTCTATCCAAGATTTCTGATGTTATTTCTGAATGATAAGATGAATGAAGCTGATAGGAACATGTACGTCGATTCTCCTGTTGTTCCTATTCAGAGAACTTGTGCTAAGATCCAGACCAGGCTGGTAAACAATAAAAAGCATGACAATGTGCCACTGGTGGTGACTCCTTTCATGCTAGAGCAATTCAGTGCTCCATTTCAACCTATTCAAGTTCCTGCACCACTACAACAGCAACAATATCAATCTCAACAACAACAACAAGCTCATCCAGATAATCAACAAGAACAACTGCAACAACAATCACCTCCACAAAACCCTCAACCACTTCAACTCCTTCAAGACTATCAATCATCCAGCCAATCCTCAAATTACTCTCCCTACAACCCTCCTTACAATTTACCACATCAATCACCTCACCAATCATCATACAATTCTCCTCACCAATCTCAACACCAATCCCCTCCACATTACAACTTCTTCCCAGACCAACAAGCCTCCATATTTCCCTCTCAATCTGAACCAACACCTTCACCTACACATACACATACCATTCCTCAACCACAATCTACCTCTCAGCCACTGCCTGCTGATTCTGCTATCAATCCAGGCCTACAGGACTTCAGGGCTGATTTACAGGTAGCTCAGGTACTTTCTAATCTCACTGATACCTTTAATATTGATATTGCAGATTTTGATTGTGATATTGGATTTGATTTCCAGACTCCCAGCATTGAACCTGAAAACACCCAGGTTCATATCCAAGCTGACGTTTCCATTTCAACCACTGATTCTTCATCAAACACTTCCAACAACACTACTTCAACCCCTGTTGTTAGAAAGGTTGCCCGGAAACGGAGTGGGAGTGCAATTTTGAGAGATCCCGCAGCTCTGTCTCATAAGAAGCAAAGGGTGGCAGAACCAGAGACAACTACAGCTGCATCCATTTCCTCCCAAAAGGATTTGGGCACTGAAACGGTAAATATACAGTCTCTAGATTCATTCTCTCCACAGAATGCATTTATTGAAATTGGCCGTCCGACCGCGGTATCCTGTAAAGAGTCAAGCACACAACTAGCACTCACGCTAGTAAACACTGAACCTGTGTCTTTTGATTCTTCACTTAGAGAGAGCACAGAATTTCAAAATATGTTATATGAAAAATTTTCTGATCACTCTTTCTTTTTGGATCAGGATCTACTTGGCAACCTGCAAGTACATCAGCCTTCACAGGCATCTAAAGGACAATTTGTTCCTTCACTTCCTACAGTTCCATCTCAGGGAACTATGGTTGTATATACAGGTTCTGGTGACGGTGTGAAAACTACGAGTGAAATCAGGCAAACACCGAGCGAAACACATGCACGAGAGGATAGTGAAAAATCTTTGAGTGTTCGTGAGGTGAGTGCACACACCAACATAGATCTGTTACAGGAACAAATGGCTGCTCTGAAAGCTGAGATTGAAAGGTTGAATGCTGAGAATGCCAGATTCAGAAGTGGAGAGCTGATGACTCTGCAAGAGAAAGTTGTTGATCCTTCCTTTACTTCTCTGAAACAGGAATTAGATGATCATGTAAAGGGCATTCACTCTAGGATGGACAAATTTGATAAGACTCAGGAGCTCTGTCTGACAAAGCTTGACAACTTGGAGCAAACTCTGGCTCAAGTTGTTCAACACTTAAAGATTAATCCGTCAACATCACAGTCTACTCCAGAGGATCCCTCAACTAAGGGGGAGAAGGATAAGGATGATAAGGATGACAAAGATGATCACAGCAATGTTGATGCGGCTGATAGGAGCAAAAAGGATGGAGATACTGATAGGAGTGATAAGGGTAGAGATGGAGCAAGTGGAAAGGATTCTTCTGCAGCTGAAAAGACTGAAGGCAAAATGCCTGAATCTGAGAACATCTTCACTAATCAGGATTATGACAACATTCCTGAAGATGTTGATGATGATGATGCATTTGATTCTGCTTATTTTGAAGCTGAGGAAGAAGGTCGTTTCGAGGAAAGCTTTCTTTTCAATGAAGATCAGTCTGTGGACCCTGAGCACATGGAAAAGGTCAGAATGTTTAGAGCTCAACATGAAGCTAGCAAAGCAAAGCTTCAGGAACTACAGAAACTGGTGGATGAGAAGAGGACAACTGATGAGTTGGTCAAGCTGGAGAAACAGAAGATATGGGATGCTAAGTGCAAGGAGAAGAGAGAGGATATCTCCAGAAAAGTTGGTGAAAGCTGGGATATTGCTAGGCAAATCTTCTCTGGACCTCAAAGGGAACCTTTCAATGATGGTAAGTTCAAATCTTTCATCTATGACCTGAGAGAGGCTAACTCTAATGAGGATATGTTTATGCGTGCTCTTGCTCTCGAGTTAGAATACATAACTATTGGTGTCAAGAATCTTCTCAATGAATGGGAGATCATTATTTCTACTCAGAGAAACGGAACATTCAGGGTTTCAATTGATTTATTCAAGTTTCTATCTCTAACTGAAATCTGGGTGATTCGTAACAAGATCAGACGCAGCTCAAATCTGAATGAACTCGTTCGTGACAAACTTATGGATTGTGCAATTCATAACAGTCCACAAGTTGTCAGAAATCCCTACTGTGTTAAGTTCATTCACGAGAGAAAGTTTGGAACCTTCTACCTGGACTACCAACATCTTCTTAAGTATGATGTTAATCAGATGGTTCTTGTTTCAACTATTCTACGTACCAAGGGCTTCGCTACGAAGGCCAAAGCTGATGCTGATACTGAGATTGTGAACTACTGCACAAGGAGGAACATTCAACAATACTTCAGAAAGATGAAGTATATCAACCAATCTCAGCCAGCAGATTTCATCGAAGACCCTGTGGACATAGAAGTTCAATATCATCTTTCATTGGCTCGTGAAAGAAAGAAGCATGGAGAATCCACTGCAGCTGAAGAGCCTACTCAGAATGAGCCTTCTACTCCAATTATTCACTGTTCAGATGCTGAAGAAGGAGAAGTCACTCGTTCTGAGTAAATAGATTGATTAGGATATTTGTTAGATATGTTCAAAGAACATCCTTTTGTAATCTATTTATGATCATGGTTTAATGTTTAATGCAAAGCCATAAACTTTTGCTATTTACATTCCTTTGTTCAAATCTTTGTCTTATTTGTTAGTTGAGTTATCCTCTAGGAAGCTGTTCCACTGAAGAATAGGTGATTAAATATTTAATAGATTATTATTTCACTTCTTAAATAATTATATTAATTATGTAATTTATTTATTAAATTAATTCACTCTCGAAGTAATTTAATTTATGAATATATATAATTAACTTAATTAAGTGGATAATTTTCTATTTAATATAAATTACAAATTACACCTAAACCAACTCAGCAAGACAATTTGATATTGTCTTACCGAATGGAGTCCATCTGCCAAGACAAATAAATGTCTTTCATTTATTAAAGCCACCCGAAAGACAATCTCAATTGTCTAACCAAGTGGCAGTGCAACCAATGCAAGACAAACGTTTTTGTCTTACCGAATGGTGATGATTCCAGCAAGACAATTAGATTGTCTGACCGAAGATTTGAAGCAACAGCCAAGACAATATTCTTTTGTCTTACCGAAGAAATCAAGAAGTCAGCAAGACAATTATTTGTCTGACCGAATGCATGATCTAGCTGCAAGACAATTTCAGTGGATGCTTGCAAGACAATCTTGATTGTCTGGCCGAAAGACTTCTGCCAAGACAATCCTTGATTGTCTGGCCGAAAGACTTCTGCCAAGACAATCCTTATTGTCTGGCCGAATGGATGCCTGCAAGACAATTCTAATTGTCCTACCGAAGTTAAATTGTCTTGCCCTTCTTATGGATTGTCTTTCTGCTGTGTAAATGGCTTTGTAAGACATTTAAATTGTCTTTCCTTTCTAGATTGTCTTGTCTTTGCATTGTCTTACAAGTACAATGCTTTGCCTATAAATATGGCATTGCATTCTTCATTTTTAGTGTTCATCACTTTGATATTCAAAGCATTTGTAAAGCTTTCAAGCTGTTCGTAACTTGCTTGATCGTTATATCCACAGTTTTCTGTGCTTTGATAACCCGGTTGTTTTAATCACTAAATCTAGAATATACCCTGTCGAATTTATTCTACGAACTTTAGTGGTCATTAAAACTGAACCATATTAATTATATAACGACTTCAAACATTGTTATATTAATTAATTATAATCTGATTAACAAGTTATATTCAATCAGATTAATTAATCTGATTAATTACAATCGTATCTGGACCTAACAGGGATGTTAGGTCCAAAGTATCGTAGAAGGGGGGGTTGAATACGATACTCACTACAATTTAAAATTCTTTCGAATCTTGCGGATAAACAAATTGCAGTTCTGTAATGGGTTTCGTGTTCCGGATATTTATTGGGTCGGTTTATGAGGATATGAAAATATTAAACCAACACACAATATTTTCCAAGGTATATCTGTATATTGATAAATACCTCGAAGGGTGCTACAAATCCAAACCCGAAGGTTGGCTACAATGACCACTACTCTCAATATTACAAACTCTAACCGCTACGGATATTTCTATTACAAAGCTAGACTAGAGTGTATATATAGTGGGAGTAGCCGTGCAGAGCACTTGGCCATTTCATCCCGAAGGATGATGTAAATTGTGAGAACCACAATCACATATTTATAGGCTTTCATAAACTAACCATGGTTAACGAGTTCGTCCTGGACGACTTGAGTTCGTCCTGGACGGATTCGATTTATCAGAAATAAATCTAACTCCAATAGGCACAAGAGATGGCGCCACTTTCATATACACAGATATATAAGTATATGTATATGAAAGTTGCGCTCCACATGCATACCTTCTCCACTGTGGTCAAACTTGGCGCCTCGGTCAAAGTTGGCGCCAGTACAGTGTTCAACAGTGTATGTGACTTGGTGTTTTTCAGTGGTGCAAAGTTGCGCCAAGGGGAGTTGAGTAGAGGCGCAACATTTGACCGAGTCAAATGTTGCGCTTCTTCATTGTTGATTAGAGGAGCAACATTTGACCAGGTCAAATGTTGTTCCAATATAGTGCATCCCTTGTAGAGTTGTGACTTAGAAATTATTCTAAGTCACAAAGGGTTAGTGCCAAGAGTTGTTAGTAGAGGAGCAACATTTGACCGGTCAAATGTTGCGCCCGGGTCAAATGTTGCGCCTGGGTCAAATGTTGCGCCCGGGTCAAACCTTGCGCCTTGGTCAAATGTTGCGCCATAGAGTGTGCAAGAGGTATATGGTGACTTAGAGAAATTCTAAGGCAAATATGAACTTGCTCCACCATTGTAATGCTTCCCCTGTTATCTCTCATCTCTTGGGGACGAACTTTGACTTTGGTCAAAGGTTGCGCCTCAAGAGTGCTATGTCTTCACTGTGATGTACTTAGAGAATTTTCTAAGTGAGGAAGAGCTGTTGACTTCGGTCAAATGTTGTTCCTCACATAGTAAGAGCTTTCCTTGTTATCACTCCTTTGACTGAGATTGACTTGAGTTTGCTCCATCCATATATTTATATTATATTCATAATATTATATAAATATATGTATAAATAAAGATACATATATAAATGTATATAAATAATATTTATATAAACATATAGTAATATATATATATACATATATTTAAATATATTCTCATATATTTAAATATATATAATATACATAAAATTATATGTAAATATAAATATAAATATATATAGGGATATATATATAATTATCTATAGATATAAATATACACATATTTATGCACATAATATAATATATATATATACACTTAAATATATAAATGTTTATGTAAAATATAAATACATATACTATATACATATATATTTATTTAAATATATATACATATAAATATACATATACATATGTTTAAAAACATATATACATATATATTATATATATTATATTTAATTAAATATACATATATACATATATAATTATATTTGTACATATACAAATATATAAGTGCACACATATATAAAATGTCACTTCCTGATATGGCTTTCTGTGGAAGCTTTGACATATGGCATTTGAGCAGTAAGCTTTGGCATAGCTGGCATTTGGCTTGACTTGGCTTTGGAACAAATGACTTGATATGACTGGATCAATTCTTCGATCGATAAATACTTTGCAAAGCTCCGTACGTGCTGACGCTTAGTGCACTGGTCTGGTTCACAAGCGACTAACACTGAAGTTGAACATTGTACCGTCTTTGTCAGCAACCATTGATCAGTCGGTTCCGGGTTAGTTTATGCTTCAGTTTGTTGATTATAAATAACCAACCAAGATATATAGAAATATCTTGCTTCAGGGGTTGCACTGAAATCTTTCGAGTACTTGGACAACATCTTCATTGCTTCCACAATCTTGAATACTTCACTCTTTATTCTTCACTGAGGCATGAACATATTAATGAACTTCTTCCAGTGAACTTATTCCTTCAAGACTGTAGATGGCTTCTTCAACCTTTGTCTTCGTATCTTCCGATTCCGGTGCAGGCGTAGTGTTATTTACTTGTCCTGTTCTATTGTTGAGTTATCATCCCTATGTAACAGATAGGGTTGTCTTTACATTTAGACTTACAATCTCCCCCTATTTGTTTGTTAATCATAACAAGCAAATCCTCTGGAGGATAACTCAACTAACACTAGAAAAAGTAAAGTCCTGGACTAGTAAATAATGCTACAAAGTTTCTGGATCATATAATACATTTCCAGATTTCATGAATAGAAATAACAGATGTGCATATCACCTTCATTTCTCTGGTTTTTGCTTACCTGCCAGATAATCCTCATAGTCTGTCTTGAAGAGAATTCAAAACATTCCATTATGCAAAGAACAATCAGCAGCTTCAATGAATTCTTCAGTGGTAATGAATAAGTTCCTGTCTACCACTTACTGAAGAATAGATGTATCACCTTATACTTCTCCTCCTGTTACCTTGATCAGGTTCCCCTTAGTGATAAGTAGTTGTCTCCCCTTAGATGAAAGATCAATCCTCCTCCTCAGTTGAAAGAAGAATCTCCCCCTCAGTAGTACACAACTAAAGAGTAGTTTAATCCCCTTTAGTTGTAGACAACTAAAGAAAGCTAACTTACTTTTTCTTCCCCCTTTCATATATTCTCCCCCTAAATATATTCTCCCCCTTAGTTGTGGAATCCTCCGAGGATATGTGGTATCAAATATGGTCAAGGAACGTGTCCAATACATCCTGTACCAAAAGATAATATCCCCGTAGAGAACTAAACAACGCTAAAGCTGGGGTCGAAGAAAGAGTTCAGAAGAAGGGTTTACTTTAATTGGGTTGGTCCCTATGCTGAAAGAATAGGTTCCAAACGGAAAAGTAATGAGTAAAACTAACATTCCAGTAACAACATCCACTTTGTCTTTAGGTATAAATTTGGTAATTAGTAGGTGTCTCACTAAAATGTTCTGCAGGTGTATCACTCAACACTCAATTTTCTCTCGGTTTTTGGGTAAGGGTGTCACTCACGAGTTCTGTAAGTGTATCCCTCCACACAAATACTGAGCTTCCATAATGCTGAGTACCTGCAAGAAAATCACCTTAGCCACCCTTAAAGGGGGTCACCGGTGGTGCAATGGGAGTTCGTAATTCCCAATCCCTGCAGACTCATCAGATAAATCCGAATCATGGTCCACAAGTTGCCAACCACTAAGTGGCTTATCCAATTAAGGATCCAGAGTTGTTTTCTCTGGGAGGTTAGACAAAGGCTTAATTATGGCAAAGGCCTAAGTCCTCCTCAATGTCTGTGAAGACAATTGATTCAAGAGAATCATCAACCATAAGTTCACACCGTGAAATGGAATGAACCGTAGTTGCTTCCGTCAATTCTTTCGACAACTTGTGAGCTTTCAATACCAATTATTATTATATGTACCTCACAAGTGTTTCACTCTTCTCAATTTCCTATGTGTTTGCACTCACTCATGCTCACATATTTCTCATTCAGATATCTAACTGGTTCTTCTCAGAATCTCACCAAGTGTTTAACTCTCAGTGTTTGGCTCACAGTGTTTCTCTCAGCACTCAAAGTATGGTCTTCTGTACCTGCATGAGAAAATCACCATAGCCCCTTCAAGAGAGGTCACTGGCGGTGCAATGGGGTTTCGTAAATCCCCGATCCTCAACCGACTCATCAATAAATTGACTCATAGTCAGAGAGTTGCCGATCTCCTATAAATAGGAAATCCATTCCGATTGGATCCAGATCTGTTCTTATCTGGGGAGGGAGACGAGAATCCTGAAGATTTGGCAATTGAGATCCTCGTTTCCTCCTTACACCTGTAAAGGCATCAACCATCTTATCTACCGTAAAATGGTAAATGAAGAAGTTGCTTCTGGAACAAAACCTTTAACCTTAATGTGCACTCTCTTGTATTGTGTCCATAAGATTTTCTGTTTAGGCTCTTCATCAGAGTGATTACTGATGATGTGCTTGACTCAATACAAGATGCTCTGGCTGACGAGCGAATTTCAATGGACTCATCCTGTTGAGAGAATGATTCCAGAGACTGTTTTATTGCCTTTTCAGCTCTATATTCTTTTGAGAGAATACAGATGAGCAACAGTTACCTCAAGTTCAAAAACACCTTTTCTTCTTGAGAGGTAGAGCTGTGGGTACACTATCCCTCACATCCTTATTTGCTGCAACAAGTACAGTTTCTCCCTCATTGACCTCTAGTCTAATAAGTTCCTTATCACTCCAGGGGGAAAGTTGGGATGTGTTCTGAATTTGGTTTTATAGTCTGGGATAAAGATTGTTGGTTTTCAACCTTATGACTATTTAGGAAAGCCAAGAAGCTGATTAAGTTCCAAAGAACAGAAAGAGATATAAATGCATTTTAGAAAATCTATGATTTTGAATGAAAGCAATTGCATTTAATCTTTTTAGGAAAAATGAATCAGTTGTGATTGTAAAAATGATTTTCATAAAGAATGACAATCACAATCGATGAAAGAATCAAAGTTTTCCATTAAAAACTGGTTTGAGTACGAGAGTCTGAATCTATGCATAAAAGGTTTAAATGAACTTGTCTTTGAAAAAGACACAGACTCCTGTTTCTCACTACAATTTAAAAAGGAAACAAGAAAATTTATGCGCTACAGTGTATAAAGCACTCGCCACACTTATTAGTGAAAAGGCCTCATACTAGCACATCGTCAAAACAGACGCTGCAAGTGACAAAGATCACCAAGTACACAAATACAAGATAATCAATGTCTCATCCTATGACGCTACATGTATAGATGCAAAATATTCTAAGAGATATTTATGAAATAGAGTAGTGGATACCAATTATTGAAATCAATTGATAAGAAAATTTCTTTGAAGAAACTCACCACTCCAGAACATAAATATGAGACAGAATAAAGATTATGTTGTCTCCCTTGTACTCAGAATATTAAACACCTAAAATATATTAGCACTAGTGGTTTTAAGAAATATGCAACAATATTTCACCAGTGCCAACACATCACAATCAATTCACAAATAAAACATCAATAAAGCATCAAAGAAAGATACCAATTAACTATTTCAAAAATGAACTAATCATGCTTCTTTTATTCTATCAAAGTCAATCATGAAACAAATAAGCATATAATTGTCATGGATCACAATTTAACTAAGATAAAATAAAAATTACTTACGCAATATCATATAATTATCAGATCAGCATATAACAACTAAAATCATGACAATCATACAAAGATATTCGCAAGCCCGAGGGAAAGTTGAGGAAAAGTTCACGAGTCCTATACAAATAATCACTAAACACACGTGAACGCACACAACTCCTCGCAGAAAAATATTAACAATTAATATTAGTGATCTACATATAAGCATGCAATAATATCACTAACACTAAAAGTATCACAACTATATGCAGTTAGACATGAAATAAAATATCAATTAATAAATCATCAAATATCCAACACAAATAGTTATGCTTCAAGTATATGCACTAATATAAATGGATTCAGCCTAGAGAGAATCTAAGTAACTCCACAAATACTAGTATATCATGACTAAATTCTAACTAGATTCTAACCACATACCAATTACTGATACAAGTCACAAGTCTAGAAACAAATAAGTCATGCTTCAGATTTTATACCTATAAAAATGAATTCAACCTAGAAAATAATCCTAAGTATGTTCACAAATACAGATATATCACGACTAGATTATGACAAAGTTTCTCTACTAGATACCAATTGTTAAAGAGGTATAGATCAAGAAAAATAACATAATTAAGTCATGCTTCATGTCATCTCTAATCATTTAAATCATGAACAAATAAGTCACTTAATTGTCATGCAACATAATTTAAATAATTGAAATAACAAACGCTCATGCTAAAACATATAATCACCATCTAAGCATGCAAAGCAATAAACATGGCAATCACATAGAATAGCAAAAAGCACGAGGTACTGGATTTTAAATAAATTCACAAGTCCTATGTATAGACAATTTAATACTCATGAATTCATTCAAGAAATACGATAGACATGCTCATGAAAGAAGTAATACCTTATAGTATGTGATCTACTTGCAGTTAAGTAAAGTGATAAGTTGAATACCTCTGAGACTTGACATTTCAGTTGATGTACCTTTCTTGTACTGATCAAGTCCAGTGGTTGTTGGCATAAGTCTTGACATGTATAGAATCTTCCAAAATGCGCATATTCAAAAGATCCTTGACTTCCTTTTATTGCCATCATTCTTTAGGCTAACTAGTAGACCATAAAGAATTGCAACTTTCCAACAAACTCATCATATCACTAATCTGCATTCACTTAGCAATTATCTTGCACAAGTGACGTTAGTCCACATATAATATAATCATGGTATCACAGCACGGATATTTGTCTTGTGTGTGCCTTGTATCATGAGAGGTAAGAATTTGGATACCAAAAATGACTCTAGCAAAGAGATATTAAAATAATATGCTAGTCAGAAGTCATACCATGTCCGTGACGATCATCAGGTGTTGGAGAGTAACTCATAGAGAGCTGGTGAAGAAAGAGAATACAAATTCCATTGGATCTGCAACTGCAAAGTCCTTGAAATGTTGCATGAAGCTTCATCTTCTAGCTCACTGTAATATCTTGAACCCGAGTCTCGTCAATGGTGCTTTAGTTCAATCATGAAGGTCGTTGAGTTCCCTAAGATGTAGAGTTCTGAACTTGAAGATTCTGTTTCCATAATCTTCATAACCTTCTCCTTTGTAATAACTCTAAGCAACCAAATTGGCTTGTCCCTCGTAACAGAGCCAAAAACATCCAGTTGGAATCTAAATACCCAACAAATACTAAGTACTGAATTGTTATTAGGTCAGGGTATCAGACTCCGCATAATCTGCTTTCAAACTGACTGAGATCATCTTGCTGTGCAATCACTCAATCTGGATCCCATTAAGAGCTTTTGAATCTTCCCCAAGTTTCACTTCAGATTGAAACCCAAAGAAATAACATCCTTTCACCATAGCTCTCCTAGTCTTCACTTCACCATTAGGAACATTTAAGAACTAGAACCCAAGAATGATATAGACTCAAACCCTTTGTCTAAGCAGATACGTTCTTGATATGTCCTGTTCATCTTCAATGTGGTGTTGAGTTTGACTAGTGGATCCACCAAATGCTCCCCCTAAGCTGTTGCTGGGATTTCTTTAATAATCCTTATCCTTGCAAAGAGGTTCTGCTTGGATCTGAATCATTATTAAACCAATAATATCACCTTTAACAGCTTGGAGCAAAGTGTCGTTCAATCTCTTGTCCAGACTTACAATCACCTTCTGTTGATTAATCACAATCACCCTGTAGACTGTAGACTCCATAGAGTAGCCGAGGAAAATATTCTTTGAGCTTCAAATGCAAGACTTGCAAAGAGGCATTTTCCACCAAACACATACCAAGAGTTAGTGTTTGCTTCTGATTGGCCACTGACAAGAATGGTGTCTTTCTGGATTTATCAATGATCAGGGTTCATCTTGATCAACCTTCATTTGTGACATCTTGTCCTTCGAACACATATGAACAAACAAAAGAGTCTAGAGTAGTCAATGATCATCGCAAAAAGATATCTGGATTTGTTGTAGATATACCATTAACTGATCCGTAGAAATCCATATGTATCATCTGAAGCGGCTCAGTAATGTTGATCATATCTTTGCTTCTTTGTGATGCTCCTTCGACTTCCCTATTGACATACCTCATAAGCTTCATCCATATAGAATCCCAGATGAGGTAGTCCTCTCACCAATTCTCTTCTTACGAATAAAAAGAGCTCCTTGTTTTGACATACAAGTGTGAGAGCTTCAGATGCTATAGCTAACACTTATCTGATGAAGCTTTACTATCGAAACAGCTCACTCCATCTTCAGTTGAAGTTCCATATTAGCCACGAGCAAATTCACATCCTTCCTGATTTAAGATAAAACACTATTCCATGAACTGACATAATGTCCTTTGTCAGAGAACCGTCTGATACTAGGAATGTGTGTTTTGACTCCTTGCAAGAAAGATATGCTTCCATGATGACATTCCAGGAAAACAGGCATGTCCCGTAAGAGAATCTTTGTTGTCATCTTTCAAAGATTATTGACGGAACTGCTCACATGATCACATTTGCTAATAGGTTACTTTTGGTGAATATATGATTTCAGCTACTCAGCAAACAGAGTGCACCAAAAATCATATGGAACATATGTAACCTGCAATCACAAATGGAAAGAGTTCTATGGTCCCCAATCATAACTGGGTCCGGATGGATTAGAGATTTTTCTTTAACAATGGTAACAACAAAAGCAACCTTAACATGCTAATTCTTATCTAGACATTGCCCTAATGTGATTCTCAAACATGCTTTTCTAAAATCAATGCAAGTACAAAGACATGCATTCATGACATGAAAATAAGCAGACATGATGTTGAATACACATGGCAAACAATCAAAGATAAGACAAGAGCAAGACAGGCAGTTATGCAATTCAGAAGATTCAGTACTCTCTACTTAAACCAATTAACACAAGTGCAACAGGTAGCAAGTAGAATTACAGATATTCAATAATCTCCTAAAAGCATAATGATCATAGACAAATCAATAATCACATTATCAATTCATACTAATCCCACTCTATTGTTATATGGCATTATACTATCTCTATTACCTAAGTCAGTTTTAGATCTAACATGAAGTTCTAAAAGTTCTACTGACACAAGGTAGACATTCCATCATAGAACAAATAAATTCCTTAACAAACAATTCAGATTAGATAAGCAAATCTAATTGTACTAGGGAATCTGAAAGTAAGTGTTTTAACAAAGTTATACATGCTAGGATCATAACCCCTAAAACTAAGAGTTGTTTTCCAAAGGAAAGCTTCTAATCTCACCATTGCAAATAATCAAATCCTAAATATTCATACACATGTTAAGAATCTGCTAAAGACACATACACAAGATTATCATCAATCCTAGTTACTAGAACAGTCATCTAGCATACTAGTTTAACATTATCTATTGTGATGCTATCATGCTTGTGCTTGTGTGTTGAACAATTCTACTCAGAGATTTATAACATGCTTTGAATATAATGAAATAAGTATTGCAAAGTTAGAAAGAATTCATACCTGAGATGTGCAAAGTGAATCATTTTCAGAGAATGCTTGGATTGCCAGAAAACCATAATCATCCTTCTCATCAGCAATTGATCCATCTCACACCTTTCCTAAAATAGCATAAGAACTTGTTGTGATGTTTCTTTCAAAACATCCACTTGAGTTTCAGACAAGCCCTATCATCCTTGTTTGTCGAGGCTTCAAATATATATAGCAACCCTTCTTTGCTAAAGATACCAATCAATATTGTGTCTGCTGACCAACTCAGTTTTCAAACAACCTGTCGAACTGAACCCCGAAGAGTCTCCACTTGAAACCAATGGATTCCATCTGAATCTGACATGACTAGACCTCTCAGATAGTGTTATGCTAATCCTCGAAGTTCTGTCCTCACATTCTTCAAAAGTGTTAACTTTCGTCGACTTGAGCTTCCTCAAATTCAGCAGTTATAAACTCTTATGTTCAATCCTAAGGTTCTGACATTAATGCACGAAACTGATTTGGTGTGGTAGTAACTTGATATATATCCATAAACCTCCACAGTTCTCTGTCTTTGGTTCAGTTGATTCTGGATGGATTTAGCATCAGTACAATTCACTGAGTAATTGTATATCCCTGAATCACTGAGTTAGATTGAAATCCCTTGAAGATTCGTCCGTAAAAACTTCTCTTTTCCTACTACCAGTGGTGCCATTCAAAGTTGACATTCCGAGCCCTGGGAAGATGCACTCAACACATAAAGCAAGTTCCCATCCTGATCTGGTGATCTGATAATCAAGTAGGAGTAATTACTCAGATCAAGGCCTGAAGTACCTTCTTCAAAATCCACTGTTAGTAGTACCAAATTAGTCTTCAATGGAATCTTCTTCGAATCACAATCATCTTTGTCGAACATGGAAAACTGCTTCTAATAATCCTTTGAGTAATCAATTGGATTGGGTCATCAATGTAATTCCATTACCGGTTCTGAGAATCTAGTATTTGAAAGCCCGGTGTTTGTCTTGTAATCTGTCAGCCTGATCTGTCTCAACTAAATGTCAATCTAATTTGTCTTGGAGTAGAATAATTAAAAAGGTTACGGGACACTTGATTATTTAAACTAAGTTTAAATTATAAAGAAAATAAATTTAAAAATAAGTTTTAAAATATGAAAGAAAATAAAGTATAAAATAAACTTAGTTAAATCTATAAAGTAAATTTAATTATATTTAAAAATAAATTCAAATAAATTCATAATAAACTGAATAAGTTTAGGACAAATTTATTTCAAATTCATTTAGTAAATATATTAAAATTTATTAGATAAATTTAATTTTTGAAAATATTCAAGTGTCTCGTCTCCAATTAAATCATAGCTTCCAGAACAAACTAAATTGAACCCTTGAACTTGAACTTATATCCATAATCAGTTAAATCCTCTTAAATTTATATTTTATATTTTAACTTAAATTTAAATCATAAACTATACAAATTTAAATAATAAATTTATAAAAATTTATGATAAACTTGATAAAGTCTAAGAGTAAACTTTACAAGTCTAAAATAAATTTAAACAAATTTAATAATTGAATTTGGTAAAGTTTATAAAGTAAATTTAATTAGGTTTATAAAATAAATTTAATTAATTCATAATAAACTCAATTAATAAGTTTAAAATAAATTAAGTCAAATTTATAAAATAAACTTATTAAAATTTAAAGTATAAATTTATAAGTCCTGGTCCAAAGTTCAGTATCCGACAGATATTCCTTGCTTAGGCCTACGGACAAATTCAGCAACACAAATCGGAAGAACATTTCCCCTAATCAAATATCAAAAGCTAGGTTCTTGATTTTCCGTACGATAAGGATCCTGATTTGTATATCAATCAACCTCGCTCTGATACCAATTGTTAGGTCCAAAGTATCGTAGAAGGGGGGGTTGAATACGATACTCACTACAATTTAAAATTCTTTCGAATCTTGCGGATAAACAAATTGCAGTTCTGTAATGGGTTTCGTGTTCCGGATATTTATTGGGTCGGTTTATGAGGATATGAAAATATTAAACCAACACACAATATTTTCCAAGGTATATCTGTATATTGATAAATACCTCGAAGGGTGCTACAAATCCAAACCCGAAGGTTGGCTACAATGACCACTACTCTCAATATTACAAACTCTAACCGCTACGGATATTTCTATTACAAAGCTAGACTAGAGTGTATATATAGTGGGAGTAGCCGTGCAGAGCACTTGGCCATTTCATCCCGAAGGATGATGTAAATTGTGAGAACCACAATCACATATTTATAGGCTTTCATAAACTAACCATGGTTAACGAGTTCGTCCTGGACGACTTGAGTTCGTCCTGGACGGATTCGATTTATCAGAAATAAATCTAACTCCAATAGGCACAAGAGATGGCGCCACTTTCATATACACAGATATATAAGTATATGTATATGAAAGTTGCGCTCCACATGCATACCTTCTCCACTGTGGTCAAACTTGGCGCCTCGGTCAAAGTTGGCGCCAGTACAGTGTTCAACAGTGTATGTGACTTGGTGTTTTTCAGTGGTGCAAAGTTGCGCCAAGGGGAGTTGAGTAGAGGCGCAACATTTGACCGAGTCAAATGTTGCGCTTCTTCATTGTTGATTAGAGGAGCAACATTTGACCAGGTCAAATGTTGTTCCAATATAGTGCATCCCTTGTAGAGTTGTGACTTAGAAATTATTCTAAGTCACAAAGGGTTAGTGCCAAGAGTTGTTAGTAGAGGAGCAACATTTGACCGGTCAAATGTTGCGCCCGGGTCAAATGTTGCGCTTGGGTCAAATGTTGCGCCCGGGTCAAACCTTGCGCCTTGGTCAAATGTTGCGCCATAGAGTGTGCAAGAGGTATATGGTGACTTAGAGAAATTCTAAGGCAAATATGAACTTGCTCCACCATTGTAATGCTTCCCCTGTTATCTCTCATCTCTTGGGGACGAACTTTGACTTTGGTCAAAGGTTGCGCCTCAAGAGTGCTATGTCTTCACTGTGATGTACTTAGAGAATTTTCTAAGTGAGGAAGAGCTGTTGACTTCGGTCAAATGTTGTTCCTCACATAGTAAGAGCTTTCCTTGTTATCACTCCTTTGACTGAGATTGACTTGAGTTTGCTCCATCCATATATTTATATTATATTCATAATATTATATAAATATATGTATAAATAAAGATATATATATAAATGTATATAAATAATATTTATATAAACATATAGTAATATATATATACATATATTTAAATATATTCTCATATATTTAAATATATATAATATACATAAAATTATATGTAAATATAAATATAAATATATATAGGGATATATATATAATTATCTATAGATATAAATATACACATATTTATGCACATAATATAATATATATATATATACACTTAAATATATAAATGTTTATGTAAAATATAAATACATATACTATATACATATATATTTATTTAAATATATATACATATAAATATACATATACATATGTTTAAAAACATATATACATATATATTATATATATTATATTTAATTAAATATACATATATACATATATAATTATATTTGTACATATACAAATATATAAGTGCACACATATATAAAATGTCACTTCCTGATATGGCTTTCTGTGGAAGCTTTGACATATGGCATTTGAGCAGTAAGCTTTGGCATAGCTGGCATTTGGCTTGACTTGGCTTTGGAACAAATGACTTGATATGACTGGATCAATTCTTCGATCGATAAATACTTTGCAAAGCTCCGTACGTGCTGACGCTTAGTGCACTGGTCTGGTTCACAAGCGACTAACACTGAAGTTGAACATTGTACCGTCTTTGTCAGCAACCATTGATCAGTCGGTTCCGGGTTAGTTTATGCTTCAGTTTGTTGATTATAAATAACCAACCAAGATATATAGAAATATCTTGCTTCAGGGGTTGCACTGAAATCTTTCGAGTACTTGGACAACATCTTCATTGCTTCCACAATCTTGAATACTTCAATCTTTATTCTTCACTGAGGCATGAACATATTAATGAACTTCTTCCAGTGAACTTATTCCTTCAAGACTGTAGATGGCTTCTTCAACCTTTGTCTTCGTATCTTCCGATTCCGGTGCAGGCGTAGTGTTATTTACTTGTCCTGTTCTATTGTTGAGTTATCATCCCTATGTAACAGATAGGGTTGTCTTTACATTTAGACTTACAAGGGACCTACCCGGGTAGGGGGACAAAAGCGAAAAATCCCACCTCTTATCCGGGCCAACCCGGATCGGTGAGAACACTCTACTCCCTCACATAGAAAATATATATAAGGGAGTGGGGGGCAAATGATAAGGTGTAATCCGGGTTCACCGGATCCGGACCCCTAGGAGCTTTATACCCTAAAAAGACACCGGCCTCGCAAGGAAACCTGTCAACCACAACAGAGGACACGACCTGGGTATGATCCCGGACCCGGGTACCCCAGTCCACAACCCATCCGGGGTCCCATATGAAGTCAAGCCGACACTTGCTGCACAAGTCACAGACTAACATGATAGGGACCACATGCAACGGTCAACTACTGGGAGATCGAGACAAACCAAGGAACATTCCAAAAGACTATTCTACCGCTGACATCTGGACACATGTAGGGGATCCAACCCCTACAGGTGTATGACCAGGATCCCAGGTACATCCCCTTAAACCATAATCCTTGGCCTATAAATAGACCAATGAAGAAGGGTTTAGGGGTCACATTCTATTGACACTCAACACATTTTGCACACACCTGAGCACCCAACTAAAATATAAACACAAATCCACACAGCCACCATACAAAAAACCATACCCTCATCCTCTACATTGTTAGATAACTCACTTTCCGTCTCCCTATTCCAAAGCCTGTACTTATTCTCACGCCGGAGGCTCCGCGGGGCTCAAACCCCCCTTCGGCGTTGTTTTGCAGTTACCCTTCCAGCAGCTGCACCACATGACACTTGTACACGATGGAGGAAGCACCTGAACGAGATCTGGCGTTATCAAGTAACTAATTATGAGGTAGAACATATATGGCCATTACGAGTGCTTCTATTAGGTATAAGATTATAGCTTTTCATAAAATTTAAAGTTCTTTATATACTGTGCAAATTAATGTGAAGAAGATTTAATGATGTGGGACAAAGGTTGAAAATGTGATAAAACTTATCCACCAATACAGAAGAAACACAAATAAATCTTAACAAATATTTTATATTAGTCCAAGTATTGGGCTTCCAGAGCCTTCTATATTGCTTCTGAGTAGTTTCTTTGGGCTTCTTGGCATGCTAGCAGCAGTGGCCGAACCAGCGGAATTAGGGATGCTAGAGCCCCCCTCAACTCGAAAAAACAGTATATATTTTTTTTAGCCTCGCTGAATTATTGATGTCAATATAATTTTTTTTAGCCCCCGCTGAATTATAAATATCATAGAGAGGGACTTACTTTCAAAATTTCAAGGTATGATATTTTAATTGATTCTTTGTTAAATTGTTATTCTTTATTTTTTTTCAATCTGCTGTGATTTTGTATAAAGAGATTGTTAATTAGGGTTCCGGATTTCTCAAGAATTAGCTAGAGTTTAAACTTTGAACAATTGAGTGGTACATAATTTGATGTTAAGGTTTGTGATGGTTAAGCGGAGCACATTGGTTCATTATTCTGGAAGAAAACGAATGATATATTGCTGTTTAAAATTTTACATTTGTTTTTGTGAATTTTGATAGTCACTTCTAATATATAAAATGTTCATGTGTCCTCTTCTAGAAGCTTGTATAATCTTAAGAAATTCTCCTGCACTCTAGATAAAAAGCATCAATCTGAAATGTTCCGGAACAAGATTTATCTTTGACCTTGATGATCACCAGGTATCACGTTCGAGTTCATTGATTCCGGAACAAGCTTTAACTTAAGCGATATAATAAAAGAAGATAACTTTGACACTATCTTGATTGAAATTGTTTGAGAAACGTACTATAGTAAGAGAAATAAGAAAAGAAAGGAGTTGGGAATATGATACAGATGAAAGAAAAGACACACGAGACATGCCTTTTTACAAAATAGATGTAGATCCCCTTATAAGTACGTATTGAAGGTTCTTACCATTTATTAAATAACCTTAAAATTCATTTTCTGATTATCTCACTTCTCTATTTTTGGGTAAAATAAATATTTTAATCATGAAAATCATAAGTAGACTATATATTGTTTAGTAAAAAAATACTAAAAAGAATCAAGATATCGAACCGCGAATCAAATTCGCGGGTCATCATACCCGAGTCATGAGAACTATCTTATTATGTACCCGATCACATACCTCGTACCCGAACGCCCGTGAACCATACAACACTATGCCCCCCCTAAATTTTAGTCCTGGTTCCGCCACTAGCTAGCCGTACTTGATCATGGATTTAAACAAATCCAGAGTTTCCTTCCCTCCGGTGGCACACCCTTCAGAATGTCGAAAGACTCATACTTGACATATAGCTTCACAAGATCAGTTTTCGCTGTTTGGTAAAAAGCAGGCGAAGACGGTGGAAGAACCCAACTTAGATATGCACCCAACCTAAGAAACCTAATTCAAACAAAAACTATATCACAAACTGAAACTTAACCTCCCAAGTTCCGGACCTACTTTCCCAAATGAAAAATCTCCAAATCTCTCTAAAATAACATGTGTGTATGTGTGTGTGTGTGTGTGTGTGAGTCAATATGGTTGTAAAACCGTTAAACCAATCCAAACCAAACCATGTGAATTTGGATCAATATGAAATTACATTTAGGAAAATGGATTTGGTTTGGTTTCTAGTCTCACATTTCTCACAAAATATAGACCTCACTACATTTGTCTCTCTCTTTTAAGATTCTTAATGACACACTATTGTGTTTTTTTTCCTTTGTCTTTTTGCTTATCATTATACGGAAATTATTATTTTTTCAAATTTAAATTACGATTTTCTCTATTTAAATTTTAGTTTCACTAAACATGTTATTGTTATATTTACTATTTATTATATTGTCACTATAGTGTATTAATTTTTGTTCATTATATAATACTTGTTTTTACTTATTAAACTAGTTTACCCATAATTCAAACTAAAACCATAAACAGATTTATTAATATTTGGTTTGGAAATGATTTTGGTTCATTTATCCAAATTGGATCCTGCTTATGAGAACCAAAACCAAACCAATCACACAATTTTCCACCTATATATATATATATATATATAGGCTCATGATCAAATAGAAACCACTCTTAAAATAAAAACTAGAAACCAGTTTCCCTACCACTATTTATAACTACGGGTATCACTAAATTATACTACACTAATCACTATTTTTACACAGTATGTAAACATCGATTTTTATCATAAAAATTGAGAAAATCTACTTATCTAAACTATTGAATAATCGATTATAGATGATCAATTTCATCCGTAGAAAAGTTCTTGACGGTAGAAAGCCGCAAGAGAAGTTGTATGATGATGGTATGTAGTCGTTAATTTTGTAAGTTATGATGGAAAATGTATGTGACTATTGGTGATGATAGACAATGGTGGCAAGTCATGGAAACGTCTGGTAATGGTGGTAAGAGGTTCATTATTACGATTTGGGTGAAGATGATGGTCATATACGTTGCATATATGTGTATATATATATTTATATCCGCGAGATATGCTATATATAAATTAGTGATATGTTATGTACAAATTAGTGATTTCTGTAGTTAAAAATAGTGATAGAAAATTGTCCAGAAACTGGTTTTTAGTTTTTAGGCTAATTTAGTTTCTATTGGAGTAGGACTATATATATATATATATATATATATATATATATATATATATATATATATATGGTCATGTTACAGAGAGAAACATTAGAAGAGAATCGTTAGAACCTTTACCTTATTTTCAGTATTAGTTAGGGTTCTCCAGCAAAACTTCAAAAAGTATTAGTGAGAGTTCTGCAGAACATCAAATGAAAAAATGGTGTTATTTATGTATTATATTTTAAAATTACTTCTATATATATATATATATATATATAGGGCATGGTTCAATGAAGAACTCGGAGTAACTTAGTAACTCTTGATCCTAGCCATACAACACACCACAGCGTTATTGTAGTATAACTGCTTAGAAATCTGGTCACACTGTTTAGATACCTAAGTCACGTGTATGTAAATTGCTCACACAACTGCCAACATATGATTTTCTATTTAAAAAACTTACCTTTTCTACTTTATATAATTTTAAGTGCATTATTTAAAAAATAATATTTACAAAGTAGAGGCAATTGTTCTGTATTTAAAACACTAACAATCTATTTTATATAACAAAATATAAAAATTGTTATAACTCAAAGAAACACACAACAAAAAGTAAAATATATAACAAATAAAATATTGAACATGTGAGAAAAATGTAAAACAAAATATTTATATAAATAAAAATACAGAACATGATAAAAATCAAAAACAAACAAAACAAAAAATTATACATATATAAAAATACTGAATATATGAAAAAGTACAATACAAAAAATACAGGAATATATAATAAAATAAATAATTTATATATTAGATAAACTACGAAACATGTGGAGAATATAAAATTCAATTTAGACAACAAAATACAGAAAAAAAAAGGTACAGTGACCAAAAAATATATATAATAAAAAAATATATTATATAACCAAAACTACTGAACATGTGGAGAAAAAAAAATTCAATATAGACAAAAAAGTACAGAACATAAAAATTGTTATAATGGAAAAAGGTACAACAATGTGACAAAAAATAACATATAACAAAAAAGTAAATTATATAATAAATAAACTACAGAACATGTGAAGAAAAAATAAATTCAATATAAACAAGAAATACAGAACATAAAAAATTTATTAAAAAAAAGGTACAACAATGTGACAAAAAAGAACATCTAACAAAATATTGAATTACATAACATATAAACTACTGAACATGTGGAGAAAAATAAAATTTTAATATAGACAAGAAAATACAGAACATAAAAAATGTTATAAAAAAAGGTACAATACACTACAAGAAAACAGGATAAAACCGACCGCACAAAACCGACCGCCGCATCTAAAACTGACCGACGGTCGCGTGGTCGGTTTTACCTCGTCGAAATCACAAAATGACGATGATCTGGGTGACGTGGCAACAAATAAAACCCACCGTGTGACACGGTCGGTTATATGTATGACATGGCACCCTTATAACCGACCGTTATGTGTGGTCGGTTGTGTCGTCCGCAGAAAATTAATTAAAAAACAATTTAAATAAAAATATCTGTGCGTCAGCCCCTTAAAACGACGTCGTTTTTTTTGTTTGGTACTAAAACCGACCGATTGGTCGGTCGGTTTTAACCTGCGGCTTTTATATCACTTTTAGCTAGTAGTGAGCTCCCATTCACTTGAAATAAAAATCAAATGAGAAGAAAGGAGCTAAAGTGGGGAAGAATTATTACTTGCAAACATTTCAAGTAGGTGATTTTCATTTCTTTGCATTAAATTTGTGTGTGGTGGGTGTGTTAAATGTGTTTGTTATATTAAATGTGTGTGTATGTGATTACATTGAATGCTTGTATTGAATGTATGAAAGTCATATGAAATTATTTGTTAAATGTGTATTAAATTCATGTGAAATTACATGTGTGTATTGAATGTATGTGTGTATTGAATGTATGTGTTATTAAATGTATGTGTGTGTTAAATGTATGTGTCTGTTAAATGTGTGTGTAGATGACAAACTTGGATCGAAGTTGGATTAGTAATCAAGTGCAAAGTGATAAAATTTCGTTAACTCCGGAATATAGGAATGGTGTATAAACTTTTTTAAAATTTGAAAGTGAAAATGGAATGGGAGAAGATGGTACAATGAAGTGTCCTTGTAAACATTGTAGGAATTTGAATTGGTTAAGTATCGATGATGTTAGATTCCATTTACTTGCTAAGGGGATGCTTGAGGGTTATACCGTTTGGACATCACATGGTGAAGAAAGAGGAAGAAAATGTAGTCGAACATCGCATCATCGTTATTGTGTTCGGGAACCTACGAGGGTAGAACAACCGGTAGATTTGAATGCGATGCTACATGATTTTGCCGGTGAAAATTCCGAATTTTATAACGTGGATACGGGAACTAGGAATGTAGAAGAAGTTCCAAATGATAGTGCAAGAAAATTGTATGAGGTGATTGTTGAAAATGGAGCACCTATTTATCCCGGTAATACGAAGTATACAAGATTAAGCTTTACCACAAAATTGTTAGAATTCAAGAATATCTCACATTGTAGTAATAAGGCTTTTGATAGTTTGCTTACACTTTTTGTGGATGTATTACCAAAAAAACACACGTTGCCTCAAACTTATTATGAAATGAAGAAGATAATGAAGGGTTTGAGGGTTGAATATCAAAAGATTGATTTATGTGAGAATGATTGTATGTTATTTTATGGAGATGACAAGGATAAAGTTGTGTGTGATATATGTGGTAAAGATCGTTATCGGGATGTTTTGAGGAAAGATGGTAAAAAAATAGCAAAAAAAATATTGAGACATTTTCCTTTGATTCCTCGACTACAACGCTTGTATATGTCAAAACATACATCCGACCATATGAGATGGTACAAGAATCGAGATGTCAAAGATGGAGAAATTAGTCATCCCGCGGACGGAGAAGAGTGGAAAAATTTTGATCATCGATATCCATCATTTGCTCAAGAAATTCGTAATATAAGGCTTGGCCTTGCAACCGACGGTTTCAACCCATTTGGCCCTACCTGGAAAAAAACATATAGTGTGTGGCCCATGGTAGTAGTTGTCTATAATCTTCCGCCATCAATGTGTATGAAAAAACCCTATATGTTTATGACCGATATAGTGCCGGGTCCGAATAGCATTGGCAAAGATATTAACGTTTGTCTAAGGCCTCTCATTGATGAATTGAAGATATTGTGGAATACAGGAATTGAAACATATGATCAATCTTCGAAACAAAATTTTACAATGAGAGCGGCTCTTATGTGGACAATTAGTGATTATCCCGCTATGAGTATGATAAGTGGATGGTCGGGTAAAGGCAAATTAGGATGTCAAGTGTGTCTTGGAAGTGTGCAAGGGTTTCAATTAAAACATTGTTGTAAATGTAGTTTCCATGGCACGAACCGAATATTCCTTGAACCAAATGATCCACTACGTTAGAAAAGTAATTTGTTTGATAATGCGGAAAGAAGATTGTTTCGTGGTCGTTTGTCCGGGGAGGGTGTAAAGGAGTTGCTTGACGGTTTAGTTTTTCCACCACCCGGAAAGACTAATACAAAGGCGAGGAGTATCGGATATGGGGAAGAGCATCATTGGACTCATGTTCCAATTTTTTATGAACTCCCTTATTGGTCTTCACATAGTTTACGATATTTAATTGATATCATGCATACGGAAAAAACTGTTTTTGAGAACCTATTTTTTACTATTGTGAATGCGAAAAAGTCAAAGGATAACAAAAAAGCAAGAGCGGATTGCAAGCACTTTGGTGTGTTACCTCATTTGTGGATCGATGAAAATGGCAAGTCACCCGAAGCACCTTTTTCCATTACAAGAAAACAACGTAAACTTTTGTGTGAATGGATTAGTTCACTGAAACTTCCAGACGGTTTTTTCTCAAATATATCTCGTTGTTGTAATGTTGAGGAGTGTACATTTTATGGATTCAAATCGCATGATTGTCATATATTTCTTCAAAAATTATTGCCTCTTGCAATTCGTGAGCTTTTACCGGCGCCTATTGCGGATGCCATCACGGCAATTGCAAATTTTTTTCAAGATTTGTGCTCATCCACGGTTACAAAAACCGATTTGGAAATAATGGAAAAATCAGTTGTGAAGGCATTGTGTTTGTTGGAAACAATTTTTCCTCAAAGTTGGTTTGATTCGATGGAACACTTGGTTGTGCATTTGGCGGAAGAAATTAGACTTGCTGGACCTGCTTACTGGCATTGGATGTATCCAATTGAGCGTTTATTGGGGAAACTAAAACAAAAAGTCGACAGAGTTGAGTGTTCCATTGCCGAACGATATATGGAGGAGGAGATTGTCAATATTTGTGCTTTTTACTTTGCATCCGACTCGATTCACAATAAATTAAGTCGTAACGAAGTTTTGTTTGATGTACAAAAGAGCGACAAATTAGAAGTTTTTAAATATCCATGTGATTCTCTTGGAAAAGAACGAAGTCGATATTTGAATGATGATGAGCAATTATTAGCTGATGAATATGTTCTTCTAAACTCTCCTGAAGTTCAACCTTATCTAAGGTATGGTAAATACATTTTATGATAAATTTGTGTGAAGATGTCAATACATTTTATGATAAATTCATGTTATTGACATTTATGCATTATTGTAAGAGGTACCAAGATCGAGTTATGAGACAACGTCCTGAGACAACGCCACAACAATTAGATTATATTGTGAAAACTCGATTCAAACCTTGGTTTAAGAAAAAGGTTGAGAAAGACGAGAATTAGACGAACCTCGTTTCATGGACTTGCTAGAAGGACCGGCATTAAAGGTCATGACTTTTGAAACTTGTCAAGTTAATGGATATAAATTTTTAACATCATCCGCATCCGGTTCCGGTGTTGTAGTTAAGGGAATTTTGCATGAAAATAATCTTGATTATTATGGTCAACTAATAGAAATTGTGAGACTTATTTATCAAGGATGCAATCACGTATATTTGTTCAAATGTATTTGGTTTGATAGTCTCGGAAATGGTGTGAGCATCGATAAGAATCGAGTGGTGACGGTTGATATAACTTCAAGATTGAGATCTAACGAAGTTTTTATTTTATCTAGTCAAGCCTCTCAAGTATATTACGCTCCTCGCGTATTGGATCTACGAAGCAAAATATATACGGTGGTCAAATCTAAAAGTCGTCCGATTGATGAATCAATCATTGTGCAAAACGATATAGAGGACGCTTTTCAAGAAGATAGATCTAATGCCGCTAGCTCATTTTCACTATTTATTGATTTTGCACAATATGGACAAATACCATTTATTCGGCATGAAAATCAAGATGATGATGATGAAGAAGACGAATTGCGAGATGATGAAAATCAAGATGATGATGATGATGATGAACACAATGAAGAAGAGGAAGATGATAATGAAGATAATGATGATGATAATGAAGATGATGATGAAGATGATGACGGTTTTGATGACTTTCAATGATGTTTAAATTTGTGTAATGATTTATAATGGTGTAATCATATACGATGGTGTAATGATATACATTGTTGTTTAGGCTGCTTAGTAATTTGGTTATGTATTGCTATTTGATGTTGGTACAGGATTTGGCAACTGAAACTGCAAATGAATTACGTTTTTTTTTTCATTTTTTCCCCAGAAAACCGACCGATAGTACACATAACCGACCGTTTTTGACCATAAAACTACCAGAAAACCGACCGCAAACATATAAAACCGACCACCTTTTTCCAAAAAACCGACCGCATTCATCTAAGGGCGGTCGGTTATAACTCGGTCGGTTATATATATCAGGATAGCGTACTGGTACAAGCCCGACCGAGTCATAACCGACCGTGGCAGGATTTGACGTCGGTCGGTTTTACGTAAAACTCAGTCAAAGCTTATATATATTATTTGTTATATATATATAAATTATAATAATATAACTTTACCAGAAAACCGACCGCATTCACGTAAAACCGACCAAACTTTTCCAGAAAACCGACCGCATGCATCTAAAACCGACCGTATTCACACAAAACCGACCGTTGACGACTTTGACTTCGGTCGGTTTTAAGTAAAAGTCAGTCGAAGTCTATATATTATTTATTATATATATATATAAATTATAATAATAAAAACAAATATATATATTATATAAATATGTATATATATATAATATTTTACATGTAATATTTATATAAAATATATTCAGAATATAAATATATATACAGTCATAGCTATCTCTTCATTCTTACATACACGGATGGTTACAAGTGAAGTGTCCGGAGAGGAAGGTGTGAAACCTAACTCTTGTTTCCTCCTTTCCTCACGGTGACAAGTAAACGTCGTTCATCCCGTCCCCTTTGACGGTATTCAAAGCAGATCGTAGACTGACCTAGTACTAGTCACTATCCCGTGTCTATATATTATTGGCTCATTTTTAATATATATTTTTTTAACTTTTGTTTTCTAACTTCACGTGCCAAGAATTTAAGAGTATTCCGATCATTGAATGTATATTCTTATAACTTATATATGTCATAAGCAGTGTTCTAATTAAAAATCCCCAATTTAACTGAGTAATCCCCGATTAATCCACTGCAAGGTCAACCAACGATTCGATTTTTGAAATACGATTAATCCTTATATATATTTCTTAATCGAAGTATATATGATACATATTAAAATTAAAATATTATATTACCTTAAATATGAAAAATTATAGAGTTTATGAATATAGTAATATTATTTTTAATTATAGAGTTACTATTAGCTAATACAGTAATATTATTTTTAATTTGAAATTAAAATATTATTAAATAATACTAGCTATTAATATATAATTTTATCTTAATATTTTTAATATTAAAATATTAAAAACTATGGTTTTTATTTAATTAAATAAAACCCTAAATTTAGGGTTTAAAAAAACCCTAAATTTAGGGTTTAGTAAAATTGACCGACGCTTACTAAAACCGACCGATTTTTTTGCGCCTAAAAATTTCGTGAAAAATTAAAAACCGCGCCACAGTGAAACGACGTCGTTTCACTGGGGACGAAGACATAACCGACAAAAAGAAGGCGAAGGGAAAAGGCAAGGGAAAGGGAAAGACGGGGTTGCGTGACGAGCCAACGGATTCGGAAACCGAATCGGAGCATAACACAAGGGAGGCGGAGGCGGAGGAGGAACCGGTGAGAAGAGTAGTGAGGATGCCACGGTCACATTCATGCGGCATTTTCGGAGCTAAGATACCAACAAGACCTCGACGGATCAATATCTCCGATGGACAGTAAGTATATTGTTTTATATGTTGTGTTTTGTAGTGATTTGTAATGATTTTTAGTGTTAAATATATGTAGTGTGCGTTAGTTCTTAATAATTTGTTCACGAGTTTATATTTATAATGTTCTTATATAGTATTGAAGATAATGAGGCAAAAAAGACTTTGCTTGCGATTATTCGGGCAAGATGGCCTTTGGGTAAATACACGTTTAGTGACATAGACGCGGCTTACCCAAAGTGGCTCGGTCTAAGGGTTGAGGAGTTTCTCGTAACTACATTTTTGTTTACATAATATGTTTTTGATTTTGTTGGTAATTGGTTTGATTATTCAATTTTAATCCTTGTACTTGTTGATATTACGTAGAAATATTATAGGCAATTGAAAGGTCAAAGCCGTTCACAAGCCAAAGCTATCATTGAAGATCACATAAAGGTGACAATCAAAAGGACCATGAATGAATTGAAGAGGAGAATCGAGAGGAAATCAAGGGAGGAAGGGGTTTCGAAGTTGGCTTTGAAACCGGAATATTGGAATATAATTTTTTGGAAAGATCTTCTCATGTATTGGGACACGGATGAAGGCCATTTGCATAGGTCGGAAGTTAGAGCTGCTAATCGACAACGCGTGGAAAGGTTGCATAGCGCGGCTGCTCGCTCCTTCAACCGTGTGCGCGAGGTAGTACTATTTTTAATATGCAAACACACACACACATTTTGTTTTTACCTTATAATTATGTAATATATAATATGATAATGCAAATGCTAATATAAGTTATTTTGTGGTATAATTCAAGAACATGAAAAATAAATTGTCTAAAAGTCCGACAAAGCTTGAGGTGTGGGATGAATGCCACACTAGGATTGGCTCCACTCCCGAGAGCCGAATATATACTACCCCCGCCGCTATGCGCATTGCGGTAATCTTCTAATTTTAGCATTTTAATTAATTGTGATAACCATGAATACGTCAATATGTTTATATGTTTAATTAATGCTTATATCTTCTAATTTTAGCACTTTAATTAATTGTTTATATCATAATCATGAATGCTAATTAATTGTGATAAATGTGTAGGAACGATATGCCTCCATTCTTGATCGTATGCCGGTGGAGGTTACTCAAACGGGGGAGCGGGATGAGCCTTGGGATTGGTGGATGGAAGCAATGGAGGTTCCCCAAGGCGAGAGGCCAAAATAGAATTATGTTGTGGGGTTCCCCAAAGCTCGAGCTAGTGATTTGATCCCAACACTAGCCACGCGCTATAGGGATTCCACCCGTGGCGGCGCTGGCTCATCCTCATCCGCTCCAACACAAAATCCAGTGGTTCCCGATTCCATCTTCCTCCCGATTGTCCGCAATGTGCTCAATGAACCCGTGCCAATCCTCTGCAATTTGCTCGTCGCCTATCGGATGAGGAGATAACAACCTTTGCATGCACAGCCCATGAGGCGTCCGATCCAGCCGCTGACCCGGCTCGGAGGGCGGAATGGAATAACCTTCTCGGCGGCGAGGTTGTGCACATTGTAGGGACATTGCTCGAGGATGTCCTACAAAAAATGGATGCTCGTGCTAAAATGGTAATATACTTATGACTTAATGCTTTGTTTTTTATTTTTGGTTGATATGAAAAATGAATGGATTTCTAATTGTTTGACATGTTTTTGTAGGCAACTGCGCAAGAGGGAGAGAAAGATTACACTGATGTGGACGAGGACACGGATGATGAGGGTGAAGGTGAAGGCGAAGCCGGTGGCGAAGGTGGTGGGGAAAGCGGTGGTGAAGGCGGTGGCGAAGACGGTGAATCATCCGATGTTTCTTTGTCCAATTAGTGTAATTTTATAATGTAATTTGGTTTAACGGATTGTATATATGAAGACAATGGTTGGATTTGGATTTTGGATTTTGAATGTTTGGATCTTGAATGTTTGGATTTTATAATGTAATTAGAATGGTTTCGTTTAATTTTATGTTTTGGATTTTGCATTTGCAGCTATAGTTTTGGATTTTGATGCTTGGTTTGGTTGTTTAGGATATTTGTTTGGTTGCTATTGGTTTTGGTACAGGGATTGGTATGGAAATTGCAGAATAATCTGCAATTTTTTTTAAAATTGACCCAGCAAAACCGACCGCTTGGTCTCAAAACCGACCACTTCTTACCATACTGTTCCCAGAAAACCGACCACATTCAAATATAACCGACCGCATTCAATACATAAAACCCAGAAAACCGACCGCCTTCACTAAGAGACGGTCGGTTATAGGTCGGTCGGTTATACAAATCAGGATGGCGTACTGCCACAAACCCGACCGACTCATAACCGACCGTGGTAGAAGGTTTGACCACGGTCGGTTTTATGTCAAAGTCAACATAAGAAAAAGGCGCATAACCAACCACTTCAGTCGGTCGGTTTTACGTAACGTCTCTGACGTGGTGTGACACCTGTTGCCACGTGGTGACAGGTGACATCAAGTGGAACCTTTTTTTTGGGAATACAACAGCACATAACCGACCACCCGGTCGGTCGGTTTTAAGGGTTAAACACAACCAATTGACGTAACCGACCACGCTTATCGGTCGGTTTTGCCCTTATAACCGACCGATTACAGTCATAACCGACCAATTCTAGTGGTCGGTTATGTCCTGTGTTCCTGTAGTGATAGTATGATAAAACAACATAGAACAAAAAAATAAATTACAGAACATATGAAGAAAAAATTAAATTCAATATTACAAGAGAATACATCAAAATAAAAAATTATATATATAAAAAAGGAATATAACAATGTGACAAAAAAACGGAACATACAACAAAAAATTAAATTGTATAAGACATAAATTACACAACATGTGCAAAAAATATAAAATTCAATATTGGAAAAATTGTTAATTACACAAATAAAAATAGAGAACATGTCAAAATTTAAAAACAAACTAAAATAAAAAGTCACAAGTACAAAAAAATAAAATACAAAATATATTGGTAAAATTGAAAAGTAGGTTGCTTTCAATTTTTTATAATATATAATATGCTTATTTTTTAATTTTTTTTAATTTTTATACAATAAAGAACAAATACAGAATGTAGAATTGTACTGTCTTCCAGCAGTACAGACAAGTACGTAGATTAGAGGGTTCCTGGAGGAGAAGGCCCCTATATATATATATATATATATATATATATATATATATATATATATATATATATATATGGAGGATGCCATACGTATATTTCGAGTATGAAAAGCGCATTAGAAAGCAGTGTCCTCTTGAAAAAGTAAGTGACTTCGTTATTATCGATATGGATCAATGATCATAGGCTCATCATATGTTCCTAAACTATTCTTGTGTTTGTCTTCATCAGGTGTTCAAGTACTTTGCATCATACAGATGCCCTGATGGTAAAGTGTTTATGAAACCACCTGACCGTGAGGGTGAAAAGGGATTCAATGGTCGAAGATACTGTTTGAGCTAGGTTGGACATTATGATTTGGATTTACCTCAGACTTCAAAGTCCAGACCTTGAATCCAAAAGTGAAGACAGTGCACTGAACCTTTGTGAGATTGTTTGTTCTTCCATACTTATTTCCTTTATTTATGTTTGTAACTAATTAGAAATTTACAAATTTATTTTTTGTTAACCTATCAATCATGGTTCATGTGAAAAGGGGGTTCGTCTCCTAATATTAGGCAAAATTTATTCATTAAGTATTTTTCTTAAAATCATTTGAACCTACTTCTTTGATAACTATTTACACATTTATGTGTTATCTTTCCAAACAAAAGTGCTTCATATGCAATTGTTGGATTAGAGTGCTTTGCAGTGGTTTTTGGTGCCATATGCAGACCAATCTGATGTGTTATGATTCTCTATTTTAAGATGTTGTCGTCCGCAAAGGCAGGCATGGTCTTGTATGCAAAATCTGTTATGCTGCAATAGTATGTGTTGTGTTAAAATGGATTTTGCAGGGATTAATGCACTTAAAGAAGCCAAGGATGAAGTATTTGCTACTAAGGAAGAAGAAGCTCGGCTTAAGAATACCTTAGAGGAAGCTGAATCTGAGATGCACTACTTAAAGGAAGTTATTGGGGAAGCAAAAGCTGAAAGCATGAAACTGCAGGAAAGTTTAACGGACAAAGAAAACGAACTACGGAGTGTTATTCAGGAGAATAAAGAGCTTCAGAATACAGAATCAGCTTCTGTGATAAAGGTCAAGGAATTGTCGAAGTTGAAGAGCTCAAGGCTCTCCATCTAATTTTCCTATTTTTCTAGTGCTTCTATGTTTTATTGATTTTGCTTGTGATTAAATTAATTAACTCTTTATTTTCCCATCTTATTAATTGTTATCAGTTACAGACCTTTTGCTTTTCGTGCCATAATATATATATCTAGAGGATGCCATATATTTATTTCATGTATGAAAAGCGCATTAGGCTCATTTGGTTGGAGACGGAGTCGAGACATGCTTTGAAGGAGTTTTGTATGATCGGAGGTGAAAAAAGCTTCTTAGGTAGAATGAGTTTAATTGTCAAATATTCAAGTTAGACATGTGTTTCTTTTAGTCAGTGCTGAAGATTAGAATTTGAGAGGAAGCTATATTTTCATATATTTTTAAAAAAAAATACAAAATAAAAGGATTCACCAATCCATGAGACTTATGAAATTAATGACCATAGAGTAGATAGTCTCCAATGAAACCGACAGCAAGATTAGTACCCCTAGTTCCAAAAGCTTTCTCAATTTCTGCCACCTTCTTCCTGCGAAGAGTCTGCAACTCTTGCAATTTTGTTTTGGAATAATCAACACGAGCCTGCAGATCTTGTACATTAATTTTGGCACGAGCCTGTAGATCTTGTATATTACTTTTGGCATCGTCAACATGAGCAATTGCAGGTGTTGTACTTCAGTTTTGGCCCCTTCGATACAACAATCAATTCCATGAAGCTCGGGAATCAAGGGCTGAGAAAAGCAGAGATGTTCTATATAGTTCAAGCGGCTCACCACCCAACTTACATCGAATCCCTGATTCTGCAAGGAAGCACATATATCCCTGTACCCATCAATCATCTCACAATCAACCTCAGTCAGAGATACTTTATTGAAGTTATCAAGGGAGGTGCACAATAGGTTCAGATTCATTGCACTCAACATCTTGTTTTTTGTAGTAAAGTGCTCAAAGGTTTCCGGATACAAACTCCGGGTTTACCTCGTGCCCCCGCCATAACCCAGAATCTTTATCCCCCTGGGGAAGAGCTTGCCTGATCTTTTTTCGTCCGTTCCAGGGGAGCATCACTACGTCTAACCCTGTCAGAATCTACTACTGGGTCTTCCATAACATGCTCTTCCTGCACATTCATGTTTACAGTGTTAACACTCAGATTTTGATGTATATTGTGAGAATCAACCAGCTCCCTGATTGGAGCTGCCAAATGATCATGTAGAAGAACATTTTGTTTTATCTCAAGGCTCTCAGCTAACATTTATATGTACATTTAGTTTTAACTAAAACTCTTTAACTAGAGATTAGTACATTACACGGTGTAGCCATTGCTGCTGTGCACAATATATGTAGGTAGAGCATCTAATTGACAATACTTGCACTTTTCCGACCACTGATGTGTTTACCAATATTACTTTTAACCAAAAAAAAAAAGGTAAACGACCTCAAATTTTTGGTCACCTTATTTTTCGGTCTTCTTTGTTTTTGTCAATCAGTTCACCAAACAAATATCGACTTAGAACAAATCCAACACTGTCCTAAGAAGTGCCTAATAAATATATTAAGAAAATAGTGTCACATTGATTTAGGACATTATCGTGGTATATGTACTCCAACAATATGTTATGATTGTGTCATATAATTAAAATAATACTATATTTGAATTATTATTGGAGAGAATGGGAAAATGTGAGGAGAGAGATGTGATGAATGCAGGGAAACTATTTTTTATTGATAAAAATTAGGAGATGCGTATATAGTGGTGCCTTGAAAATAATGCACATGTTGTATCTCCCGGTGTTTTAGGGAATTACAAGTCAATTATCGGAGTACACATTTGTTACAAATCCCTTAAATTTCGACTTATTACATTATTTTCGAAAATTGTTGTACTTGGTATTAAACATATAAATGCCTCCACTTAAGATCTAAATCATCAAATTTAAAATTATAATGGTGTCTTTCTTTTAATTTGGGCAACACCATTGAGAAAGTTGACATGTTTCCAATTGTTGCTTTATAATAAATATACTATTTTTATAGTATAAAAAAAGTAAACTAGTTTATATACTCAAATTTCTAGTTCCCGTGTCTAATCTAGCAACTAATCCTTAACACCCGCCCAACACAGCCCTTCAAGTAAGGACTATATTAGTACATTGAGTTTTAATCTAACTCAGTCAGTTGTGTATCAAAGTTCACACTACACTAGTATAAGATCTATTCAAAGAATTTAATGATTGTTTGAATCATGGGAATCAATCTCATTCCCAATATCAATAACCGGGTTAGAATCCCATAATCAAGACAACACCTTGGTGTTTATTTGTGAAAATAGTAGGGTCTAACTTGACAATAGGCCAGAATACAGAAAAAATAAAGGATGGATATTTTCCGTTGCAAACTAACAAATGCTAGCCTTGATTATGATTCAAATCTATTGATCCAAATCTCGGATCCTTTACAACCCAAATAGACAAGTGCTCTTAAAAATTGAAGTTATGTAATTCATCTCCTAAACATCCAACTTTCACAAGATATATTTTGCAGGTACAGATTGATATGCACTCTCGGATACAAATTGTTCATATACTAATTTTTAGAAAAAAATAAAGATAATGAATTCTAAAATACTATGTTTATATCAAGCGTATAACATATGCAAAGCACAAAAATAATCTAAGTGGCCCTATCGAGTTCTAGAAAATGAGGGAAGTATTTCCACAGAAACTAAATGACATATTCAACCCATAGTTTACAGCAATATACAGTGGTAAGATAGAGACAATGTCCGAATAAACCAAAATATAAATTGATTTTCAACAACATTATATTAGTTTAGAGCTAAATAAACATTATTAGTTATAAAGAATTATAACATTCAATTGATTAACATAAGGAAAGCAGTGCATCCTTAGTTATAAAGAATTATAACATTCAATTGATTAACATAAGGAAAGCAGTGCATCCTCACCTACTAATATAAGCGCGGATAGCAGTGCAACCAGTTGCCACCCCTTCAATAATTAATATGTACAAATACAAAAAAGAAAATAGACTAGATTCTGAACAGTTTTACCTTTGGATATTTATCATGGAGAGAAAGACTACCACATCCCCAAAAAAAAGGGAGTGGGAGGGGGGTTATGATAGTGGTTAGTGGAGCATGATCTTCATTGTTTGCCATATTGTAATGGAATCTTACAGCTACCTGAAAAAAATAGCATACTATAATTTCTTATAACTTTTTAGGACATGAGAAATATCTAAGATAGTTTGTAAATTTAATCATAGTAAGAAGTTTAAATTATCCAAAATCTTGAACATGATTAAATAAATAGTGTTATAATTATAGGCTTTATTGTCAATATGAATACCTTCTGTTTAAATTAGGTGCACAATGCTCTAAAAAAGCAAATAAAATAAATTGTATTAAAAAATATTGTTCATCATGTAATTTATATTGTCCTCTTAACTAGTTGTGATAAATATGACATGAAAAGTTTGTTGAGTATAACTTGTACCTTACATAGAAATTAGAGTTTTCAAATACACACACACAACACACACACACACACATATATATCTATATAATAAGTACTTACAAAATAAAATAATACATCACCAAAAAAAGTACAAAAAATATAAAAATACATACCTTGTATATCACTTACCTTCATATGAAGGTTGTAATATTATATTTGATGCAGGATCCACGGAGTCACTTCTATGGTCCTTGAGATTTCTATATAAGAGAGGAATATCATCAAAGTTAAATCTCCTCTAATATTATATCCTTTAAAATACTAGATAAAATGAAAATGAATTATAGGAAAATTAGTTCAAATTGTAAATGAAAGGAAATTTTATGAAAAAATGTTGCTTTCTAAAATAACCCACCATTGATACAAGGTGCATCTCTACCAACAAAACATATTTTGATTTCTAAGAGCATATCCTCTAGGAATGAAATTAAAGCTATTACAGATCAAATTAAGTAGATTACACACACATAGAGTATAATTTAACATAAAATAACATTAGCATGTAAAACATAGAGTAATTGAATGAGTACTTACATGTATACCCAAACTATATAAATTTAGGGTAAAAGAAATTCAAGATGAGCCGTAAGATCAAGATTAGGTGAGATAAATTAAGAGGTAAGAAAGGAGGCCGCGCTGTGTTATGACAGTTTTGAACTAAGAAGATTAGGGTTTTTTGTCAGGGAGTCGGCCAAGGAAATTATACGAGGGGTGTATGGGCTAGATGGGCTTTTGTTTAAATTTTGGTAAATTATTTTTTACCTTTAAGTCCAACTTGTATAGCCCAACACCTAAAATGTATATTAATTAGTTGGCTAGGATTGAAATTATAGGACGGGTCTTGGTTACATTTAAATTCACTGAGATGGGCTATAAGTTTGTTTGAATTCTGATAAACTTTTACAGCCTAAATTGGACTCCATGAAACTGAATTGTTCAATAAACTTATATGGATTAAAGATTTTAAAAAGAAATCATTTTTCCTTTATTTTCACTTAGCACACAATCCTAAAGTCTATGTCTACTTATAAATTGAGTAGTTTGTATTTAAATAGTTGTATTTATTAATTATTATATTTTAATCAATAAATCTATCCACCTAAATCTTTGTAGTTGAATAACTTAAATTTTACAAATTTTTTTGAATTTATAAGATACAAATTCATTAACAATCATTTTCAAGTAAATTTACCCAAACACATATATAATGTATAATTAATAACTTAATTATATGACAATTATATTTCTTTAAAGTTAAAAGTGATTTATTGTAATTTAGCAAAAAAAAAGTGATTTATTGTACATTAACCAAACACATTGATAAATACTAATGTTTACTACAAATTATTATAAAAAGATCAAATAACTTTTTCTTTCTCTTGCATCTATTTCATATATAAAACATACTATATTAAGTGTAATATACTTTTCTTTTCTCTTATGTAATATTAATTACTTATTAACTCGAAAAATCTTGTATGTTTTAAATTTAATTTCCAATGATATGTATTTCTTCAAGCTACTATTTGGAATATAAAAGACTCTTCTTTTCCTATATTTAATATTTTTAATAGATTAACTTGAAAAGGAACCATAACATTAATAAAATAAAGTAATGTTATACTAATTGTGTAACCTAAAAATTGGATTATAGAGAAATAATATACTCCTTTGCCTTTGGCTATTCATGGTCAAATTGATAATCTTTGAACACAATATATATATTAGTACTTCTGATTTTCAAAAATTTGAAAATCACACCTTAAAGTACAATATATATACCTAAGGAGAAACTGCATTATTTATATCTCTAAGTAACCATATTTATATCCACCTTATATTCTACTTGTCCCAGGGTGTAGCAAAGGAGAAACTGCATTATTTTTTAGGTTTGTTATTGCAACTATTGCAACACAAATGATCGGACTCTTGTGTTAAATCTTAAATAGTAATAAACTGTTGTCACTAGTTTTGCATTTAGGACTTAAAATGTTGTAATACTCCCTCCGTCCCTTCCATTTCTTATCGTTTGCGTTGGGCACCGAGGTTAAGAAATATGTATAAAGTAGTGGAAAAGAGAAAGAAAAGTGGGTGGAGTGGTGGGACCCGTTGATTTTTAACGTATAAGAAGAAGATAGTGGAGTAAAAGTAGTGTGAAAAAGAAAGAAAAGTGAAGAAGTGGTGGGACCCATTGACTATTTTAGGTAAGTTTTGAAATGTAAAGAATTGGATGGGACATCCCAAGGAAAGTGTAAAGAAATGGGAGGGACGGAGGGAGTATTACTTAAATAAAGTTATTTTTGAGTTTTGATATGAGTTTGCTCCTACTATATTATACTAGCTTTAGTAGCTTATACGTGGTGGAATGCACCTGACCTTTTTAATTATTTTATAAATTCTTATTTTTGATATATTTAAAATGATGAAAAATTGGAATGGCCTTGGTGCTTGTTTATTGGCATTATTATATTATTTGTGATATTATTTATTATGATCAGTTCTTTTTCGGTCCAAAAATTGGAATGGGCTATGGTACAAAATCATATATATGTGTGTGCGAGGAGGGTTTTATATGTAATATCAGTTCTATTACCTATCTTCACATCTTTTTCTTAATTGTTTTTGATATGTGGTAGGGTTCTATATATGTGATCCAACTTCTATTAGATTATACCTATGAATGTGCTTTATATTACAACTATGATATCAAATGTAATTTATTTATTTTTCTAAAAAAAAATATATATGATTCTAAAATTAATATTAGTAGTCGTAATTTATTAAGTCACAATTAATAAAAGGGGGAAACAACAAACCAACCATTCTTCACAAGACAAACAAAAATTTGGCATAATCCTTAATTTTTAATTATCTAAGGACCTTCTCCTTTTTAGATATCTTTGTACATTCTAACATTCTATGGAACATGCACAAAATAGCAAAGTGAATTCTGATTCATATGTAATGTATCAATTTATGTTAAGATGTAAGTGTGATGTATGTACAATGATGATCATAATGACATCATTAGCTAGGGTTCACAATAGAATAATTGGGGACCAAGTAGGTTATTTCTGTATGAGACGGAACCCTCTTCCTTCTTTGTAAGACTACAGATATACTCCCTCCGTATCAAATTACATGTCCATTTTCTAGAAAATCACACATTTAAAAAAAGTTAATGTTCACAAATCAATTGCATTAAATGATCATAATATGTGGAATGAGGTTGATCTAGGAAATATAAATAAAAAATATGTGATGTAGAATTGACTTTGGAAATATAATTTTGCATTGAAAATTGAAGTGGACAACTAATTTGCAACAAATTTTTTGCATAATAATAGACATGTAAATTGAAACGGAGGGAGTATCATTTACACATCTGCATGCATATTACTACCATGTTATCTCTTATTTCTTATTTCTACACATTGTCCCTCATTTGATCAAGCAGCAAGAGTGAAGATGCATTATCCGCCTCTACTATTATATGTTGTCCTAAGTTGTACTGTTACACTTCTGCATCTTCATGTAACATAGAATGAGTTGGTAGGATTCCTTATATTGTGGTCCACATAGTAATGGGTAATGTAGGTAATTTGATATGAACAGTGGTTGTGTACTTTTCCTAAGAGTTAAAAGGACAAGGTTGTTATTTTGAATTCCCAGATTTAGCTGCTAACTTCACTATGAAAGTTTAATATAGCCTGAATTTCTCATATCTTCTCTCCATTATTTGCTCTTTATCATTTTGTCTTCATGGTATATGTGCTGCAGATACTCTGAGCTGACTAGAGAGTGTGTTGAGAACAGCCGCTAAATCTCTGAGTTACTTTCTTTAAAATCTCTGAGATTGGTGGGAGTTAACCTTTTTATACCTTGAATTCTCAGTTTCAATGGCAACTAGTAGTAAATTCACATTCACAGATCTATAGAACTCTTATTCTTACACCCTTCCAATGGCCCGCTCTTGAATTGAGTAATCAAACTCCAAGGGACAGGAGACTACAGATCTTGGAAAAGATCATTCGAGATCAAGTTATCCTCCAAACAAAAATTGGGCTTGTTAGATGGATCAGTTCTTGAAAGAACATATCATCAGGATGAAGGAGCTCAATGGGATACATACAACAATATAGTAATCTCGTGGATCCACTAGTGAGAGATAGAAACAATTTCAGAAACCTTTTGTTTTAAAAAATAGTTTAAGAAATAAAAACTTACAGTAAAGCTATATATGCTTTAAATACACACACACACACAATAAGTATCAATGAATATTTTACTTATTTAAGTGGTCTCTGGAAAGAAGTCGATTCAAATAAATAATTTACCTGTTCTGATAAATGTTACACCTAAATTAACTACATTCTTGCAAGTGCAAACTGTGACCAATCCTTTAGAGGAAATTCAACCTTTTCAATTCTTGAAAGGTCTAAACGAAGTTTATGGTCCACAACATAGTCAACTTCTAATGTTTAACCTACTGACATATATAGAAGTGGCGTTTGTTGTCTGACAACAACAGGAATCTCAACGAGATGTTCTTAATACCATGTTACCTGGTGAAATAATTATTCAGCCACGTATAATCGAGGGCCACATCAACACAATGACAAGCATGTGTTGTGCACTAAATATGGAGGCCAGAATCATCCAAGTGATAAGTGTTCGTTAGTTGTGGGATTCCCAAAATGGGATCACCCATACATACCACCTGCCTAAAAAAAGAAAACATTACCAATAAAGTGGAATACCACCAAGATTAAATCTGGCAAGATGGAAAATGTAGTTCAGATTATCAAGCTGAAGTAATGGTGACCTCACAAATTTTTGGCTACTCAAACTAATACCTTAACCTTCCATAGTGATGGTTTTGATTACAGTTTCTCTGGAATGGTGCTCTGTGGTACATCTCGCAGCACCACTAATGACTAGATTATGGACTCCGATGCTACACATCACATGACCTTCTCACTACAAGAAAAATCGGGTATTTTTGACTGCCTTATTTTTGACTGAACGCAGTCACATTTAAGGTCAAACTCGCATGATCACCAAGTCAAGGCTAAAATTGACCGATTAATTTTGACTGCTCACATATTTGACCGTTTTCGGTCAAAATTAGTTTTCGATCGAATTTATCCGGTCAACTTTAAATGGCGGGCCCCGCAAAAAATTGAGGGAAATTTCCCACCAAAGCATGTTTCGATGACATCATCAAATTTGACCGATCGCGGTGAAATTTGTGTGCGGTCAAAATTATTTTCTAGGAAGGATCTTTCCTGCACAAAGTTTCAAAAAAAGTTAAATATATGTTTGACTAGAGTCGGTCAAAAATATAAATTTGATCGTGTTCGGTCAATTTTACCCTTCCCATATTTATTTTCCTTTTCTCATTTTTTCCTCTTTTTCTCGTCTATTCTCCCTTTTCCACCATTTCTCTTCTATTCTTCTCATCAAATCGTTGAGATCATCAAGTAAGTATCACATTCTAGTATTTAAATTATTCTAATTTTTTGCCTTCAAATAATATAAATTCAATACCTAATTATGATAATTATATTGGTTAAATTGTGTTTCCTAAATTTGTTAAATTAGTGTAGAGTATTGTTTGTGAAATTGGTATAAATGTTTGATGTTACTCATGTATGATGAAATTTAGGAACATTAACTTAAATCGATGAGATAGTAGCAAACAAACAGATATTGTGGAAGTGTATATTTTTCTTTATACAAAGTAAATCATATAAAAATTAAAAACAACAAACATGTCTAGACAAAACAAATATTATAAAAGTATAACTAACAAACAAATATCACTAAAAGTTACGGCATTGACATTTTCATCCATCAATATCATGTCAAGACTATATTCTTCTCCCTTGTTTGGATTTGTCGACTCCCACATCCGACAAACTCTTACTTTCCTAAGTCAATCATCTCTGTCGATATTCAAAGTATCTATCATAGGCACAAAAAAATTGTTATGTTAAATTTTATGATGTCTGACCTCAATTTACTCATTATTGTATTCGATAGAGAAGAAGAATAGGCACAAAAAAATTGTTTATGTTAAATTTTATGATGTCTGACCTCAATTTACAGGGTTGATTTGAGTAAAGACCGACTTATCAAAAATATTTTTGGTTTTTGATATACAACTTAATCAAAAATATGGTCAAAGTCTTGGAAGAGAAGTAAGCCGTTTTTGATAACAAAATAATCGAAAAGAAATTTCAATTCTTAATTTGATATTTATTAAAGGAGGTAGTTTTTTATTTTAACATTGTTGACTTAGTTTTGTATGAAATTGTTGCTAAAATGGGTCCTCATGAGGGCAGGCCCAAGAATATCTATTTTGCTAGGTTTTTGATGATTATTGCTAACCATTTAATCAAGAATATAGTAATAGCACAGCCATACAACAAGCTGGATTGCTGGGTGCAAAGTAAGAGAGTGTGTGGTGATTTGTTGAGGATACATGCAAATGAGCAAGTACCCTTGACATTACCATCACTCATGCAGGTATCTTCTAATCCTGTTAAGTCTTCCGACCCCCAAATTTCTTCTGCTATCAGTGCAGCTATGGAAGTTGAACACCTCCAACTTCCTACCAGGCTGCCAAACCAAAGAAAATTACCAAAAACAAATCTAAGAAGCCCACCTCTGGTGTCTCCCAAAAGGCACCAGTTGTAACAACTACTTCACTACGAGAGGGGTGTGTGAAGGAATTGAGTGGTGAGGGGAGGGGTGAACATCAAAGAAGCCACCAAAATAAGGAGGGAGAGATGAGTGACAACCAGCCCAGCCATCCCACATCTTCCCAAAAAGATGTGGTGATTAATATAGAATTGAACACATCTCTGGTGACATCTTCCCAAGAAGATGTTACTATTGAAAATAGCTCTCCTCCAAGAGCACAGAACAAAATGGGTAGGGACACTGACCAAACACCTTCCAAAACCTTTTCTAGGAGAACCAAGAAAAGGGCACTTGCTGCACACACTACAGTACAGTCCAAAATCACAAATTTTGTGACTGTACAAAATCCAACTTCTCAAATTCAGTTTGATGTGACTCCAGCAAATGTGGAGTCACAGCCCCTTCAAATTGAAACACTCCTTCCTAGCTCAGACTTCCAAATGGAGGAAGTTGATTTATTATACAACTTTCCCCAACCAAATTCTCCAACTCAGCACTTGGAGAAGCCAATCTCTGAATTTGATGATCATCTTTCATAAGATTTTTTGGGTCATTAGTCTTCTTTTTTCAGAATTACTAGTGAATTTGTGGAAATACCAAGGCCTACACTCTTCACAGATTTCCTAGTTGTTTCTACAAACACATCAACAGCTAATCTTTCTACATCATCGATCGATCGCTGCAGTTCTGTCAACGGATGTGCTTAACAGCAATCAGCCGTTGATGAGTGACAGCATGCCATCAATGGCTAATTCTCAGCCATTGATAGAAGAGAACCCACTAGCAGTTGACACTCAATTAGATCATCTTGCTGTTACAATGGCTGCTAGTGAGGAACTTATTATTGTTACTGCACTCTTAGGATTGAGAAATGGTGAGTTAGAGGAGAGGCTGCCTTCAGAGCAGGCAAAAGGAGAAGCTGAGAGTGAGGTGCTGGGAATTTCTCCCTCCCAGGCAAAATGTGAGCATGTGGGTACCATCTTAGATTGTGAAGGTGAGGGTGAGGTGAGCCAGGGTGAGACCCTGATGCAAGAACAGAGAGATCTTGAGAGATATGCAGGTACTGAAGATATAAGGATGGAGCCTGTTGTGGACAACTTGGATGCTTCTTAATTTTCTCATCCTATACCATCCTATCAAGTTATGGCTGGTCAATCCAATGTCCAAGCAGAGGAGACTTTGGGGTTGCTTCACACATCTGAAGCATTGTAGAGAGCACAACTTGCACATGCTGCTGTTTTTAAGGGCATGCTCTCTACTCAAGGTGATTCAAAATATGATGACTCCCTTATTGATGAAGATGATGATGAAGAAGATGCTGTGGCTGGTCCTTCAGAAGTACCAGAATGGGTATTCAGCCAAAATTATTCCTTTGGTGACACCAAGATGGAAATTCTAAGGCTGTACAAGAGAGCTATGGAGTGGGAAGCAGATGAAGATCCCATCAAAAAGACTCTTTCCATGTTTGTGAAGGACAATTTGAGACTTCACAAACCTCATTTTGATCAAATCAGACAAGAAGTACTACACCATATTTCACCTGTTGCAACGACTGAAAAATGTAGCCTTAGGGCCTAAAACTGTTACAATAGACGTTTTGGTAACATTTTTGCCAAAATTCGGTGTTGCATTTGCTGCCGTTGCAATAGACCCCTGTTGCAACATATATTCGGTTTCTTGCAAAAAATTTTAGGTATTGCAATAGACTTTCAATTTTAATCTATTGCAACATTTTCGAGGCCTTTGGTAACAATTTTATAGTGTTACAATAAATTTACTGTAACATTTCTTTGTAACACTATATACTTAAAAACTGTTGCATACCAATAATTTGAAATTTTGTTGTAACAGTTTTGTGCAACAATATTAAAACAATTGCAATACTTTTTAGTTTTTTGGTAACACATTTGTGCAACAGTTTTATGTGTATTGTAATGCTTTTAAATTTTTTGACAACATTATGTATTCTGTTACAATACTTTTGAGGCGTGATTTACAATGATACTATATAAATGCAATAGTACTCTGAAATTTTCTTGACTTGAAATTAACCAAAAGAAAATACAAAGTACAAATCGAGTCATCAAGTTGAAAGATACATAGAAACCGGACTAATGTACCAATTTATAAACCATCCTTACAAAAGTCAATCTAAAAGCAAGAATATATGAAGAAGTAAAAATAAAAAATGACTAAAAATCTTCATTCATCACTATGTTGAGCAGCTGCATTCCCATCCTCCTCGTTCTAAAGTGACTAAAAGCCGCATTCTATATTTTCATCTGCATAAGTGTAGTTTAATAGACTGCAAGGCAATAACAGGAACCAAATTTAAATTCTATAAGTACAAATACTACATATATGTTTGTCGACAATTTAGTTATATATGTTACATGTACCTTGTGCACATGACCCATTCATACTTTTAAATTAGTCCTATTAGCATAAAGAGGTTTCTGAACTTCTGCAAGGTTGAAATAGAAGCCTCTTTCATTAACCATGCAAACATCAACTCCTACACTAATTTTAGTAGCCTGCAATAATGAGATAGTCTTACATAAGTACTATTGTGCAATATAATCAAAGGTAAATAATTAAAAAAATGAGGTAGATTGATTTGTGTACCATTTTCCGTAGACGCAACACTTATTCTACTATGGGTGGGTAGCAAATATAGAGAATCAAAACATAATTGTAGTGCACCTCCCCATCTAGTTAGGTTCTGTATCTAATCAAAGCTGATGGGAGAAGCATAAGCAAATATATATGATAAAAAGAAATAATAAATTAGTTTTTATACCTCATGAATGTACGAGCTACATATACTTTTCCCTTCATGCCCCCGTATGTACCCATATGAAGCAGTGAGAATGCCACATTCAGTGCAATCACCGGTGATCTTCTTTTACAAGTCTAGTAACCTGCATTATATTTAAAAGTAACTACTTTAAGTTCTACTGGTAGTATTAAAGTAAGTTTCAAAGTTGTTTGTACGTAATGGTTAGCTTTTATCACACATAGGCTAAGTAAACAGAGAGTAAAAGTGATTAAACAATCAATAATGAACATATATAAACAAGATTAGAAAATTAAATATAAAAAGATATGTATAAATAAAACACCATCTTGGCAGCATTGTGTGCATCAAGCTCTTCTTCTCGCCGCAATTCTAAAGAAGACAGCTCCTCCTTTATAGCCTGATACAATTTATGTCATTCATCTCAGATTTATTATAAGCTAACATATGTAAATGGTTTGTTAATATTAACACAATGTGTGATGGATGAGAGAATCAACTTAAATCATCCTTGTTTCAGTTAGTTCTCTATTTCTCATTATTGTTTTCCTTTTCGTTTAATCTTGTCCTGCAGCATAGTGTTTAAAATTCTGTCAAAGTGAAAATACCAACACACAGCTTGACATATGCTCTTTCACAACCAATTAACCATTTTAGTATCTAACTATTTCCAAAAGTCAAAAGAAAATACAAACAGAATAACAAACAGGCATGACATCTTTATACATTAAAAGAGACAAACACATACACATACTCACTAATAAAGCAAAAACGAGCAAAGTTCCAAGCAAGCAATACACTAAGCAACCAACTACCAAAAAAGAATGACTAAGCAACGAAGTAACAGAAAAGAATAATACCTCGCTACTAAACAAAACCCAAACATCCAAACTCCAATCACAAACAAAAACTGCAAACTCCAATTGAAACCCACTTGAACTTCAAGCTTTAAAGTCCGGTCGAAACCCACTTGACCCTCTTACACCCACATGACCCCATCGAAAAAATTTACCCACCTAAGAAAACTAACCAAAATAACACAAAAAGAAGGTAATTGAAATATTGAGTTCTTAGACCCAGACATCCTTGACACAAAGAAACAAATCTATGCAAGAAAGACCCAGACAACGACATACCCGGAGGTTTTATGAGTTTGTACCAGCAAATCAAACAATCGAAACTCTAAAGGAAACAAATCAGAGCTTGTATGACCTTCTAATTGACCATAGGAGCTTGTATGAGCTTTTACTCAACCAGCATCGGAGCTTGTATGAACAAATCGGAGAATGAGAAAGAAGGGGGCTAGGGTTCTCAAAGAAGATCGCAGCTTATATGTTTTAATGTTTTTTGTCTAATGCTTATGTTTTAAACCTGTTAAACTTAATGTTTTATTTTAACAAAGCGGGAGTTGTGAAATTGATTGGGGGGGGGGGGGGGAATTTAATTAATTTTTTATTAAGTGTGCACGCGGGCAACTCGTAAAATTTATTTATTTTTATAAAAAAATTACTATTTTATGGTATATGTTGTTATAAATTTTTTAATATTTTTTAAAATAAGTTAACCATTAATATTAATATAAAATATAATATTTTAATATTTATAAAAATTAATTAATAAATTAATTGCTAATTAGAATGTTTTTACAATTAATTTTATCCATATTAATTACATTAGGTTAGATGATAAGATCATTTTAAAATTATTTTTTAAAGAATTTTAAACTTATTTAAAAATAATTAAATATTCTTACAATATTTAAAATATATAAATATTTATTTACTTGGACGACCTTATATATATTTTTAAATTGAATATTGATTAGTGTCAAAGTCAATAAATATGTAAATTTGAAATTCATAATTAAATAGTATAATTTTGTTTATTAATACTCTATTGCAGCACATGGATTTGGCTATGATAACAAAATGGATATACAAAGGAGAAGAGGAGATATTTTTTTTTGAAAGTCAAATGTTTGTTTTGGGGTGTTTGTTTTTGGGTAACTGTTTTGGTACCGCCACTGAAAAAAAGAAGAAGCCCGCCTAATTTTTTATTCCACTTGACAAAAATGTTGCAAACAACCGTAACGTTTAAGAAAAGTGTTACAATTGGCATCAACTATTTTAACTCTCACTAAAAATTACCAAGCATGCAACACTTTTCAGTTTTAGGTAACATTTTCAAAAATTATTACAAAAGAGTAGCTATTTTTTGGCCTATAGCAACTTTTTTTGCAACATGCCGTTGCAACAGGTCAAATATGGTGTAGTCATGATCTTCATTATGCTGTCTCTGCAGTCAAGGAGGATAAAAAGAAAAATGTGGAGGCAAGGGTCTCTTATAACACCATGGCCAATATCAGATCCAAACTTCATCAAGAATCCACCTTCACGGCCTCCATTAATGCTTTACACAAGAGAGTTTCAGATGTTGAATGCCAATTGAATCAAGTTCTCATTAATCAAACCAATCAACAAAAGTTACTTCTCACTCTCCTCCAATCTCACAACATTTCCATTCCAACCCTGCTTGATGATCACAAAAAGGGGGAGAAGTCTACAAGCTCAACTGCTCTAGCTACCACATCCACAACCACAACTGCTAATCTTAATCCTCAAGTTTCAACACCTCCAACTCCAAAAACACAAGTCTTGCCATTATCACATCTACAGTCCCATCCTCAACCATTCCTGCAGATTCTACAACTCTTCCTCCAGTCTCTACAGAACAAGTGCCTACAACTGAGGGGGAGCCACCAACTAAGGGGGAGCAACTTGCTCTAGTCCCAAAATCTAAAGCTCCTCCAGCTACAAAGAAGAGCCAGCCACCAAATAAGAAGACAAAGATTGTTAAAGTCAAGAGCATCAAATGTCAAGGTGAACCATCCTCAAATATTGAATTCAAGCCTTGTTTAATTGACCCCCCATCTCCAGAGAAGCCACATGGCAAGAACAAGTTTGTTGAAAATTTTCCAATGCCAAAATCTGACAAATCAAAACTGCTTGGTCTTGCCATCCATATGGGAAAATTTGGCAAGAAGTGGGATGAGAATGAAGAAGAGAAGAAAGAAAGGGAAAGAGTTGAAAAGGAGAGGGCTGAGCAAGAAGCAAAAGAAATTGCAGAAGGGAAGCCTGTCAAGACAAAGCTAGTTGTCGGCAAACTAGATCAAGACTCTTTGTGGAGATCTGAGTTTGCCTACATAACAAGGAACAATGAAATCATATGTGTGCCACCTGGACACCCCTTCTATGCTAAGGCCAAAGAAGAACAAGAAAGAAGCAAAGGGCCTTCTGCAAATGATGATGCAGAAATTGAGAGATTTGCTGCACAGCTCCAATAAGAGCTTGATGAGGAGCTTTTTGACCTGGCTGATGATGAATCTAACATTGCTATTCAGCAAAAAATTATGGATGAGGCCAAGAAAAATCTGGAGAAAAAGAAGAAGAAGCCAAAGAAGGCTAGGGCTGGTGTGGAAAACATAAACTCAAACTTAACTGTGGAACCTCAAGATGAAGCAGTTAATGTTCCAAAACAAGATCCACCTCCTACTTCAACGGCTCAACCTGAAAATCTCTTCAATCCATAAGAACTCAAAGAAGAGCAAGTAGAGTTTAACGTCTCATCTATGAACTTTCCAAAGATTTTTGTGACAAAAGAAGATGAGCTGGCAGATTCTTTGAGGCCAAAGAGAAGCAGAACTGAAAAAAGGACAAAGCACATGCCTGGAAGTATCAAGAAGAAAAGTGGAAATCCAAAAGGATATAATCTAGTTTGACCTGTTCAAGTTAAATCTCCAACAAAAGAAGTGGTAATTCCACATGTGCCAGGAATTGTCAAGGTCCTCAAATCTACCTATGCATATGCATTTCATATTAGTGAACAGCCTCCAATTGAGCTGTTCCTAGATGAAATTGACATCTGTAAAGGCCTTGACAAGGACCAAAAGATTTCCAAAAAGGTTGGAATTTCACTACTCTTCTGGATCAAGGATTCCATGCCATTGAAAAGGATTCTAGATCAAGACTATCATGTCCTCAGGTCTGTGTATGTGAAGCTAGATACCAAGACATCATTCTCACAAGGAATCAGAAGTGAAATTCTCAAAAAAATTGAAGATATAAGAAGAAAATGAAACGAAGCTTCTGATTTGCCTTTAAGGTTGGGAAGGTAAACGGTAGCAAACAACCCCAACGAAATCCAAAAACACCGCAAAGCAGCTCTCGCAAAATTCTCCTGGGGAAGAAGACTTGAGCAAATGAAGAGTGTGAATGAAAATAAAAATATAATAAGAAATGGCTGACTACCTATGTATTTATAGGCGAAAACCGTCATTGCCACGTGTCACGAACTGATTGCCTCGGAAATACAAAAGACAACTGCCATCATTGCCTAAAAAGACGCACCATTTTGAATTTCAAAGTAAGGCGTTACAAAAACCCTTTCAAATTCTAGCGTGTCTCTAACGCCTCGCATCCCATCTAACGCGGATCCAGCTTCCCCAACCCGGACTGAGAAGCCTGGGCATGACTTCACATCCTGACCAAGGCAACTCGGGTAGGAAGCAAACACAAAGTCCCCTTCCCTTACCCGGATACACCCGGTTAGGGAAGCAAAAACAAAATCCTCAGCCTTTACCCAGGATTACCCGGATAGGGGGGAAAAACATAAAACTTCATCCCTCACCCAGACCTACCCGGGTAGGGGATAAGGGAAAAACTCCACCCCTTACCGGGACCTACCCGGGTAGGGGACAAAAGCGAAAAACCCCACCTCTTATCCGGGCCAACCCGGATCGTCGAGAACACTCTACTCCCTCACATAGAAAATATATATAAGGGAGTAGGGGGCAAATGATAAGGTGTAATCCGGGTTCACCGGATCCGGACCCCTAGGAGCTTTATACCCGAGACAGACACCGGCCTCGCAAGGACACCTATCAACCACAGCAGAGGACATGACCCGGGTATGATCCCGGACCCGGGTATCGCCAGTCCACAACCCATCCGGGGTCCCATATGAAGTCAAGCCGACACTTGCTGCACAAGTCACAGACTGACATGACAGGGACCACATGCAACGGTCAACTACTGGGAGATAGAGACAAACCAAGGAGCATTCCAAAAGACTATTCTACCGCTGACACCTGAACACGTGTAGGGAATCCATCCCCTACAGGTGTATGACCAGGATCCCAGGTACATCCCCTTAAACCATAATCCTTGGCCTATAAATTGACCAAGGAAGAAGGGTTTAGGGGTCACATTCACTTGACACTCAACACATTTTGTACACACCTGAGCACTCAGCTAAAATATAAACACAAATCCACCCAGCCACCATACAAAAAACCATACCCTCACCCTCTACATTGTTAGATAACTCTTTTTCCGTCTCCCTATTCCAAAGCCTGTACTTATTCTCACGCCGGAGGCGCCGCGGGGCTCAAACCCCCCTCCGGCGTTGTTTTGTAGTTCCCCTTCCAGCAGCTGCACCACAAGACACCTGTACATGGCGGAGGAAGCACCAGAACAAGATCTGGCGTTATCAAGTAACTAATTATGAGGTAGAACGTATATGGCCATTACGAGTGCTCCTGTTAGGTATAAGATTATAGCTTTTCATAAAATTTAATGTTCTTTATATACTGTGCAAATTAATGTGAATAAGATTTAATGATGTGGGACAAAGGTTGAAATTGTGATAAAACTTATCCACCAATACAGAAGAAACACAAATAAATATCAACAAATATTTTATATTAGTCCAAGTATTGGACTTCCAGAGCCTTCTATATTGCTTCTGAGTAGTTTCTTTGGGCTTCTTGGCATGCTAGCAGCAGTGGCCGAACCAGCGGAATTAGGGATGCTAGAGCCCCCTCAACTCGAAAAAACAGTATATATATTTTTTAGCCCCGCTGAATTATTGATGTCTATATAATTTTTTTTAGCCCCCGCTGAATTATAATTATCATAGAGAGGGACTTACTTTCAAAATTTCAAGGTATGATATTTTAATTGATTCTTTGATAAATTGTTATTCTTTATTTTTTTTTGAATCTGCTGTGATTTTGTATAAAGAGATTGTTAATTGGGCTTCCGGATTTCTCAAGAATTAGCTAGAGTTTAAACTTTGAACAATTGAGTGGTACATAATTTGATGAACCGCTATTTGATGAACATAATTTGATGTTAGGGTTTTTGATGGTTAAGCGGAGCACATTGGTTCATTATTCTGGAAGAAAACGAATGATATATTGCTGTTTAAAATTTTACATTTGTTTTTGTGAATTGTGATAGTCACTTCTAATATATAAAATGTGCATGTATCCTCTTCTAGCAGCTTGTATAATCTTAAGAAATTCTCCTGCACTCTAGATAAAAAGCATCAATCTGAAATGTTCCGGAACAAGATTCATCTTTGACCTTGATGATCACCAGGTATCACGTTCGAGTTCACCGATTCCGGAACAAGCTTTAGCTTAAGCGATATAATAAAAGAAGATAACTTTGACACTATCTTGATTGAAATTGTTTTAGAAACGTACTATAGTAAAAGAAATAAGAAAAGAAAGGTGCTGGGAATATGATAAAGATGAAAGAAAAGACACACGAGACATGCCTTTTTACAAAATAGATGTAGATCCCCTTATAAATACGTATTGAAGGTTCTTACCATTTATTAAATAACCTTAAAATTCATTTTCTGATTATCTCACTTCTCTATTTTCGGGTAAAATAAATATTTTAATCATGAAAATCATAAGTAGACTATATATTGTTTTGTAAAAAAAAAATACTAAAAAGAATCAAGATATCGAACCGCGAATCGAATTCGCGGGTCATCATACCCGAGTCATGAGAACTATCTTATTATGTACCCGATCACATACCTCGTACCCGAACGCCCGTGAACCATACAACACTATGCCCCCTCCCCCTAAATTTTAGTCCTGGTTCCACCACTAGCTAGCCGTACTTGATCATGGCTTTAAACAAATCAAGAGTTTCCTTTCCTCCGGTGGCACACCCTTCAGAATGTCGAAAGACTCATACTTGACATATAGCTTCACAAGATCAGTTTCCGCTGTTTGGTAAGAAGCAGGCGAAGACGGTGGAAGAACCCAACTTAGATATGCACCCAACCTAAGAAACCTAATTCAAACAAAAACTATATCACAAACTTAAACTTAACCTCCCAAGTTCCGGACCTACTTTCCCAAATGAAAAATCTCCAAATCTCTCTAAAATAACGTGTGCGTGTGTGCGCGTGAGAGAGGCAATATGGTTGTAAAACCATTAAACCAATCCAAACCAAACCATGTGAATTTGGATCAATATGAAATTACATTTAGGAAAATGGATTTGGATTGGTTTCTAGTCTCACATTTCTCACAAAATATAGACCTCACTACATTTGTCTCTCTCTTTTAAGATTCTTAATGACACACTATTGTGTTTTTTTTCCTTCATCTTTTTGCTTATCATTATACGGAAATTATTATTTTATCAAATTTAAATTACGATTTTCTCTATTTAAATTTTAGTTTCACTAAACATGTTATTGTTATATTTACTATTTATTATATTGTCACTATAGTGTATTAATTTTTGTTCATTATATAATACTTGTTTTTACTTATTAAACTAGTTTACCCATAATTCAAACTAAAACCATAAACACATTTATTAATATATGGTTTGGAAATGATTTTGGATCATTTATCCAAATTGGATCCCGCTTATGAGAACCAAAACCAAACCAATCACACATTTTGCCACCTATATATATGTGTATGTATGTATGTGTGTGTATATATATACGTGTGTGTGTATATATTATGGCCTCGAAAGCAAGAGGTATGTAACTTATATATATATATATATATATATATATATATATATATATATATATATATATATGGTCATGTTATAGTGAGAAACATTAGGAGAGAATCCTTAGAACCTTTACCTTATTTCTAGTATTAGTTTGGGTTCTCCAGCAAAACTTCAAATGAAAAAATGGTCTTATTTATGTATTATATTTTAAAATTACTTCCTATATATATATATATATATATATATATATATATATATATATATATATATATATATATATATATATATATATATATATATATATATATATATATATATATGGAGGATGCCATACATATATTTCGAGTATGAAAAGCGCATTAGAAAGCAGTGTCCTCTTGAAAAAGCAAGTTACTTCGTTATTATTGATATGGATCAATGATCATAGGCTCATCATATGTTCCTAAACTATTCTTGTGTTTGTCTTCATCAGGTGTTCGAGTACTTTGCATCATACAGATGCCCTGATGGTAAAGTGTTTATGAAACCACCTGACCGTGAGGGTGAAAAGGGATTCAATGGTCGAAGATACTGTTTGAGCTAGGTTGGACATTATGATTTGGATTTACCTCAGACTTCAATGTCCAGACCTTGAATTCAAAAGTGAAGACAGTGCAGTGAACCTTTGTGAGATTGTTTGTTCTTCCACACTTATTTCCTTTATTTATATTTGTAACCAATTAGAAATTTACAAATTTATTTTTTGTTAACCTATCAATCATGGTTCATGTGAAAAGGGGGTTCGTCTCCTAATATTAGGCAAAAATTATTCATTAAGTATTTTTCTTAAAATCATTTGAACCTACTTCTTTGATAACTATTTACACATTTATGTGTTATCTTTCCAAACAAAAGTGCTTCATATGCAATTGTTGGATTAGAGTGCTTTGCAGTGGTTTTTGGTGCCATATGCAGACCAATCTGATGTGTTATGATTCTCTATTTTAAGATGTTGTCGTCCGCAAAGGCAGGCATGGTCTTATATGCAAAATCTGTTATGCTGCAATAGTATGTGTTGTGTTAAAATGGATTTTGCAGGGATTAATGCACTTAAAGAAGCCAAGGATGAAGTATTTGCTACTAAGGAAGAAGAAGCTCGGCTTAAGAATACCCTAGAGGAAGCTGAATCTGAGATGCACTACTTAAAGGAAGTTATTAGGGAAGCAAAAGCTGAAAGCATGAAACTGCAGGAAAGTTTAACGGACAAAGAAAAGGAACTGCGGAGTGTTATTCAGGAGAATAAAGAGCTTCAGAATACAGAATCAGCTTCTGTGATAAAGGTCAAGGAATTGTCAAAGTTGAAGAGCTCAAGGCTCTCCATCTAATTTTCCTATTTTTCTAGTGCTTCTATGTTTTATTGATTTTGCTTGTGATTAAATTAATTAACTCTTTATTTTCCCAGCTTATTAATTGTTATTATTTACAGACCTTTTGCTTTTCGTGCCATAATATATATATCTAGAGGATATGAAAAGCGCATTAGGCTCATTTGGTTGGAGCCGGAGTCGAGACATGCTTTGAAGGAGTTTTGTATGATCGGAGGTGAAAAAAGCTTCTTAGGTAGAATGAGTTTAATTGTCAAAGATTCAAGTTAGACATGTGTTTCTTTTAGTCAGTGTAAAGATTAGAATTTGAGAGGAAGCTATATTTTCTTATATTTTAAAAACAAATACAAAATAAAAGGATTCACCAATCCATGAGACTTATGAAATTAAGGACCATAGAGTAGATAGTCTCCAATGAAACCGACAGCAAGATTAGTACCCCTAGTTCCAAAAGCTTTCTCAATTTCTGCCACCTTCTTCCTGCGAAGAGTCTGCAACTCTTGAAATTTTGTTTTGGAATAATCAACACGAGCACTACAACAAAAACACCATTAGACAACACTGATCAGACAACGCACGGTGAAAAAAGCGTTGTTTGGAAAAAAGACACAACACTTTCTTTTCGTCCTCGAAAAACTATTGTCTAACACCTACGACCTACAACGGTTAAAAAAACTGTTGTCTCTTAAATTCAATCAGACAACGGTTTCTTAACTGTAGTATTGTGTAATGATGCATGTTAGACAACTGTTTTGAGAGCCGATGTGTGAAGAAACTTCAGACAATAGTTCAAGAAACCGTTGTTGTAATTAGACAAGTGTTTTATTTGTTGTGTTGTTTACGAGCAGTTCAAACAAAGGTTTCAAATAGTGTTGTGTGACTGGGAAGCTAACATACAAGTGTTTTTGTTAGCATTGTATGATGGCCTTATAGACAAGCCTTTACTAACTAATAAAACCATTGTTTGTTAGACACTATAGGACAAAAAATACCTTTTTATAATAAAACAAAATTTACATTTGACCAGGATTGTTAAAAAAACATACAAAATAAAATTAAAAAAAATTAATTTTTTTTTTATACATGACTACTATTGTTAGTTCTCGACATCGGTAAGGTTAGATGATGGAAAAAAAATATTTATAAATTAATATAGAGCTAATCTTATACATAATAATGATTCCATCCAGTACTTTCTGAATTGTAGACATAAAACACATACTAATACTCACATCCGAACTACAAGATTGTCTTGGTATTACAAATCAACAATACATATTTTTTATATATGCATAATATAAATATATTTCTTAAGAAAAATAGTATAGAAACAAGAATTGATCAAGGAAATGCGAATTTTTAACTCATAAAAATGAAAAGTTATTATACAACGGTTTTCTTCTCATAAACCGTTGTCTACATTACTTTTATACAACGGAATTTCCCTGAAGCGTTGTTTGAGCCTAATTTAGGCAATGGATTATCTTACAACGGTATACCTTTCATAACGGTTGTGTCATTTTCAATGATACAACATAAGTGCGTATAAAAACCGTTGTCTATTAGACATTACAAGACAAAATTTACCTTTATATAATAAGACAAAATTTACGTTTAACTAGTCTTGTTAAAAAAACATACAAAATAAACATAAAAAATTTTATTTTTTTTATACATGACTAATATTGTTAGTTCTCGACATCCGTACGGTTAGATGATCGAAAAAAATATTTATAAATTAATATATAGCTAATCTTATACATAACGAAGATTCTATCCAGTACTTTCTAAATTGTAGACATAAAACACATACTAATACTCACATCCGAACTACAAAATTGTCTTGGTATTACAAATCAACAATACATATTTGCATATATGCATAATATAAATATATTTATTAAGAAAAATAGTACAAAAATAAGGATTGATCAAGGAAATGCGAATTTTTAATTCATAAAATGAAAAGTTATTATACAACGGTTTTCTTCTCATAAACCGTTGTCTACATTACTTTTATACAACGGATTTTGCCTGAAGCGTTGTTTGAGCCTAATTTAGACAATAGATTATCTTACAACGGTATACATTTCGTAATGGTTGTGTCATTTTCAATGATACAACATAAGTGCGTATGAAAACCGTTGTCTATAGATACTAAAGGACAAAATTTACCTTTATATAATAAGACAAAATTTACGTTTAACTAGTATTGTTAAACAAACATACAAAATAAACATTAAAAAAATTGATTTTTTTATACATGACTAATATTGTTAGTTCTCGACATCCGTACGGTTAGATGATCGAAAAAAATATTTATAAATATATATAGAGCTAATCTTATACATAACAATGATTCTATCTAGTATTTTCTAAATTGTAAACATAAAACACATACTAATACTCATATCTGAACTACAAAATTGTCTTGGTATTACAAATCAACAATACATATTTGCATATATGCATAATATAAATATATTTATTAAGACAAAAAGTACAAAAATATATTATATATGCATAATATAAATATACAACGGTCCCTTCCCCACCATAAATGTTAGCTAATATGTTAACTTAGTTAGTTTAGTTATGCTACTTCTTTTTTTCCCAGAAGCTTAGTTATGCTACTTATGACCTAGTTGTAAAAGCGTTAGCTTAGAATATTAAAATATTAATATAATTTTTTTTAAATAAAATATTAATTTAAATTAGTTTTACAAGAATTGAAAGTGATATACAAATGAAATAAATAAGATAATGATGATATACAGAGTTTGTCCATAATAAATTTTATAAAAAGTAAAATATGAATTTTTAGAGTAATAAAAATTTTAAAATAAAAACAATTTTTTTATTAAGTGAAAAACAAAAAAAATATTATTTCCCTTTGTTTTGATATGAAAAACCAATATATAATAGGTAATAAAATAAAAAAAGAAAATTTAAAAATGTCAATATACGAACTTATAAATATTATAAAATACATATAAGTAATTAAATTTTTATATAATAAATATTTAAATTTTATTCATTAAGATATAAATATATGAGAATATTTGGACTCTATCAAATGGGCAAATATTGGACTCAAGCGGGTAAATTTCAGACATACAGGCCGCCCAAATTTTCAAACAACTTTGAAATTTTTACTCAAACTCACAGCCTCAATCTCTCTCTCAATACCCCCGCTCACTCTCTCTCGAAATACCCTCTCTCGCTAATCTAGGGCTAATCTCTCTCATTAATGTCTCTCTGGCCACTATTTTCTCAGTTACGCCACCACTTTCCATGGATTTATATTTCTAATTCGGGACAATCGAACTGAGGGTCGAGGCTTCGATTCTTCAATTAGGGCGTGGCTGCTTCAATCATGCTTTGATTCTTCATTAAACTTCAATTAAAGTTCAAGTACTTACATATAATCCCTTAAACTTCATCTAACCTCCCTATCTCTCTTTGATTTCAGGTGTTCTTCATCTAGGTTAGCACTTCGAGACTTGTTTTAAGGTATTTATGAATTTAGGATTTCTGTGTTTTTGGGTTTATTACATTTGTATTATGTATTATTTGTTTTTATGTTTATGTGGTTTGATTTGCTTTGGTTTGTTTTTTTATTTCTATGTGAAAATGCAATACTCTATTTTTGTGTGTAATGTGTAATTTGAACCCATGCCATGTTTTAGTTTTTTTATATGTGCAGGATGCAGGACAAGTCTGAAATGGTAAAAGATGAATTAGTAATGTTTGGGGATATGGTTTTCTGCTAATTTTTTTTTGTCGAAATAACTATGACTTGTTAAGTCTTCTTCTCTTTGGCAATTTATAACCTTGACAATTTTACGTCTGGAATCAAAGTTGAGAAGTGTGTTATAGTTTGACCAATAAAATGTGGTATTTGAAGTGTTTGCTCATTTGGGTTTATGTTTACTGTGGTTTTGAAAGGCTGAGTTGAAGCAGAATTTGGCTGAGTTTAGTTCCTGCCAGTTCACTCCTTCCACACTTATACTATTAACCTGTTGTTAAAGTTTTAATGTCTCTTTCTTGTAGGCCTTGTTGTTAGTAAGAGACGTACCTATATGTTCTTTGCGGGTGATGACAAATAAGTTAAATGCTGGGATCTTGAATAAAATAAGGTTTTATAAAAACCTTTTTTATGGACTATGGCTATGCTAGTGTTTCTAATAAACTTAATTATTGATATTTCTCCACCTTCTAAAGGTTATCAGGTCTTACCATGATCACCTAAGTGGAGTTTATTGCTTGGCTATGCATCCCAATATTGACATTCTACTTACAGGGGTCGTGATTTTGTGTCGGGTATGATTGTATTAATCTAAAATATTATGCTACCTGTGATTTGACATTCTTTTGTCACATGTTTCAATCTCAGGGAAACTTCAGATTCTGTCACTATAAAGCCAAGGTCGTGGTTTTGTATATAAGGGAACTGCCTTGCCCAAGTTGCAGGGGAACAGGTTACACTCTTATGTACAGAATGCGGAATAGAAAGATCTAAAAAAGATTGTGCCCAGTGTGATGGCAAGGTAAATATTGAATCGTTTACTAGTTATGAATTGCTTTAATATACATGTTGACCAGTACTAAACTTGGTAGAGAGACCAAGAGATATGTGCATTCTTCAATTTTATTTTCTAGCTTCTATTTCTACATGTAATTTTGCCCTGTTCTTATTTATGTATCTTATTTGATATGAAAATGGAATACACGGTCTTGACTATAGACAGTATTGTTTTTCTGCATATAAATAGTGCAAAATATAAAATGCAAAGATATTATAGTACTTCAAATATTTTTTAGTGACCTAATGCTACATAAATGCCTTTAGCCTATTTCTGTTGGAGAATCCGTGTTACAAGTTCTGTATTTCTGTTAGGTATAAAGTTCATAGTCCATATTGATTGTCGATATAAATATATAGAAAGCTATCTATTTTCCGTTATGTATCTTATTAAGAGCTTTAATTGTAAGTGTTTATCAATTACAGGGAATGAATACTTGCGAACAGTGCAAGGGAGATCGTGTAATATGGGAAGAGTCAATCAATGAACGACCATGGGAAAAGGCACGATCAATGTATAAAGATGAGTTAGAAGCAGGGTATAAATCCGTATGTTTGTTGGATGGAATTGTTGGTTGAAAGGTGAATATTAGTTGGTAAATATAATTAGTTGGTGGATATTTAGTTGGTGGATATTGGTAATTGATATTTTGTTTGTACTTGGTTGGTTGTTATGATGGTAATGAAAACTTTTGTTTACCAATTTTTGGCATTGTTAATTATATTGTCTAGTCTAGTTTATTTGATTCATGGTTTTACTTTTAGCTAATGGGACAATGAAATGGCCATTGTTACAAGTTACATAATACAATGGTCACTGTGGTAAAACCATTGTCTATGATATTTTTAACTAATGAGACATGTAAATGACAATTGTTATAAACAACATTATACAATGGTTACTGTGATAAAAAGTATTGTCTCAGGCCCTACAAACAACACAATTTTAAGAATAAAATCGTTGTCTAAGACATATACAAATAAGTATATAGTAGTAACAAACCATTGTCTAAATCAATATTATTCGAGCATTCGGAACAAAAACCGTTGTAGAAGAGCTTTCACACAATTGTTTCATTATATAAACTATTGTTATAAGGAGCTTTACACAAGTGACCAGTACTCTAAACCAGTTGTGCAAGGTACTAAAACACAAGCCTCTATAACGCAAACAATCTTGTCTGATACTCTTATTAACAAGTAAATATATCCAAAAACTGTTGTGGATATCCTCTCTAACAACATCATTTTTGAAAACAACTATTGTAATGAAGAGTTTCTAACAACACCACGTTTAAGAGAAAAGGTTGTTGGTTCTGGGTGTTGCACAACAATTTTTTTAACGTAAACCATCGTGTTCAGCACTATCACACAACGGTGCGCACCGTTGTCTGATACGCATATCAGACGGCGTCTCGATAGACCACGGTTTTCCGTGGTCTCAGACAACGGGCAAAAACCGTTGTGTGATGCTGAATCTGTTGTAGTGGAGCCTGCAGATCTTGTACATCAATTTTGGCGCGAGCCGGTAGATCTTGTATATTACTTTTGGCATCGTCAACATGAGCTTGCAGGTGTTGTACTTCAGTTTTGGCCCCTTCGATACAACAATCAATTCCATGAAGCTCGGGAATCGAGGGCTGAGAAAAGCAGAGATGCTCACCACCCAACTTACATCGAATCCCTGATTCTGCAAGGAAGCACATATATCCCTGTACCCATCAATCATCTCACAATCAACCTCAGTCAGAGATACTTTACTGAAGTTGTCAAGGGAGGTGCACAATAGGTTCAGATTCATTGCACTCAACATCTTGTTTTTTGTAGTAAAGTGCTCAAAGGTTTCCGGATACAAACTCCGGGTTTACCTCGTGGCCCCGCCATAACCCAGAATCTTTATCCCCCTGGGAAGAGCTTGCCTGATCTTTTTTCGTCCGTTCCAGGGGAGCATCACTACGTCTAACCCTGTCAGAATCTACTACTGGGTCTTCCATAACATGCTCTTCCTGCACATTCATGTTTACAGTGTTAACACTCAGATTTTGATGTATATTGTGAGAATCAACCAGCTCCCTGATTGGAGCTGCCAAATGATCATGTAGCAGAACATTTTGTTTTATCTCAAGGCTCTCAGCTAACATTTATATGTACATTTAGTTTTAACTAAAACTTTTTAACCAAAGATTAGTACATTACACGGTGTAGCCATTGCTGCTGTGCACAATATATGTAGGTAGAGCATCTAATTGACAATACTTGCACTTTTCCGACCACTGATGTGTTTACAAATATTACTTTAAACCGAAAAAATAAGGTAAACGACCTCAAATTTTTGGTCACCTTATTTTTGGGTCTTCCTTGTTTTTGTCAATCAGTTCACCAAACAAATATCGACTTAGAACAAATCCAACATTGTCCTAAGAAGTGCCTAATAAATATATTAAGAAAATAGTGTCACATTGATTTAGGACATTATCGTGGTATATGTACTCCAACAATATGTTATGATTGTGTCATATAATTAAAATAATACTATATTTGAATTATTATTGGAGAGAAGGGGAAAATGTGAGGAGATAGATGTGTTGAATGCAGGGAAACTATTTTTTATTGATAAAAATTAGGAGATGCGTATGTAGTGGTGCCTTGAAAATAATGCACATGTTGTATCTCCTGGTGTTTTAGGGAATTACAAGTCAATTATCGGAGTACACATTTGTTACAAATCCCTTAAATTTCGACTTATTACATTATTTTCGAAAATTGTTGTACTTGCTATTAAACATATAAATGCCTCCACTTAAGATCTAAATCATAAAATTTAAAATTATAATGGAGTCTTTCTTTTAATTTGGGCAACACCATTGAGAAAGTTGACGTGTTTCCAATTGTTGCTTTATAATAAATATACTATTTTTATAGTATAAAAAAAGTAAACTAGCTTATATACTCAAATTTCTAGTTCCCGTGTCTAATCTAGCAACTAATCCTTAACACCGGCCCAACACAGCCCTTCAAGTAAGGACTATATTAGTACATTGAGTTTTAATCTAACTCAGTCAGTTGTGTATCAAAGTTCACACTACACTAGTATAAGATCTATTCAAAGAATTTAATGATTGTTTGAATCATGGGAATCAATCTCATTCCCAATATCAATAACCGGGTTAGAATCCCATAATCGAGACAACACCTTGGTGTTTATTTGTGAAAACAGTAGGGTCTAACTTGACAATAGGCCATAATACAGAAAAAATAAAGGATGTATATTTTCGGTTGCAAACTAACAAATGCTAGCCTTGATTATGATTCAAATCTATTTATCTAGATCTCGGATCTTTACAACCCAAATAGACAAGTGCTCTTAAAAATTGAAGTTATGTAATTCATCTCCTAAACATCCAACTTTCATAAGATATATTTTGCAGGTAGCAGATTGATATGCACTCTCGGATACAAATTGTTCATATACTAATTTTTAGAAAAAAATAAAGATAATGAATTCTAAAATACTATGTTTATATCAAGCGTATAACATATGAAAAACACAAAAATAATCTAAGTGGCCCTATCGAGTTCTAGAAAATGAGGGAGGTATTTCCACAGAATTAAACTAAATGACATATTCAACCCATAGTTTAGAGCAATATACAGTGGTAAGATAGGGACAATGTCCGAATAAACCAAAATATAAATTGATTTTCAACAACATTATATTAGTTTAGAGCTAAATAAACATTATTAGTTATAAAGAATTATAACATTCAATTGACTAACATAAGGAAAGCAGAGCATCCTCACCTACTAATTAATATAAGGGCGGATAGCAGTGCATCCTCACCTACGGGTTAACCAGTTGCCACCCGTTCAATAATTAATGTGTACAAATACAAAAAAGAAAGTAGACTAGATTCTGAACTCATAACCCTTATAAATCCCCTGGGTGCAATTACTTTGTCTAACTTCCCCTTCCCAGCTTGCTATGTTTAAAAATTCGTTTTAATTTCATACCCATTTGCATGTGTATTTATAATAGAAGAAACTTTATTTCTATATCCTCAAGTTATTCCTATAGCACAAATGCTACTACTAAAAAGACAAATAATGAAAATATATACACAAACAACGGTTCAAAGACAGGGAACGAGGAATTCTAAAAAAATCTAGTGAAAATGAGGCAAACACGGCCTCAAAGACAAGGAATAAAATATTTGCCGACAAACGATTCCTCTTTCCAGTGACAGTCTTTCTTCCAAAGGTCAGTGTCTTGGGGCCTGTAGTACCATATTACTTTCACTTTGTTAGCCCTAGATTCTCGATATGAGCAACATAATTAAGGTGGATCATCGAGATCGGAGGCCTTACAAATTACACAAATTACTAATTATCAATTTAATCTAATTACTCCATTATACATGACACACAACAGTTTTACCTTTGGGTATTTACCACGGAGAGAAAGACTACCAGATCCCCACAAAAAGATGGGAGTGGGAGGGGGGTTAGGATAGTGGTTAGTGGAGCATGATCTTCATTGTTTGCCATATTGTAATGGAATCTTACAGCTACCTGAAAAAAATATCATACTATAATTTCTTATAAATTTTTAGGACATGAGAAATATCTAAGATAGTTTGTAAATATAATCATGGTAAGAAGTTTAAATTATCTAAAATCTTGAACATGATTAAATAAATAGTGTTATAATTATAGGCTTTATTGTCAATATGAATACGTTCTGTTTAAATTAGGTGCAAAATGCCGTAAAAAAGCAAATAAAATAAACTCTATTAAAAAATATTGTTCATCATGTAATTTATATTGTCCTCTTAACTAGTTGTGATAAATATGACATGAAAAGTTTGTTGAGTATAACTTTTACCTTACATAGAAATTAGAGTTTTCAAATACACACACACACACAACACACACACATATATATCTATATAATAAGTACTTACAAAATAAAATAATACATCACCAAAAAAAGTACAAAAAATATAAAAATACATACCTTGTATATCACTTACCTTCATATGAAGGTTGTAATATTATATTTGATTCAGGATCCACTGAGTCACTTCTATGGTCCTTGAGATTTCTATATAAGAGAGGAATATCATCAAAGTTAAATCTCCTCTAATATTATATCCTTTAAAATACTAGATAAAATGAAAATGAATTATAAGAAAATTAGTTCAAAATTGTAAATGAAAGGAAATTTTATGAAAAAATGTTGCTTTCTAAAATAACCCTCCATTGATACAAGGTGCATCTCTACTAACAAAACATATTTTGATTTCTAAGAGCATATCCTCTAGGAATGAAATTAAAGCTATTACAGATCAAATTAAGTAGATTACACACACATAGAGTTTAATTTAACATAAAATAACATTAGCATGTAAATCATAGAATAATTGAATGAGTACTTACATGTATACCCAAACTATATAAATTGAGGGTAAAAGAAATTCAAGATGAGCCGTAAGATCAAGATTGGGTGAGGTAAATTAAAAGGTAAGAAAGGAGGCCGGGCTGTGTTATGACAGTTTTGAACTAAAAAGATTAGGGTTTTTTGTCAGGGAGTCGGCCAAGGCTGAAATTATATGAGGGGTGTATGGGCTAGATGGGCTTTTGTTTAAATTTTGATAAATTGTTTTTTACCTTAAGTCCAACTTGTATAGCCCAACACCTAAAATGTATATTAATTAGTTGGCTAGGATTGAAATTATAGGACGGGTCTTGGTTACATTTAAATTCACTGAGATGGGCTATAAGTTTGTTTGAATTCTGATACTTTTACAGCCTAAATTGGACTCCAATGAAACTGAATTGTTCAATAAACTTATATGGATAAAAGATTTCAAAAAGAAATCATTTTTCCTTTATTTTCTCTTAGCACACAATCCTAAAGACTATGTCAACTTATAAATTGAGTAGTTTGTATTTAAATAGTTGTATTTATTAATTATTATATTTTAATTAAAAAATCTATCCACCTAAATCTTTGTAGCTAAATAACTTAAAATTTACAATTTTTTTTTTGAATTTCTAAGATACAAATTCATTAACAATCACTTTAAAATAAATTTACCCAAACACATATATAATGTATAATTAATAACTTAATTATATGACAATTATATTTCTTTAAAGTTAAAAGTAATTTATTGTAATTTAGCAAAAAAAAAGTGATTTATTGTACATTAACCAAATACATTGATAAATACTAATGAATACTACAAATTATTATAAAAAGATCAAATAACTTTTTCTTTCTCTTGCATCTATTTCATATATAAAACATACTATATTAAGTGTAATATACTTTTCTTTTCTCTTATGTAATATTAATTACTTATTAACTCGAAAAATCTTGTAGGTTTTAAATTTAATTTCCAATGATATGTATTTCTTCAAGCTACTATTTGGAATATAAAAGACTCTTCTTTTCCTATAGTTAATATTTTTAATAGATTAACTTGAAAATGAACCATAACATTAATAAAATAAAGTAATGTTATACTAATTGTGTAACCTAAAAATTGGATTATAGAGAAATAATATACTCCTTTGCCTTTGGCTATTCATGGTCAAATTGATAATCTTTGACCACAATATATATATTAGTACTTCTGATTTTCAAAAATTTGAAAATCACACCTTAAAGTACAATATATATACACCTAAGGAGAAACTGCATTATTTATATCTCTAAGTAACCATATTTATATCCACCTTACATTCTACTTGTCCCAGGGTGTAGCAAAGGAGAAACTGCATTATTTTTTAAGTTTGTTATTGCAACTATTGCAACACAAATGATCGGACTCTTGTGTTAAATCTTAAATAGTAATAAAGTGTTGTCACTAGTTTTGCATTAAAGACTTAAAATATTGTAATATTACTTAAATAAAGTTATTTTTGGGTTTTGATATGAGTTTGCTCATACTATATTATACTAGCTTATATCTGGTGGAATGCACCTGGCCTTTTTAATTATTTTATAAATTCTTATTTTTGATATATTTAAAATGATGAAAAATTGTAATGGCCTTGGTGCCTATTTATTGGCATTATTATATTATTTGTGATATTATTTATTATGATCAGTTCTTTTTGGGTCCAAAAATTGGAATGGGATATGGTACAAAATCATATATATGTGTGTGCGAGGAGGGTTTTATATGTAATATCAGTTCTATTACCTATCTTCACATCTTTTTCTTAATTGTTTTTATATGTGGTAGAGTTCTATATATGTGATCCAACTTCTATTAGATTATACCTATGAATGTGCTTTATACTAGAACTATGATATCAAATGTAATTTATTTATTTTTCTAAAAAAATTTATATATATGATTCTAAAATTAATATTAGTAGTCATAATTTATTAAGTCACAATTAATAAAAGGGGGAAACAACAAACCAACCATTCTTCACAAGACAAACAAAAATTTGGCATAATCCTTAATTTTTAATTATCTAAGGACCTTCTCCTTTTTAGATATATTTGCACATTCTAACATTCTATGGAATATGCACAAAATAGCAAAGCGAATTCTAATTCATATGTAATGTATCAATTTATGTTAAGATGTAAGTGTGATGTATGTACAATGATGATCATAATGACATCATTAGCTAGGGTTCACAATAGAATAATTGGGGACCAAGTAGGTTATTTCTGTTTGAGAGGAACCCTCTTCCTTCTTTGTAAGACTACAGATATACTCCCTCCGTATCAAATTACATGTCCATTTTCAGAAAATCACACAGTTTAAAAAAAGTTAATGTTCACAAATCAATTGCATTAAATGATCATAATATGTGGAATGAGGTTGATCTAGGAAATATAAGTAAAAAATATGTGATGTAGAATTGACTTTGGAAATATAATTTTGCATTGAAAATTAAAGTGGACAACTAATTTGCAACAAATTTTTTGCTTAAAAGTAGACATGTAAATTGAAACGGAGGGAGTATCAAATACACATCTGCATGCATATTACTACCATGTTATCTCTTATTTCTTATTTCTAAACATTGTCCCTCATTTGATCAAGCAGCAAGAGTGAAGATGCATTATCCGCCTCTACTATTATATGTTGTCCTAAGTTGTACTGTTACACTTCTGCATCTTCATGTAACATAGAATGAGTTGGTAGGATTCCTTATATTGTGGTCCACATAGTAATGGGTAATGTAGGTAATTTGATATGAACAGTGGTTGTGTACTTTTCCTAAGAGTTAAAAGGACAAGGTTGTTATTTTGAATTCCTAGATTTAGCTGCTAACTTCACTATGAAAGTTTAATATAGCCTGAATTTCTCATATCTTCTCTCCATTATTGTTGCTTTATTTGCTCTTTATCATTTTGTCTTCATGGTATATGTGCTGCAGATACTCTGAGCTGACTGGAGAGTTTGTTGAGAACAGCCGCTAAATCTTTGAGTTACTTTCTTTAAAATCTCTGAGATTGGTGGGAGTTAACCTTTTTATACCTTGAATTCTCAGTTTCAATGGCAACTTGTAGTAAATTCACATTCACAGATCTATAGAACTCTTATTCTTACACCCTTCTAATGGCCCGCTCTTGAATTGAGTAATCAAACTCCAAGGGACAGGAGACTACAGATCTTGAAAAAGATCATTCGAGATCAAGTTATCATCCAAACAAAAATTGGGCTTGTTAGATGAATCAGTTGTTGAAAGAACATATCATCAGGATGAATCAGCTCAATGGGATACATACAACAATATAGTATTCTCATGGATCCACTAGTGAGAGATGGAAACAACTTCAAAAACCTTTCGTTTTAAAAAATAGTTTAAGAAATAAAAACTTACTGTAAAGCTATATATGCTTTAAATACACACACACACACAATAAGTATCAATGAATATTTCACTTATTTAAGTGGTCTGTGGAAAGAAGTCGATTCAAACGAATAATTTACCTGTTCTGATAAATGTTACACCTATAGTAACTACATTCTTGCAAGTGCAAACTGTGACCAATCCTTTAGAGGAAATTCAACCTTTTCAATTCTTGAAAGGTCTAAATGAAGTTTATGGTCCACAACATAGTCAACTTCTAATGTTTAACCTACTGAAATATATAGAAGTGGCGTTTGCTGTCTTACAACAAGAGGAATCTCAACGAGATGTTCTTAATACCATGTTATCTGGTGAAAATAATTATTCAGCCACGTATAATCGAGGGCCACATCAACACAATGACAAGCATGTGTTGTGCACTAAATATGGAGGCCAGAATCATCCAAGTGATAAGTTTTCGTTAGTTGTGGGATTCCCAAAATGGGATCACCCATACATACCACTTGCCTAAAAAAAGAAAACATTACCAATAAAGTGGAATACCACCAAGATTAAATCTGGCAAGATGGAAAATGTAGTTCAGATTATCAAGCTGAAGTAATGGTGACCTCGCAAATTTTTGGCTACTCAAACTAATACCTTAACCTTCCATAGTGATGATTTTGATTACAGTTTCTCTGGAATGGTGCTTTGTGGTACATCTCGCAGCACCACTAATGACTAGATTATGGACTCCAATGCTACACATCACATGACCTTCTCACTACAAGAAAAATCGGTTATTTTTGACCGGTTATTTTTGACCGGTTATTTTTGACCGCCTTATTTTTGACTGCACGTAGTCACATTTAAGGTCAAACTCGCATGATCACCAAGTCAAGGTTAAAATTGACCGATTAATTTTGACTGCTCACATATTTGACCGTTTTCGGTCAAATTTATCCGATCAATTTTAAATGGCAGGCCCCGCAAAAGATGGAGGGAAATTTCCCGCCAAAGCATGTTTCGATGACATCATCAAATTTGACAGATCGCGGTCAAATTTGTGTGCCGTCAAAATTATTTTCTAGGCGGGATCTTTCCCACACAAAGTTTCAAAAAAAGTTAAATATATGTTTGACTAGAGTCGGTCAAAAATATAAATTTGAACGGGTTCGGTCAATTTTACCCATCCCATATTTATTTTCCTTTTCTCATTTTTTCCTCTTTTTCTCGTCTATTCTCCCTTTTCCACCATTTCTCTTCTATTCTTCTCATCAAATCGTTGAGATCATCAAGTAAGTATCACATTCTAGTATTTAAATTATTCTAATTTTTTGCCTTTAATTAATATACATTCAATACCTAATTATGATAATTATATTGGTTAAATTGTGTTTCCTAAATTTGTTAAATTAGTGTAGAGTATTGTTTGTGAAATTGGTATAAATGTTTGATGTTACTCATGTATGATGAAATTTAGGAACATTAACTTAAATCCATGAGATAGTAGCAAACAAACAGATATTGTGGAAGTGTATATTTTTCTTTATACAAAGTAAATCATATAAAAAAACAAACATGTCCGGACAAAACAAATATTATAAAAGAATAACTAATAAACAAATATCACTAAAAGTTACAGCATTGACATTTTCATCCATCAATATCATGTCAAGACTATATTCTTCTCCCTTATTTGGATTTGTCGACTCCCACATCCGACAAACTCTTAATCTCCTAAGTCAATCATCTCTGTCGATATTCAAAGTATCTAGCATAGTATAACTCATTATTGTATTCGATAGAGAAGAAGAATAGGCACAAAAAAATTGTTTATGTTAAATTTTATGATGTTTGACCTCAATTTACAAGGGTTGATTTGAGTAAAGACCGACTTATCAAAAATATTTTTGGTTTTTGATATACAACTTAATTAAAAATATGGTCAAAGTCTTGGAAGAGAAGTAAGCCGTTTTTGATAACAAAATAATCGAAAAGAAATTTCAAATTTTGATTTGATATTTATTAAAGGAGGTAGTTTTTAATTTTAATATATTGCAAAAGGTAGTTTTGAAACTTTCTTCCAATATATCCGAAACTAAAAAAGGTAATTTTTATTTTTGATATTTTTAAAATTAAAATCATAATATTTTTGATATTTTCCTTTTCCATAAATATGGTCAAAGTCTTCAAAGAAAAGTAAGCCTAATGGGACCACAGTGGGGTGGAGCCTCTCTAGGGCCTAGGGCCTGTGAGGAGCCATGGTGATGCCCTGACGGGCCCGGGGTGGATTGAGTGGGGTGAGTGTGGGCCCTAGGTGGGTGATAACATATAGGGGTGGTTTATGACATATAGAGAGTGGGTGAGATCATTTAGCTCTGATTTTCATTTTCATTTTTATTTTAGTGTTTTCTATTTGAGTATTTGCATATATATATATATATATATATATATATATATATATATATATATATATATATATATATATATATATATATATATATATATATATAGGGTCTTACTCTGGTACAAACTTTCTTAGCGTACAAACTACAAACTAAAATAAAAAATCTCTAAATCGAATCGAAATATAGCACATATGGTATGCAAATTGATCGTTGGGATATGAATAAAAATTCAGTGAAGTCGGATTTTGAAAAAAGTTTACCAATTAACGGGAAAAATTAATTTAAAAACGGAGGGGATTAGGTGGGAGTGTGTGTGTGAGGGTGTATTTGAGTTGTGTGTGGTTGCCCCTGCGGGGCCGTTAGATTAAATGCATCCAATGGCTGAGATTAAGGTTTGTAGTTTGTACACTAACTTAGTTTGTATTTGAGCACTTCCCTATATATATATATATATATATTGTAAGGAGTAATTGCTTATATATATTATGATATCTTTCTTACATAATAACTTAACAAAAATAATAGTATAATAATTGACTAATTATAGTAATATTTAATTTAATTAGAAGTAAATATTTCCCAGACATATATTATTTATAATTTAAATTAAAAAAACTAAAACTAAATAAATAAATTAAAAATTTTAAAGACAGCGGGATTAGACAGGTGAATGTTAAGCGGATAGAACTCCCCAAATTGAAAATTCCTATCTACCAACATTCCAGATAAACTCCTCGATCTCTCACCTCTCCTCGCAGTCGCGACCTCCAATTCCACATCTAAGTTTAACCTCACACTTCCGACCTCACAACATATTATCGCAGACAAACATCTCTCTCACCTCACAGTCGCGACCTCCATTTCCACATCTCACCTCACAACATAATATCTCAAATTAGGGTTTGGTATTCTCGATTTGGGGATTTTGCTCGGTTGTCAACATCACAACTCCATCACAACATATGGCATCAGCAATTAGGGTTTTGATGTTCTCAATTTAGAGATTTAGGGAACTTCTCAACATCACTTCTCGATTGAGATTTTGGTTCTCAGTTCAAGTTCAAGTTCATCTCTTGAGTCGAGCACATTTCTTGAGCAGGTGAGTGTGGACCACGAAGAAGAATGCAAAATGAGACCCTTGGCGCCAGGCTCCAGGTGAGCTGAACTTAGTTTCTTATTGTTTGAGTATATTAGTCTAGGCATAATTTCTTTATTATTTCAGAATATTGGATTTAGGTATATTAGTCTCGGCCTTTTCATTGATGTTGCAGCACTAGTATTGCATATATACATTAATAATTTTTCTTGCATTTTGCGTTACATATGATGGTGGTATTAATTTTTGATGTCGCTGCTCACTGTAGAGAACCATTCCCACTAAAACCTTAAGGTGTTAGAGGAGGCCCCTTTATGGATCTTATACCTTATATTTCAACACTCCTCCTCACTCGAAATCCCATTATTTGGGTTGAAGAGTGGATCACGGGCGCCCATCTTTGGGGCATAAATTGCCTTCGTGTCCATTTTAATTGTGAGAATATTGGGGGGTGGCAGGGGCTCGAACCCGAGACCTCCTGCAAACCTGAGCTCTGATACCATGTAGACTTTAACAAGCGTGATATAAATAGCTGCAATGAATTAATAACAAAGCTGAGAAAGTGGAATAAAAGGTGTTTATATTCCAAAGGTTCTTGATTACAAAAGCTGAAAGCATAAGGAGGTAAAGCACTGCTATATATAGCAGGAGACACTAGCTAACTAGGTTTGTCTATTCCCTAACAAACTGATACTAGATAACAAAGAGGGACCACTGCTAACGGTTAGAGATCAGGTGAAGCCAAATAAGTGGTCCTGCAGAAGATGGAGCAGTCTGTCTGGGAATGAAGTTTTATTGTGCGGAAACAACAGAAGAGTCTCACATAAACATGTGCAAGAGTGCATGATGTTTATTGAGACGAGAAGCAGCTTAATGGCTGCAATACTCACACTTGACTAAGTTGAGTTCCATATGCTCAGATTAGATGGTCATGGCATGCTTGATGTTATCCATGGGAATGTATTTTACTCGGTAGCTGTTGTCTAGACATACCCGTCAAGGCTTAAGTGAAGAATTTGTGAGTTATGTATGTTTTTTCACCTTCCTACTTTTGGAATTTTAATTTGAAAAAGCAAAATTTCCATCTAAACAAGAGCTTCATTTCTGACGTGATTTTAAGATATGTTTCCAATTATATTAATACACTCATGTTTATAAGATAGGAATCCAGAACGTTGGCTGACCACTTCAGACTAGTACGATCGGTATGCTTCCTTAGGGATTAGTAAAGGTTACATCTATATGTATTAAAGAACTTAATGCGAAAGTGTACCACGACAAAAGCTCTGTCTGTGGCTATTTGAAATTAATATGAATTATTGTTAATCTATTAAAATTAAACATTGCAGGCACTTAATTTTACAAGCTGGTTTGGATATTTTATTTCCCTTTAAACTTGAGTCATAATGGTCACATTATAAAATGGTAGGTCTGTGAGGATATACTGGAGTTCCTTTACTTCATAGAATGAAGATAAAATCAATCATCAACAAAGAAGGGCCAAATAGGCATGCTTTGAAGAGAGGAACTCCTATAATGGGTGGACTGTTATTTGTACCAATAGGCGTGATCATTGCAGAAGTCATAGTTGGTTTCTCTTCTATTGAAGTATCGGCTGTGGCTGTCGCAACTCTGTCATTTGCTGCAATTGGGCTACTTGATGACTCCTTAAGTCTTATCAACAAGCATAATGGTGGTTTATCTTCCTGGACAAGAATTGTCTTGGAGGTAAGTGCTATTTCTTGTTTGTAATTAAGTTTTGTTATTCCCAGAAGGATTATTACAAAGCATTAAAAGTTCTTAACGTATGCAATCCGACTGATTCATAACAATCATAAAATTAGTACATTGGTAAACTTTTGGACATTGCCGAGTTCTATAGTGGATTTGTTTGATAGGATATTTGTAGAGGGGAAACAAACTAACCTATCTAGGGAGCTGCTCGACTGGCTTGATGAGAGCCTGACACTTGCCTCTTTTTTCAGCAAATAAAAGAAAAACTAAGAAAGAAATGTGAATGTCTGATACTTGCAAGGATTTGGATATAAAAAGGAAAAGTTGTTCGCGATTATGTATTGGATCTCATATTATAATTTCAAGGTATTGCCTTCTAAATTACATTATATTTATAATATGCATGATATACTCACCGAGTCACCGTCGCACTTCTTTAAGAATTTCATTCTCATCTATGGAATTAGAACTTGAAGTATTTGTCATTACAAATAGTGGCAATGATGAATTCTCAATATTGAACTAAGGTTTCTCCATATATCTTGCAGTAAAATGGTGGTTCTGGTTCCTCTTCCTGTGCCAGTGGGCCTTGTATGTATGGGGAATCTGAATCTTTTCTTGACTTCATCTTGTTTTGTATCAATGGCAAATGGAGTTAATTTAACAGATCGTCTTAATGGTCTGGCTGGAGGGACTGCTGCATTGGCTTTAATTGGAATGTCGATTGCGGTGCTTCCAATATGTTCTGGTCAGTATCTATACATGCAATTTGATCTTCAAATTAATTTATTGAATGTTGAATTCGTCCTCTTACATTATCCACTCTGTTTATGTGATCTATCATGTTACTATTTTGCATTATTCTCAATTAAGTGTTCAATTTATTGACAGGTTGTCTAGACATACCTGTCAAGGCTTAAGTGAAGAACTTGTGAGTTATGAAGTCTGACCATGACCAGACCTGCATTAGGTGAGAGACATAATATTTACGAGTAAGAAGTTCTATTTTATGTAGCCCTCCATGATTTATATTTGAGTGATTTGAATGCCAGATCCTGCTTTTTTAGAATACTACTCTAGTGGTCTTTGCTGTTTGAAGAAATTTCCAACTATTTACGAAGACTTTGATAAGCTTCTGTTATAAAGTGAGAACTGAAAATCATGAAAAATTTACAAGGATTAGTTTCCAATTTAGATCCTTTTTGTAGGGGTGGCAATTCCGGGTATCGGGTCGTGTTCGTGTCGGGTTGGATGTACCTAGTTTTTTTTAACCCAACCCGAACCCGAAATGGGTTGAGAAATTATGACACGAACCCGACCTGGTAGGTACTTGATTTACCCGAAACTGACCTGTTTAACACGAACTCAAGAAGGTCATTTTTAACACGACCCGAAGTGACACTAAATGACCTGAATGACCCGATATTGACCCAAAATCTTGAACACAAAAGTGGGGATTCTGATATGGATTCGTGGCTACGTAGCAGTTGTATTGTAACAAGTTAAGTGGCATCTCCGCAATAAATTATTTACAAATTTGCAAGAGGCCAGCCAAAGAAATACTAAAGCATCTGCATTCAAATAACAACACATAGTCCAATGAAAAGCACATATCCAGAATGTAAACAATAGCTGCCACAAGATCTTATAGATACTGGATTTGATGATTTGTGGTTTTGTAGAGAGAAAAAGAGGCGAATAATGAAGACTGCAGAGCTACAGTCAGCGTGGAAAATAAAAATGAAAGAGACGGAGGCGTTTTTCTCATTAGTAGGGTTTGACTACGTGGACTGGGCCTTATGGTTGTGGGCTCGAACTCTTGGCAGCCTGGAACTGGCCTAATATATATGTTATTTACAATATATATATAAAATATTAAAATAAACAGGTCGGGTTCGGGTATTTCGGGTCAACCCGAAAATGACTCGATTTTTTCGGGTAAATATTTACCCAACCCGAAAGTCAAAAACTCCGACCCTAATTCGTATTTTTTCGAGTCGGTTTCGGGTCGTGTCGGATTTTGCCACCCCTACCTTTTTGGCGTAAACTTGTTGTTTCTAGTATGTGATTCTTTGATAAACATCACAATCTGATTTTAAATGGATCTATGACTTTTGGTATGCACAAAATTAGCATTTATGTATCTAGATCCATTTGCCTGGTACCACAAAAATTTGAGGTTAAGTATTGCTTATTGGATTCTTCTACGTGCTGTCTACGTGCTATACACCTACATATTTATTATTTTCTTTTCTGCATTCTTATTTTTTTTCATAATTTATTCAATTGCAGGGTATTAGAATTGAAAAAGCTCCAATGGATCGCGACTTCTCAGGAAATCATGATGATGAAGACATAGATGAAGAAGCAGATCAATTTCCCTTGTAATTAATACAAGGTTTATGAGGGACTAACTCATCTTTTGAGGCTAACTTTTTGAAACTCACTTCGAGTTTTAAGACTAAAATGCACAAGTAGATGTATGCATATAATGTTGTAAGTTGTTAGCCTAACCTTGGTGATAGAATTTGGAACTGCTGTAGTAATTGATTTTGCAGCATAAAACTTATCCTATCAGTTATGAATGGTATCAGTTGCGAATGGTGTATGATGAAGTTTGTTTACAGTGTCTATCTAATTTAATTTTATATTAAATTGCAAAGTTCAGTATAGTTAGTTTGGGTTGTTGTGATTGGATTGGGTTATTTTGATTTGGTTACAGGTGGGATAGTAGTATATATAGCTAGGTCATCGAGTTTTTTTGGGTAATATTATTGATAAATTTGGCTGTTTTCGGTCGAATTAAACTTATTATATTTGAACGAAAACCGTCAAATTTATAATTTTGACCACCCAACATCAGTCGAATATATAAATTTGACTACAACTTTCTAGTCAAAAATATAAAATTGACCAACTGAAATAAGTGGTCAAAAAAATAAATTTTACCGAGTTGGTCAAATTAATTTAAAAATAGGTGGGAAATTTGAATTTTAGTGAAAATTTAAAGTTCGAAAACAATAGTCAAAATTGACCGCAAACGGTCGAAATTGGCGGCCAATTTTAAACGGTCAAAACTAACCGGTCAATATTATCCGGTCAAAATTAACTAGTTTTAACCGCAAATGACTAAAATCCACTAAAATTGACCGGAAATGGCGGTCAAATTTGTTCTAAAATTGACCGGAAATGGCGGTCAATTTTACCCGTTTTTCAAATGGTGGTCACATGATAAATTTCAAATGTGCTCCTGCTAGATATACCATTAATCCACCTACATGTGACACTAATCTCATTATTCACATCAATGATATCGTCTTGCATAATGGCCTTCAGTTGCTAAATGTCCTAATGTTCCATATTTTACTCATAACTTGCTTTTTATACATAAATTATCTAAAGACAATATGTGTGACGTTATGTTTTACCCAACAAGATGCATGATTCTTGACTTTAAACCAAAAATTCCCAAAAGGATAGGTGAGCTCCAACAAGGTTAAAACTACTTAATTAAACACCATATTCAAGAATATATAAAACCAAATACAACTATACCTAAGTGCCTAACTCCTAACTCATCACCCATTGCTGCTAAATATTCGAAAACTGAATTTTTTTTTTCAACCTTCGGAACGTAAGGTCGCCTCGCCATGCATCAAACTCAAAGTTAATTCACAATATTTCATATGTCAAAACATATATCAAATACCAAACCCAAATCTCTGCTACATGTCTGATGTCAAAATTCAAGAAACTACCATTCACTTTTAGAGATTCTCATTTAACTGAACAATTTACACTCATAGACCCTGACATTGGGGGACGTTACAAGATTATCACAAAAGCAAAATGCATATATGAACACTATGTTACTCTACTTTTTTGAATTATGTTGCCTATCAATTCAAACGCTTTGTGCAAATTATAAGATCAGACAACACTCTTGAGCTTAATAATTAACTTTGTAATCAACTGTATGCAGATAAAGGCATAATCGACGAGACCTCGTGGGCTTATAGGTCGCAACAAAATGAAAAGGCAGAACGTATGCACATACATTTTCTCGAAGTTGTTAGGGCGTTACAATTTCGATCAGGCCTTTAATTGAAACAGTGGGGTGACTATGTGCTTGCACTAGTTTATATTATCAACCTTTTGACCTCATTTGTCCTTCACTTTAAAATTCCATATGAGTTGTATATTAAAGATCTAGACTACAATGAGCTTAAAGCCTCTATATGTCTTTCATTTGAAAGTAAATGCAAATCTCACCATGGTAAATTTGCTCCTCGTGGCTTGCCTTGTGTGTTTTTTGGGTATCCCCAACACAAAACGAGGTATAAACTAACGAATTTGACAACCATGGAAGCTTTTATCACTAGCGATGTGGTGTTTCATGAACACATATTCCCTTTCACTTGGCACCTCACACAAAATATACTTACATGACACTAGTGATGCCTCCTCAACCATTGTGTGATGATAAAAATAAAATAGTTTATTCTAAAAGCATAACTCCATCTGAAACATATTTTTCAACACTTGACCCAAATGATAACAGTACAAAATAAACCTCTCATCCTTACCTTCCTCATCGGACCTCAGATGATCTACAAGACAAACCAAACCTCCTCAATGGTTGGTTAAATATGTCAATGCTTTAACTAAAAATTCTACTAATATTGTCACCATTACCTTCTATCCCATACCACACAACTTCTGCTATTTTCTCCTCCCTCGCTCAAGTTGCAGATCCCACATCTTTCCAAGTGGCAAAAGACACCAAAATTAGGTCAGTGAAATGAATATGAATCTTAATGCCTTATAGACCAATAATACATGGAAAGTGACTACTTTGCCTCTCAATAAAAAGGTCATATGTTGTAAATGGCTTTTTAAAACGAAATACAACCTGATGGAACCATTGAGAGGTATAAAATACTTGGCGACAAACAGGTACGTGGTGTGGAGTTTTGGGAAACTTTTGCTCATGTGGCAGAAAGTTCCAAAATGAGAGCTATGTAGGTATACTCCTCGCCTCATCCTTTGTTGGTCAACTCGTTGCCTATAATGATAGTGATTGGGCAAGTTGCCTTTCTACTAGGAAATCAACTACGGGTTTATGCATTATTATTCTTGGCTCCTAAACAATTTCATGGAAGACAAAGAAAAATCAGTTATTGCTAGATCAAGCACAAGTTTGTTATTCTGAATACCCAGATTTAGATGCATCTTTTCTAGTGTAAGTTTAATATAGCCTAAGTTCCTCATATCTTCTCTCCACTATTGTTGCTTTAATTGCTCTATAATATATAGTCTTCATATATATATATATATGTGTGTATGTGTGTACACTGAGCTACAATAATCTATCTATATACATTGCAATATGGTATCAAAGCGGATTAGATTTATATGGAGAAAGAAGTAGTGGAGTGAACATAGAAATAGATAAGATTAAGTTTTTCAAAGAAAACTGTAGCCTATTTTGTTCTTCACATACTTCACTTTCTACAAAGAAACCAATTATACACGAGTGTTAAGGATAAACATGCCACTCACCTGGAAGAATACAATATACACTTCATTCCGAGTCTAACTGTAGTACTGGTTTCCAGATTCAATCTCAGCTTTCAGGTTGACTCTCAGGTATATATATGTGGGTGTATGGACTTCCCATCATTATCGAAAGAATCTGGTTTAAAAGAATTTTATTTCTACTATACTCAACTCTGACTGGTACCCTTTTGCCAGTCTTAAACATGCTTAAAACCAAGAAAAATATCAATAAATGGTGACTAAAGAACGGGTGAGGAAATTTTTTGATGGATTGTCTCATCAGTATGACTCAACAAAGGAACAACTCACTGGACAAATTTAATTTCCTACTATAGAGGATGTATATGGTCTCTTTCGGTTAGAGGAAAGTCATAATCAGAGTGCGTCCCTAACTGTCCCTTCTAATAGGTCGCACTTTTAACCAAAAATGTTTAGCAAGCAACCTGAGCCAGAAAAAGCTAAACAGATTTTTGTTGTTCATATGGGTAAAGACCTATTGCTCTATATATATGACTATTCCAACAAGATATACCACACTATAATGAAAATTTCTTTACCTTGCACCCTCACGTCAAAATCAGGGGATGAGATGGATGCAACCCAAGTGGCTATCAAAGTGCGACAGAGGCATAGGAAGAGCCATTTTTTAATAATAATCAAATAGTATCAATATGAGTCTTCACCTTACTCATTGACAGTGAAAAACTTACCAACTGTAACAAGGTTCAAAAGTCAACACTTTCTGCCACACTACTATCTCAACTAAACACCATTCCGCAAACACGCACTGCCAATCTGCTCATACAGGTACTTCTTGTCATACTGCCTCCGATAAATGTCCCAATACATGGATTATTGACTTCGGAACATCTACACATATGACAAGAAATTCTAATATCCTAGAGTCATATCAGTGTGAAACGGGTAATATTCTGGTAACCAATAGAGCTATGATACTAGTTCATAGACAAGGCATTTCTCACTATCCCTTTTCATTACCGATATCTAATGTGGTACATGTTTCGTCCTTAAAAGTTCCGTCCTTGTCTGTAAAATTATTATTTGTTGCTCGTGTTACTCAAAATCTTAACTAACTATTCACCAACTTTTTTTCCCTTCTCGTTACGGGCGGGCTTGGCCACGGCCCCAGAACGGATAATATCATACTAATACGGAGTTAACAGGTGTTGCGCGGCGCAACACATCTTATATCCAGCTCGGAATAAACATATAAAGTAGCCTTCATCCAATGTATTGTAACTGTTAGCCTTTGAGAGATTTATATATGCAGAGACAAAGTAGCCATGTTTGATTCATGCAATTATAATCCCGCACAAACTACATTATTTTCCCGAAAGTTAGAGGATTATAATTCCATTCAATTATATTGCAATCTTTGTTCAATACATTTATATTGGTGTGGTATAAAAATGGATTGTTTATATGCATAATAATCTTCTATATATCTATTTAAAGGAGGTTCCTGAGAGAATGACGTGGCATTTGTCAAGCCTACCCATCTAATTTTCCTATTATTCTAGCCCTTCTATATTTTATTCATTTTTACATGTAACTAAAAAAAGTGAACTGATCGATGGAAAAATAAAATTAAAAACGGAGGTATTCTGTGAAATCATGTGTGGGAGGGTACAGGTTTATGGTTTATTGTGTGTAGTGAATTAAAGGGGGTTATTAGATTATATTGATCTAATTGCTTAGATTAGTTTGTAGTTTGTATTTTACTCTTGGTTTTGTATTTGAACACTAGCCTATATATATATATATATATATATATATATATATATATATATATATATATATATATATATATATATATATATATATATATATATATATATATATATATATATATATATATATATATATATATATATATGCGTTTTAGCATGTTCGCATGTACTTTTGGCATGAATCCAACTCCATTCTCGAGTTTGTATCAATTAGATAAGGATGCACAGTTGTGATTTTATATGTTTGTGAATGTTTTGAGAGGATCTAAATAAGAAGAAGATGGGCATAAATTATAATGTATGTATTACTTAAAAAAGACATCTGCTTATATAGGCAGATCAATACATAGAAATTGAACAGATTTTCTCAACCTCCCAAAATACAAGGCTATTAAATGAGATGAATGAACAGCTTCATTCATGTATTAAAATTTCCAAGAGATAAACCAAATAGATTAGAGATTATAGTCAACAAATTCCTCCCTTAATCTCGAATCTGATTTCCATTCTTTATCCCTATCATCTCCATAAATCTGTAGAGCAGAAGTTTTGATAAAGGTTTTGTAAACATATCAGCAATTTGATCACGACTCTTCACATGAATTAACTTCACCTTCTTCTCGGCCACCTTCTCTCGGATAAAATGAAACCTCACGTCAATATGTTTGCTTCGTTCATGATGTACCGGATTCTTTGCTAATTCAATGACTGACTTCTATCCATCTTGATCTCTATTGCTTCATTTTGTGGAAGATCAATTTCTTTAAAAAAAATTCAGCCATACTGCATGACATACACACCAGGAAGCAGCTACGTACTCTGCTTCACATGTTGACAAGGTCACTATAGGTTGTTTCTTTGATTGCCATGTAAATGCCGTATCCCCGATATAAAACACGTAGTAAGACGTGTTTTTCCCGTCATCTATGTCTCCGCACCAATCTGAATCTGAATATGCCCTTAGTTAGTATTCTTTTGACTTTGAGTAAAACAAGCCCATTCCTTTGCTTCCCTGAATATATTGTAAAATCCTCTTTGCTGCCTTCCAATGTGAACTCCTTGGTTCCTCCATAAATCTACTAACCATGCCAACACTGAATGCTAAATTAGGTCTTGTACAACACAAGTATCGTAAACATCTTATGAGACTCCTATATCTGGTTTGATCCACTCGACTTCCTCCTTCTACTTTTGACAATCTTGCACCAGGCTCCATTGGTGTAGAAACTAGTTTACAATTCTCCATCCTGAATTTCCTTAGAATATCATCTGCATACCTTTCTTGAGACAAAAATATGCCTGATGCAGTCTGTTTTATCTCCAAACCCAAAAAATATTTTAACAGACCAAGGTCTGTCATCTCAAATTCAAGTGTCATATCCTTTTTGAACTCATCAATAAGCTTTTGACAATTACCCATAAAAATCAAGTCATCGACGTATAAAGCAACAATTTAAATTTTACCTTCAACCTTCTTTACATAAACTGAATGCTCATAAGGAAATTGTTTAAATCCCTTTCTCTTGAGGTATCCATCTATTCTGAAATTCCAAGTCCGTGGCGCTTGTTTTAAGTTGTATAGTGCTTTCTTTAACTTTAGGACTTTCCTTTCTTCTCCAGCTTTTTTATAACCTGGAGGTTGTTTGACGTACACCTCCTCTTCAAGAATTCCATTTAGAAACGCCAATTTTACGTCCATATGGTGAATAGGCCAATTATATTGAGCAGCTTGTGAAATAAATAGTCTGATGCTTTCCATCCTTGCTACGGGAGCAAATACTTTGTCATAATCTATCCCTGCCTTTTGTTTGTAGCCTTTCACTACTAAACGTGCCTTATGTTTTTTTATTGCTCCATTCTTCTTCTTTTTATAAACCTACTTCACATCTAAAGCTTTGTGACCTTCTGGCAAATCAACAAGCTACCAAGTCATGTTCCTTTCTATTGGTTTAATCTCTTCATCCATAGCATTTTTCCAACTTTCTTCTTGTACAGCTTCTTCAAAGCTTAAATTTGCTGCATCCGCCATAAAACATATTAGCTACACTTCATTAGTCTCATCATAGATATCTTTGAGACTTCTCATATTCTGATTCTCTTCTTCTTCATTAGATGATGTACCCTCTTCTTTAACTAAATCTGAATTTGTTGTCTCATCTGTCTCTGTATCAGAAGAGATTGACCCTCTTTGGAATGAAAAAGACGCCTTTCTGATTTCAAATTTTCTGCAGTGTTTTTTGTCTTCTTCCAATCCCATGTGTCTGCCTCATTTATAAGAACGTACCTGGTGACTACAACCTTATTTTGATCTGGATCAAAAAGCTTGTATCCTTTTGTCTTATGATCATATCTGATGAACGCCAATTTCTTACTTTTATCATCAAGTTTCTTCTTTTATGATTAGGTACATGCGTATAAGCTATACTGCCAAACACCTTCATGTGTTGTGCGGTTGGTTTCCTTCCATTCCACATTTCTTGTGGTGTTTTATTTCCGAGCCTCGAATGTATACATCTAATTTGAATATAAACAGCGCACTGCACTGCCTCTGCCCAAAACTCCACTGGCATTTCCTTGTTTTTCAACACAGATCTAACCATATCCATGATGGTTCTATTTTCCTCTCTGATATTCCGTTTTGCTGAAGAGAATACGGTGCCGTCAAGAATCTTCTAATTCCATCTTCCTCACAAAATGAATTTAATTCTTTGGAAGTGAACTCGCCACCATTATCTGATCTCAAAGCTTTAATATGACATCCAGACATTTTCTCTACCATTACTTTAAACCTTATAAATACTTTAAAGGCTTCTGATTTTTTATTCAAAAAATATACCAAAGTACGTCGAGAGAAATCATCTATGAAAGTGATAAAGTACCTTTTTCCACTGAAAGATCCACGTGTAATGGGTCCACATATGTCTGAATGTACCAAATTGAGTCGCTCTCTTGTTCTGTATGTTGTTCCCTTTTGGAAAGAGTTTCTCCCTTGTTTTCCATATGTGCAGCTTTCGCAGAACTCACCATCAAATACAATATTAGGTAGTCCGTGTATCATGTGATTTTTCGCCATCAACTTCAAAGCTCCATAGTTAAGATGTCCGAATCTCTTGTGCCACAAAGATGCCTCGCCTTCTTTAATTTGTAAACACTTTTCTTGTGAATATTCCATGTTCACCTTGAACATTCTATTGCTTTCCATCTCAGAACTTAAGACCACCCTACCAATTTTGTCTCTTAATTGCATCTGCGGCCCCTTTGTATGAATTTCGTATCCCTTTTGTAACAACTGTCCAACACTTAAAATATTAACTTTAATATCTGGAACATAGTATACATCCTCTATTGCTCCAGTTTTTCCATTCTTCTGTAGAAAGCCTATTCTGCCTTTTCCCATCACCTGAACTTTTGATGCATCTCTAAATGAAACGCTCCCACATGCTACTTCTTTTAGACTTTGTAACAAATGATGGTGCCCACTCATATGATTACTTGCACCTGTATCCATGTACCATGTTGAATCGTCATCTAGAGTCACTCCTTTCTTTGCGGTCAACAGCAAAATTTCTTCCTCTTGCTTTGTCACCAGATTTTTACATTCTTCATTCTTCTTATTATGCCAGCACTCCTTTGAGATGTGCCCAAATTTTCCAAAGGTATAACACTCTTTTACTTGAGTTGTTCTTCCTGATCTACCTCTTCCACGACCACCTTGGCCTCGATAATTATTTTGGACCATTGGTGCTTTATGCTCTGGTCTGTACATGCCGCGTCCATTGCCCCTTCCATAGCTATTAGAATTTCTGCCTCCTCGGCCTCGTCCTCGATTTCCTTTATACTGTTGTGTATACAACATCTTTTCTTAATTATCTTCGACCTTCACTTGCAAAGCTTCTGCAACTGGCTCCTTTTCTTTTAACTTCTTCCGCTATTCATGAGCTTCAAGGCTTCCAACTAAATCATCTACCTTCATCTCTGAAAGATTTTTTTGACTCCTCTATTGCACATACAATATTTTCAAATTTTTGTCTGTCAAAGATCTAAGGATCTTCTCTACTATTCTTGCTTCAATTATCTCCTCTCCATTGCTCTTCAGTTGATTAGTTACCTTTTCCACCCTTGTGATGTAATGTAAAACACTTTCTGTCTCCCTCATTGTCATAAATTCCATTTCACCTCTAAGAGTTTGTAAACGCACTTGCTTCACCCTGTCTGCCCCCTTGAATGTCTTAAACAAGATGTCTCAAGCCTTCTTGGATGTTTCAGCTCCTGCAATCTTCTCAAAAATTGAATCTTCTACTGCATTCTGCAAAGCACTTACAGCTCGGTTGTCTCTCTTTCTTTCATCCTTTACTTTATTTTGTTGAGCTTGTACAAAGCTCCCAGATTTTCAGGTTCTGTGAAACCATCTCTGACCATCTCCCAAGTTTCTTTAGCCTTTAACCATGCAAGTCTTTATTTTTATGCTCCAAGTGTCATGGTTGAGCTTTGTGAGTTGTGAGGATGGGAGTCTGTGTATGTGATGAACCTCCAGTCATGCTTCTCCTTCACCTAAGCTCTGATGCAAATTTGTTGTGATTTTATATGTTTGTGAATGTTTTAAGAGGATCTAAATAAGAAGAAAATGGGCATAAATTATAATGTATGTATTACTTAAAAAAGAGATCTGCTTATATAGGCAGATTAATACATAGAAATTGAACAGATTTTCTGAACCTCCTAAAATACAAGGCTATTAAATAAGATGCATGAACAGCTTCATTCATGTATTTAAATTTCCAAGAGATAAACCAAATAGATTAGAGATTATAGTCAACATGCACCACTTCTCTTTCCTATTTTAATCTTCAAACTCATTACATAGACACTAGACTTGCTGCCTATGTCAATGTGCCCTTCTTACAGTATCAGACTTCTTTTATGCAGTCACAGTCATTCCATACGTGTTTTATCTGAACTCAATTGCATAAGTTCCAGAAAACTGTAGCTTTGTATTCTTGTAAATTTTGTAATCACATATATTTTTTCATTAGGACAGGGACATTCTCAAACCTTTTAGCGCATCAGATCAAGCTTCTAAACTAGAATTTATGCAAAACAAAAAACATAGAAGGATATGTGAATTCTTGTCTGCCAAGTAATATATTTTTCTTTAAGTATTTTCATATTTTCAAGAGAATTGTCTGGCTGTATATATATTATATGCATATAGTGTGATAACTGATAAGTGGCTATGTACTGAAGCTATGTACTGAACCTGGACCCGGAACACAACCAGAGATATATATGTTTTTGAATTGATCAACAAAGAGCCCTAAAGCCTGGCAGCTGCCTATGCCAAGGCTGCAAAATTCATTAAGGAGACCGATGTACTCCAAGCTATTAGGATGACCCGACAGGGTAGTTCGAAAGGAACACAAGTTGAAGACAGGCCAAAAAAAGAATATCACCAGGATAAAAAATTTAAACCAGACAGACAAATCAATTTCGTCCAGAATTCAGGCTTCAGGAGAGCAAGCCAACCGGGGTCCGGGTCTAGGAGTGACCCTTGTCCAAATAGACCAGCCCGAGAATCAAAGCCAGAATCCAAGTGGACACCTCTCAACCGATCTCGAGAAGACATCCTCAAAGAAATCCGGGACAAGCCCTTTTACACTGTATAGTGTCTACTTTCGTGTTCATGTTGTAGCTCCTCCCTCCTGGCATGTTATGAAAATACCATTTTGTGGTAAATCGACCAGAGTGTAAATCAAAGACAGGAGCTAATCATAATTGGAATACCATTTTCTTAAGTAATGTAAATATTTGTTTATATTCAAGGCCACACAATAGCTTAGGTGAATTTGAGATCCATGAAGATTTGTTTTCTTATTCAGTAACTAATTATGAGGTAGAATATATAGCCATGACGAGTGCTTGTGTTAGGTATAAGATTATAGCTTTTTATAAAATTTGAAGTTCTTTATATATAGTGCAAATTAATGTGAATGAGATTTAATGATGTGGGACAAAGGTTGAACTGTGATAAAAGTTATCAACCCATACGGAAGAAACACAAATAAATCTCAACAAATATTTTATAGTCCAAGTATTGGGCTTCCAGAGCCTTCTATATTGCTTCTGAGCAGTTGCTTTGGGCTTCTTGACATGCTAGAAGCAGTGGCCGAACCAAAGGGGGCTAGGGATCCTAGAGACCCCTCAATTCGAAAAAATAGTATATATATTTTTAGCTCTGGTATTATAAATATCATAGAGAGGGACTTGCTTTCAAAATTTCAGGGTATGATATTTTAATTGATTCTTGGATAAATTGTTATTCTTTATTTTATTTTTTTAATCTGCCGTGATGTTGTATAAAGAGATTGTTAATTGGGGGTTCCGGATATCTCAAGAATTAGCTAGAGTTTGAACTTTAAATAATTGAGTGGTACATAATTTGATGAACCGCTGTTTGATGAACATAATTGGGGGGTTCCGCTGTTTGATGAACATAATTTGATGTTAGGGTTTGTGATGGTTAAGTGCAGCACATTGGTTCATTATTGGTTCATTATTGTGGAAGAAAACAAACGATATATTGCTGTTTAAAATTTTACATTTGTTTTTGTGAATTGTGATAGTCACTTACTTGTTTTCAAAAAAACTTTGCACATAATTACATTACCTTCTGATATATAAAATGTGCATGTATCCTCTTCAAGCAGCTTGTATAATCTTAAAAAATGCTCCTGCACTCTAGATAAAAAGCATCAATGTGAAATGTTTCCGGAACAAGATTCATCTTCGACCTGGATGATCACCAAGGATCACGTTCGAGTTCACTGATTTTGGCGATCCACCTTTAACTTAAGTGATATAAGAAAGGAAGATAACTTGACACTGTCTTGATTGAAATTGTTTTAGAAACGTACTTTAGTAAAATAAATAAGAAAACAAAGGAGTTGGGAAGATGATAAAGATGAAAGAAAAGACACACGAGACATGCCTTTTTACAAAACAGATGTAGATCCCCTTATAAATACGTATCGAAGGTCCTTTCAATTTATTAAATAACCTTAAAATTCATTTTCTGATTAACTCACTTCTCTATTTTCATGTAAAATATATATTTTAATCATGAAAATCATAAATAGATTATATATTGTTTAGTAAAAAAATACTAAAACGAATCAAGATATCGAACCGCGAATCGGATTCGTGGGTCATCATACCCGATTCACGAGAACTATCATATTATGTACCCGATCACATACCTCGTGCCCGAACGCCCGTGAACCATACAACACTATGCCCCCCCCCCCCCCAAATTTTAGTCCTCATTCCGCCACTGGCTAGTAGTACTTTATCACAGCTTTAAACAAATCCAGAGGTACCTTCGTTCCAGTCGCACACCCTTCATAATGTCAAAAGACTCATACTTGTCCTCTGTTTGGTAAAAAGCAGGCAAAGACGGTGGAAGAACCCAATATATATGCACCCATCCTAAGAAACCTAATTCAAACAAAAACTTTATCACAAACTTAAACTTAACCTCCCAAGTTCCGGACCTACTTTACCAAATGAAAAATCTCTAAATCTATCTAAAATAACGTGTGTGTGTGTGTGTAGGTGCCAATATGGTTGGTGTTAGGTCCAAAGTATCGTAGAAGGGGGGTTGAATACGATACTCACTACAATTTAAAATTCTATCGAATCTTGCGGATAAATAAATTGCAGTCGTGTAATGGGTTTCGTGTTCCGGATATATATCGGGTCGATTTCCGAGGATATGAAAATATTAAATCAACACACAATATTTTCCAAGGTATATCTGTATATTGATAAATACCTCGAAGGGTGCTATAAATCCAAACCCGAAGGTTGGCGCTACAATGGCTACTGCTACGTACACTCACAAACCATAGCTTCTAAATATATATATAATACAAAACTAAGCTATAGTTTATTTGTGTGTAGTAGTGTGCAAGGCACAAAGCCATTCCACCATAAAGGTGGTGAAGAGTGTGTGTAAATTATGAACCCACATCTCAAGTATTTATAGGCTTTTCATTAACTACCCATGGTTAATGAGTTCGTCTTGGACGAATTGAGTTCGTCCTGCACGAACTCATATTTAACCAAGTATAGTTAAACCTGAGTTTGCTCCTGAAGTTGCGCCAATGAATTTGCGCTAGTAGTTCATCCTGTGTAAGTCTTTTGACTTTAAAAAGAAAATGAAGGCAAAATGAACTTGCGCCAGAGCACGAACTTGCGCCACCAAGTGATGCTTCCCTTTGTCCTCTCTTCTCACTCCTAGTTAACAAGAACTTGTGCCAAGTGAATTTGCGCCCAGGTGAGTGAAGTTGTGCCTCCAATGTGCATGACTTAGAAAATATTCCAAGTAGAAGAAACTTGCGCCTCCATGTAGAAACTTCCTTGTTCTCACTCATGGTCTTGTTCTCTCTCCTGGTATGCAACTTGCGCTTCATATATATACTCTATTCTCGCTGTTATATACTCTATTCTCGCTGTTATCTCTGCAGTAGCGCCATATATGTTTTTACGTATCTCTCCTTGCGCTGGCATGGTAGGATACGTATAGAGAAGCAAGGACTGTCATGTAAATCTCCAACTTGCGCTTATGTTCAATCCACCAGCCAAGAGATTCAGTTTGTACATGTGCCTTAGTCGATTTTGATCACAGTCGATACATATACATGCATACAAACCCTAGAGTGCCCTACACACATGACATCATCACATGCATCCATAATATATATAATACATTATATTGTGATTATATTAATAAATAAAAATATATATAAATATATACACATATACATATATTATTTATATGAACATAATAATATATATGTATATATATTTAAATATATTCTTATATATTTTAATATATATATAATATATAATTATATGTAAATACAAGTACATATATATAGATATATAAAGTTATTCTTAATTATAAATATAAATATAAATATATATAAAGGAAAGTACATATAAATATATATAAATAATATTTATATAAACATATAGTAATATATATATATATACATATATTTAAATATATTCTCATATATTCTCATATATATAATATACATATAATTATATGTAAGTATAAATATATATATAGAGAGAGATATATATAAATCTCTTTAAATATAAATATAGATATATTTAAGCACATAATATAATATAATATGTATATTTATAAATATATGTGTAAAATATAAATACATATACTATATCCATATATATTTATTTAAATATATATACATATAAATATACATGTACATATGTTTAAAAACATATATACATATATATTATATATATTATATTTAATTAAATATACATATATACATATATATATATATATATAAGTATATTTGTACATATACAAATATATGAGTGAACACATATAAAAAGATAGGTCACTTCCTGATATAGGATGTTTGATACAGCTTGTAGAGCTAGGGCATTTGGCTTGGCTTGGCTTTGGAACAAATGACTTGTTATGACTGGATCAATTTTTCCATTGATAAATACTTTGCAAACACCGTACGACGCTTAGTGCACTGGTCGAGTTCACAAGCGACTAAGACTAAAGTCAAACATTGTACCGTCTTTGTCAGCAAACATTAATCGGTTGGTTCCGGGTTAGTTTATACTGCAGTTTGTTGATTATAAATAATCAACCAAGATATATAGAAATATCTTGCTTCAAGGGTTGCACTGAAATCTTCCGAGTACTTGGACAACATCTCCATTGCTTCCACAATCTTGAATACTTTAAACTTTATTCTTCACTGAGGCATGAACATATTAATGAACTTCTTCTAGTGAACTTATTCCTTCAAGACTATAGATGGCTTCTTCAACCTTTGTCTTCGTATCTTCCGATTCCGGTGCAGGCGTAGTGTTATTTACTTGTCCTGTTCTATTGTTGAGTTATCATCCCTATGTAACAGATAGGGTTGTCTTTACATTTAGACTTACAATCTCCCCCTATTTGTTTGTTAATCATAACAAGCAAATCCTCTGGAGGAGAACTCAACTAACACTAGAATAAGTAAAGTCCTGGACTAGTAAATAATGCTACAAAGCTTCTGGATCATATAATACATTTCCAGATTTCATAAATAGAAATAACAGATGTGCATATCACCTTTGTTTCTCTGGTTCTTGCTTACCTACCTGATAATCCTCATAGTCTGTCTTAAAGAGAATTCAAAACATTCCATTATGCAAAGAACACTCAGTAGCTTCATTGAATTCTTCAGTGGTAATGAATAAGTTCCCGTCTACCACTTACTGAAGAATAAATGTATCACCTTATACATCTCCTCCCGTTACCTTGATCAGGTTCCCCTTAGTTATAAGTAGCTATCTTCCTTAGATAAAAGATCAATCCTCCTCCTTAGTTGAAAGATGAATCTCCCCTCAGCAGTACACCACTAAAGAGTAGTTTACTCTCCCTTAGTTGTAGACAGCAAAAGAAAGCTAACTTACTTTTTATTCCCCCTTTCATATATTCTCCCCCTTAGTTGTGGAATCCTCCGAGGATATGTGGTATCAAATAGGTCAAGGAACCTGCACAATACTTCCTGTACCAAAAGACAATCTCCCCATAGAGAACTAAACAACGCTAAAGCTGGGGTCGAAGAAAGAGTTCAGAAGAAGGGTTTACTTTGATTGGGTTGGTCCCTATGCTGAAAGAATAGGTTCCAAACGGAAAAGTAATGAGTAAAATCTAACAACCGTGTCCCTTTGGTGTTACCAAATGATAAAGCTTCCCGATATTGTTAGGTCGCAATACCAATTGTTAGATCCCTGGTAAGGTTTCGATAACATCTTCAACATGGCTCTAACGGTAGTCAGTCGAACATTTTAGTGAAAGTATCAACTTTTCCTTTAGGCATAAATTTGGTAATCAGTGGTTATCTCACTAAACGTTCTGCAGGTGTACCACTCGACACTCAAATTTCTCTCGGTTTTTGGGTAAGGGTGTCACTCACGAGTTCTGTAAGTGTATCCCTCCACACAAATACTGAGCTTCTAGAATGCTGAGTACCTGCAAGAAAATCACCTTAGTCACCCTTAAAGACGGTCACCGGTGGTGCAATGGGAGTTGTTTGCAAGTTGCCAACCACCAAGTGGCTTATCCAATTAAGGATCCAGAGTTGTTTGCTCTTGGAGGTTAGACAAAGGCTTAATTATAGCAAAGGCCTAAGTCCTCCTCAATGTCTGTGAAGACACTTGATTCAAGTGAATCATCAACCATAAGTTCACACCGTGAAATGGAATGAACCGTAGTTGCTTCCGTCAATTCTTTCAACAGATTGTGAGCTTTCAACACCAATTATTATTATATGTACCTCACAAGTGTTTCACTCTTCTCAAAATCCTATGTGTTTGCACTCACTCATGCTCATAAATTTCTCATTCTGATATCTCACTGGTTCATCTCAGAATATCACCAAGTGTTTAACTCTCATTGTTTGGCTCACAGTGTTTCTCTCAGCACTCAAAGTATGGTCTTCTGTACCTGCATGAGAAAATCACCATAGCCCCTTCAAGAGAGGTCACTAGCGGTGCAATGGGGTTTCGTAAATCCCTGATCCTCAATCGACTCATCAAAAAATTGACTCATAGTCAGAGAGTTTTCGATCTCCTATAAATAGGAAATCCATTCCGATTGGATCCAGATCTGTTCTTATCTGGGGAGGGAGACGAGAATCCTGAAAATTTGGCAATTGAGATCCTCGTTTCCTCCTTACACCTGTAAAGGCATCAACCATCTTATTTACCGTAAAATGGTAAATGAAGAAGTTTCTTCTGGAACAAAACCTTTAACCTTAGTGTGCACTCTCTTGTATTGTGTCATAAGATATCTGTTTAGGCTCTTCATCAAAGTGATTACTGATGATGTGCTTGACTCAATACAAGATGCTCTGGATGACAAGCGAATTTCAATGGACTCATCCTGTTGAGAGAATGATTCTGGAGACTGTTTTATTGCCTTTTCAGCTCTATATTCTTTTGAGAGAATACAGATGAGCAACAGTTACCTCAATTTTGAAAACACCTTTTCTCCTTGAGAGGTAGAGTTGTGGGTACACTATCCCTCACATCCTTATTTGCTGCAACAAGTACAGTTTCTCCCTTATTGACCTCTAGTCTAATAAATTCCTTATTACTCCAGGGGGAAAGTTGGGATGTGTTCTGAATTTGGTTTTATAGTCTGGGATAAAGATTGTTGGTTTTCAACCTTATAACTATCTAGGAAAGCCAAGAGGCTGATTAACTTCCGAAGAACAGAAAGAGATATAAATGCATTTTAGAAAATCTATGATTTTGAATGAAAGCAATTGCATTTAATCTTTTGAGGAAAAATGAATCAGTTGTGATTGTAAAAATGATTTGCATAAAGAATGACAATCACAACGATGAAAGAATCAAGATTTTTCTTTACAAACTATTTTGAGTACGAGAGTCTGAATCTATGCATAAAAAGTTTAAATGAACTTGTCTTTGAAAAAGACACAGACTCCTATTTCTCACTATAATTTAAAAAGGAAACAAGAAAATTTATGCGCTACAGTGTATAAAGCACTCGCCACACTAATTAGTGAAAAGGCCTTATACTAACACATCGTCAAAACAGACGCTGCAAATGACAAAGATCACCAAGTACACAAATACAAGATAATCAATGTCTCGCCCTATGACGCTTCATGTATTGATGTAAAATATTCTACGAAATATTTATGAAATAGAGTAGTGGATACCATTGTTGAAATCAATTGATAATAAAAATTCTTTGAAGAAACTCACCACTCCACAACATAAATATGAGACAGAATAAAGATTATGTTGTCTCCCTTGTACTCGAATATTAAACACCTAAAATATATTAGCACGAGTGGTTTTAAGAAATATGCAACAATATTTCACCAGTGCCAATACATCACAATTAATTCACAAATAAAACATCAATAAAGCCTAAAAAATATATACCAATTAAATATTTCAAAAATGAATTAATCATGCTTCTATTATTCTATCAAAGTTAATCATGAAACAAATAAGCATATAATTGTGGATCACAATTTAACTAAGATAAAATAATAATTACCTACACAATATCATATAATTATCAGATCAGCATATAACAACTAAAATCATGACAATCATAGAAAGATATTCGCAAGCCCGAGGGAAAGTTGAAGAAAAGTTCACGAGTCTTTTACAGATAATCATTAAACACAAGTGAACTCACACAACTCCTCGCAGAAAATATTAACACTTAATATTAGTGATCTACATATAAGTATGCAAAAAATATCACTAACACTAAAAGTATCACAACTATATGTAGTTAGGCATGAAATAAAATATCAATTAATAAATCATCAAATATCCAACACAAATAGTTATGCTTCAAATATATACACTAATATAAATGGATTCAGCCTAGAGAGAATCTATGTAACTCCACGAATACTAGTATATCATCACTAAATTCTAACTAGATTCTAACCACATACCAATTACTGATACAAGTCACAAGTCTAGAAACAAATAAGTCATGCTTCAGATTTTATACCTATAAAAATGAATTCAACCTAGAAAATAATCCTAAGTATGTTCACAAATACAGATATATCACGACTAGATTATGACAAGGTTCTCTACTAGATACCAATTGTTGAAGAGGTATAGATCAAGAAAAATAACATAATTAAGTCATGCTTCATGTCATCCCTAATCATTTAAATCATGAACAAATAAGTCACCTAATTGTCATGCAACACAATTTAAATAATTGAAATAACAAACACTCATGCTAAAACATATAATCACCATCTAAGCATGCAAAGCAATAAACATGGCAATCACATAAAATAGCAAAAAGCACGGGGTACTGGATTTTAAATAAATTCAAAAGTCCTATGTATAGACAATTTAATACTCATGAATTCATTCAAGAAATACGATAGACATGCTCATGAAAGAAGTACTCCCTCCGTCCCAGCCAATTCTTTACGTTTGGTTTGGGCACGGAGGTTAAGAAATATGTATAAAGTAGTGGGAAAGAGAAAGAAAAGTGGGTGAAGTGGTGGGGCCCATTAATTTTTAATGTATAAAAGAGAGTTAGTGGAGTAAAAGTACTGTGAAAAGTAAGTAAAAGTAGTGTGAAAAGGGAAGAAAAGTTGGGAAGTGGCGGGACCCATTTACTATTTTTGGTAAGTTTTGAAATGTAAAGAATTGGATGGGACATCCCAAAGAGGAAACTGTAAAGAATCTGCCGGGACGGAGGGAGTAATACCTTATAGAAAATATAGTATGTGATCCACTTGCAGTTGAGTAAAGTGATGAGTTGAATGCCTCTGAGACTTGACATTTCAGTTGATGTACCTTTCTTGTACCGATCAAATCCAGTGGTTGTTGGCATAAGTCTTGGTAGGTCTAGAATCTTCCAAATTGTGCATATTCAAAAGATCCTTGACTTCCTTTTATTGCCATCATTCTTTAGACTAGCTAGTAGACCATAAAGAATTGCAACTTTCCAACAAACTCATCATATCACTAATCTTCATTCACTTAGCAATTATCTTGCACAAGTGACGTTAGTCCACATATATAATATAATCATGGTATCACAGCACAGATAGTTGTATTGTGTGTGCCTCTTATCATGAGAGGTAATGATTTGAATATCAAATATGACTCTAGCAAACAGATATTTAAAATAATATGCTAGTCAGAAGTCATACCATGTCCGTGACGATCGTTAGGTCTTAGATAGCAACTCAATGAGAGCTGATGAAGAAAGAGATATACAAATTCCGTAGGATCCGCAACTGCAAAGTCCTTGAAATATTGTATGAAGCTTTATCTTCTAGCTCACTGTAATATCCTCAACCAAAGTCTCGTCAATGGTGCTTTAGTTTAATCATGAAGGTAGTTGAGTCCCCTAAGATGTAGAGTTCTGAACTTGAAGATACCGTTTCCATCATCTTCATAACCGTCTCCTTTGTAGTAACTCTAAGCAACCAAATTGTCTTGTCCCTCGTAACAGAGCCAAAAACATCTTGTTGGAATCTAAATACCCGACAAGTACTAAGTAATGAATTGTCATTAGGTCAGGGTATCAGAATCCGCACAATCTGCTTTACAACTTGATTGAGATCACATTGTTGTGCAATCACTCAATTTGGATCCCTTTAAGAGCTTCTGAATCTTCCTTAAGTTTCAATTTAGATTGAACCCCAAAGAAGCAACATCTTTTCACAATAGCTCTTCCAGTCTTCACTTCACCATTAGGAACATTTAAGAACTAGAACCCGAGAATGATATTGACTCCAAACCCTTTGTCTAAGCAGATACGTTCTTAATATGCCTCGTTCATCTTCAATATGGTGTTGAGTTTGACTAGTGGATCCACCAAATGCTCCCCCTAAGATGTTGCTGGGATTTCTTTAACAATCCTTATCCTTGCAAAGAGATTCTGCTTGGATTTGAATCATCATACCAATGATATCACCTTTAACAGCTTGGAGCAAAGTGTCGTTCACTGTCCTGTCCAGACTTACAATCACCTTCTGTTGATTAATCGCAATCACCCTGTACACTGTAGACTCCATTGAGTGGCCTAGGAAAATATTCTTTGATCTTCAAATGCAAGACTTGCAAAAAGGCATTTTCCTCCAAACACATACCAAAAGATAGTGTTTGCTTCTGATTGGCCACTGGCAAGAATGGTGTCTTTCTGGATTTATCAATGATCAGGGTTCATCTTGATCAACCTCTATTTGTGACGTCTTGTCCTTCGAACACATATGAACAACACAAAAGAGTCTAGAGTAGTCAACGATCATCTCAAAAAGATATCTGGCTTTGTTCTAGATATAGAATTAACTAATCCATAGAAATCCATATGTATCATCTTAAGCGGCTCAGTAATGTTGATCATATCTTTGCTTCTGTGCGATGCTCCTTCGACTTCCCTATTTTGACATAACTCATATCCTTCATCCAATTTGAATTCCAGATGAGGTAGTCCTCTCACCAATGCTCTTCTTGCGAATAGAAAGAGCTCCTTGTTTTGACATACAAGTTTGAGAGCTTCAAGTTCCATAACTAATACTCATCCGATGAAGCTTCTCTATTGAAAGAACTCACTTCATCTTCAGTTGAAGTTCCATATTAGCTACGAGCAAAATTCACATCCTTCCTGATTTAAGATAAAACACTATTCCATGAAATGACATAATGTCCTTTGTCAGAGAATCGTCTGATACTAGGAATGTGTGCTTTGACTCCTTGAAAGAAAGATATGCTTCCATGATGACATTCCAGGAAAACAGGCATGTCCCGCAATAGAATCTTTGTTGTCATCTTTCAAAGATTATTGACGGAACTGCTCACACGATCACATTTGCTAAGATGGTACTTTTTGTGAATCATATGATTTCAGCTACTTAGCAAAGAGAGTGCACCAAAAATCATATGAAACATAGGTAACCTCCAATCACAAATGGAAAGAGTTCTATGGTCCCCAATCATAACTGGGTTCGGATGGATTAGAGATTTTTCTTTTAACAGAGGTAACAACAGAAACAACCTTAACATGCTAATTCTTATCGAGGCTTTGCCCTAGTGTGATTCTCAAACATGCTTTTTCTAAAATCAATGCAAGTACAAAGATATGCATTCATGACATGAAAATAAGCAGATATGATGTTGAATACATATGGCAAACAATTAAAGATAAGACAAGAGCAAGACAGGCAGTTATGCAATTCAGAAGATTCAGTATTCTCTACTTGAACCAATTAACACATGTGCAACAGGTAGAAGTAGAATTACAGAAATTCAATAATCTTCTAAGAGCATAAGGATCATGGACAAATAAATAATCACATTATCAATTCATACTAATCCCAATCTGTTGTTATATGGCATTATACTATCACTATTACCTAAGTCAGTTTTAGATCTAACATGAAGTTCTAATAGTTCTACTGACATAAGGTAGACATTCCATCATAGAACAAATAAATTCCTTAACAAACAATTCAGATTAGATAAGCAAATCTAATTGTACTAGGGAATCTGAAAGTAAGTGTTCTAACAAAGTTATACATGCTAGGATGATAACCCCTAAAACTAAGAGTTGTTTTCCAAAGGAAAGCTTCTAATCTCACCATTGCAAAATAATCAAATCCTAAATATTCATACACATGTTAAGAATCTGCTAAAGACACATGCACACGATTATCATCAAACCTAGTTACTAGAGAAGTGATCTAGCATACTAGTTCAACATTACCTATTGTGATGCTATCATGCTTGTGCTTGTGTGTTGAACAATTCTACTCAGAAATTTATAACATGCTTTGAATATAAAGAAATATGTATTGCATAGTTCGAAAGAATTCGTACCTGAGATGTGCCAGTTGAGTCATCTTCAGAGAATGCTAGGATAGCCAGATAACTGATCCATCTCACACCTTTCCTTATGTAGCATAAGAACTTGTTATGATGCTCAAAGCATCCACTTAGATTCCAGACAAACCTTATCATCCTTGTTTGTCGAGGATTCAATATATATAGCTACCCTACTTTACTAAAGATACCAATCAATATTGAGTGTACAGACCAACTCAGTTTTCAAAACAACCTGTCGAACGGAACCCCGAAGAGTCTCCACTTGAAACCAATGGATTCCATCTGAATCTGACATGACTAAACCTCTCATACAGTGTTATACTAATCCTTGAAGTTCTGTCCTCTCATTCTTCAAAAGTGTTAACTTTCGTCGACTTGAGCTTCCTCAAATTCAGCAGTTACAAACTCTTCTGTTCAATCCTAAGGTTCTGACATAGATGCACGAAACTGATTTGGTGCAGTAGTAACTCGATAATTATATCTTTAAACCTCCACAGTTCTCTGTCTTTGGTTCAGTTGATTCTGGATGGATTTAGCATTCGTACAATTCAATAAGTAATTGTATATCCCTGAATCACTGAGTTAGATCGAAATCCCTTAAAGATTCTTCTGCAAAAACTTCTCTTTTCCTACTACTAGTGGTGCCATTCAAAGTTGACATTCCGAGCCCGGGAAAGATGCTTCATTGCAGATGTAGCAAATTCCCATCCTGATCTGGTGATCTGATGATCAAGTCGGAGTAATTTCCTAGATCAAGGCCGGAAGTACCTTCTTCAAAATTCACTGTCAGTAGTGTCCAATCAGTCTTCAACAGAATCTTCTTCGAATCACAATCAGCTTTGTTGAACATAGAAAAACTGTTTCTAATAATCCTTTGAGCAATCAATTGGATTGGGTCATCAATGTACTTCCATTACTGGTTGTGAGAATCTGGTATTAGAAAGCCCGGTGTTTGTCTTGTAATCTGTCAGCCTGATTTGTCTTAACTAAATGTCAATCTGATTTGTCTTGGAGTGCAAATAATTGAATAGGGCTACGGGACACTTGATTATTTAAACTAAGTTTAAGTTATAAAAAAAATAAATTTGAAAATAAGGTTTGAAAGATAAAAGAAAATAAAGTATAAAATAAACTTAGTTAATTCTATAAAATAAATTTAATTATATTTAAAAAATAATTTCAAATAATTTCATAATAAACAGAATAAGTTTAGAATAAATTTATTTCAAATTCATTTAGTAAATATATTAAAATTAATTGTATAAATTTAATTGTTGAAAATATTCAAGTGTCTCGTCTCCAATTAAATTATTAATTCTAGAACAAACCAAATTGAACCCTTGAACCTGAACTTATATCCATAATCAGTTAAATCTCTTAAATTTATATTTTATATTTTAACTTAAATTTGAATCATAAACTATAAAAATTTAAATAATAATTATATAAAATTTAAGATAAACTTAATAAAGTCTAAGAGTAAACTTTACAAGTCTAAAATAAATTTGAACAAATTTATTAAATGAATTTGATAAGGTTTATAAAATAAATTTAATTAAGTTCATAAAATAAATTTAATTAATTCATAATAAACTCAATTTAATAAGTTTAAAATAAATTAAATCAAATTTATAAAATAAACTTATTAAAATTTAAAATATAAATTTATAAGTCCTCGTCCAAAGTTCAGTATCCGACGGATAATCCTTGTTTAGGCCTATGGACAAATTCAGCAACACAAACCGGAAGAACATTTCCCCTAATCAAATATCGAAAGCTAGGTTATTGATTTTTCGTACGATAAGGATCCTGATTTGTATATCAATCAGCGTGCTCTGATGCCAATTGTTAGGTCAAAAATATGGTAGAAGGGGGTTGAATACGATACTCACTACAATTTAAAATTCTTTCGAATCTTGCACATAAATAAATTGCAGTCCTGTAATGGGTTTCGTGTTCCGGATATATATCGGGTCGAAATCTGAGGATATGAAAATATTAAATCAACACACAATATTTTCCAAGGTATATCTGTATATTGATAAATACCTCGAAGGGTGCTATAAATCCAAACCCGAAGGTTGGCTACAATGGTTACTACTACGTACACTCACAAACTCTAGCTTCTAAATATATATATAATACAAAACTAAGCTATAGTTTATTTGTGTGTAGTAGTGTACAAGGCACAAAGCCATTCCACCATAAAGATGGTGAAGAGTGTGTGTTAATTATGCACCCACATCTCAAGTATTTATAAGCTTTTCATTAACTAACCATGGTTAACAAGTTCGTCCTGGACGAATTGAGTTCGTCCTGGACGAACTCATATTTAACCAAGTATGGTTTAACCTGAGTTTGCTCCTGAAGTTGCGCCAATGAATTTGCCCTAGTAGTTTATCCTGTGTAAGTCTTTTGACTTTAAAAGAAAATGAAGGCAAAATGAACTTTCGCCAGAGCACGAACTTGCGCCATCAAGTGATGCTTCCGTTTGTCCTCTCTTCTCACTCCTAGTTAACAAGAACTTGTGCCAAGTGAATTTGCGCCCAGGTGAGTGAAGTTGCGCCTCGATGGAGAAGTTGTGCCTCCAGTGTGCATGGCTTAAAAAATATTCCAACTAGAAGGAACTTGCGCCTCCATGTAGAAACTTCCTTGTTCTCACTCCTGGTCTTGTTCTCTCTCCTGGTATGCAACTTGCGCTTCATATATATACTCTATTCTCCCTGTTATCTCTCTAGTAGCGCCATATATGTTGTTACGTATCTCTCCTTGCGCTGGCAGCGGTAGGATACATATAGAGAAGCAAGGACTGTCATGTAAATCTCCAACTTGCGCTTATATTCAATCCACCAGCCAAGAGATTCAGTTTGTACATTTGCCTTAGTCGATTTCATCACATGCAAAGCCATGCAAACCCTAGAGTGCCCTAGACACATGACATCATCACATGCATCCATAATATATATAATACATTACATTGTGATTACATTAATAAATAAAAGTATATATAAATATATACACACATATATATATATATCTTATTTATATGAACATATAATAATATATAGGTATATATATATATAAATATATCCTCATATATTTAAATATATATATAATATATAATTATATGTAAATACAAGTACATATATATATAAATATATATAGATATATAAAGTTATTCTTAATTATAAATATAAATATATATATATATATATAAAGGAAAGTATATATAAATATATATAAATAATATTTATATAAACATATAGTAATATATATATATATATATATATACATATATTTAAATATATACAATATACATATAATTATATGTAAGTATAAATAAAAACAGATACATTTTACCCCTCCCCTCGCGCAAACCCTAGTTTCCCCCTCCCCTCTCTTTTTCTCTTGCTTAGTAGCGGCAGGGGCTTCCACCGGATCTCTACCGGTGGAAAGCCCCCCAAAACCTTTTATTTCTTTTCATTTGCTTTCTTTTTTCTTTCAATAAAACTTGTTTTCGGATCTAAGGATTCAAAGCCTTTTCCGATTTGGCTTTCTTTTTCTCAGATCTCAATTTCACGGAACTACGGATTGCTCGTTCTTTCCGGTGCTTTTATCCTCAAAAGTGGTCCGAGTTATCTTGTTTTTGTGGATTTGTTCCTCAGATTTAAGGATTGCGTTGGTTTAGCCAATATTTCATTTACGCATTTGATTGTTAGGTTGTCACGTTTGGTTTTAGTTTTTTTGTTGTCTCACCGTTTGTGTGAGTTTTGTTATTTCTCACCGTTTGTGTGAGTATGGTGCTTGATTTAGTAATTGAAATTGTCAGGGGATTGCATTCTCAGTCGATAGCTCAAACTGGTTGTGGCGGAAGCGAAAGTGGCGAAGTATGTGTATATATCATCTTCAACAAATCACGTGATTTTATCTCTGTTAGGTCCTGAAACGATTGTAGAAGGGGGGGGTTGAATACAATCGTCACTAAAAAATCGCGGCGGAATAATCTGATTTGAACTAAACTTGTTAATCAGATTTTAATTAATTAATATAACAATGTTTTAAGTCGTTATATAATTAATAAGGTTCGTTTTAATGTCCACTAAAGTTTGTAGAATAAATTCGACAGGATGTATTCTAGTTTAGTGATTAAAACAACCGAGTGATCAAAGCACAGAAAACTGTGGATATAACAATTGCAAGTTACAAACAACTTGAAAGCTTTTACAATGCTTGAACACTTGGAAATGAAGAAGTGAAGCCATATTTATAGGCAAGCACTTTGAACTAGGTATGACATTGAAAGGAATGACTTTTAAGCTTAGGAATGACATAACAAAGGAAGATATGACATTGTTACACAAAGCCATGCCCTAAAACAAGAAAGGAATGACATAAATAAGCAATGTCATACTGCATAGGCACGGTATGACATTTTAAACTTGGTCACTAAGTCATTCGGTATGACTTACACCCCAGAAGCCATCCAGGACACTTCGGTATGACATTTATATGTCATAATAGCGCAAGTCATACACACAAACGACAATCCCTGATCACAGGACACGGTATGACATTTTAATGTCATACCAGATGAAGTCAGATGCATGCAAACGGTATGACTTTTAATCAGAAAGTCATACCGAATGAAATATACATACAAACAACATCAGAAAGACTTTGTAAAACATTCCAGGGAAAGTCATGAGGTATGGCACGGTATGACATTATTAAATAATGTCATACCGAGCTATTCGAAGCATAAATCAGTTTAAATACTATATATAAATATTAGATAATTACCCACTTAATTATATTAATTATATAAATTCATAAATTAAATTAATTCGAAGGTGAATCAATTTAATAAATAAATTATACAACCAATTTAATTATTTTGATAAGTGAGATAATTAAATAAATACTTATATAATTGTATATCTTCATCAGCAGAGACTTCGGCTTGATTAAACTTTGTAGATCTTTGTCTTGATCGAACGGCCACTTATAGTTGATGCAGAACATTTAATCTGAGTAGCTGACACACAAATGTACTGTCTGGTTCATCTGTATCTAGCTGAATTAAATATTCTTTATCAAATAAACATTTGAGACGTGGCTTGTTCGTCGATTCTTTGTCTTTGTAGTTCTTCTTCATTAGTAACAATAGTATGGAATCTTCTGAATAAATAAAGTATTAAAACTTTATACCTTCTGGACTTCTGGACGTGCTACAAAAGATTATTTGTACACTGAGGCTTGAACATATTAATGAACTTCTTCCAGTGGTGTGCAGCAGCATCCTGAAATTCTTCAGACATATAATTTCAATAAATCACTTGACGTTCTTCGTACGGATTCCTTCATCAGTACTTGCTATTTACCTTGCTTTCTTATCAGAGTTGAGTTGGTACCTCTTTAATTACAAATAGGCTAAACATATGCCTTTCAATCTCCCCCTATTTGTTTGTTAACATAACATGCAAATTATCGAGAGGATAACTCAACTAACTGATAAGACAAAGGATTAAACATGAATTGTAAATAGCAAAAAGTTTCTGGTATTTCATTAAACATTGACCAGAATTCAAAAGATTACAATAGATTACAAAAGGATGTTCTTTTTGAACATATGTTACAAATCCCTAATGAATCTAAAGATCAACTTCTCCTTCTTCGATATCAGAAGTGTGAAGGATAGGAGTTGATGGTTCTTCCCTGGTTGGCACTTCAGATGTAGTGGATTCACCACGCTTCATTCGTTCCTTTGCCAGAGCCAGTTGATGTAGCACTTCCAAATCCACAGGGTCTTCGCGGAAGTCTGATGGCTGAGATTTTGTAACATTTTTCATCCTTCGAAAGTACTGAGCAACATTCTTTCGAGTGCAGTAAGCAAGAATCACATCATCAGCATCAGACTTAGCTTTAGAAGCAAAGCCCTTGGTTCTTAAGAGAGTGGAGGCAAGAGCAAGTTGTTTAGCTGGATACTTTGGCAAGGCTTCTTCGTTGAGATAGACAGTGCTGAAGATCTCCTTGTGAACGAACTTAACACAGTAAGGATTCCTGACAACCTGAGGACTGTTGAATACAGTTTGTTCCAGCAGTTTGTCACGAAGAAGTTCATTCAGGTTGGAGCTGCGCTTTACCTTATTCCGAAGCACCCAGAGCTCAGATACAGAGAATGATTTCAGAGATTCGACAGATAGTCTGAAAGAACCATTCCTCTGTGTATAGACAATTAGCTCCCATTGCTCTAGCAGGTTGTTGACCCCCACAGTCACATAATTTAATTCTAAAGCAAAGGCATGCATAAAGACATCCTCGTCAGGATTTACCTCTCTAAGATCATAGATCAGAGATAAGAACTTGTTGTCATCGAAAGGCTCCCTTTGAGGTCCATTAAAGATTCTTCTTGCAATGTCCCAGCTTTTTCCTTCTTTCCTCCTTATATCAAGATTCTTCTGCTTGATTGCAGCATCATAGATTTTCTGTTTCTCGATCTTGATTTGTTCTTCTGTGATCAACTTGTCCTCTAGAAGTTTTTGGAAATCACGAAGCTTACGCTTCCTAGCTTCATTTTCAGCTTTGAACTTCCGGACATTCTCCTCATGTTCTAGGTCAACAGGTTCTTCATCCTGAAACAAATAACCCTCATCAAATTTACCTTCTTCTTCTTCTGCTTGACGATAGGTAGCATCGAAGATGTCATCATCATCCATATCCTGTGGATAGTCATCATAACTATCAGAATTGAAAACATTGTCGGACTGATGTAACGGTTCTTTGCCTTTAGACTTATGAGTTTCTTTGTCAGGGGCAGATCCAGAAGTGGTATTATCTTTGTTGCTTTGATTTGAGCTATTGCCTCTATCATCCCTGTCACCTTTGTCTCTATTCTCCCCCTTAGTTGAGGGATCCTCTCCGGAGGGTTGATCATCAGACTTATTGGAGTTTCTGAGGAGTTGATCTAACTTGCTGTCGATGGTCTCAAATTTGGACATGTAAAGTTCATGATTAGACCTCATTTCAACAGCCAAGTCATGGATTTCCTCTTTGAGCTCATCCCTGTAAGAACTGGATGGCCTCTCCTCAGTTTTCTGTTGCAGGGTCACCAACTGTGCACCCTTGAGCTTCTCGTTCTCAGCAATCATTCTGGCAAGCTCAGCTCTTAGCTTTGCCATTTGTTCCTCAAACAGAGCAGGGTTAGTGTGTGCACTCACCTCACATACACTCAAAGCTGTTTCACTAGCCTCACGTGCATGTGTATCGCTCGGTGTTTGCCTTACATCACTCTTTTCAGTCACTCTTCCTGCTGTACCTGTATATACTACCAATGTCCCCTGAGATGGGTTCAAAGGTAGTGGAGGAACAAATTGTCCTCCGGAAGCCTGTGAGGGCAGATTAACTTGCACGCTGCCAAGTTCCGCCTGATCAGAAAAGAAAGGGAGATCAGCAAAGTTTTCATAAATAATACATTGATTTTGAAAATCTGTGCACTCAGTAAACATAGTAACCTGTGTATCTGTTTGGTCTGGCACTAGCGTGAGTGCTAGCGCAGTGCTTGACTCTGTACAAGTTACCGCGGCCGGACGGTCAATTTCAATGGCCACATGCTGTTGAGAGAATGGGTCCAGAGACTGCTTATCTGCCATTTCAAAATCTGAGCCTTGTTGGGAAGGTACAGATGAGGCTACAGTTGTCTCCAAGGTTTCCACCCTTTGCTTCTTTGAGGGAGACAGAGCTGTGGGTTTATTCAGTAAACTACTCGAACTCCGTTTCCTCGCAACTTTACGAACAGGTTGCATTGAAGTGTTGGTTGATTTGTTTGGAGAAACGAATATTTGTTGAAGAGAATCTTCAGCTAGGTTATGAACCTGTGTGTTGTCAGGTTCATTGCTGGTAGGCTGGAAAACAAAATCCATGTCACAAACAAGATCACAACAATAATCTGACGTATCAACATTAAAATTAGATGATAAGTTAGAAAGTACCTGAGCTACCTGTAGGTCCTGACGGAAGGACTGCAGCTCTGGGTTGATAGGAGAGTCAGAGGGAAGGGGTTGTGAGGTAGATTGTGTTTGTGGGATGATTTGGGATTGTGTTTGGTGTGGGAGAGGTTCAGATGAAGATGGTTGATGCTCGAAGAGATCATAATCCAAAGTTTGATCTTCAAATGAAGGGTTAGATTGTTCTGTTTGATGGATGGGGGAGTGATATGATGATTGGTTGGATGAGTGGTGTGAAGATTGTGCTTCTTGGGATTGTTGAGGTGAATGCTGCTGTTGTTGTTGTTGTAGAAGCTGTTGTTGATGGTGTTGTGTAGGTTGTTGAGTCTGCAGGGGTTGAGGTTCTTGAGGTTGCTGCTGCTGCTGTTGTTGCTGAGGTTGAGGTGGATGAGCCACTTGAAGTTGATACGGTTGAAGAGGAGCATTGAACATTTGGAGCATGTGAGGAGTGGTGATTAGTGGAACATTGGCAAATTTATTCTTGTTATCCAACTGAGTCATAAGTTTAGTGCAGGCACGAGGAACTGGTGCCACAGGAGAGTTGGAGTAGTGTTCCTTCTCAGCGTCAGTCATTTTATCATTTAGAAATAACATGATAAAACGAGGATAAAAGCATGCAACCTTCGCGTTCTGTTCAACAGATCTGTTCCTTAGGGGTCCCAACTTGGAGAGAATAGCTTGAAGAATAAGCTTTCCAAAGTTAATCCGACGATTATAAACAATGCTGAACCCAATCTTCTGAAGCAGCGAGGTTATTACATTAAAGTTCTTGCGAGTGGTCGGAGCAAACACTTTAGCCAAAGTGTCGAAGAAAAGATCCCACTCAGGCTTCAGATTGCCTTTCAACATTCTAGGCAAATTGATCTCTCCCTGATATAAGATTGTCTCGAAGAAGTTGGAGAGTTCAGCTTCGGTAGGGAGTTCAGCAAAATTGTCCCTTGGAAACCCCAAAATCCTATTCACATCATCAGTGCTGATAGTAATCGTACGCCCTCCATGTATATCTCCAGAAACCCGATGGTTATCCAACAAAGTAGTATTCAGGGCTGTCGTGTAGAAGTCCTGAATTGGCTGTATCTGGAGATCTGCATGAGCTGTAATAGCAGTGCTGACGAGCGACTGGCTATTCAGAAACCTGACCCACGGTCTAAATCGAGCCAAACTGGCCTCGGGGTCGAAAAATCCATTCAAATTAGTCTCCTCGATAACAAAACGACCGGCCATTTTTAAAATTAAAAATTGAATTAAGTGAGAATTTTTCAAATAAAATAATAATTTTCAAATTTCTCACAAATTTCAATTAATAATTAAATATCAATTATTTAATTAATTAATAATTCGATTTATATGAATAAATTCGAATGAAAATTTAATTAAACTTAAAATGGCTTAATGCAAAGTCCCCAAACAATGTCTTAGCTTCACACAATCAAGAATCCCCAAATAAGCTCTAAAAACCCTAAATTTCGAAACCAAGAACAAGGGTTTTAACTCAGTTGAGGCAAAATCACCACAAAACAATATGAACTGATTATCCACAGATAATTAGCCACAAACCCAGTCACAACTCGCTCAGAATCGTTCGAAAAGACCTAGACTCGGTCGAACTCGGTGAACTCAGTGAAGTGGGTTCGAAAAATTCAAAATTCCGGCAGCAATTCGACTTAAATCAAGAGTTTAGGAGTAACCAGCAAGCTTTTTAGGCTTGAATCAATCGTAACCAGCAAGTTTATCACAAAAACTTGAAAAAAAAATCGAAGTTGGAACAATGTCTGTGCGTGTATATGCGAAAGAGATGAATTGAAGAGGAGGTATGGCTTTCTTTTGATAAGTCATACGACTATTGAATAGTCAGTATGACTTATTAAAGGAAAGTCATACCGAAAAAACGGAGTATGACAAACCAGCATTCGGTATGACATTTCAGAAAAATGTCATACCGAGAATTGAAAACTCAGTGAAATGTGAGTGCAAAACCTCGGTATGACTTTATTAAGAAAAGTCATGCCGAGTTATAGAAGTGTACACAGCACGCCTGGTACGGTATGACATTTTATAAAAATGTCATACCGACCGGAAAAACAGATATTTTTATAAAAACAAAATACATATTATGATTTTTGATTATTTTAAAAGCAATAAAACCTTTTGCACATTTAATCAAAAATCTAATACACATAATACATAATATATTACACATATATTTTGTAAAATTCAACTTTAATTAAATATAAATACTTATGAATTTAACTTTAATTCATTGAAATGAATTAACTTAAAATCAAATATTTATACTTAATTAATTTTGAAAAATACAAAATAAATACCTATAATTATCTAAATGCACAGAGAATATTACAGGGGATTATGCAGCACTTAGAAAATTATAGAGATAAATATGAACATGCATAATTACACATAAAATTATCAGATAATTTACAAACAATTATATAAAAACTAATAAAATAGGTATAATTACACAGAAAATTCACAAAAATATATAATAATATATAAAATACATATATATATACAAAGAGAATCATGGCATATTTAACATCCCTAGCTCACAAACCAACTTAGAGAAAGTGGATTCATCAAGTGGTTTAGTGAAGATGTCTGCAATCTGATCAGCTGTGGGTACGAAATGTAACACCACAGTACCATCCATGACATGTTCTCGAATGAAATGATACCTGATATCTATGTGCTTGGTTCGGGAGTGTTGCACTGGATTGTTTGAAATGGCTATGGCACTGGTGTTGTCACAAAATATTGGAATTTTGTCGACAGCAATACCATAATCATTTAATTGATTCCTGATCCAGAGAATCTGAGCACAGCAACTGCCAGCAGCTATGTACTCAGCTTCAGCAGTAGAAGTAGACACTGAGTGTTGCTTCTTGCTGTACCAGGAAACCAACCGACGTCCTAGAAATTGACAACTTCCAGACATACTCTTTCTGTCAATCCTGCAACCTGCATAATCAGAATCTGTATAGCCGGTTAAGTCAAAACCAGTATTCTTAGGGTACCAAATACCTAAACCAGGTGTACCCTTAAGATATCTAAAGATTCTTTTGACGGCTATAAGATGTGATTCCTTAGGATCAGCTTGAAACCTAGCACATAAACATGTTGCAAACATGATATCTGGTCTACTTGCAGTAAGATAAAGTAAAGAGCCAATCATACCTCGATAGCTTGTGATATCAACTTTCTTACCAGATTTATCTTGGTCAAGCTTTGTGGCAGTGGCCATGGGTGTCTTTGCCGGGGAAGAGTCTTCTAAATTGTACTTTCGAAGAAGATCTCTGACATACTTTGATTGGCAAATGAATATTCCATCTTCCTTTTGGCTTACTTGAAGACCAAGGAAGTAGGACAGTTCACCCATCATACTCATCTCATAATTACTCTGCATTAACTTAGCAAATCTCTTGCACAAGTTGTCGTTAGTAGAACCAAATATAATATCATCAACATAAATTTGAACAAATATCATATCATTATCATGCAATTTGTAAAAGAGAGTTTTGTCTATGACACCTCTAGTAAATTTATTTTCAATCAAAAATTCAGAGAGGGTGTCATACCATGTCCTTGGTGATTGCTTAAGCCCATAGACAGCTTTGAATAGGAAGTACACAAAATCAGCAAATTCTGGATTTTCAAAGCCAGGGGGCTGTTCCAGATATACTTCTTCTTCCAGCTTTCCATTCAGAAATGCACTTTTCACATCCATCTGATAAACTCTGAAGTTGGAGTGTGCAGCAAATGCAAGAAATATTCTGATGGCTTCAAGACGAGCAACTGGAGCATAAGTTTCATCGTAGTCAATTCCTTCTTCCTGAGAATAACCTTTTGCAACCAGTCTGGCTTTGTTTCTTACAACAATGCCATCACCATCTAACTTGTTACGGAAGACCCATCTAGAACCAATTGTAGACTTTCCTTTTGGTCTTGGAACCAGGGCCCAGACTTCTTGTCTCTCAAATTGATTAAGTTCTTCTTGCATGGCAAGAACCCAATCAGGATCAGCAAGTGCTTCATCTATTTTCTTTGGTTCTAATTGTGAAAGAAAACCAGAGAATAGACATTCATTTGTCGTAGCACTTCTAGTCCTTACACCAACATCAGGATCACCAATAATCAGATCAAAGGGATGATCTCTACTCCAAATCCTTTCCCTTCGAAGTTGTGTCCTTGATGATTCAGCAGTATCATCATTAGGCTGATGTGTATGACTAGTTGATCCACCAGCTCCCCCTGAGCTGTTGCCAGGTTGACTTGATGATCCACCACTAGCATTAGTGGAATCTCCAGCATTATTGCCATTTCCTCCACCATTGCCTGGATCATTATCATTGTTGTCATCACCTGTTGCAACCTCAGGTGGCACATCATCATCTGAATCAGAATCTGGATAGTTGTCAAACCTCAGAGATTCAGATGGATCAGCAGATTGTAAACTTGGTAGTTTAGTGTCATCAAATGTTACATTGACACTAACTTTCACTGACAGAGTATCAATTACAAAAACTCTATAAGCATTGTTTGTATAACCAACAAAAATTGCTTCAGATGCCTTTGGCTCAAACTTGTTCAAGTTCTCTTCACCATCCTTGAGAACATAACACTTGGCTCCAAATACATGAAGATGTTTGACATAAGGTTTCTTGTTGTTATACAGATGAAATGGAGTTTTCATATGATCCTTGTTGATCAAAGTTCTATTCTGGGTATAGCAGGCAGTAGACACAGCTTCAGCCCAAAAGTACAGAGGAAGCTTTGCTTCAGCAATCATAGTCCTTGCAGCTTCGATCAGTGTACGATTCTTTCTTTCGACGACTCCATTCTGCTGAGGAGTCCTTGGTGCTGAATACTGCCTTCTAATTCCCTTTTCAGAGTAAAAGTTAATTAGAGTTTGATTCTTGAACTCTGTGCCATTGTCTGACCTTACAGCTTTGACTGGCACACCTTTATCCAATTCAACTAACTTTATATGATCAATCACTGTCAACGGGGTTTCATCCTTAGAAGCCAGGAAGTAAACCCAAGTAAATTTTGAGAAGTCATCCACAATAACCAAGGCATATCTTCCTCCATCAATGGATGCAACATTTACAGGGCCAAACAGATCCATATGCAACAAATGAAGTGGATCTGTAATGGTATTGATGGTTTTGCCTTTGTGAGATGCTCTCTTCGCTTTTCCTTTCTGACAAGCTTCACAAAGATCATCAGTTGAGAATTCTAGGGAAGGCAACCCTCTCACTAGATCTCTCTTGACTAGAGAGTTCATGGTTTTGAAGTTGAGATGTGAGAGCTTCTTATGCCATAACCAACTATCTTCAGCAGACGCTTTGGCGTAGAAACAGTGAACTTCGTTTCCTGGTCCTGAAGATAAATCAGCTACGAATATATTGCCTTTCCTTATGCCACATAGTGAAGGACGCTTATCCTTGATATGTTTAATGATACATATCTCCTTTTCAAAATGAACATAATATCCTTTGTCACAGAATTGACTGACACTCAGGAGATTATGTTGAAGTCCTTCAACTATTGCAATATCTTCTATGATGATCCTTCCAATTTTGTACTTGCCATATCCCACAGTACGACCTTTGCTATTATCAGCAAAACTGACTGTAGGGCCAGCTCCTTCTCTTATGTCCTCCAGCAGGGATTTATTGCCAGTCATGTGCATTGACGCTCCACTGTCAAGCACCCAGGTAACACGAACAACTCCACTGGCACCCTGCAAAAGACAACTTGATTAGACAGTCCTTGGGACCCACACTTGATTGGGTCCTGCAGTCTTAAAGAACTGATTTCTATTAGGTAATACAACAGAGCCTCTTGAACTGATACTTGGTTCAGATTTGACTGAACTTACTTCCTTAACAACAACCTTATAACCCTTGGTTTTAGGCTTTGGAACATAAGTCTCCTTCCTAACACGAGGAGGACTAGCAGTCTTTGATCTAGCATGCTTGTGGTTTGTGTGTTGTCTTGGTGTCGTGTTTTCATTTTTAGCATGCAAATTATTAAAATAAGCAGACATAGTATTGAAAGCACAGAGCATACAGTTATCAACACCACAGAATTTATGACATGAATCAAATGTAGGAGCAACAGGAATATCAGTCATCACAGTAGGAACGTCAACAGATTCTACTCTAACTTTGTTAACAGTTTTAAAGTTCTCAGTAGAATGACATCTGTTATCTCTGTTCTTACTGTTCACAAAACTATTAGGCTTGTTGAATTTGGTTCTTTCAGAGTTGACACCTAAACCAGCTTTAGGCAACCTAACATTGCCTTTCACTTTGATTGGTTTCAGTGATGTCGGGATCTCATCTTTCTTCTCATTACTCTTTTTCATTTTAAGGTCTTCCTGTTTGAGTTCATATTTAATGACAACAGGAGTTTCTAACAGAGGTTCAGCTTCTGAGGCCTTAAACAAAGGTTGAGGGGAATCTTTCAAAACAAAAGGAATTCCTCTCTCCTTTGCACTCTTCTTAAAGGGAGTAATGTTACTAGCCTTACCTACAGATTTGTTATAGTCAAAGCCTATTCCAACAGTTCTCTTGATCTCTTGTTTATCATTAAGTTCTTTGACTATCATGGAGGCATCCTTAAAGGCTTTACACTTAACTTTCTCTTCGTCTAGCTGAAGTCTTAAAGCAATCTCACCTTTCTCTAGAACTTTGACTTTAGCACTTTGAAATCCTAAATCCATAGTCAATTGTTCTATTTTAGGTTTTAATACTTTCATCTCATTCATTTTATAAGCATGAATATCTAAGACTAAAGTATCAATTTTAAGATTGGCAGCTTTCAACTTTTTAATAGCATCATCTCTTTCAAGTCCTAATTGCATAAACAGTTTAGGGCATGTAGGATCTACCTGAAAGCTTCCAGCAGGAGGAGGTGAAGATGATCCAGCATCAGCCATGAGAGCAACATTCCCAATCTGCTCTTCTTCATCACTATCTGTATCATCCCAGCTTTTCCCTTCTGCTAGATATGATTTGCTCTTGAAGCTTTGACTTCCAGAAGTACCATGATGCTTTCTAACCAGTGCATCATACTTCTGCTTCAGCTCATCATACGAATCTTTTCTTTTTCCTTGAACCTTGGGCTGTTTGCATTCAGTTGCAAAGTGTCCAGGTTCACCACAATTGAAGCATTTGAACTTGCTTCTGTCCACCATCCCAGTCTTGTATCCTCCTTTGCTTGTAGAAGATGAATAACCTCCCTTCTGAAACTTACTAACAGTAGGTTTGTATTTATAGGAAGGGTTCTTCCGGAATCTCATGTTTCCAAACTTCTTGGCAAACAGGGATAGAGATTGATCTTCTAACAGTTCCAGCTCTTCCATTGTATAGAACTCATCATCACCACTGGAAGAAGCAGTCTGACCCATCTCAGGTACAACAAACTCCTGAGTGGTTTTAGAAGGAACAACAACATCCTTCTTTTCTTCCGGTATAGGTGACTCAACAACTAGAGCTCTCGAATGGTTCTGTGTTTTACCCCAGCCATATCTCTGCTTACTCTGAACTTGCTCCAGTTCATAAGTTTTCAAAACTCCGTAGAGTCTTTCCAGAGAAATCTCATTCAGATCTCTGCTTTCCCTGATGGCAGTGATTCTGTGTTCCAGATGTTCAGGAAGGGTTAAGAGAAACTTCATGTTGACCTCTTTCTTGTCGTAGAATTTCCCATTCAGATTTAAATTATTTATCAAATTATTAAGTCTGATAAATACTTCTGAAATCCCTTCACCGGGATGAGAACCAAACTGTTCATACTGAGCCATCAGTATCTCTTTCTTGTTTTCCCTAACTTCCTCTGAGCCTTCATTGATAATCTCTAACGTATCCCAGATTTGCTTGGCGTTCGTACAATTAACAACAGCATTGTACATTACTGGATCTAGAGATTCCACCAATATTAGTTGAAGAGCGTCATCTAAATTCATCTGTTCACTCTCTTCATCTGTGTACTCAGAAAGTTCTTTCGGAATGATCTGATGAGGTATTAACACACCATCCTCTTCGTGTGCTAATATGACATTCATCGGAGTAGTAACACCTTTGTCCAAAATCCCGATGTATTTTCGGTTCGCGGTGCGGAGGAATAGGAACATGTGCCTCTTCCATAGGCCAAAGTGTTCCTTGCTGAACGGTGGGATTTTAATGCTACTGATCTTTTGTGTACTCATGTTTAAGGATTTGAAGTGAATAGTGTTTGGATGAGATTTGGATTTTTGAAAGAAAAATATTTTAAATCAGAATTAATTTTTGGAATAAAATTAATTCGAATAAAAAATATTTGGACGTTACAGAGTGTGTATAGGATCTGATACGGAAAAATGGTATCAACCGCTCTGATACCAATTGTTAGGTCCTGAAACGATTGTAGAAGGGGGGGGGTTGAATACAATCGTCACTAAAAAATCGCGGCGGAATAATCTGATTTGAACTAAACTTGTTAATCAGATTTTAATTAATTAATATAACAATGTTTTAAGTCGTTATATAATTAATAAGGTTCGTTTTAATGTCCACTAAAGTTTGTAGAATAAATTCGACAGGATGTATTCTAGTTTAGTGATTAAAACAACCGAGTGATCAAAGCACAGAAAACTGTGGATATAACAATTGCAAGTTACAAACAACTTGAAAGCTTTTACAATGCTTGAACACTTGGAAATGAAGAAGTGAAGCCATATTTATAGGCAAGCACTTTGAACTAGGTATGACATTGAAAGGAATGACTTTTAAGCTTAGGAATGACATAACAAAGGAAGATATGACATTGTTACACAAAGCCATGCCCTAAAACAAGAAAGGAATGACATAAATAAGCAATGTCATACTGCATAGGCACGGTATGACATTTTAAACTTGGTCACTAAGTCATTCGGTATGACTTACACCCCAGAAGCCATCCAGGACACTTCGGTATGACATTTATATGTCATAATAGCGCAAGTCATACACACAAACGACAATCCCTGATCACAGGACACGGTATGACATTTTAATGTCATACCAGATGAAGTCAGATGCATGCAAACGGTATGACTTTTAATCAGAAAGTCATACCGAATGAAATATACATACAAACAACATCAGAAAGACTTTGTAAAACATTCCAGGGAAAGTCATGAGGTATGGCACGGTATGACATTATTAAATAATGTCATACCGAGCTATTCGAAGCATAAATCAGTTTAAATACTATATATAAATATTAGATAATTACCCACTTAATTATATTAATTATATAAATTCATAAATTAAATTAATTCGAAGGTGAATCAATTTAATAAATAAATTATACAACCAATTTAATTATTTTGATAAGTGAGATAATTAAATAAATACTTATATAATTGTATATCTTCATCAGCAGAGACTTCGGCTTGATTAAACTTTGTAGATCTTTGTCTTGATCGAACGGTCACTTATAGTTGATGCAGAACATTTAATCTGAGTAGCTGACACACAAATGTACTGTCTGGTTCATCTGTATCTAGCTGAATTAAATATTCTTTATCAAATAAACATTTGAGACGTGGCTTGTTCGTCGATTCTTTGTCTTTGTAGTTCTTCTTCATTAGTAACAATAGTATGGAATCTTCTGAATAAATAAAGTATTAAAACTTTATACCTTCTGGACTTCTGGACGTGCTACAAAAGATTATTTGTACACTGAGGCTTGAACATATTAATGAACTTCTTCCAGTGGTGTGCAGCAGCATCCTGAAATTCTTCAGACATATAATTTCAAGAAATCACTTGACGTTCTTCGTACGGATTCCTTCATCAGTACTTGCTATTTACCTTGCTTTCTTATCAGAGTTGAGTTGGTACCTCTTTAATTACAAATAGGCTAAACATATGCCTTTCAATCTCCAAGATGAATGGATTAATCAGTGATTGTTTCTGTATTTTGTTTGTTCGACGCGACTGTTTATGTAGATGCCGTATGGCTTTTCATTATTGAATTAACTCATTTATCAAAAAATATGTAAGTATAAATATAAATATATATAGAGATATATATAACTCTCTTTAAATATAAATATAGATATATTTAAGCACATAATATAATATAATATAATATATATATATATATATATATACTTAAATATATAAATATATGTGTAAAATATAAATACATATACTATATCTATATATATTTATTTAAATATATATACATATAAATATACATATACATATGTTTAAAAACATATATACATATATATTATATATATTATATTTAATTAAATATACATATATATATATATATATATATATATATAGGGTAGCACTCCATAGCATACCCTCTTATATGGAGTTACATAGCACACCATTATAAATATACACATAATATATATTTTATTATATTTTTTATGAAATATAATTGCAAATTTTGATTATCAAACCGAAAACGAAGTTATACAATTTTTTTATTCCAAAGATCATCTAAAATTATGCAATATCTCAACATGATTCTATAACAGAATAATAATCATCCAGAATTATTCTGTTGTAGAATCAGTTTCGAAAATATACTTTTTTCCATCAAATTTTAAGTGTTAAATTACTTAAAATAGATATATTTTATAGTATTCTAAATTAGAATCACGTTTTATATGTATTTTATAATAGAATTTATAATAAAATTGATGATTTATAGTGGCGCACTATGTAACTCCATATAAGGAGTCCCTCTCTTGAATGTTGGCCTATATATATATATATATATATATATATATATATATATATATATATATATATATATATATATATATATATATATATATATATATATATATATATATATATATATATATATATATATATATATATATATATATATGGCATTTGAGCAGTAGCAGCTTGCAGAGCTAGGAATTTGGCTTGGCTTGGCTTTGGAACAAATGACTTGTTATGACTGGATCAATTTTTCGATTGATAAATACTTTGCAAACTCCGTACGTGCTGACGCTTAGTGCTTCCACAATCTTAAATACTTCAAACTTTATTCTTCACTGAGGCATGAACTTATTAATCAACTTCTTCCAGTGAACTTATTCCTTCAAGACTGTAGATGGCTTCTTCAACCTTTGTCTTCGTATCTTCCGATTCCGGTGCAGGCGTAGTGTTATTTACTTGTCCCATTCTTTTGTTGAGTTACCATCTTTATGTAACAGATAGGGTTGTTTTTACATTTAGACTTACAGTTGTAAAACCATTAAACCAATCCAAACCAAACCATGTGAATTTGGATCAATATTAAATCACATTTAGGAAAATGAATTTGGTTTGGTTTCTAGTCTCACATTTCTCACAAAATATGGATCTAACTACATTTGTCTCTCTCTTTTAAGATTCTTAATGACACAGTATTGTGTTTTTTTTCCTTCATCTTTTTGCTTATCATTTTACTGAAATTATCATTTTATCAAATTTAGATTATGGTTTTCTATATTTAAATTTTAGTTTCACTAAACATGTTATTGTTATATTTACAATTTATTATATTCCCACTTTAGTGTATTAATTTTTGTTCATTAATTATATAATACTTGTTTTTACTTATTAAACTAGTTTACCCATAATTCAAACTAAAACCATAACCACATTTATTAATATATGGTTTGGAAATGATTTTGGTTCATTTATCCAAACTCGATCCATCTTATGAAAACCAAAACCAAATCAATCACACATTTTGTTGCCTCTCTCTCTTTCTCTATATATATATATATATATATATAAGTTACATACCTTTTGCTTTCTAGTCCATAATATATATATATATATATATATATATATATATATATATATATATATATATATATATATATATATATATATATATATATATTTCAAGTATGAAAAGCGCATTAGAATGCAGAGTCCTCGTGAAAAAGTAAGTGACTTCGTTATTATTGATATGGATCGATGATCATAGGCTCATCATATGTTCCTAAACTATTCTTGTGTTTGTCTTCATCAGGTATTCGAGTACTTTGCATCGTACAAATCCCCTGATGGTAAAGTGTTTATGAATTATATATGACACCAGCTGACCGTGAGGGATTCAATGGTCGAAGATACTGTTTGAGCTAGGTTGGACATGACGATTTGGATTTACCTCAGACTTCAAAGTCCATACTTGGAATCCAAAAGTGAAGACAGTGCAATGAACCTTTGTGAGATTGTGTGTTCTTCCATACTAATTATTTCCTTTATTTATAGTTGTAACCGATTAGAAATTTACAAATTGATTTTTTGTTAACCTATCAATCATGGTTCACGTAAAAAGGGGTTCGTCTCCTAATATTAGGCAAAAATTATTCATTAAGTATTTTTACTAAAATCATTTGAACCTACTTCTTTGAAAACTATTTTCACATTTATGTGTTATCTTTCTAAACAAAAGTTCTCCATATGCAATTGTTGGATTGTAGTGCTTTGCAGTGGCTTTTGGTGCCATATGCAGAGCAATCTAATGTGCTATGATTCTCTATTTTAAGATGTTGTCGTCCGCAAAGGAAGGCATGGTCTTATATGCAAAATTTTTTATGCTGCAATAGTATGTGTTGTGTTAAAATGGATTTTGCTGGTATGTGTTTAGTGCCTCGGCTGAGATCGCGTTCTGGTTTGCATACGTGGATGGAATTTGCTGTCAGATTTTCCCCGATCCTATGGTTACGTTGTTATTTCTGGTGAACATATCTGCTGTCTTTTGGATCTTTTTGGAGTGATTGACCCTTTGCACCCCTTATGTTTAGGCGCTTTTTCGATCTGGTCTCAAACAATTTTTTCTGACAGTATGCACCCTAAACTTTTAAAAGCGCTTCGCTTTGCACCCCTTTGACCACTCTCAATTTAATTGACCATTAAAGTTAACAGATGCGGAGTTTTCACTTTGCACCCCACAATTTTAATATTTTTTCATGAGTATTTTGAAATATTTTTTTATTATATTAATATTTTTTCATGAGCCATTAATATAATTTTATTACTGTTAATTATTAACTAGATCTTTCTTATTTAATATGTTTTACGATTATCTTTTATTAAATAAGAAAAGGAGTAAATATTAGGTCTGAAAAGAGTTTTAGAAAGAGGCTCTATAAAATTCATTAACAGCATCTAATAGGCATGGAAGAATTGTTAGGATCGCATCCACTATAGATTGACGTTAATCAAACACAATAACAAGCACGAAAGTAAAGAACACAAACAATTAACGTGGAAACCCCTCAAGGGAGGGTAAAACCACCAATCCACTAAATATGAATGTATTACAAGATTGGAGTCGCTCCCTCACTCAACACTCTTGTATACAAACCCCTCAACTTGATCACAAAAGTTCTCTCTTGTGTATCTCTCACACAACTCTCTAACTTTTGCAATACATAAAACTCCTACAAATAACTATATTTATAGGCATCCAAGATATTCTAATCCTAATCAACTTCAAAATCCTATTTATGATAATTACCATCTTTTCCTATCTTGGATAGAAATCCATCCACAATTAATATTCTACCAAGAATCGGATTACCTCAATTATCATAAATAAGATACCTTCTCCAATTAGGATTCTTGACTTATTTAGGAATTCGGGACGGAGCCCAACAAATCCTCCCTCGGCTCGAATTCCCTAAAACTTCAACTGAATCCGAGAATCTCACCTTTTTCTCGGTCTTCATCTTCGTTGCTCCACCATCTAAACAATAGATGTTCTTCTTGTTCATCATCCCTCGTAGAATCAAGCTCTTTCCTTTATACACCTTGCAGTTTTGCCCTCGTCCAACGAATCTGTACCCCCGTGATGCCAACACGCTCAAAGATAACACGTTCTTTGATGCATCTGGTACAAATCTCACATTGAGAGCCTTCTTGATTGTACCATCATGGAGTTTAAGACAAACAGTTCCAACGCCGTGAACCTTCATCTTCTCATCATTCCCCACAATGATATTACCAAGATCTTCATCCGTGCATAAAGTCTCAAACATCGCTCGATCCCTACATATGTGCATGGAAGCAGCAGAATCCATCACCCATTCTGATTTATTCATCACCGGTTCAGAAACGATATCATCACTCGCCATCAAAAACTCTCCATCCTCGATCACATGTGTAGAGTGCGCATCTTCAACTTTGTTCTTTCCCTTCATCTCTTTAAAGGATCTCAAGTCTTCTTTAAAGTTCGGACAGAACATCTGCATATGACCCGTTTCACCACAATAATAGCACTTAACAGTGCTCATATCCTTCTTACTCGGCCGAGATTTACTTCTTCCTTGCAGGTCATTGCGCGCGCGACTCCTCCCTCTTTCAGCACTTTGGACAGCTAAAACCGTCTCACCACTTTGAGAAACAGCATCCTTTGTCATCCTCTCATTATCTCTTAGCGCTTTTAACACATCATCAAGCGTAAGAGACGTCCTCCCCACTAACAACGTCTGCTTAAAATATTTGAAGGACTTCGGTAATGATGACAACAGCAACAGAGCTTGTTCCTCGTCTTTCATCTGCTCATCAACATTAGCCAGATGACATACCAGCTGATTAAAACAACTAATGTGATCATGGAGATTACCTTCTTCATCCAGTTTTAATGTGTACAACTCCATCTTCAAATTAAGTCGGTTGGTCAACGACTTTGAAGCGTATATGTTTGCTAACTTGTCCCATATCTCCTTTGGTGTCGACTCCTTCAACACGTTATATCTCACTTCGGGTGCAAGTGCCAGCCTGATTGTACTCGCCGCTCTCTTCTGGATTTTCGCCCAATCAGTATCACTCATCTCTTTTGGCTTCGTCTTCTCCAAGGCATCATCAAGTCCTTGTTGAATTAACACATCCTTGACGGTTAATTGCCACATAGTGAAATCCGTCTTCCCATCATACTTGGGTGCATCAATCCTCAACGATTTCAGATCCTCCATCAAGCCAAAGAATCAACTCAAGACCAACTAACAACACAAACAGCCTACTTCGTGATTGTCTCCTCTTTAACGTCGAATCTACTCCTCGAACCTCAGCTCTTGATACCAGTTTGTTAGGATCGCATCCACTATAGATTGACGTTAATCAAACACAATAACAAGCACGAAAGTAAAGAACACAAACAATTAACGTGGAAACCCCTCAAGGGAGGGTAAAACCACCAATCCACTAAATATGAATGTATTACAAGATTGGAGTCGCTCCCTCACTCAACACTCTTGTATACAAACCCCTCAACTTGATCACAAAAGTTCTCTCTTGTGTATCTCTCACACAACTCTCTAACTTTTGCAATACATAAAACTCCTACAAATAACTATATTTATAGGCATCCAAGATATTCTAATCCTAATCAACTTCAAAATCCTATTTATGATAATTACCATCTTTTCCTATCTTGGATAGAAATCCTTCCACAATTAATATTCTGCCAAGAATCGGATTACCTCAATTATCATAAATAAGATACCTTCTCCAATTAGGATTCTTGACTTATTTAGGAATTCGGGACGGAACCCAACAAGAAAATGTAAAAATCAGTGCAAATATTAGGTCTGAAAGGTGGCTCTCCCTTGTATAAGGAGTGCTCCGAAAACCACGATAAATTTAAATTTACAATTTCACACAAGGCACAGATCAATTTAGGATCAATAAAGACTTCTCTCAGTCCGTCATATATCCAACCAATTTGTACTCCAAAGGCCTCGGACCAAAACATAAAAAAGCAGAATGATCATGTTTTCAGGGATGTTAACCATGGCTTCGAGATGAAATTTGATAGTATCATCGTTGTATTTCAACAGTTAAACAATACACAAACTAAATATTAAAGTTGCCACTTCCACCTTCGTATATAAGTAATTAATGAAATGGAGACTAAAACAAGAAAAGTGATATTCTTTCTAATGTCAAACATGAAAAAATATTAATATAAAAAAAAAATATTTCAAAATACTCATGGAAAAAAAATTAAAATTGTGGGGTGCAAAGTCAAAATCCCACATCTGTTAACTTTAATGGTCAATTAAACGGAGAGTGATCAAAGGGGTGCAAAGCGAAACGCTTTTCAAACTTTAGGGTGCATACTGCCAAAAAAAATTGTTTGAGACCAAATCAAAGAAGCACCTAAACATAAGGGGTGCAAAGTATCAATCACTCATCTTTTTGTGATGCAAATGGTGCTACAAAATTTGATCAGGCCTGGGGAATGGCTGTGAGGTTAGTGCATAATTATGTATATTTATTTCCTTATTTTTAGAATTATACGAGATTTCGCTCTCATTTACTCAAAAAATAAGTCAATTAAATTAAAATATAGCTAAATGTTTATTCACTCTCATGCTGAGAAAGCAAACCTGCTGGAAAAATCTGCATCGGAGTCTTTGGACTCGATAATGAAATAGTTAGTGGAAAGTAATGGTTCATTGCATGATGCAGAATCTAAAATTGCTTCTCTTAAAGAAAAAGTGGGATTACTGGAAATGTCAATAGGATCACAGAGAGGTGATCTTGAGAATTCATAGCGTAGTCTTAATATCGCCAAGGAACAAATTTGAGATGGAAAAGAAGGTTGAATCTCTCAAGTGTGAGCGTGATACTTTGAAGTATTAAAAAATCCAAGCTTTAAACAATAAGATGTTGGCTCGTGTAAGTGTTCAGACTCTGCTAGAAGAGAAAAACACACCCATGAATGAGTTATAAACTTTCAGGATAGACGAAGATAAAAGTTAAAAAGCAATGAAAAGTCTTCCTTCAACATTACACAAGGCTTCTTCAGAAGCGAGAGAAGCCAAACAAAAACTATGTGGAAAATTTAAAGTTGGTTTTAAGAGCATCCGATGAGAAGTATGAGAGTATGCTTGATAATGCTAAACATGAGAATAATGTTCTTACTAATACGATCCAACAAACCGAGCATGATAAGTATACTACCATGGTGAAGAGGGAACAAAGAGAGATTCATCTAATAGATTGCATTAATAAATCCGAAGAAGAATGCTCTTAATGACAAAAGAAGTTAGCAGGCTGGTTAATGCACTTAAAGAAGCCAAGGATGAAGTATTTGCTACAAAGGAAGAAGAAGCTCGGCTCTAGAATACCCTAGAGGAAGCTGAATCTGAGATGCACTACTTAAAGGAAGTTATTGGGGAAGCAAAAGCTTAAAGCATGAAACTGCATGAAAGTTTAACGGACAAAGAAAACGAACTGTGGAGTGTTATTCAGGAGAATAAAGAGCTTCAGAATAGAGAATTAGCTTCTCTGATAAAGGTCAAGGAATTGTCAAAGGTGAAGAGCTCAAGGCTCTCCATCTAATTTTCCTATATTTCGAGTGCTTCTATGTTTTATTGATTTTTGCTTGTGATTAAATTAATTAACTCTTTATTTTCCCACCTTATTAACTGTTATCAGTTACAAACCTTTTATTTTTAGTGTCATAATATATATATATATATATATATATATATATATATATATATATATATATATATATATATATATATATCTAGAGGATGCCATATATTAATTTCAAGTATGAAAAGCGCATTAGGCTCATTAGGTTGGAGCCGGAGTCGAGACAGGCTTCCAAGAAGTTTTGTATGATCGGAAGTGAAAAAAGCTTCTTGGTTAGAATGAGTTTAATTGTCAAAGATTCAATTTAGACATGTGTTTCTTTTAGTAAGTGCTGAAGATTAGAGTTTGAGAGGAAGCTATATTTTCATATATTTTAAGAACAAATACAAAATAAAAGGATTAAGAAATTATAGATCATACAAATATTTTAAAATATTTTATATTTTCTCACTCACGCGTAGCGCGTTTTTTCGACTAGTTGAGTAATATTGAGAAAATGATGTTGGATTGTGCATCACTTGCACTACAAGAAAACAGGTCAAAACCGACCGCACAAAACCGACCGCCGCATATAAAACCGACCGACGGTCGCGTGGTCGGTTTTAACCCGTCGAAATCACAAAACGGCGTCGACCTGGGTGACGTGGCAACAAATAAAACCGACCGTCGGCAACGGTCGGTTATATGTATGACATGGCACTGTTATAACCGACCGTTCCTTGTGGTCGGTTTTGTGTTCCGCGAAAAAATAATTAAAAATTAATTTAAATAAAAATATATGTGCGTCAGCCCCATAAAACGACGTCGTTTTTTTTGTTTGGTACTAAAACCGACCGATTAGTCGGTCGGTTTTAACCTGCAGCTTTTATATCACTTTTTAGCTAGTAGTGAGCTCCCATTCACTTGAAATAAAAATCAAAGGAGAAGAAAGGAGCTAAAGTGGGGAGGAATTATTGCTTGCAAACATTTCAAGTAAGTGATTTTCATTTCTTTGCATTAAATGTGTGTGTGGTGGGTGTGTTAAATGTGTTTGTTATATTAAATGTGTGTGTGTGTATTGAATGCTTGTATTGAATGTATGAAATTCATGTCAAATTATTTGTTAAATGTATGTGTTATTACATTTGTGTATTGAATGTATGTGTGTATTGAATGTATGTGTGTGTTAAATGTATGTGTGTGTTAAATGTATGTGTGTGTTAAATGTGTGTGTTAAATGTGTGTTAAATGTGTGTGTAGATGACAAACTTGGATCGAAGTTGGATTAGTAATCAAGTGCAAAGTGATAAAATTTCGTTAACTCCGGAATATAGGAATGGTGTAGAAACTTTTTTAAAATTTGCAAGTGAAAATGGAATGGGAGAAGATGGTACAATGAAGTGTCCTTGTAAACGTTGTAGGAATTTGAATTGGTTAAGCATCGATGATGTTAGATTCCATTTATTTGCTAAGGGGATGCTTGAGGGTTATACCGTTTGGACATCACATGGTGAAGAAAGAGGAAGAAAACGTAGTCGAACATCGCATAATCGTTATTGTGTTCGGGAACCTACGAGGGTAGAACAACCGGTAGATTTGAATGCGATGCTACATGATTTTGCCGGTGAAAATTCCGAATTTTATAACAACGTGGATACGGGAACTAGGAATGTAGAAGAAGTTCCAAATGATAGTGCAAGAAAATTGTATGAGGTGATTGTTGAAAATGGAGCACCTATTTATCCCGGTAATACGAAGTATACAAGATTAAGCTTTACCACAAAATTGTTAGAATTCAAGAATATCTCACATTGTAGTAATAAGGCTTTTGATAGTTTGCTTACACTTTTTGCGGATGTATTACCAAAAAAACACACGTTGCCCCAAACTTATTATGAAATGAAGAAGATAATGAAGGGTTTGAGGGTTGAATATCAAAAGATTGATTTATGTGAGAATGATTGTATGTTATTTTATGGAGATGACAAGGATAAAGTTGTGTGTGATATATGTGGTCAAGATCGTTATCGGGATGTTTTGAGGAAAGATGGTAAAAAAATACCAAAAAAAATATTGAGACATTTTCCTTTGATTCCTCGACTACAACGCTTGTATATGTCAAAACATACATCCGACCATATGAGATGGTACAAGAATCGAGATGTCAAAGATGGAGAAATTAGTCATCCCGCGGACGGAGAAGAGTGGAAAAATTTTGATCGTCGATATCCATCATTTGCTCAAGAAATTCGTAATATAAGGCTTGGCCTTGCAACCGACGGTTTCAACCCATTTGGCCCTACCGGGAAAAAAACATATAGTGTGTGGCCCATAGTAGTAGTTGTCTACAATCTTCCGCCATCAATGTGCATGAAAAAACCCTATATGTTTATGACCGATATAGTGCCGGGTCCGAATAGCATTGGCAAAGATATTAACGTTTGTCTAAGGCCTCTCATTGATGAATTGAAGATATTGTGGAATACAGGAATTGAAACATATGATCAATCTTTGAAACAAAATTTTACAATGAGAGCGGCTCTTATGTGGACAATTAGTGATTATCCCGCTATGAGTATGATAAGTGGATGGTCGGGTAAAGGAAAATTAGGATGTCAAGTGTGTCTTGGAAGTGTGCAAGGGTTTCAATTAAAACATTGTGGTAAATGTAGTTTCTATGGCACGAACCGAATATTCCTTGAACCGAATGATCCACTACGTCGGAAAAGTAATTTGTTTGATAATGCGGAAAGAAGAGTGTTTCGTGGTCGTTTGTCCGGGGAGGGTGTAAAGGAGTTGCTTGACGGTTTAGTTTTTCCACCACCCGGAAAGACTAATACAAAGGCGAGGAGTATTGGATATGGGGAAGAGCATCATTGGACTCATGTTCCAATTTTTTATGAACTCCCTTATTGGTCTTCACATAGTTTACGATATTCAATTGATATCATGCATACGGAAAAAAATGTTTTTGAGAACCTATTTTTTACTATTGTGAATGCGAAGAAGTCAAAGGATCACAAAAAAGCAAGAGCGGATTGCAAGCACTTTGGTGTGTTACCTCATTTGTGGATTGATGAAAATGGCAAGTCACCCAAAGCACCTTTTTCCATTACAAGAAAACAACGTAAACTTTTGTGTGAATGGATTAGTTCACTGAAACTTCCAGACGGTTATTCCTCAAATATATCTCGTTGTTGTAATGTTGAGGAGTGTACATTTTATGGATTCAAATCGCATGATTGTCATATATTTCTTCAAAAATTATTGCCTCTTGCAATTCGTGAGCTTTTACCGGCGCCTATTGCGGATGCCATCACGGCAATTGCAAATTTTTTTCAAGATTTGTGCTCATCCACGGTTACAAAAACCGATTTGGAAATAATGGAAAAATCAGTTGTGAAAGCATTGTGTTTGTTAGAAACAATTTTTCCTCAAAGTTGGTTTGATTCGATGGAACACTTGGTTGTGCATTTGGCGGAAGAAATTAGACTTGCTGGACCTGCTTACTGGCATTGGATGTATCCAATTGAGCGTTTATTGGGGAAACTAAAACAAAAGGTCGGCAATAAAGCAAGAGTTGAGGGTTCCATTGCCGAACGATATATGGAGGAGGAGATTGTCAATATTTGTGCGTTTTACTTTGCATCCGACTCGATTCACAATAAATTAAGTCGTAATGAAGTTTTGTTTGATGTACAAAAGACCGACAAATTAGAAGTTTTTAAATATCCATGTGATTCTCTTGGAAAAGAACGAAGTCGATATTTGAATGATGATGAGCAATTATTAGCTGATGAATATGTTCTTCTAAACTCTCCTGAAGTTCAACCTTATCTAAGGTATGGTATTTTATAATAAATTTTTGTGAAGATGTCGATACATTTTATGATAAATTCATGTTACTGACATTTATGCATTATTGTAGGAGGTACCAAGATCGAGTTATGAGACAACGTCCTGAGACAACGCCACAACAATTAGATCATATTGTGAAAACTCGATTCAAAGCTTGGTTTAAGAAAAAGGTTGAGAAAGACGAGATAGACGGACCTCGTTTCATGGACTTACTAGAAGGACCGGCATTAAAGGTCATGACTTTTGAAACTTGTCAAGTTAATGGATATAAATTTTCAACATCATCCGCATCCGGTTCCGGTGTTGTTGTTAAGGGAACTTTGCACGAAAATAATCTTGATTATTATGGTCAACTAATAGAAATTGTGAGACTTATTTATCAAGGATGCAATCACGTATATTTGTTCAAATGTATTTGGTTTGATAGTCTCGGAAATGGTGTGAGGATCGATAAGAATCGAGTGGTGACGGTTGATATAACTTCAAGATTGAGATCTAACGAAGTTTTTATTTTAGCTAGTCAAGCCTCTCAAGTATATTACGCTCCTAGCGTATTGGATCCACGAAGCAAAATATATACGGTGGTCAAATCTAAAAGTCGTCCGATTGATGAGTCAATTATTGTGCAAAACGATATAGAGGATGCTTTTCAAGAAGATAGATCTAATGCCGCTAGCTCATTTTCATTATTTGTTGATTTTGCACAATATGGACAAATACCATTTATTCGGCATGAAAATCAAGATGATGATGATGATGAAGAAGACGAATTGCGAGATGATGAAAATCAAGAAGATGATGATGATGTTGAACACAATGAAGAAGAGGAAGATGATAATAATGAAGAAGAGGAAGATGATGAAGATGATGACGGTTTTGATGACTTTCAATGATGTTTAATTTTGTGTAATGATTTATAATGGTGTAATGATATACAATGGTGTAAATTTGTTGTTGGTATTTTGTGATGTTTGGTTGTTGAGGATGCTTGGTTTTGATTGTTTGGTTTGATTTTGTTGTTGGTTTGATTGTTTGATTGGAAACTGCAGATTTTGCTGCAATTTTTTTAAAATTTCACCAGCAAAACCGACCGAATGGTCACAAAACCGACCACTTTTTACCATATTGATGCCAGAAAACCGACCACATTCGACTATAACCGACCGTTCTCATCACATAAAACCCAGAAAACCGACCGTCTTCAACAGAATTCGGTCGGTTATGAGACGGTCGGTTATGTGAATCAGGGTGACCTACTGCCACAAACCCGACCGGCTCATAACCGACCACTTATAACCGACCGTGGCAGGATTTGACCTCGGTCGGTTTTGCGTAAAACTCAGTCAAAGTTTTCATATTTAATTTGTCATAATATATATATATTATAATAAATATAATGTCCCAGAAAACCGACCGTACTCAAGTAAAACCGACCGAGCTTCTCCAGAAAACCGACCGTCTTTACCTATAACCGACCGCACTCATGTAAAACCGACCGTTTTCCCCTTTGACTTCGGTCGGTTTTAAGTAAAAGTCAGTCAATGTCTATATATTATTTATTATTTATATATATATAATTATAATATAAACAAATATATATATTATATAAATATATATATATATATATATTATTTTACATGTAATATTTATATAAAATATATTCTGAATATAAATATATATATAGTCACTTCAGTCTTCATCATCTCTGCATGACTGATACACGTATGGTTACAAGTGAAGTGTTCGGAGAGAAAGGTGTGGAACATAACTCTTGTTTCCTCCTTTCCTCACGGTGACAAGTAAACATTGTTCCTCCCATCCTCTTTGACAGTATTCAAAGCAGATCGTACGCTGACTCAATACTATTCAATACAACGTGTTTATATATTATTGGCTCATTTTTAATATATATTATTTTAACTTTTGTTTCCTATTTACTTCACGTGCCTAGAAATTAAGATTATTCCGATCTATGTCGTGTTCCTAACTGATATATGTCATAAGCAGTGTTGTAATTAAAAATCGCCGATTTAACCGAGTAATCCCCGATTAATCCACTGCAATATCGAACATTGATTGCATTTTTGAAATACGCATATATATTTCTTAATCGAAGTACATATGATAAATATGAAAATTAAAATATTATATTACTTTAAATATGAATAATTATAGAGTTTATGAATATAATAAATATATTAGTTGCTAATATATAGTAATATTACTTTTGATTTAAAATTAAAATATTATTAAATAATACTAGCTATTAATATATAATAGCATCCTAATATTTTTAATATTAAAATATTAAAAGTTATGGTTTTTATTTAATTAAATAAAACCCTAAATTTAGGGTTTAATAATAAAACCCTAAATTTAGGGTTTCTTAAAACCGACCGATTTTTGCTAAAACCGACCGCTTATTTTTTTGCGCCCAATTTTTCGCGAAAAATTAAAAGACGCGCCTTAGTTAAACGACGGCGTTTAGGTATATTCAATGACATAACCGACCGCACAGTCGGTCGGTTTTATGCCCTGTATAAATAAAAAAAGACAGCCGTTACTTATATTATTGCCTTATATTTCTTTAACCTCTCATCTCCTCTCAACTCTCAATCTCTCTCAATCTCTCTCGCTCTCAACCCTCTCAATCTCTCTCGCTCAATCTCTCTCAATCTCTCTCGCTCTCAACTTCCTCTCTCTCAATCAATCTCAATCTCTCTCAATCTCTCTGCAAATGGCTCTCTCTACTTCAACTGCTGCTGCTCTTCTTCAATTGTTGATTTTGGTTCTCGATTTGTGCTGCCCATTTGTGCTTGGTTCTCAAAGGAGGGCTCGTTATGCTAGGAAGAAGAAAGCCCCTTCTCGTTTCAGTTTTGCTTCGGATGAACCCAAAGGGGTATGCTCGATTCTATTTCGCTTTTTAAAATTTTCAATTTTTAGTTTGTATATGTTGGTTGTATGTGTGAATCTGTATATATATGTGTGTATATGTATAAGTTTGTGTTAATTTCTGTTAATGTGTATGTATTTGTGTATGTGAGTATGTTTGTATGTGTTAATTAGCATATACGTGTATGAGAAATTTTGCATGCAATTTGTTCGTCGGTTATGTGTAATTTGTTGGTCGGTTATATGTGGGGTGAATTTTTTCTTAATTTTTCAAGTTTCGTTTCGGATGAACCAAAGGGGTATTTGTATGTGTTTGTATAGTTTGTGTAATTTGTATAATGTGTGTGTTTGTATAATTTTTGTAATTTCTTTTTGTATAATTTGTATAGTTTGTATAATTTTTGGCCTCCAATTTGTATAATGTGTGTTTGTATTTGTATGTGCTTGTATAGTTTGTGTAATTTGTATAATGTGTGTGTTTGTATAATTTTTGTAATTTGTCTTAGTATAATTTGTATAGTTTGTATAATTTTTGGCCTCTAATTTGTATAATGTGTGTTTGTATGTGCTTGTATAGTTTGTGTAATTTGTATAATGTGTGTGTTTGTATAATTTGTGTAATTTGTTTTTGTATAATTTGTATATTTTGTAACTTAATTTTAATGAATTGTATTGTAGGGGCTCTTTGGTTGGGTGATGATAGTCGTCATGATTTCAATGACGATATATATCATGGCAAGAAAACGGAAAGCAACGGACAAGGACACCGACAAAGGCAAGGGAAAGAGTGTCGGTAGTAGTACAAACAAAAGAAGGCGAAGGGAAAAGGCAAGGGAAAAGGAAAGGGAAAGACGGGGTTGCGTGACGAGCCAACGGATTCGGAAACCGAATCGGAGCATAACACGAGGGAGGCGGAGGCGGAGGCGGAGGAGGAACCGGCGAGAAGAGTTGTGAGGATGCCACGGTCACATTCATGCGGCATTTTTGGAGCTAAGATACCAACAAGACCTCGACGGATCAATATCTCCGATGGACAGTAAGTATATTGTTTTATATGTTGTGTTTTGTAGTGATTTGTAATGGTTTTTAGTGTTAAATATATGTAGTGTGCGTTAGTTATTAATATTAATTTGTTCACGAGTTAATATTTATAATGTTCTTATATAGTATTGAAGATAATGAGGCAAAAAAGACTTTGCTTGCGATTATTCGGGCAAGATGGCCTTTGGGTAAGTACACGTTTAGTGACATAGACGCGGCTTACCCAAAGTGGCTCGGTCTAAGGGTTGAGGAGTTTCTCGTAAGTACATTTTTGTTTACATAATATGTTATTGATTTTGTTGGTAATTGGTTTGATTATTCAATTTTAATCCTTGTACTTGTTGATATTATGTAGAAATATTATAGGCAATTGAAAGGTCAAAGCCGTTCACAAGCCAAAGCTATCATTGAAGATCACATAAAGGTCACAATCAAAAGGACCATGAATGAATTGAAGAGGAGGATCGAGAGGAAGTCAAGGGAGGAAGGGGTTTCGAAGTTGGCTTTGAAACCGGAATATTGGAATATCATTTTTTGGAAAGATCTTCTCAAGTATTGGGACACGGATGAAGGCCACTTGCATAGGTCGGAAGTTGGAGCTGCTAATCGGCAACGCGTGGAAAGGTTGCATAGCGCGGGTGCTCGCTCCTTCAACCGTGTGCGCGAGGTAGTACTATTTTTAATATGCAAACACCCACACACATTTTGTTAGTACCTTATAATTATATAATATATAATATGATAATGCAAATGCTAATATAAGTTATTTTGTGGTATAATTAAAGAACATGAAAAAGAAATTGTCTAAAAGTCCGACAAAGCTTGAGGTGTGGGATGAATGCCACACTAGGATCACCTCCACTCCCGAGAGCCGGATATATACTACCCCCGCCGCTATGCGCATTGCGGTAATCTTCTAATTTTAGCATTTTAATTAATTGTGATAACCATGAATACGTCAATATGTTTATATGTTTAATTAATGCTTATATCTTCTAATTTTAGCACTTTAATTAATTGTTTATATCATAACCATGAATGCTAATCAATTGTGATAAATGTGTAGGAACGATATGCCTCCATTCTTGATCGTATGCCGGTGGAGGTTACTCAAACGGGGGAGCGGGATGAGCCTTGGGATTGGTGGATGGAAGCAATGGAGGTTCCCCAAGGCGAGAGGCCAAAAAAGAACTATGTTCTGGGGTTCCCCAAAGCTCGAGCTAGTGATTTGATCCCAACACTAGCCACGCGCTATAGGGATTCCACCCGTGGCGGCGCCGGCTCATCCTCATCCGCTCCAACACAAAATCCGGTGGTTCCCGATTCCATCTTCCTCCCGATTGTCCGCAATGTGCTCAATGAAACCCGTGCCAATCCTCTGCAATTTGCTCGTCGCCTATCGGATGAGGAGATAACAACCTTTGCACGCACAGCCCTCGAGGCATCCGATCCAGCCGCTGACCCGGCTCGGAGGGCGGAATGGAATAACCTTCTTGGCGGCGAGGTTGTGCATATTGTAGGGACATTGCTCGAGGATGTCCTCCAAAAAATGGATGCTCGTGCTAAAATGGTAATACACTTATGACTTAATGCTTTGTTTTTTGTTTTTGGTTGATATGTAAAAATGAATGGATTTCTAATTGTTTGACATGTTTTTGTAGGCAACTGCGCAAGAGGGAGAGAAAGATTACACGGATGTGGACGAGGACACGGATGGAAACACGGATGATGAGGGTGAAGGCGAAGCCGGCGGTGAAGGTGGTGGGGAAGGCGGTGGTGAAGGCGGTGGTGAAGGCGGTGGTGAAGATGGTGGCGAAGGCGATGGTGAATCATCCGATGTTTCTTTGACCGATTAGTGTAATTTATAATTTAATCTTAACGGATGGTATATATTAAGACAATGGTTGGATTTGGATTGTGGTGAATGTTTGTGTTTTGAATTGTTTGAATGTTTGGATTTGTAATTAGAATGTTTGAATTTGTAATTATAATGTTTGGATTTGGTTTATTTAGAATGGTTTCGTTTAATTTTGTTGTTGGTATTTCGTTTAATTTTGTTTATTTAGAATGGTTTCGTTTAATTTTGTTGTTTGGATTGTGGCTGGTATGGTTTTGGTATGGTTCTGGTTTGGATTGTGGTTGGAATGGATTGGAAACTGCAGATTCTGCTGCAATCTTTTTAAAAATGCACCCAGCAAAACCGACCGAATGGTACCAAAACCGACCGTTTTTTACCATATTGATGCCAGAAAACCGACCGCATTCAACTATAACCGACCGTGCTCATTACATAAAACCCAGAAAACCGACCGTCTTCATAATAAGTCGGTCGGTTATGAGACGGTCGGTTATGTGAATCAGGATGGGCTACTGCCACAAACCCGACCGACTCATAACCGACCGCACATAACCGACCGTGGCAGAAGGTTGACTACGGTCGGTTTTGTGTCAAAGTCAACTCAGATAAAAAACACATAACCGACCACTTATGTCGGTCGGTTTTACTAGTCGCTTCTGACGTGGCGTGACACATGTTGCCACGTGGTGACAGGTGGCATCAAGTGGGGCCACTTTTCTGGGAACAAAAAGGCACATAACCGACCACTTGCTTGGTCGGTTTTAAGGGTTAAACCCGACCAATTCACGTAACCGACCAGGGTTTAACCGACCAGCCATATCGGTCGGTTTTAGGCTTATAACCGACCGATATTCTTCATAACCGACCGATTCTGTCGGTCGGTTATGTCCTGTTTTCCCGTAGTGTTGCTATTGTTCTCATATTCTATGTTCTCTCCTGAGCATGCCCCTAACAACAATACAAAAAATTCAAATTTTAAAATACAAGCAAAACTTCTTCCGACTTTAAAAAGCTCAAGATATGGAAAATTATTAAATAATTATTTCCCAAAATATCTTTTGGAAAAGCAGAATTAAATTCAAAGGGCAATTAAACCAGCTGTCAGAATACAAAGGGCAATTAAACCAGTTGTTCAGGAATACAATTAAATAAATACCCTTACATTTTAAAATGTAGTTGATAACCAAAGATCAAGAACGGTCAAATAGAGAGCCAGAAAACACTGGTTCCTCGAAAAATCAGTAGGCAACCGACAAAGGTAAGAAAAAAGTCTTAGATGCACCAATCCATGAGAGTTATGAAATCAAGGACTAGACAATAGATAGTCTCCAATCAAACCGACAGCAAGATTAGTACCCCTAGTTCCAAAAGCTTTCTCAATTTCTGCCATCTTCTTCCTGCGAAGAGTCTGCAACTCTTGCAATTTTGTTTTGGAATAATCAACACGAGCCTGCAGATCTTGTACATTAATTAAGCCACGAGCCTACAGACCTTGTATATTCATTTTGGCATCGTCAACATGAGCTTGCAGTTGTAGAACTTCAGTTTTGGCCCCTTCGATACAACAGTCAATTCCATGAAGCTCGGGAATCAAGGGCTGAGAAAAGCAAAGATGTTCTATGTAGTTCAAGCGGTTCACCACCCAATTTACATCGAATCCCTGATTCTTCAAGTAAGCACATATCCCTGTACCCATCAATCATCTCACGATCAACCTCAGTCAGAGATACTTTACCGAAGTTATCAAGGGAGGTGCACAATAGGTTCAGATTCATTGCACTCAACATCTTGTTTTTTGTAGTAAAGTGCTCAAAGGTTTCCGGATACATATGCATTATGCGATGAAGCATGCATACAAACTTCGGGTTTACCACGTGGCCCCGCCATAACCCAGAATCTTTATCCCCCTGGGAAGAGCTTGCCTGATCTTTTTTGGTCCGTTCCAGGGCAGCATCACTACGTCTAACCCTGTCAGAATCTACTACCAGGTCTTCCATAGCATGCTCTTCCTGCACATTCATGTTTACAGTGTTAACACTCAGATTTTGATGTATATTGTGAGAATTAACCAGCTCCTTGTTTGGAGCTGCCAAATGATCTTGTAGCAGAACATATTGTTTTGTCATAGAAACTCCTACTGTTTGAGGAAGCATGTTCTGTAAATGATATGGTGTAACCCGGGTTATCCAACCCGGGCCTATTCAAGAGCCTCGATTCCCGGGAAGCCACCAGGAACGAAACACAATCCACCAACCCTACCAGAGTACGCCGTCCGGATAAGGTACAGGACCCGGGTACACCATGGGTATATCCGGACCATACTCCTCGACCGGGATCCAAACTTGTACCAGCCGACACTTGCTGCACAAGGCACAGACTGACACAATAAAGACAAATGTAACGGTCAACTACTGGCGATAGAGACAAGCCAGGGAACATTCCAAAATACTACTCCTACGCTGACACCTGCACACGTGTAGGGGATCGAACCCCTACACGTGTAGGACCAGGATCCAGGTACGCACCCTTAAACCCTAATCCTTGGCCTATAAATAGACCAAGGATCAAGAGTTTAAGGGTGACAACTTCTCTTTACACTCATTCTCACACACACTTACACTCAGCATATATTTAAACACCCACAGCCACCAGCCACCAGCAACCACCACACATACACCTTCACCCACCACATATAGATAACACACTTTCTCTAATCTTTATCCTTCCGAAACCTACGCTTACTCTCACGCCGGAGGCGCCGCGGGGTCAAAACCCCCCTCCGGTGTTGTTTTGTAGGCTCCCATCCAGCAGCTACACCGCGGAATCACCAGCCACGGCGGAGGAAGGACCGGGATCGGAGATTGGCGTTATCAGTAAACAACCAAAAAGATCAGTTTATCTTAAGGCTCTCAGCTAACACAGAGAGGGTTATTCATATGTACATTTAGTTTTAACTAAAACATTGTAACTAGAGACTAGTACATTACACATTTTCGCCATTGCTGCTGTGCTTGATATATGTTGGTAGAGCATCTAATTGACAATACTTGCACTGTCCCAACAACTGATGTGTTTACAATTACAGATATTAGTTTAAACTAAAAAAAGGTAAACCAGCTAGCGTGTGACTTCAAATTTTTGGTCACCTTATTTTTGGGTCTTCTCTTTTTTATCAATGAGTTCACCAAACAATATCGACTTAGAGTAAATCCAACAATGTCCTAAAAAGTGTTGTATAAATATATTAAAAAATAATGTCCTATTGATTTAGGACATTATCTTGGTATATGAACTCCAAAAATATGTTGTGATTGTGTCATGTAATTAAAAGTATTATTATTGGAGCAAAGAGAAAATATGAGAGGAGAGAGATATGTTGAATGCAGGGAAACTAATTTTTTATTGATAAAAATTATTTAGGACATGCATATATAGTGGTGCCTTGAGAATAATGCACATGTTGTATGTGCTAGTGTTTTAGGGAATCACAAGGCCATTATTGGAGCACTCATTTGTTACAATTTGACTTGTTCGAATATTGTTGAACTTGCTTCTAAACATATAAATGCCTACATAATTTGCCATCTAAATCATCAAATTTAGAATTATAATGGAGTCTTTCTTTTAATTTGGGCAACACCATTGAGCAAGTTGACATGTGTCCAATAGTTGCTTTATAATAAATATACTTATATTTATAATATAGAAATAGTAAACTAGCTTATACACTCAAATTTCTGGTTCCCATGTCTAATCTAGCAACTAATCATTAACACCCGCCTAACCCAGCCCATCAAGTAAGGACAAGATTAGTTTGAGTTTCAATTTAAATCGCCCATACATTCAGTTTTACTCTAATTAAGTCAGTTGTGTATCAAAGTCCACACTAATATAAGATCTATTCAAAGAATTTAGTGATTGTTTGGATCAAGGGAATCAATCTATGTTTATTAGAGTCTCATTCCCAATATCAATAACTGGTTTAGAATCCTATAATCGAGACAACACATTGGTGTTTATTTGTGAAAATAGTATAGTCTAACTTGACAATGGGCCACAATACATAAAAAATAAAGGATGTATATTTTTCGTTGCAAACTAACAAATGCTATCTTCTAATATGATTCAATTCTATTGATCTAGATCTCGGATCCCTTACAACCCAAATAGACAAGTGCTCTTAAAAGTTGAAGTTATGCTATATATTTGTGCACCCGGGTATACAAATTGTTCATATACTAATTTTCAGAAAAAATAAATATAATGAATTCTCAAATACTATGTATTTATCAAGTGTATAACATGCAAAGCACCAGTTCTAGAAAATGAGGGAGGTATTTCCACAGAAACTAAATGACATAATCAACCAATAGTTTACAGCAATATACGACATAATCAACCAATAGTTTACAGCAATATACACAGTGGTATAAGATAGAGACAATGTCCGAATAAACCAAATATAAATAGATTTTTAACTACATTATTTTAGTTTAGAAGCAAATAAATATTATTAGTTATAAAGAATTATAACATTCAATTGACTAACATTCGGAACTCAATTAAATATTCTATATTTCAACAACTTCTATAAATATATGTAGTAATTACCCTTTGGATGTTTAGAAGTATTACCACGATTCCGAGCTTAATTTCTTTTTAAAATAAATATAAATTTGGCTGCAAATAATAAGAAACATTAAAAAGATAGTAATACTAACTTATGCAAATAGCTTATATCATTCATATACTTTCACAATGTTGAGGACCGCCGATGGAAGTGATGCATCGTCACCTACCGGTTAACAAGTTGTTACCCCTTCAATAATTGATGTGTACAAATACAAAAAAGAAAGTAGACCAGATTCTGAACTCATATCTACCTTATTTACCTTCCCCTTCCCTTGCCGTGTTTAAAAATTTGTTTTAATTTCATATCCATTTGCATGTATTTATAGTAGAAGAAACTTTATTTCTATATCCTCAAGTTATTCCTATAGCACAAATGATACTACTAGAAAGACACGAATAAATAAAAATATATACACAAACAACAGTTCAAATACAGAGAACGAGGAATTCTAAAAAAAAATCTTGTGAAAATGAGGCAAACAAGGACTCAAAGACAAGGAATAAAATATTTTTGCGAAATGAAATACGTGGAAGGAAGATATTTAACCTTTGTCTTGCTATACCAAAACATATAATACAACCATCTATGTTATGAAGAATATAAGTTAACATAGTTAACATGTACTGATTAATGTAAATCTAGAGTGGTCGATCTGTCTATGAGGGTGCAACCCCACACTGATGGAATACCCACAAAATAGCAAAGTGAATTCTTCATATGTAGTAATGTATCAATTTATGTTAAGATGTAAGTATGATGTATGTACAATGATATCAGCATCATGATGACATTATTAGGGTTCACAATAGAATACTTGGGGACCAAGTAGGTTACTTTTCTATGAGACGACACCTTCTTCCTTCTTTGTAAGACTACAAATATATCAAATACACATCTCCAGTTTTCTAAACATTATCCCTCATTTGATCAAGCAACAAGAGTGAAGATGTATTAACCTAACCTATTATATGTTGTCCTAAGTTGTACTGTTACACTTCTAGAGCTTCATGTAACATATAATGAGTTGGTAGGATTCCTTATATCGTAATCCACATGGTAATGGGTAATGTAGGTAATTTGATATGAGCAGCGGTACTTTGCCTAAGAGTTAAAAGGAGAAGGTTGTTATTCTAAATTCCAAGATTTAGCTGCTTACCTCTTTGTGAAATTTATTATAGCCTGAATTCCTCATATCTTCTCTCCAGCCACTACGCCATAGATGGGCAAATAAGACACTCAAATACTGTTACCTTAGACCCATTTGATGTTACAATAGGTCTAATGTAACGCAAATTTACCATTTCATCCGCTAGTGCTACCATTGCTATCTAATGTAATACTTGTTATATCAAGTGTAACACACACAAAAGCAATACGTTAGAGATATAGAGTAACAGTAATTTAACCAAATGTAACAGTTATTCAGTGTCACATCAGCTTGTGAGGTTCTCAGGTGGGGCCCACATGACTAGACTGCCACATAGACAACCACGCCATAATGTGGGACCCATAATGGAAGCCACGTCACCAGGTGACGTTCATGCCACGTTGCAGCCACGTCAGCATGTGGGACCCACAAGGTGGGGCCACATAAGGGACCCAACATCCTAGTCAGCATGTGGGGCCCACAGATGTTGGTCCCAGCCATGTTGAAAGCCACCTCAGCGTGTGGACCCTGCCACGCCAGCATGTGGGACCCGGCTTGGTCGGCATGTGGGTCCTGCAACATCAGCATGTGGGGTCCAGCCACGTCATAAGTTTTTTGGGTCCCATATGCCACATCAGCAAATGGGACCGACAACCATTTTTTTTGTTGGTAATGTAACAGTTTATTAGTCTAATGTAACACTTATTATTTGCCAAAGCGACACTGTTTAGTTTTCTGCAACAGTAATAATAGTAGCTAATGTAACAGTAATAGAAAAAATTCTGAAATACACTTTTTATAAATACAATAAATTCCATAATTCCATCAACAACCTAACAATTCAACCAACCAAAATTCAATTTCCCAAACCAAAATAATCTTTATACACCATTTCACCAGGATAATTCTACCATTCACTTCGCCCAAAATAGTACCAACAACCAAACAAATCCAAAATCCACACATCCCAACCAAAACATCAACCGCAACCCCATTTTTACTAAGTACCAAAAGTTGTAAACCCACAATTTAAAGGCAAGATTAAATATTTGTCCATACTGATTACATAAAAAGCTAAGAAGTCCCGGCAGTCCCGGAAGTCCCGGCAGTCCCGGAAATCCCGGCAGTCCCGGAAATCCCGGCAGTCCCGGAAGTCCCGGCAGTCCCGGCAGTCTTGGCACTGAATGGTGTACCATTTTCATCATCCTCGCTTGCAATAATAGCAGCAACTCTTCCGATGTCCATATTAAGACCGGGATTAGCCTCTGCTATCTTTTTGAGGATCATGGACAAGTTATCTTGGACTTTTTTGGAAACCTTTTCTTCCAATTCAGCTACAAGTTCTCCCCTGATCTTTGTAGTCAAATCATCCAAAAAAGTGTCTGCAGGAGTCGAATCTGATTCCATCACTTTCCTGTTCTTTCTCTACAAGAAAAAGTTTGTAAAATATTAATCAAGTTAATGAAAATCAGGGGGATCTTTACCCGGAGTAGAGCATAAACCTAAAAAAATTAACAGGGCCCATTCAGGAACAAGAAAAGGACATTGTGATTTGGATTAGATCTCGATGAAACAATATATCAATAAGAAGTTAATTCAATAAGTTTAGTGACTGCTTTTTTTTATTTTCTATTATTTTTCTATTCTATTACAAGAATATTCTATGAAAAGGAGTAAAAACTTGTCTTTCTTCAAAAATAGAAGAAAGGTCCTTTCGTTAGCATATACAACAGAACTGTCTACAGGTTTGCATTTATTGTACTAGATTTACATATTCTTAACGAAGAATATCTTTATCTCTTAATTTTTAAAAGAAAGAGGACATATTCAACTAAATAAACAGTGTACATTAAAGTCCACATCTTCTTTTCGATGCAGCTGTATTTTCGGCCATCTTCTCGCTCACGAGATTCCAGATATATATCAGCTTTTGATGGCGAGGCAAGATTAGGATCACCTTTTTCTATTATAAAGCAAAAAAAAAAGATAAGGTTATCCTTATCATTTATTCTTCATGGTATTTGAGTTGCAGATAAGATTTAAGAGTGTTGAGAACAACTGCTAGATCTCTAAGTTACTTTGTTTAAAATCTCTGATAGAGGTGGGAGTTAACCTTTTTATACCTTGAATTCTCAATTTTAATGGCCACTAGTAGTTAATTCACATTCACGGATATATAGAACTCTTACTCTTACACCCTTTCGATGGCCCGCTCTTGATTTCAGTAATCAAACTCCAAGGTGCAGGAGACTACAGATCTTGGAAAAGATCATTTGAGATATAGTTATCCTCCAAACAAAAATTAGGCTTGTTAGATGAATCAGTTGTTCAAAGCACAAATCATCGGGATGAAGCAGCTCAATGGAATACATACAACAATATAGTAATCTCGTGATCCACAACGTCATAGACATAATAAAATAGTTTATCCTTTTCATAAACTTTTATAGTCAGAGATGGAAACAACTTGAAAAACCTTTCTCTTTAACAAATATTTCAAGAAAATAAAAACTTACAATAAAGCTATATGCTTTAAAATACACACACACACACAATGAGTATCAATGACTATTTCACTTATTTAAGTGGTCTATGGGAAGAAGTCACTTCAAATGAGTAATTTACCTATTCTGAAAAATGTTACACCTAAATTAACTACATTCTCGCAAGTGAAGTTGTTACCAATCTCAGAGAAAAAATTCGACCTTTCTAATTCTTGAAAGGTCTAAACAAAGTTTATGGTCCACAACATAGTCAATTTTTAACGTTTAACCCACTGCCATCTATAGAAGTGACGTTTTCTGCCTTACAACAAGAGGAATCTCAACGAGATGTTCTGAATACCATGTTAACTAGTGAAAATGATTATTCAGCCACATATAATCGAGGGCCTCGTCAACACAATGACAAACATGTGTTACTATGTATGGAGGCCAAATGCATCCAAGTGATAAGGGTTCGTTAGTTGTGGGATTCCCAAAATGGGATCACCGGTACATTCCACCTGCCCAAAGAAAGCAAACACCACCAGCAAAGTGGAATAATACCGAGATTAAATCTTGCAAGATGACAAATTTAGTTCAGATTATCCAGCTGAAGTAATGGTGACCTCACAAATTTTTGACTACTTAAACTAATACCTTAACCTTCCATAGATGATGATTTTGATTACATCTCACAACACCACTAATGACTAGATCATGGACTCCGATGCTACACATCACATGACCTTCTCCTTGTATCACATGATAAATTTCAAATGTCCTCCTGCTAGATATACCATTAATCTACCTACATGTGCCACTAATCTCATTACTCACGTCGGTGATATTCTCCTACATAATGGCCTTCAGTTGCTAAATGTCCTAATGTTCCATACTTTACTCATAACTTGCTTTTTATACATAAGTTAGCTAAAGACAACATTTTTGACATTATGTTTTACCCAACAAGATGCATGATTCATGACTTTAAACCAAAACCTCCCAAAAGGATAGGTGAGCTCCAACAAGGTTTATACTACTTAAACACCATATTCAAGAATATATTACCATATACAATTATACCTAAGTGTCTATCTGCTAACTCATCACCCAAATCTTTTATATGTCAAAACATATATCAAATACCAAACCCAAATCTTTGCTGCATGTACAATGTCGAAATTCACCAAACTACCATTCACTTTGAGAGATCCTCATTTAACTAAACAATTTACATTTATAGACACTGACATTTTGGGACGTTACAAGATTATCACAAAAAAAATTTCGGTACTTCTTGGGTTTAGTAGATGACTATTCTTGAATGACGTGGGTGTACCTATTAAATCCTCTAGATTTCATGCATTTGTAAGTAAATGCAAATCTCACCATGGTAAATTTGCTCTTCATGGATTGCCTTGTGTATTTGTTGGGTATCCCCAGAACAAAATGAGGTATAAATAAATTTGACAACCATGGAAGCTTTATTCCAAGGGATGTGGTGTTTCATGAACAAATATTCCCTTTCTTTGGTACATTACAAAAAATATAACTACATGACACCAGTTCCCTTTATGATGCCTCCTCAACCATTGTGTGATGATGAAAATGAAATAGATGACCCTGAGACCATAACTCCATCTGATACATATTTTTCAACACCTGACCCAAATTATAACAGTACAAAATATACCTCTCATCCTGACCTTCCTCATCGATCCTCAGATGATCTACAAGGCAAACCAAACCCTCTCAATGGTTGCTTAAATATGTCAATACTTTAACTAAACCTTCTACTAATATTGTCACCATCACCTCTCAGCCCATACCACACAACTTCGGCTATTTTATTTCCTCCCTCGCTCAAGTTGCAGATCGCACATCTTTCCAAGTGGCAGAAAACACAAAAATTGGGTCAGTGAAATGAATACAGAGCTTAATGCCTTATACACCAATAATACATGGAAAGTGATTACTTTGCCTCTTAATAAAAAGGTCATATGTTGTAAATCGCTTTTTAAAACCAAATACAACCGGATGGCACCACTGAGAGGTATAAAATACTTGGCGACAAACAGGTGCATGGTGTGGATTTTTGGGAAACTTTTGCTCATGTGGAAAAAAGATCCACAGTGAGAGCTATGTATGTTGTTATTGCTATGATTGATTGCCTCGCTTATCAAATGGATGTCAGCAATGAATTTCTGCATGGTGACTTCGAAGAAATAATCTACATGAAGTTGCCAAAATGATATATATATATATATATATATAGAGAGAGAGAGAGAGGTGTAAATATCCGATTTTCTTTTTATCAAGGGAAGTCTCATCCTTCAAATCCATCTATGGACTCATAAAATCACCCAGGTTGTGGTTCCACAAGCTAACTATCATATTGTAGTCTGATAACTATGTCCAATACAGGAAGACTAGCTTTCTCTCCAATATCACATCCATAACTGTTACACTAATTATTGTGTATGTAGATGTTTTTTTCATGGTTGGAAACAAACAATCCTCTAGTTATAATCTCAAAGAATTTTTGTCAACATTATTCCTCATAAAGGATATTGGCATTTTAAAGTACTTTTTGAAGTTAGATTTTGACAGAAATTACAATGGATTTTTCGTCTTTGACAAAAAATACACCTGCTTAAGGAGTATGGTATGCAAAATATATCACCCATCAAGTAACCTATACACCTTTTTTTGAAGTCAATTTCGGATAACGGAGATCCCCTACCAAACCTTTGCAATTACTGAAGACTTTTCGAGAAGTTTATATATTCGGTAGTCACTAGGACTGACATCTCATTTCTATTACATATCCTCACCCAGTAACTGCAATACCATTCGTCAAAACATATGCAAGCAACAGACAGATTTCTTAAGTACTTCAAAGGTAATCCAGCACCAAGGTATACTCCTGGCCTCATCCTTTGTTGTTTAACTCGTTACCTATAATGATAGTGATTCGGCAAGTTGCCCTTCTACTAGGAAATCAACTACTAGTTTATGCACTATTCTTGCATCTTCAATAATTTCATGGAAGACAAAGAAACAATCGGTTATTGCTAGATCAAGCACAAGGTTTTTCATCTTTTCTGTGTAAGTTTAATATAGCCTCAGTTCCTCATATCTTCTCTCCACTATTGTTGCTTTAATTTCTCTTTAACATTTAGTCTTCATATATGTACACCCAGCTGAAATAATCAATCAATATACATTACAATATGGTATCAAAGAGGATTAGATTTATATGGAGAAAGTAGTAGTGGAGTGAATATAGAAATAGACAAGCTTAAGTTTTTCAAAGCAAACTGTAGCCTATTTTGGTTTTCACAGACTTCACTTTCTAAAAAAGAAACCAATTATATACGAGTGTTAAGGATAAACATGCCACTCTCACCTAGAGGAATCCAATCTACTCTTTATTCCAAGTCTAACTATAGTACTGGGTTCCAGATTCAATCTGGTAGTACGGACTTCCCATCATTATCCTAAGAATATGGTGTAAAAGAATCTGATTTTTACTATACTCAACTCTAACTGGTATCTTTTTTCTAGTCTTAAACATGCCGAAAACCAAGAAAAATATCAATAAATGCTGGCTGAAGAAAGGGTGATGAAATTTTTTGATGGATTGTCTAATGAGTATGATTCAACAAAGGAACAACTCACTGGAAAAATTTAATTTCCTACTATAGAGGATGTATATGGTCTCTTTCGGTTAGAGGAAAGTCATAATCAGAGTGTGTCCCCAACGGTCCTTTCTTATAGATCCGCACTTTTAACAAAAAATGTTTAGCAAGCAACCTGAGCCAGAAAAAGCTAAACAAATTCCAGTTATTCATATGGATGAAAGACCTATTACTCTATATGACTATTGCAACAAGCTATAACACACTATCAAAAAATTTCAATGCCTTGCACCATCACGTCAAAATCAGGGGATGAGGTGGATGCAACCCAAGTGGCTATCAGGGTGCGACAGAGGCATAGGAAGAGGTATTTTTTTAATACTGATCAAATAGTATCATTATGAGTCTTCACCTTCCTCATTGACAATGAAAAACTTACAGACTATAACAAGCTTCAGAACTCAACACCTTTCGCCAACTACTATCTCAACTAAACACAACTCCGCAAACACGCACTGCCAATCTGCTCATACAGTTACTTCTTGTCATACTACCTCCGATAAATGTCCCAATACATGGATTATTGATTACAGAGCATCTACACGTATGACCAGAAATTCTAATATCATAGAGTCATATGTATCACTGTGAAACGGGCAATATTCTTGTTACCCATGAAGTTATGATACTAGTTCAAGGACATGGCATTTCTCACTATCCCTCGTATTACCGTTATCTAATATGGTACATGTTTCGTCCTTAATTGTCCAGTCCTTGTTTGTAAACTTATTGTTCCCCACGTCACTGGAAATCTTAACTAACTATGTAGTAACTTTTTTCCCTTGTCGTTGTGTATTCAGGATATAGCGACAAGCGATTGATAAGGTCTTGGTTGGTAAAGTGGCAAATGGATTTTTATATTAAGGAAGGGAATTTTGTTTCGCCTTCAGCAAGTTATTAGGTGTCATCTAAATTTAATCATATTTTAGAGTTTTTGTATCAATGGCATAGAAGTGTTAGGCCTTCCATCTTTTGGTATATCCTATCTCTTCTCTAATTTAGCATCAAAATGTAAGAGAGAGGAACTGTTTTGTGAACCATGTGAACTGGCTAAACATAAAAGTTCATCCTACCCATCTAGAAATAAAAGAAAGTCTAAATCTCATTTCTACTATTCATATGAATTTTGGGGTCAATTTTAGCATCCTACACATGATGGATGTAGGTGGTTAGTTGTCTTTGCTGATTGTAATCCTCACTTCACTTGAGTTTACCTTCTTATTCATAAAATTGAAGTATTCGGGTAATTTCAATCTTTTCATAACATGATGCAAACAAAGTTTAGCCTTCGCCAAAATTATTCAAAGCGATAATGGTTCTGACTATGACGTAACTTTTATATCTTATTTGGACACGTGGTATAATTCTTCAAACCACATGTGTTAATACGTCTCAACAAAATAGAGTCAATGAAATGGTTCTGACTATGACGTAACTTTTATATCTTATTTGGACACGTGGTAAAATTCCTCAAACCACATGCGTTAATACATCTGAACAAAATGGGGTCACTAAAAGGAAAATTTGTCACTTGTAACAGATGGCATGGTCTGTTATCTTAACTTTGCATATTCCCAAATATCTTTATGACGAAGCTGCTGCATATTTAATCAACCATCTTCATGTCTTTTACAATTTAAAGCACCATTGTCCTTTATTCCTCCACCTTCCTCACGTGAATTTCCTTTTCAATTATTTCGGTGGAGTATGTTTTATTCATAATCATACCCTCTCTCGGAACAAACTTGACTCTCGTGCTTTGCGCTGTGTTTTCATTGGTTATTCATTAACTCAAAAGGAATATAAGTTTTATCATCCTTTTTGACATTGCATTTTTGTCGGTCATCACATCATTTTTTAGAAGTCTATTTCTTATTTCTCTTCAAACTCCTATTTGCTTCAAGAGGAGAGAAACCCCCCACCACCACCACCACATTTGAATTGTGGTTTGGATTATCTAGGTAGATTCGATGGGCTAGATTTGATTACATATTATAGATAGAGAAATGATGATATCACCAATTTACCACACAATGAGAAAGATCTAAAATCGAGGCAGATTCCACCAATCTTATAATTGAGCCTGATAGGGTGACACTCCGGATCCCACTGTTAATCTCCCTATTTACATTTGAAAGTGTGTTCGCGAATGTGCTAGCCATCCTCTCTCGAAATTTTGTTTCTATGGTGCATTATCTCCTTCATTTGCTTTTGTTTCATCCTTGTCTATCGTTTCTATTCAACATATGTGGAAGGATGCTTTATGTGATCCAAAGTAAAAAGATTCCATGGTAGTAGAGATAAATTCATTAGTTCATTATGGCACCTGAAATTTAATTCATCCTCCGACTAAAAGAAAGATAGTAGGATGTAGATGGATGGGTGTTCACTATGAAACGAAAACCTAATGGGTTGAATGATAGATACAAAAGAAGACTTGTGGAAGAATGGTTGTAAAGCATAATATAACTCGTAATGTAAATAGGATAACTCAACACAACAAAAGAACATGAAAAAATACGTAAGTATGATACATGAATCATGAGGTTGGAGATTCGATACAAACAGACACAAACAATTAAGAAATCAGATATGAACATCCGTCTATTGAAACAAGTTCATTAATATTTTCAAGCCTCAGTGAAAAGTAAAGTTCAAGTAAAGATTTCTTGATGATCAAGTTTCAAGAACCAGAAGATTGCAGTATATCTATCCTGATTATTCGTCATCAGTTTTACCGAAGAAACATCAAACCTGGAATGACTGATCAAGTAAGTAAAGAACATGTAGAATCGCTTCAGTACTAGTCGTTCATGAACCAGACCAGTGCACAGGACTTCAATACGTACGAAGTTGTTCCCGAGTCAAAGAAATTGATTAAGTCACAATTGAGTTGTTCCCGAGTCAAAGGACAGTCAAGCCAGAGAGCGCCGCCAAAGATTTGGATTCATATATATTATTACTTGGCGCCACTTGGGTTTAATTAACTGAAGAAATAACCAAGTAATAAACTATATATGGGTGCCACTTGAAGGAGAGTTGATAAAATGGCTAAGTCAAGTTAGAAGTGGTGCCACACTGTGCTACACAATGTGCCTGGTGCCACTTGAAGTCAATCTCAAGTCAAAAGAGTGACAACATCCATGCATAACTGGAAATGGTGCGCCACTCAAAAACTTGAATTGATTTTGGCTAAGTAAAGTTCCAAGTGGCGCCAACCTCACAGTATACCACTATGAGGCACCAGTTGAAGCTTTTTGTGAACAATTCTAGCGCAAACTCTCTCTACTTCACTAAGGCAGCGCCACTTGAAGCACATGCACTTTAACTACATCTTGGAAGGCGCCACTTGCATATACAAGTGTATTAGTTATATATATGTATAACTAAGTGGCGCCAGCATGATCACTATAGGTGCCACTTGATTTTACATGTATATATTCTAAGGCAACTTGATCATACACTACATATATGGGAGAGATATGGTGCCACTTGGCGTCATATATACACAATTAACTGGCGCCAGTTCAAGTGACTTAACCACCCTTGGTTAATTGCTAGTGAACCTAGATCACTTGGATTGTTAACCACTCTTGGTTGAAGCTACAGAACTGGGATCACTATTCAGAACCAGGATCACTACTCGAAACTGGGATCACTCAGCTAACCATGGCTAGATGTTAAAGCCTATAAATAGAGTTTTTTAGTTTCATTTGAAACTAAGTACACACTTTGTAAAGTACACACACTATACATATACGAGAGCAAAGATAGAAAATCTGTGATTATGAGCGTTAGTGTTAAGTGTGACTTGTAGTCTCTGTAGCCGACCTTTGTGTTGGAATTTGTAGCACCCGGGGATTATTTCTAATACAAGAATATTCCGCCAACTTGTTGGAGTTGTTTAACGATTGATATACGAACTTAACTGAACTATTCCGCAATGATTTAAAACGAAGAATTGGTATAAGACGTGTTCAACCCCCCCCCCCCCACGTCTGATTGGACCTAACAATCGTATACTGTGAATCTTACAGGATCGATTATCAAGAAACTTTTGCTCTAGTAGAAAATATGGCATGAGATTCAAGTCATGATATCATGTGCAACAAATATTGCATGGGAACTTCAACAATTGTATGAAAAAAATACACTCTTACATGGACCTCAAAGAAGAGGTGTACATGGACATTCCACAAGATTTTTGGTTTTTTTGTGTCTGCTACATTTGGCAAAGTATGTAAGTTTATGAATAATATTTATGGACATTAACCATCTCCAAGGGTTTGGCTAGGCAAATTTTAAAGAACACTAAATAACTTTGGCAAGAAACAAAATAATTACGATAGTACGATGTTCATGAAAAGAGGAGGCGAAGAGATTATAGTATTGATTGTTTATGTCGATGAGAGCTATTCATAACTTTTGTATTTTAGAAAAATGACAGTTTGGTGCCTAATATATTTACAAGCAAACACATAGAACCTTAACCTTTAAACAAACAGTTATGTTTAATGGATTCTTGATCTGACATCAACGATGCTAGATTAAATGAATTCTATACCAAAATACCATAGGTTGAAAGAAATATATGTATCTAATAATAATATATGAAGGTATAATATCTCTAACAAGAAACAAACAAAAAATGCACTAAATTGTTAAGAAAAATAAAAATGGAATCACTAAGTACCCAAGGCAATGTTTTGAGTATGGTGGATCGTGCGAATCCTATAATTGAGCCTAATAACAGTAACACTCTTCATCCCACCTTTAATCTTCTTATTGCCATTCGAAAGGGTGTTCGCTCATGTGCTAACCATTCTATCTTGAACTTTATATCCTGTAATGCATTATCTCCTTCTTCATTTGCTTTTCTGTCATCTTTGTCTATCGTTTCTATTCCACATACCTGGCATGATATTTTATGTGATCTTAAAAGGAAAGATGCCCTGGTTGAGCAGATGAATTCATCTGTTCATAATGGTACCAAGAGTTAACTTATCTTCTGACTAAAAGGAAGATAGTAAGATGTAGATGGAAGGGTGTTCACTATGAAATAAAAACCTAATGGTTTGATTGATAGATACGAAGGAAGATACAAATGAATTTCCAAGGGTTTGGTTTGGCAAATTTCAAAGAGCACTAAATAAATTTGGCTACAAAAAGAGTAATTTGGATCGCATGATGTTCACGAAAAGAAGAGGTGAAGAAATCACAGTATTGATTATTTATGTAGATGCGAGCTATTTATCATTTTTATGTTTCGGACCCTAATATATTAACAATCACATAGAACCTTAACATTTAAACACAAACTTATTTTTAATGGATTCTTAATCTAAGATCAACATCTTTAGATTAAACGGATTTCATTCTAAAATAACATAGGTTGAAAAAAAATATACATGAATAAACAAAAAAAATGCATTGAATTGTCGAAAATATAAAAATAGAGTCATGAAATACCTGAGGCAATGTTGTGACTATGGTTGATCTTGGTGAACCACCAAGTAAGTAGTTCCTAAGAGCACCAGACATATTTGATTTTTTATATGTCTTTGGAACCTTTATATACTTCATGTTATAGAACGGAGATGGAAGCCATACAAGAAGGCTGGAAATCTCATTCAGTGCCTATAAAAGAAAAACAATCCCACAAACTGAGCACAATAAAGACAACTCAAAATCTTGATTGAAATCCAAGACAGAGTACTTATGAATTAAAATGTTAAATATATGACATCAAGTTACAGAATCAAATAAACAAGATATAAAGAAATTTCCAATATTAATTGAATATACGTATATGAAGTTACCTTAATGCTCTCCAAGTCAAAAGTAAGAGTTTTTGCATTACCAAGTCCTGGAAACATATTCGTTAACCGGTGATAAATTTCTTCCTTTGAGGATTGCAGGCCCTGAAACCAACCCTGTAACCTTATATTTACAGTCTCCAGCTCAGGTACTCCAAATGTTGTTGCAAAGATACCATAAGAAGTGAAATTGCAGATTTTTGGTGCAAAAACTATAATGTAACCAGAACCACTATCATAGCGGCTGGAGCTGGTCCTAATATTCAAGTTCAACAAAGGACGAGGACAAGATATGACATGGTCTTGTGTAAATGGTGAAGATATGGTAAGATTTTGTAGACTGATAAGTGTCGAGATCATGTCACTCATATCATATGGAAGATTTACATTGTGCAGATCTAGAGTAATTAAAGATGGGAGATCCAACACCATTTTAGGCAATATGCAGTTGGACAAGCGGAGGGTTGTTAAATCGGGGATACTGAAAGAGAAAGATGATATTGACAAGTCCCAATTTTCAAGACCCAGATCTCTCAAGGAAGGCAAGCATGTAAACCATGAATCTGAAATTTGGTTACCTTTAGTCAAATCAAAATCTGGGTATTTCAAGAAGAGAGTTGTTAGGCAAGGTAAATCCCAGCAACCCAATTCCATAGCAAATTCTTCAAGTCTGACTCGTAATGTAAGTTTTTTCAGTGAATTAGAATTAAAGGTAGATAGCTTAAACGGTTGATGTTTATACAATAAACCAAAATCCAGGGATTGCACATTGTGGGAGATTGCATACTCAACAACATTTGCAATTAAACATCGACGGAGTCCTTTGTTGTAAACACAGAAGTTCAATTCGAAAAGATCGGATTGACGGTTTCGTTTAGACAGAACATGGCGGATAAACTTAGTATTGTTTTTAGGTGAAGAGTATCTGTACTCACCGAAATTAAGAAAAGGGAGAGTAATCCATAAAGACTTCCATCGATTGGAAAGGACGCTCGTTTGAACTGCTTCTTTAGCATCGGTAAATGAAAGAATGTGATGAATAAGCTCGTCCGGCAAACTACTGATTTTATCTTCTTCATCTCCGTAAATTCTCAATTTCTTCTTCACTTGAGAACCCATTCACATCTACTACTAAGATAGATTGTTTGTTTCTTTTGCAATCCCTAACCCCCTTTAGAGAGTGTAAAGTTTAGGCTTCACTCAATGTTATACCCCTTTGGAATAAGTATGACATTGAATTCTTCGCCTCAAACTCTTGAAGTATGTAGTTAAAAGATTAGATTTAGCAATTAATATTATAATTATTATATATTTGTTTTTGTGTAATTATCAATATAATTTTTCATAGACTATATTTGAATAGCGATAAAAATAGTTAAAAAATAATCTAAATGCATTAATCATATATAGTAATGCAATTTGTTTGAGTTAAGTTACATATATACGTAAACAATAAAATTTGTTTTAGTCTCTGTGATAGTAATGAATATTGGTAAACTAAAAATTGCTGTGAATATATGTTATAAAAGTAGTTATGTTCTTTTATATACATTAATTTATTATAAAAAAGATATGGTACAAACAAATTTTTTTGAAAAAGACAACCGACAATTCATCATCTGTCATCTTGTAATTCCAAACTTACACTCTTTTTCTAATTAATTTTTATCAATCAACCATCTTCCTCAATAATTTAGAATTGCAAAGATGATTAATCACATTTGATTAGAGAAATTCATATATTTGTAGAACTACAATTTTTTAACTCGCGAGATAGACGTGTTAGTGTCTATGTGGCAAGTGAAGGGACCAAGATTTTAAAATAAAAAAAGGTAACTTCGAAATGTATTACTTACACACAATATGAAAGGTGTGATTGTGTTACCTTGTTCACAAGATTTTGCACATGTGAGATTGTATCTTTGGTAACAATATTGTCTCCCACTGGTTGAGGATTTTATTAACAATCTTTAGGAATTGTGTAGTTTGTCAATGATAATAGCAATAATGATGCTCCACCAAAGCCTCTTACAAAGAAAATGAAGAAAAAAAGTATTGCAAAAGGTAATATGGTAAAAAGGTTCTAGTTTGTAGATTGAACCTATATAATCATGTCTATTGAAAAAATAAGAGCGGTCATTAAGCAAAATTATAAATATGATGAACTTAAAATACAAATAGTTTCATATGATATAGTTTACTTGGCATTAACCCAAGTAAGGAAATGAGACCTACAAATTTGTTTTCTTTGAATTCAAGCCAAACAAAGTTATGTTGTTACATATGTTGGATTATCATAAAATTTAGAGTAGTAGGAATATGTAATTTTAGAAGTACTGCTTAATTATGAACAACAAATTTATATTTGCCTCCTTGTAGTTCAAAAGTTACATCAATATTAATATATGAAATCCACCCCAATCTCATAGAATCTTGTGATTGACACATAAAATATTTGAAAATTAGAATACTTGTATAGTTTATCAATTAAAAAGATTTGCAAGTCCAACATACATGAAAATTCCTACCATACTCCACAGACAAGAACAAGCAAAATATTATCCCACCACAAAACTAAGTAAGCTAAATAAGAGCAAAAAAGAATATAGATAAGAACAATAATAAATTAATCAAGTACGCGAAACAAATGTTTTCAAGTAGTGAACCAAGCAAGTAACTTTTAAGAGCACTGGGTATGCATGATTTATATCTACCGGAGATAAAGATGGATTGAAGTACTTGCAAGAATGTCCGTCCCTACAAAATAATCAAGCAACATTCAAAAGGAAACACAAAACATCAATTGAATGAACCTTAACAAGCATGGGAATTGAAAATTCTATGAAATATATATATAATGCTCAGTCCATTTTAAAAATTATCTGATTTTGTTAGGAAAGAAGATCATTAGAGGAGAAAATGACAAGTGACATTGTTACATTATGTAAGGAAAGTCATAAATTGCAATGTCCATCCACCATGGGCACCACATAAAATTTAAAGGAGCATCGACTATAGAAGCTAAAGTTAAATTCGGTTAAGCTATAGTTAAATTCAACCAAAAAATAAATGTTAAAGGTTAAAACCACAATAGATGCTTATAATGTAGTGTAAGTACAAAACTTAAAACAATATTGCCGATGACAACAACAAAAGAGTAATTAGGGGGAGAAAATATTTTGAATAGGGGGTAGATATTTTGATTGTTCTTTTGATGCATCCAGATTCCCTAAATCAGGGGGAGAAAATATTTTGAATAAATTATGTGATATCTTTGAATGCATCAGTTTTGAATTCTATTTATCTATGTACTAATAATATGGATCAGAACTTCAAAGAGGTATTCATATGCAAAAAATTGATAATCAAATGCTGAATTCTTTTAGTGATTTTTAGACATATTATCACACATGCATGCTATTAATGCTCTGGCAAGGACTGAAATCCTGATTTATAAAGCAATTCTTGAAGAATTGGTTAGAGTATAATAAGCACGCTGGAAGCGTGGGAAATTTATTCATACATATAATATTGTACTGTGAAACCCTAAAACCGGCATTACCCCTTGTAGAGGTTGTTGTATTATGAAAACGGAAATTAATTAGACTTGCCAAAAACTGGCACCCATTTATAAAATACCCCAGAAGTAGTATTACCTCCTGAAGCGGTTTTAGCCCCTGAAGTGGTTGAAACAAAATCCCTAGAAATGGGATTCTCTCCGACAGATGATATTGTCCCAGGAGTGACAGATACATACCCCGGAAATGGTATTGCCTCCTCAAGAGGTTCAAGCCCCTGAAGTGGCTGTAACGAATCATCCCGAGGAGGAAATTGCCTTAGAAGTGGCAAACGCTTCCATAGAAGTAAAGGTACCTGAAAGTTATGAGATCTCAATGAGTTATGTACATAAAGGAAAATTAATGGATCATGAGAGTACTAAGATTGATGATGTGTATGTTTTTTCGTGATATTATTATAAACTCCGATCCTAAACCACAAAGTGTGGAGAAGTGTCGACAATGAGATGATTGGATCGTGGGAGTAATGGGATTGATGATATGTATGAACTCTGATCCTGAATCACAAAGTGTGGAAGAGTGTCGACAATGATATGATTGGCCAAAATGAAAAATTGCAATCCAGGAAGAATTGCAATCCTTGCCCAAGGGAAATGTATATGGACCTATAGTTCAAACACCAGCTGGTGGAGTCCCTGTTAGGAATGTTGGGAATAGATGAGTATTTGTACGAAAATGAAATGAGAGAAATAAAATTGTGAGATATAAAGCTTGGCTGATAGCCCAAAGATTCTCTCAGAGACCTGGATTTGATTATCAGGAAACATACTCTCCTATAATGGATAGAGTTACTTTTTGTTTCTTAATGGGGATAATTTTAATTACCAGGAAATATACTCTCATGTAATGGATGGACTTACTTTTCATTTCCTCATGAGTATGGCTTTGGAAACACGTCTGATATACGTTGTGATAGCATACTTATATGGATCACTTGATAGTGATATTTATATGAAAATCCCTCAAGGATTAAAGATAGAGAACACTAAGTCTCGACATTTATATTCTGTTAAATTACAACGATCATTATATGGTTTGAAACAATCTGATCGTATGTGGTACAACAGGCTTAGTGAATACCAATTAAATGATGAATATGTTAATCAAGTATGTCCTTATGTTTTCATTAAATGACCATCAAATGATTTTTTTATTATTGTTTTATATGTGAATGATTTGAATATTATTGGTACTTCTGAAGATATTAGTAACGCTACTAACTATTTGAAAAATGAGTTTGAAATAAAAGATCTTGGAAAGAGAAGATTTTGTTTAGGTATATAAGTGGAGAACTTATCTTCACGCATACTTTTTTATCAATCAAACTACACTGAAAAGGTCCTTAATCAGTTTTACACGGACAAAGCTCATCCACTAACCACGCCAATGGTTGTTCGATCCCTCGAGGTTGAAAAGGATCCCTTTCGTCTTAGAAAACAGGATGAAGAAGTACTCGGATCTGAAGTTTCCTACCTTTGTGCAATTAGAGACCTTATATTTGTTGTGAACCTCGTTGGCGAGATTCAGTTCTGACCCAACTAAAAGATTCTAGATACATGTCAGATCTTCACTTTTGGCGATCACAAACAGAGTTGTTGGAAATTCATGAAGCAAGAAAATTATGTATTTGGTTAAGACAACTCATGGAAAGATACATCTTAGGAGATCCAACAAAGCACATATTGCCAAAATTATTCTATACTCATGAGTTTCAATAAAATGGTGATATCGATGTACAACAAGTTCGTTCATCCGATAACCTGGCGGATATACCAATAAGGTCATTACCGACATCAACATTTGAGAAGTTACGAGGTAATATGGGTATACTAATATTAAAGAGTCTACTTGATCAAGATGTCAAAATGTGAGTAATTTTATTCAGGGGGAGACTGTACTCTTTTTCCTTCGACAAGGTTTTTATCTCACTGTGTTTTACCTTGCAAGGGTCTAACGAGGCAGTCAATCTCTATGATAACTCGCATTTGACAACCAAGAGGGAGTGTTATAAAATAATATATTAAGTGATTGTCAAAAGCTTAGTCAAGAAGACTCGCAAAGCTTATGAAGTAAGTATGGCGAAACTTACTAAGGAATACTCGCATAGATTATCGAGGAAGACTTACGATACTTACTCGAGAAGATTTGTAATACTTAACCTAGAAGTATTGTAAAGCTTATTCAGGAAGATTCATCAACCAACCTCTATAAATAGCTGGTTCAGTTGAAATGAATTCCATTCTGAAATATACTGAAATAAAACTATTTTCTCTTCACATCTTCTATTCTCGCTACTTTATAAGATAGTTTCTTTTCTATCATTGTGTAGTTTAATAGTATATTACAAGATTTACAAGAATTGCCACTTATTCTTTTCTTGAATTTCAAGTTCATGTTAAAGAAGGCTCGAACAAGCAGGAAAGTAATGTACGATTCAAAATACGTAATGTAATGGATGCTTCCTGCTTGGGGAACCTTCTCTGCATTGGCAGGCTCGGGATTTCTCTCGGGAATTGGTGGGGGCACAAATGAGTAATCTTTTTTGAGGTTTTCTACCTCCCTTAAGACCCACTCAGTAATCTTTCCATTCCTGATGAGCTCCTCAATTTGCTGCTTGAGCTGCTGACAATCTGCATTATCTTTCCTAAGTTGCTCATTGGGGCAGGCTTCTTTAAAATTTCCTTTGTTAGCATTGATGGCATAGATGTGCTCCATAGATGCTAAGAATTGATTAAATTGATTCTTCCCTCTTCTGGGGGGCTGTATTGTTTTCTAGGGGAGTCCTTTCCCGCTTCACACAGTCAATTTTAGGGCTAGGGCTCCTCTTCCTCCTTTTCGGAGTCACTGATCTTCCTCTCTTTTGGTTTCTAGACCTGTAGTTATCACAAAGGGGGCTCCCCCTTTCTAGTTTTGCCATAGACTTCTCCACAATCTTGTATGGCTCAACTTGCTGATATAATTCTTGAAGTGTAACGGGCTCATGATGAGCTTGAATATTCTTCCTAGAAGTCAGAGCCTTTTCTTAGTCTACAAATCAAAAAATTCTTTACAGCCTCATCAGTGGCTCATCTCACATAAGGGACTTGAGCATTAAACCTCTTGAAGTAATCATGAAGGGTCTCCCCATTCCTTTGATTGATATTGGCCAGTGTGGTGGCTAATGGAGGAGAATAAGCCATGGGAGATTGAAACTGTTTGATAAAGAGGTCTCCCATCATTTCTTAAGTACGGATGATTCTCGGGGCTAACTTTGAAAATCAGAGTTGGGCATACCCACAAAATGAGGTAGCAAAGAGCCTGCAATTGGTGAGACTAGAGACCTAGTAGACGTCCATCTCCATGTTGAACAGCATGTAATATGAGGCCGAGTCATTTTCCCTATTAGAAGTGCACTCAGGGTGATGTCTCATGTTGACAAGTTGAAGTGAATCTAGGATGGCACGAGAGAAGGGGGAATGTGCCACAATAGCTAGAGGGAGCCTCTTTTCCTCATCCATTCGCAGCAGTATCCTCCTCAAATCATTAACATTCAAGTTCCCAAGACGATCGTCCTCATTATGGGGGCATGTTGATAATCCTCATCATAGAGAGAGGGGGAGGATCATTTATCCTGCAACTTCGTATTATAGACTCCACCTCATCATCGTTGTTCCGCAGCCTAGATTGTTGGCGGGAATGATGAGGAGGGGACCTCTCATGTCTCGACCTGGAGTGGTGAGACCGGTCCCTCTAGTCATGTTAAGAGGGAGGGGTCGCTCCTCCCTCCGTTGTCGCTCCCTTTCCCTCCTCGCATCTTGATTGGCCTCTAACTTGAGCCTCATATCATGCTCAGTTAATCTTTTCCCATATGATCAAGTACACTAGTGGTACTAGCAGTAGATGGACTGGGGTCGCAGAGAGAAGGTTCGGGGGCACCCCTTAGTTGGCTTGGGGAAACCTCATCCGTTTCAAGTGACCTTTCACCCTTGGCCTCTCACTCAAAATCCCTCTCAAGGTTCTTTGGGGTCACTTTTGAGGCTCTTCTACTTTTTGAGAAGCGACCAATCTTCTTGAGGCCTCTCTTCTTCTTGTTAGTTTGTCTCTTCATCTTGGCGATCTTAGTTATCATCGTTTTGTTCTCCCTAGAGAGGTCCTCCATATATTTCATGATGGGATCAAATGTTAGGTCTTCCTTCGGGAGTGTTCAAGGGTACTCTTTCGGACTCCCACTACACCGTAGATTGACTATTGCAACTTTAAAAACTCATTGCTATATGACAAAAATCCATTGCAATAAGGTATATGGCAACGAATATGTAAAATTCAGGCGTTATGTTTGGTCTGGTTGCCATAGGGCCTTTTGGCAACTAATTTGGGGCCACATTGCAACACAGTATTGCAGTTGCAAAATCAGCTTATGGCAACATTTTTAATAATGCAGCAACACATATAATAGCATTGCAATACCAAAGGATATATATATATATATATATATATATATATATATATATATATATATATATATGACAACGCTATTTTGCAACGAGTTTTTGTTATACTTTGTTACGGTACACAGAGTTATATGTAGGAAAGGCAACATATTGTATGTAGTGGCAACGTATTGTGAGTTAATTACAACAAGTTTTATTAACCAATTTAAATTATATGGCAACCATTTACCCTTCTACTATAATGCTAATTAAAAAAATAAATTGGCAAGACCTTTACATTTCATTATCAACCACCAAATTTAATTGGTATATCAAAACACAATCCAACATTCACCAATCCAAAAAGTTAACAAGCGACAAACAACAATTATATACATAGACCAAAATATTCTTAATTAGTTTAATATATCATCTTCAAACTTTCAAATTCATGCAACTTCTTCCTCTACTTCTTCATCTTCATCTGCGTCAATCTCGCCTCCGTCCTCAGAACAAGCAACAACCAAAAATTCTTTGACGTTGATATTCAATGATGGATTGAAACCGGAAGATTGGCTAAACCGTGTTCCAATAAAAATAGCATAGGTCATCTAAAATCGGTTCTGTAAGCTTATTTAGATCACATTCCTAGCATACAATAGCAGATACAATTCATATATTATGCTTAAAACATATATTTTTACAATGAACAACACAGGCTTTAGTCCCACTTTATGCTGCAACTGGTAGTTCAGAACTTAGCATCAGTGAGCAGAACCATTGACATTATGGTCCTAGTGGATGAATATACTTTTTTCCTGAGAACATTATTTCATCAAGAGTCCTATATCTTATACCATGAATCAGGCTTACATCATGAATTAAGACCCAGAATTTTGTTCACAAACCTACGGAGCTGCTTCAAATACACAGAACTGTTTGTTAAGATTCTCATCTAGTTCAACAATTGCTTCTACAATATTTCCACATCTGCATAGCATGCACATTTAAGAATTAAGAAACAACTAAGCTCCTATACATAAGGGGGAAAGGAAACTCTTCAAAGTAACAAAATTGCCTATAACAGTAATTGGGAGCTGACCAGACCATAACTATTTGGTTATTGAATATCCATTTATAATCTTTCATTCTATAGGGTATGGAACTATGTCATCTTTGGTCTGCACATCCTCATCACCCCAATACTCGAGCACTTAAACAATGGAAAAAATTAACAACAAAAAATAGGTCACTTAAATTTAACAAATACATGTAAATCCTAATTAACACATAACATTAACAAATAAACCCTAATTTAACACATATATGTAAAAAAATACCCAAATTAATACATGTAAAATGAAATGCAAGAATCAATAATTGACAGTCAATTAAACCCTAATTAACACTTAATTGAGTGAAAACATAAACAAAGAAACATGAATTAACACCTATCTAGCAATAATAATCGAACACCCATCAACAAAAGAACGAACATTTTTAGAGAAGATAATTTGGGGGGAAATTGAACCTTTCGAGCTTTAAACTTCTCTAAGCTGCGTGTTATCTCCTCTGAGCTCTAAATCTCCTCCTTCGTCGTGTTCTTCTCAGTTTGTGTGTTCGAGTGTGTGTTTGTGTGTCTGAGAGTGTGTGGGTGTCGAGGGAGTTAGAGTAATATTTGTGTTTGAGTGTGTGTTTATTTGTTTATTACTTTCTTCGTTTAGCCGCGAAAAAAATATAGAAGCCCGTTTCAAATTTTGCAAGTCCACTGAAATTTTCAGAAAGCCCGCTTAATTTTTGGCCCCAAAATTAAGCTTTTTTTAACACTTCCAAAATTTGTTGGTTCAATTGTAATGTTTTTAAAACCCCTTGCAATAGACATGAACTATGTCCTAATTGCAACGTGTTTTAAAGAATTTTTTAAAATCTGGTTGCGAAAGCCAATCTATGGTGTAGTGTCCATCAGTATAAGAGATCGCATTGCCCTCCTCATTGAGGCCTCCCTAATAGGTCCTCCATCCTTTTGGGATATGTTCTTCCTACAGCTCATCTTTCTTCCTATGATATTTTGATCTCCCACCGTGGTCGCCAAATTATTAACGAGAGAAAATGGTTAACAACAAATGTGGGCTCTTGCGTGATTGTAGGAGGAATTACATGAAGAACACGAGATGGAAAGTGATGGATATTGTACTTGATCTTGTGGGTTGATCCTTGAGCAAATGAGTGCAAGTGTTCAAAGGTGTTCTTAACTAGAATCAGGTTATGAGCCACAAGAGACCTACGTACCCTATTTATAGGGGTTTAAGGTACCACGTAGTTCCTTCAGGACAAACTTTTTATATGGGCTAGGTGTCAGTCTGGTACATCAGGGCCCAGGTCCGTAGGACCTTAAAAGCCGCCGTTAAGGAAGAACCCGTACTCGCATGGGCCAGGCCTACATGGCAAGGGGCTGTCATGGAGCGGGTCGGAGAACGGATAACGATCCAATAAGCGGAGGTAGAGACCTCTAGATAGTGGAGGTAGAGACCTCATATGTATACTCATGAGCCCCAGCCGGGATTGATCATGAGCCTTCATGCCTTGATCATTCTCTGATAGGGAGAGGGAACCAGATCATCCTCTTATGGGGTGAGGGTGTTCGTATGTGCCCTAGAGACAACACTAGATTATGTTTTTCTGTTTAAAGACATATGATTTATTTATATTGTTCTATTGATTATTCCTTTTATAATTTATTAGATCTTTGTTTACTCTGATATAAATGTTAGATTAATAAAAGTCCTTGGGATATAATATGAATTCTATATCTCTAAGTACGTGATTTAGATATGAGATTATAAGAATGGTATTGATATTCCCAAATATCCCTAGTCGAGTATTATTATTATGGGACGATACCAGCATTGGAATGCCCACATACGAAGCTCTTTATGGAAGGAAGTGTAGATCCCCGATATATTGGGATGAGGTTGGGGAAAGGAAAGTAATTGGTCCAGAATTGATCCAGCAAACAAAGGAAGCAGTAGATGTGATTCGAAACAGATTGATTGCAGCTCAAGATAGACAACGAAAGTATGCTGACCCGCATAGAAAAGATATTGAGTATGAAGTTGGAGAAGCTGTTCTGGTGAAAGTATCACCTTGGAAAGGAATAGCAAGATTCGGAAAGAAAGGGAAACTGTGTCCGAGATTTATAGGCCCTTTTGAGATTTTGAGCAGAATTGGAAAAGTGGCGTACGAACTAGCTTTACCGCCTCAAATGCAACACATACATAATGTATTCCACGTCTCATTGCTTAAGAAGTTCAACACCGACACCAAGTGCATCATAGAGAATGAACCCGTTGAGATAGAGCCCGATTTGTCTTATATCGAGCAACCGGTTAGCATTCTAGATAGAAAAGATAAGGTGTTAAGGAATACGACAGTTCCTTTAGTTAGAGTTTTGTGGAGGAATCCCAAGGTTGAAGAATCAACATGGGAATTAGAAAGTGATATGTTAGATAAGTATCCTCATCTATTTGCTTAGATTCTGGGGTCAGAATCCTTTTAAGGGGGGAAGGATGTAACGCCTGTAATATTTGACTTATATATATTACAATATTCTGTTTTGGTGATATATAAATTTTCATGTCTTAATTGCTAAATCATGTGAAATTGACTTACTTTTCGTTATATGATTTCCGGATATAGTTAGAATGTACTTGTTTGATTTTTGGCGAATAAATCTGGCTACGCGATTAAATGATATTCTAGTTGCGACGATTTTGATTTAATAATAATAAATGTGATCGTTGTCGCTACCCGATTTAATAATAATAGAATTTTAATTAATTTCATGATATTTGATATATTGCGAGTAGCCGATAGATTTTAACTTGTAGAATAGCGATTTGATATATATTTCTCTCGTGATTTTACGTGTATTATATCCGTGCTATTATGTTTTTGTGTGATGTGAATATTAAAGCTCTACTTGTAGTAATTCTTTTTAAATCCATTTTTTGTCCAAAATTTTTGAAAACTATTTTATTAAACTTCTAAAATCTCATACTATTTGTGATATTAATTTCATGATTTATAGATTAGTACTTTATTTATTAAAACTCTTTCTTTAGATACTCTTTAAATCACACTTTTAATAATTATCAAAAGTCTAGTCTACCCTTGCATGCATTTTACACTAACACTAGCTAGAGGGATAGATTTGTCACTTTACACTCCACTACCACATTTTGGTCAAGTCAAAGAGTCAAAAATACTCCACCATTTACACCATTTCTCACACACACTTCCAAAAATAATCCACCATTTACACTCATTTCTCACACACACTTCCAAAACCCTCTCATCTCTCTCTCCCTCACCCCTCCTCTCGGCTGCACCCTCTCCAAACCCTCCTCCATTTTCATTTTCTTCATCTTCTTCAACATTCAAGCTCGTTTTGCCAAGAACTTCATCACCCACACTTGTATCTTCCATTTCAAGGTTAGTTTTTGCTTGCATGTTGCTATGAAGCCGAAATGGGACCTTAGTTCTTATGAGTTTAGGGTCTCCATTTTGGGGGTTCCTAAAGATGAGCTTGAGGTGTTCTTGGTGAGGTTTATGCCTCTATTTGACCAAGACACACTCTTGTTTCATCACATTCGGCCATGACCTATAAGGGAGCCGAATGGAGTGGATTTTTGTGAATGGTTTTTGACATGAAATGATGTTATGCTTATGGTTTCAAGAGGTTTTGATCCCTTACAATATGTTTTACAAAGTTTTAGAGCTTGCATGTTATGATTTGTACAAGAAGTATGTGAATCTAGTGACCTTATGCCATGACTTTCGAATAAATGCTATATGTGATGATTTGGAGATTTTAACTTGGTTTTTGATCAATGCATGCCATGATTCTTGTGAAAAATTGTTAGTTTATAACATGCATGATAGTATATAATGATAATCAGTAGCTATTGTGTGAATACCATGATTGTACATTCGAAAATTTGCTCAAGAATGCCATATAAAAATCTGCTCTGTTTTTGCTCTATGTTTGCCTCGGTTTTGTACATATAAGTGGCCAAATTTTGTGGTATCTTGCTTTGTGAAGATAGTCAGTAGATATATGTATATTGTAGATTAGGAATTTTGGCTTGGTTGATTGGTTTATGGAGTTTTGGAGGGAGTTAAGGTGGAAGGAGACACACACACACCATGGCAGAATTTTGCACTTGATAAACTAAGGGAGTTAGGTATGTTTCGGTTAGGCCCTTATAGGCTTGAGTTTCCTGGAGTTGGGAATTTGTTTGTACAAGTCTCCAGTAGCCTTAGAAGTCACAAAAACATCCATTTAGATAGATGCACACACACATTTCAGAGAACACCTCAGAACAGGGCACTTTGTGGTCATTTACATCTGTGAGTGATTAAAACCTTGTCATTGGTGAGGCCTTCATGGGGACTTTCTTTAGATGAGTTTACTGAAGTCATAGGAAGCCTAACAAGTGATTAGAGTGGTCAATTGAATTAGTTAAGTGAGTTCCAAGTGAGGAAAATCAGGGCAGTGTGCACAGCAGAGTAGGCTAATGTGTGCTAACTTGGCATGGAGACCTAGAGAGGCCTGAGCAAGGCCTTAGTGTCAAACCAATTGCACAACTTATATTTAGGTCTTAGGTATCCAGAGGAGTCAAAATTTTACCAAGGCACAAGGTGGAAACATTTGTTTTGCAAAGGCACTCCAAGGGGTGCCAAACTACCTAAACAGAGTCGTCACTAGAGTGCATTAGTTTTTAAAGATCCTTGTATGCAAGGCCTTTGAGTCACACCACTTCACAATGTTAGTTTAGGATCATATCAACCTGTAGAATTAATTTGGAGTGAATGCCTTAAGTAGAGATGCCTCATTTCCACTAAAATACACAAGTGTCACACATAGAGTCACATTTTAGAACTAAGTTAGAATGCATTGCATATGAGTGTGTCATCAGTGAGGCCTTGACCTCTTATTGAGTTCATGAGTTAGTTTTAAGTCATATAAGAGAGTGCAATTCAGTTTAGGTCAATGCACTTAGTATAGATGCATGATTTTTTTACCAAGGCACACAAGTGTTGCCACGGTGAACATACTAGTAAGCCGAATAGGATGCATTTTATTGGTGAGTCTTGTGAGGTGAGGCAAAAGTGTGCCTTACTCTTATTTGGTCAAGTTGAGGTCAATAAAGAGTAATTAGGAAGTATTGGTCTTAGACCTTATGTGTTATTTGATTAATTGCTTAAGTGACTTAGGTATAATTAGAGATTATTAAGTGATAATAGTTAAGTAATAAAATGCCATGCCTTACTTGTTATGTGCATTACTTGATGGATATGTTACTTGTTATTAATTAAGCTTAAGTGTATATATTTATATATGTATATATTTATTTATATATATATATATATATATATATATATATATATATATATATATATATATATATATTTATACACGAAAGGGTAGTTAGCATTGTGGTGACGAGGATACTATTAATTATAGGTGCAAGTAGGAGGCCAGGCAAGGAACCCCTAGAAGCATCCGTACAAGTGTTCAGTAAGCTTAGTCCGGGCAAGTGAAACTCTCCTTTATACTTGCTTGATAATTGTATACCATGTGATTGTATGATTACCTTAAAAGGAATTGGATAATATTTTTTTATTAAGACTGAGGCGCAAGTCAATTAATTGCAGCATCAGTAGCGGGGAGGCTGATGTCTTTTTATGGCCAATGTGTGCCGAGGATCCTCCCTGGTTGAATCACATTATGTGGTTCGGAGCTTGGTGTGGGCTGATCACCCCTCAATGCTCGTAGCGCTATGTGTTTCCAATTCCAATAAATTGTTATCTCACTTTGCACCCTTACTTGCGAATATACCTTGTGATATCCATTGTTGCTATTGCACTTGTTTTTACAGCATATTATGAATTGTTATATACTGCTTTCACTTGCTGAGCTTTTTGCTCATATATTGTGTTGTTTATTATAACCCTTCAGTGAAAGCCGAGAATGACACGATTCAAGCAGACCGCCCGTAAGACCACCTCAGGATCGGGCATTACCTATCGTCGTATGATGGAGCAGGTTGGGAACTCGTAGTTTCCTAATTCTATCTTTTGAAACTTTTGGGATTCTAAAACTTGTAGTGTTGACTTAGACTTAATTTGGGTTTGTAATATTTTAGACGTTGTTCATACTCATTCCTGGTGATTCCGGGATTGTGGATTTAGACTTGTAGTTTTAATATTTTATAATTTCGTAGTTTAATTATTTATCGTATTATGCATGCTTTAGTCGGTTATTTATTGTGGGTCCGTCACTATATATATATATATATATATATATATATATATATATGGTGCTGGATACACCTACTATGAGATTCTTCATGTTTGTTGTGTCATAAGTAATCTCACAGTGATAATGATGTAATGGTCTTAGACTTGAAATCATTGTATTTCTATACAATGATTAATATACTTTGATTACATTAATAGTTGCCTTTGACCGGGTAATGATAAAAGTGTATTTCAGGTACATTGTGAATTGTATGAGAAATATGAATGATCTAGAAAGGATTTTAACCCTCCTATTTTAGGAGAAATATTATTTGCCTCTTGTGTGAGTTAGACTATGAAATGCGTGGCCACGCGCAAATGTTGATTTGAAAAATAGTCTACTCATTGATCAAGGAAACCTGAATTGAACTATGATGAGGATGACAAATTACATGCCTCTAGTTTAATCTATAATATGAGGTTAAAGGGATTATATTACATTTAATATTATTCACGAAAGGTTTAATCAATCCCCGATTTAGTTATTATTACTTGGGTAGCAATGATGTTACTAGATGCCGCTCATTGTTTATTATTTTAATATTAGATATTAAAATTATTTCCAGTGTAATAATAACCTAAAGGGTCGCACAAAGAAAGCTTGGAGGAATATTTAATTTAAATTTAGATTTGAATTAAATAAATAATTCAAATTATTTATTATTAATTAAGTTAGACTTAATTAAAAGGGTAAATGAATTTTGAATTTATTAATAATGAAATCAGAAATCTAGTTGGTATTTGATAATTAAGTGAGACTTAATTACACTACACCATAGATTGGTTATTGCAACCCTAAAAACTCATTGCTATATGGTACAAATCCATTGCAATAAGTTATATGGCAACGAATATGCAAAAATTAGGCGTTATGTTTGGTCTGGTTGCCATAGGGCCTTATGGCAACTAATTTGGGGCTATATTGCAACACAGTTTTGTAGTTGCAAAATCAACTTATGGCAACATATTTAATAATACAGCAACACATATAATAGCATTACAATAGCTAGGATTGCAACAGCTTTTATCAACCAATTTGAATTATATCGCAACTATTTATCTTCTATTGTAACGCTAATTTAAAAAAAAATTGGCATGACCTTCACATTTCATTAACAACCACCAAATTTAATTGGTATATTAAAATACAATCCAATATTCACCAATCCAAAAAGTCAACAAGCACTACTATAGTCCTATTACTATTGTTCAAACATGAGCACATAACCAAGTCTACAAGTTCAAGCAAAATAAGGCTAAAGTTTTCACTTGAGCACTTCTACAGATTTTTTCTTCACCAACATAATCTAATCCAGATTTATGTATTTGTGCAATTGTTGTAGTGGCATCTCCTTTGGAGGCTCGAACCATTTTTGGGAGTTGTATTGTGAGAAGCTAACTGGCCACTCTTTTCTTCATCATTGACATGAAGGATTTCAACCATCGAACGCACTTTCTTTCGACGTGTAGAACTAGCCTTCTTCACAGCTCCAACATCCTTAGCGCTAGTATTTGCGTCAATCTCTATATCTTTATTTGCAATTTCAGTAGCTCCTACAATAGTCATTTGATCCTCATCAATACATTTTTCATAATTACAAAAGCATAAATAAATACATATTACATAAATACAAGAGCATTTTTCATAATTAATGATAAATAAATTCAAAATTTCAGTTTACCCGTCTCATTTGTTTGTCTTGCTGCCTTCACAAGACTTAAAGTTTAATCACATATGAGCTGACCAGAATAATCTCACACCATTCTCCGGGCCTAAAGAGGAATAAAATACAATATACATGTACATATATACACAAACGTAGTTTATCCATATATACCAAAGACAAATATACACAACAACAGAGCATCAAATGAATACCACCTGTTCGATATATTAATTTAAAAAAGATCTTTGATATGCATACCACATGTTCGACAAAATGACCCAAAAAAAAACACATCTAGACACACACTAAATTTATATAAAAAAACACAGATCTACAACAATACATACATAAAACACACAAAATTATAAATCTGAGATGAGAATTATACCCTGAAGACATTCACAATCTCGGCTTCTTTACGAACAACATCGAGAACCGAATCGATCAATTCAGCACCTCAGTGTAATGCCCTTTAGCCCAATTGTTCCCCACCCCAGACTAGCCGAACACGAAGTCATCGAGCCTGAAAATCTGGCCGTACGAGCCGGATCGGAGGCTATCCATGGTGCCCGATTCGAGATCCATGAGAACCGCCCGGGGGCGTAGCGCTGAGAGCTCGCTTCATTACATTAGACATCGATGCGTTAGAGTTGAAGGTCGGAGTCGCCGTTGTATCGGTCGGTGGAGATGATGTCGTGCTTGGCGTAGACGACTTCCCAGAACTTGGCTCCGAACTTCCCAGACATCGACTTTATTTGTTAATTTTGTTTGTGTTATTTTTAATTTGACAGCGGGGAAAGCAATTGTAAAAAGCCCGCTTCTTTTTTACTTTCTTTTATCAGCAAGCCCACTTAATTTGGGCCCAAAATATGTAATGTATTGCAATATTTATATACAGCATTGCAATAGAATGCACTTTGAACTCACACCAATTTTTTTCGCTTATGTTGCAATGTTTTTAAACTCTATTGCAATGCCATTACAAAACCTTGCAATTTATATGAACTCATCTCTCTATAGCAATGTTTTTCGATAAAATTTTAAAAGTCTGGTTGCAATAGCCAATCTATGGTGTAGTGTTATAATAGGAATAGAATTTCAGATTTCATTAAAAACTCTAATTTGATTAGAGTTAGGATTGTTTAGGCTTCTCCTATATAAACATCATAATGGCTAGCTAAAGGGTAACGGTTTTTATTTGATAAAAAATTCTAAACCCTAGTTGTCATAGGTGTTTGTGAGAGAGAGAAGAAGAAAAGTTTGTTATGGTGCTAGTACACCGGCTCCTTCATTCAAGCTTTCGTGTGGATACGTTTGGAGCGTAGATCGTCCGTTGGCGGGATACATGGTGATTGATTAAAGATAGAACCTCTATTAGACATCCAATTCGTAAAGCTTCTCAAGGTAAACATCCGAACTAAGAATTAGATATTGTTTTTCGCATGGATCCTGAGGTGGGTTTCAAAAATTCTTAATTTTTCACGATTAAATTATTGTTTCTGCTGTGCTTTATGCCTCGAAACCCAACAAAGGAAACCTGAATAAAGGGCGTATCCGTAGAGAGAGTGACAAGGCTGTCGCGTGCCTATCAAATAATAAAATATCTAACAAACCTCCTCACTAAGTAGTAGGGTAAGTCAGAGTCGTTCCCACAGAGACAAACGTATCAAACACGAGTTAACCTCGATTCAATCCAACTAACAAGTAACACAATAAAAGATTGAGGTATTATTAAACTAATACAAATAAAATCTAAAAAAATAATTGACTAAAAATATCTAGAATCAAGTATCCCCACTAGCATGAATCAATTCAATTATAATTTTCTCCCCCAATCAATCAGATATATTACTCACGAGGAAAGATGCGCCCTATAAAATACCAATAACCTCTTCCGAGTATTAATGGCTTCTCTAAAATACAATCAAGTCTATTTTCATGGTATCATGCAGTTTAGAGACATTAAACACGGCATCCTAACTTCCTAACAATCCATTCTACCTATTTCTATGGAGAATTTCATGTCCCTATTGGATAAATCACAGCCATCTAAATCCAACTTCCGACGGTAAATAGATATCGGTTAAAACAATTCACAAAATTATGTCTGGCCTGTAATTGTTAATTAGCACAACCCAATAAGTAAGAGCAAATAACCTAATAAATAGAGATCATCAAAAAACAAAAATCATACATCAACCATAACTAGGGTTCAACTTAATCCCAGAATAAAATCTTCCCTAGCATAATAAAGAAAATAAAGATGGATCATACAATGGATTCTTCAATCCCGAAGTCTTAAAGAAGAAGATACAAACTGCTTTTAACCTAGCCTAATTATAAAATACAATTCTTCTTAATGTATGTCCCGATAAATATATATGATTTTAATGCTTACAAGGAAATACAAATCAGTTTCCCAAACGGAATTAATTTGTTCAAGGAAAATTCGCAGCAGACTTTTCTCTCCTGATTCCGGGCTGATTCTGTTGGATTTTGTATATTGGACCATCTCTGAATAAAATAAAATTCTCTGACATTCGCGTGGGCGGTAAGATCACCCAATTCTGACTTCTAAAACTCAATATATGGGTTAAACAATGATTTACGAGCAACCAGTCCAATAAATCCGAATTTCCTTCTAATTCATCTTCAAATTAAGCTTTTTATTCCAATTCCTTCCAACTTTAGGAACTCTTTGCTTACTACAATAAAATATTAAAATCTATTAAATAAATATCTCATTAAATGCAAAACATAATAAATATGAGGAATAAAATCATATAAAATATATGTAAATATATACTCTATCAAACATCCCCATGCTTATCTTTTGCACGTCCTCGGGCAAATAAAAGAAATAAAAATATTTATACTAACTAACTAACACCACTTTCGTAGATGACACGATTACATTGAGCGTATGCAAACCCCTAGGCAGCCCTAGTAGGACGAGTTTTGTCTCGTGAGGGTTTATAGAAGATTTACCCACAAAATCCAAATTTTTTCTGCCAAGTCTCTCAAACATGCAACTAATATGAATGCAATCTAAATGAATATGCATATACAATCATGAAACATCAACCTCGTCAACATATACTCTTCAGAATATGCAATAATCAAGGCATTCATCTATCTCACATATTAGTCATGCAACTCTTCCACTACAAGTACGGAGTGCATCGTGTGTGCTTAACATGCTTTCTAATGAAACAAAACAGAGACCAAAAAACTTAACGAAGTCTTAACCATGAGCCGTTAATCATGATAAAGCTTAAACACTTCGTTATATTAGAGTCAACTATAGCTTAGGGTCACAAAGGAATTTCTCTGCCTCTCTTATATCATTTCAATACATATTTTTTTCTCGCATACTCGGTCTAATGTCGGGACCCTTCTCAGGGTAAGTGAGTTACGACCACCATAAGACTTTGCTAGCTCATGTTTTTCCCTTTTTTTTTTTCTTTTTGAAGTCAAGAAGTCACCAAGAAAATTCTATTTCTAGTATAATCGCACTTAATACCAGCACAAGTACATGGATCGTCCCTTTCACATGACATTATATTGTCACTCATTGATCTCAAAGGACTACTCAATACTTTATTTTTAATATTTTATATTTTTCTTTTTTTAGAAAGGCATATACATCCCACAGCTTCCCCAAACTTAAGATCTACATACTCTAAGCTCAAAAGGGAATAGTCAAAATTCTACGCTCGACTTATAGATAAGACTCAAGAATTAAGCTGGCCTAAGTCTCGTCTCTAGAGCATTTATAGTACAAACAAAATTTCCACACGGACAATTTTAAAGCATGCAAGACATCACATATGATCAATAATACTAGTCAATAAATTATGCAAATAAACTCATCACAAGAAATTAACTTGTTATTATATACTTTCATGAATTATGCAAATGCAAACTAGAAAGAAAATAAAAAAACTACAAATTAAATAACTACATTCTCTAGTCTAATGCAGCTATCATGAATTTCCTAAACTTAAGACAAGGCAATATACAATATTTTTTTCTAATTTTTCTAATTTTTTTTAATGTTAATCATATATAATTTTTTTGAATTTTTTTCATTCACTAAGAACTCATCCCCATACTTAAATGGTTCATTGTCCTCAATGAATAAATTAATAATAATATTTCCTAAAAAATATAAAAAAAATAAAAAGTAAAAAAAATTACAAAGAAAGGTTAGAAATACTCCCCAGGTGCATGAGCACGAAGTGTTGCCCGAAAAAGAATAATTTGCATCCCTCCATTATATTATTCATCCAGCTCCATGAAAACTCCATATCTTAGATTTCAGAACATTATCATAATGTAATAGTTGGCCAACTGGTTGTGTACTACTCTAAAGAACAAGTTGTTCGGGGTTCGAACCCCTACTCCAACATTTTTTTTACAGTCACAATTTAATCAACTAATAATAATAAATATAATAATAATAAATATGATAATTATAATAGTAATTATACAAACTTACAAGAATCATGGGTTGCCTCCCAAGAAGCAGTTGTTTATTGTCATTAGCTCGACTTATTTAAATAAATAATATTTATCAATGAGGCGAAAAAGCAAACAAATGTACGTATCTCCTAATATCAATTAATCTATTCATTTGAGTACCAATAAAATTTTGAAAGAGATATATAAATTGACACATGAAACATATATGATGCTCAAGAAAATTTGGTATGTGAAAATATTCAGAAAAATCATCTCTAACGGGTTTATAGCTACTTTTCACAAATTCCTCCCAAATCAGATCAACAAAAGGCATATGCAAATTCTCAATCTTAACATCATTTGAGTCAATCTCATTCAAATTTGGTTCTCTCTCATCTACCACAATTGAATTCATAATATCCTTATCCGAATCAATTTCCACCACATATATATTATCATCCTCATCAAATAGCATGCAAAAAGAGTCATCTAAGAAATCAACATCATTACTATCAAAAGGTTTTTCGCACGTGTTTATTTCTTGAGAAGTATACGGGTCAATAAGAGTAAGATTTTCAAAATCATCATCATCATCAAAGTCATCAAAAATCAACTTACCGTTACTTACCTCATTTGTATATTCTTTGACCTCCTCACCATTCCATAAAGTTGTATCATCAATTTGACTCGTAGGTTCCCTATCTGATTGAGTGTGCATCTCTACGAATTGAGTTACCTGTTGAATCATTTGTGCTAGTTTCTTTTCCATCAACTTGGTATGATCTTTCATCTTGAGATGTGTCTTAAACTCTTCATTTTTTTTCTCTTGTGTAGAAATAAATTCTTGCAAAAGAATTTCCAAGTTGGAGTTTTGTGGTGGTTGAGGGTAATTGATTTCAGGTGGTTGAGCTTGGCATGGAATAACTTGAATCTCTTCAAACAGAGGATAATATTGTTGATTTTAAGAACATGAGGAGATAAAGTTTCCAAGGCAGTTTCCAAGCTAGATTTTTGTGGTGGAGATGAATTATTTGGGCTGGAAAAATCAGGATAATGTTCCCAACCAGAGTTGTATGTGCTAGGATATGGATTGTATTGTGGTATTTGGTTAGAGTAGTAATTGGTATCCCAATACGGTGTTTGGTTTGGATAATAAGGGGTGTTAAATTGGAAAAAAATTTGAGTGTTCCCCTGCATACAACAAACCTCACAAGTAGTAATGTTAGGTCCAGATACGATTGTAGAAGGGGGGGTTGAATACAATCGTCACAAAATAATCACGGCGGAATAATCTGATTGGAGTTTAACTTGTTAATCAGATTTAAATTAATTAATATAACAATTTTTAAGTCGTTATATAATTAATATGGTTCGTTTTAATGTCCACTAGTTCGTAGAATAAATTTGACAGGAAGTATTCTAACTTAGCGGAATAAAACAACCGAGTGATCAAAGCACAGAAAACTGTGGATATAACAATAGCAAGTTACTAACAACTTGAAAGTTTACAATGCAATGAACAAGAACAAATGAAGAGGTTGAAGCCATATTTATAGGAAAACCTTTGAACTAGTATGACAAATCTAGGCATGACAACTCTAGGAAGTGCTATGACAATCTAAACAAGTGCAATGACAATTACATGAGAAGGTATGACAATCTAAGGCATTGTCATGGCACAAATGGGAAGGTATGACAATCACAACCATTGTCATGCTCTCCTAGAATCGGTATGACAATCAGTATGACAAACCAAGGGAAGGTATGACAATTAGAATGACAAACCAAAGGAAGGTATGACAATCAGAATGACAAACCAAGGGAAGGTATGACAATTGAAACTTGGTGCCTAAGCATTGAAACGGTATGACAATCCTTGGGATTGTCATGCCATACAAAAAATGGTATGACAATCTTAAGACTGCCATACCATATAACAAATCGTTATGACAATGAATGAATTGTCATGCCAACTGCCATATCCACCTATCAGGGTGCGGTATGACAATCTTTAAGATTGTCATGCCGCGCCCAAACTCCATATAACAAAGCATTTTATTAATATAATTAATTCAATAAATATCCACTTAATTATATTAATTATATAAATTCATAAATTAAATTAATTCGAGTGTGAATCAATTTAATAAATAACTTATATAACTTATATAATTATTTTGAGATGTGGATTAATTAATTGAATAATTATATATTGCATTTCTTCAGCAGCAGGTCTTCTGACTTCCATTAAAACTCTATACCTTCTAGACTTCTGGACGTGCTACAAAATATTATTTGTACACTGAGGCTTGAACATATTAATGATCTTCTTTCAGTGGTGTGCAGCAACATCTTGAAATTCTTCAGACATATGATCTTAATAAATCACTTGACGTTCTTCGTACGGATTCCTTCAATAGGGCTTGCTATTTACTTTCTTTCTTATCAGAGTTGAGTTGATACTCTTAAATACAAATAGGCTAAACATATGCCTTTCAATCTCCCCCTATTTGTTTGTTAACATAACATGCAAATTATCGAGAGGATAACTCAACTAACTGATAAGACAAAGGATTAAACATGAATTTCGAATAGCAAAAAGTTTCTGGTATTTATAAATTAAACATTGACCAGAATTCAAACAAGTACATTAGATTACACAAGGATGTTCTTACTGAACATATATTACAAATCCCTTATCAAATCTAAAGATCAACTTCTCCTTCTTCGATATCTGAATTGTGAAGGACAGGAGTTGACGGTTCTTCTCTGGTTGGCGCTTCTGATGTAGTGGATTCACCACGCTTCTTACGTTCCCTTGCCAGAGCCAGTTGATGTAACACTTCCATTTCCACAGGGTCTTCACGGAAGTCTGATGGCTGAGATTTAGTAACACCCTTCATCCTTCGAAAGTATTGAGAAATATTTCTCCGGGTGCAATAAGACAAGATCACATCATCAGCATCAGACTTGGCTTTAGAAGCGAAGCCCTTGGTTGGAAGTTGAGTGGATGCTAGAGCCAGTTGCTTAGCAGGATACTTTGGCAAAGCTTCTTCATTTAGATAGACAGTACTTAAGATCTCCTTATGAACGAACTTTACACAGTATGGATTTTTGACAACCTGTGGACTGTTGAAGACAGCACAATCCAACAGTTTGTCACGAAGGAGTTCGTTCAGGTTGGAGCATCGCTTTACCTTGTCGCGAAGTACCCAGAGCTCAGATACAGAGAATGATTTAAGAGATTCAACAGATAACCTGAATGAACCATTTCTCTGTGTGTATACAATCAGCTCCCACTGTTCTAGCAAATTATTGACTCCTATAGTCAAGTAATCAATTTCCAAAGCAAAGGCATGCATAAAGATATCCTCGTCAGGGTTTACCTCTCGAAGATCGTTGATCAGAGATAAGAACTTTCTGTCATTGAAAGGCTCCCTTTGAGGTCCATTGAAAATCCTCTTTGCAATGTCCCAGCTTTTTCCGACTTTCCTTTTCATATCAAGATTTTTCTGCTTGCACGCAGCATCATAGATTTTCTGCTTCTCTTTCTTGATTTGCTCTTTTGTTATGAACTTGTGCTCTAGAAGTTTCTGGTAATCAAGAAGCTTACGCTTCCTAGCTTCATTCTCAGCTTTAAACTTCCGGACATTTTCTTCATGTTCAGGATCAACAGGTTCTTCATCTTGGAACATGTAGCTCTCCTCAAATTTGCCTTCTTCCTCTGCTTGACGGTAAGTAGCATCGAAGACGTCATCATCATCCATGTCTTTCGGATAATCATCATAATTGTCAGAATTGAAGACATCATCAGATTGATGTAACGGTTCTTTGCCTTTTGACCTTTCAGAATTGTCAGGAGCAGATTCAGAATTATTGCCTTTATTGCTTTAATTTGAGCTATACCCTTGTCATCCCTGTCACCTTTGTCTCCTCTATCTCTATTCTCCCTCTTAGTTGAGGGATCCTCTCTGGAGGTATCAGCATTTGACTTTGAGTTCCTGAGGAGTTGATCCAGTTTACTGTCGATATCATCGAATTTGGCCATATACAGTGCATGATTAGATCTCATCTCGACAGTCAACTCATGAATTTCTTCTTTAAGCTCATCCCTGGAAGAACTGGATGGCCTTTTATCTGTTTTCCTTTCTAGGGTCACCAACTGTGCACCCTTTAGCCTCTCATTTTCAGCTATCATTCGGGCTAATTCATCTTTAAGCTTTGCAATTTGTTCCTCAAACAGAGCCGGGTCAGTGTGTGCACTCACCTCACGTACACTCAGAGCTGTTTCACTAGCCTCACGTGCATGTGTATCGCTCGGTGTTTGCCTTTCATCACTCATTGTTTGCACTTTTCCAGTTGTACCTGTATAAACTACCAATGCCCCCTGAGATGGGTTCAAAGGTAGTGGAGGAACAAATTGTACTCCGAAAGCCTGTGAGGGCAAGTTTACTTGCACGCTGCCAAGTACCTCCTGATCAGAAAATAAAGTGTGATCAGAAAATTTTTCATACATGATAAACTGGTTTTGGAAATATGTGCAATCAGTAAACATAGTAACCTGTGTATCTGTTTGGTCTTGCACTAGCGTGAGTGCTAGCGCAGTGCTTGACTCTGTACAGGGTACCGTGGCAGGGCGGTCAACTTCAATGGCATCATTTTGTTGAGAGAATGAGTCCAGAGACTATTTCATTGCCTGTTATAGGTCCAAGCCTTTTTGGGAAGGCAAGGATGAGGCTGCAGATGTCTCCAGGGCTTCCAACCTTGGCTTCTTAATGGAAGACAGAGCTGCGGGTTGACTCGTCAAACTGCTTGAACTTCTCTTTCTGGCAATCTTACGAATGGGTTGAGTAGTAGTGTTGATTGCTGTGTTTGCAGAAGAAAGAGTTGGTTGAATGAATTCATCAGCTTGGATATGAACCTGTGTGTTGTCAGGTTCATTGCTGGTAGTCTGGAAAACAAAATCAAAGTCACAAACAAAATCTGACGCATCAACATTAAAATTAGATGAGAAGTCAGAAAGTACCTGAGCTACCTGTAAGTTCTGTCGAAAGGACTGCAACTCTGGATTGGAGGTTGAGTCGGTAGGTAATGGTTGTGAGGTTGATTGTGTTTGTGGTATATAGTGGGTTGTGGTTGTTGTTGTTGTTGTTCCGGTTGATCTTGTTGTTGTTGTTGTGGAGGTTGTGCCACTTGAAACTGGTGAAGTTGTTGTGGCTAAGCATTGAACTGCTCCATCAGGTATGGAGTCACAATCAGTGGAATATTCTCTTGCTTTCTCTTGTTGGTCAATGCCTTCATCAGCTTCGTACAGACACGCTGAGTTGGTGCAATTGGAGAATTGAAATAAGAGTTCTTCTCAGCGTCTATCATCTTATCGTTCAAAAACAGCATTATGAACCGAGGGTAAAAACAGACAACCCTGGCAATCTGTGCAACAGATCGACTGCTGAGTGGTCCCAACTTCTTTAGAATCGACTGTAGAATCAATTTGCCAAAATTGATTGGTCGATTGTGAACAATACAAAATCCAATTACTTGAAGAAGGGAGGAGATAATGTTGAAATTGCTTCGAGTGGTAGGTGAAAAGACTTTCGCCAGAGTATCGAAGAACAAATCCCACTCAGGTTTCAGATTCCCTTTTAGCATCCTTGGCAGATGAATCTCTCCCTGATAAAGAATGGTCTGAAAGAATTGAGTGATTTCAGCATCTGTCGGAATCTCAGCACAATTGTTACGTGGAAATCCAAGGATTCTGTTGACATCATAAACTGACACAGTGATGCTTCGTCCTCCAGCAATGTTTGGCAGAGGAGTAGATTTCTTGAAGTGGTCTAATCTGCAAGTCAGCATTTGCAGTGATCGCCGTACTGACCAAACTTTGACTATTTAAAAACCTCACCCAAGGTTTGAACCTCTCCAATCTGGAATCAGGGTCTAAGTACCCATTGTAGTTCGTCTCACCGATAACGAATTCGCCAGCCATTTTTATAATTAAAAATTGAATTAAGCGAGAATTTTTCAAATAAAATGTTAATTCTCAAATTTCTCGCAAATTTCAATTAATAATTAATTAACAATTAACCAATTAATTAATAATTCGAATTAATTGATTAAACTCGAATTAAAAATTAATTAAATTGTAAATGGCCAATTTGAATTCCACAAAATCCAACAAAGTCCCAAAAATCTCCTTGAGCCAAACGGATCCTTAACTTCACTAAAAACCCTAAAAAATTCGAAATTCAAAAAGAGGGTTTCGAAAACTTTTGCACAAAATCAACCAACAAACGATCAGAATAGACAATCCAACACCCAAGAATCACGAAACCGGACACGACTTGTGTAAACTCGGTCTCCAGTAGCTCAACTCGTTCGACTCGGTGAACTGGGGTTGAACAAAAATCGGCAGCACTTCGTGTTAAAACTTGATTATAACCGTAACCAGCAAGCAATTAGAAGCTTGTAGAGAGTAACCAGCAAGTTTTTAATGAGAAAACTTGAAAAACGATCGAAGTTGAGCAATGGCATTGCGTGTATATGCGTATGTGTGTGTGTATAGCGAAGAAGATGAAGAAATAAGGGAGTATGACAATGTATATTAATGTCATATTGGTTTTTGACTTCGGTATGACAATCTCTGTGATTGTCATACCGAGGTTTTGAACTGCGGTTGGTGAGTGTGATTAGAACTCGGTATGACAATTGTATGAATTGTCATGCCGAGTCAAATCAGACTTACTTGACACACTATGACAATAAAATGCATTGTCATACCGAAATATGGTAGCAGTCAAAACGCACTCAGCATGACAAACCTTAAGTTTGTCATACCGAAAATTTAATAAAAATAAAACAGAAAAAAAATATGTGTATGCAATATGATTTTTGATTTTCTTTAAAAATAAAACTTTTTACACTCAAAATCAAAAACCTTATAAATAATATATAATAAATTACACAAATATATTGTAAAATTCAACTTTAGTTAAATATAAATATTTATGAATTTAACTTTAATTCATTAAAATGAATTAACTTAAAATCTAATATTTATGCTTAATTAATTTTGAAAAATACAAAATAGACACAAATAATTATCTAAATACTTGAGAATAAGACAGGGGAGTGTGCAGCACTTATAAAATTACAGAGATATTTATGAACATGCATTATGATATAGAATATTATCAGATAATTTACAAACAATTATATAAAATCTAATAAAATAGATATAATTAGACAGATTTTCACAAAAATATATAAAACAAATATATAACATATACAAAGAGAATCATGGCATATTTAACATCCCTAGCTCACAAACCAACTTAGAGAAAGTGGATTCATCAAGTGGTTTAGTGAAGTTGTCAGCAATTTGATCAGCCGTGGGTACAAAATGTAACACCACAGTACCATTCATGACATGTTCTCGAATAAAATGATACCTGATATCTATGTGCTTGGTCCGGGAGTGTTGCACTGGATTGTTGGAAATGGCTATGGCACTGGTGTTGTCACAAAATATTGGGATTTTGTTAACATCAATACCATAATCATTTAACTGATTCCTGATCCATGGAATCTGAGCACAGCAACTACCAGCAGCAATGTACTCAGCTTCAGCAGTAGAAGTAGACACTGAGTGTTGCTTCTTGTTGTACCAGGAAACCAACCGACGTCCTAGAAATTGACAGCTTCCAGACGTACTCTTTCTGATCAATCCTGCAACCTGCATAATCAGAATCTGTATAGCCGGTTAAGTCAAAACCAGTATTCTTAGGGTACCAAATACCTAAACCAGGTGTACCCTTAAGATATCTAAAGATTCTTTTGACGGCTATAAGATGTGATTCTTTAGGATCAGCCTGAAACCTAGCACATAAACATGTTGCAAACATAATATCTGGTCTACTAGCAGTGAGATAGAGTAATGATCCAATCATACCTCGATAGCTTGAGATATCAACTTTCTTACCAGATTTATCTTGGTCAAGCTTTGTGGCAGTGGCCATGGGTGTCTTTGCCGGAGAAGAGTCTTCTAGATTGTACTTTCGCAGAAGATCTCTGACATACTTTGACTGGCAAATGAAAATGCCATCTTCCTTTTGGCTTACTTGAAGACCAAGGAAGTAGGACAGCTGACCCATCATACTCATCTCATAATTACTCTGCATTAACTTAGCAAACCTCTTGCACAAGTTATCGTTAGTAGAACCAAATATAATATCATCAACATATATTTGAACAAATATCATATTATTATCATGCAATTTGTAAAAGAGAGTTTTGTCTATGATACCTCTAGTGAAATTGTTTCCAATTAAAAACTCAGAGAGGGTGTCATACCATGTCCTTGGTGCTGCTTGAGCCCATAGACAGCTTTGAATAGGAAGTACACAAAATCAGCAAACTCTGGATTTTCAAAGCCAGGGGTTGTTCCAGATATACTTCTTCTTCAAGCTTTCCATTCAGAAATGCACTTTTCACATCCATCTGATAAACCTTGAAGTTGGAGTGTGCAGCAAATGCAAGAAATATTCTGATGGCTTCAAGATGAGCAACTGGAGTATAGGTTTCATCGTAATCAATTCCTTGTTCCTGAGAATAACCTGTTGCAACTAGTCTGGCTTTGTTTCTTACAACAATGCCATCACCATCTAACTTGTTACGGAAGACCCATCTAGTTCCAATAGTAGACTTTCCCTTTGGTCTTGGAACAAGGGCCCAGACTTCTTATCTCTCAAATTGATTGAGTTCTTCTTGCATGGCAAGAACCCAATCAGGATAAGCAAGTGCTTCGTCCATTTTCTTTGGTTCTAATTGTGATAGAAAACCAGAGAATAGACATTCATTTGTCGTAGCACTTCTAGTCCTTACACCAACATCAGGATCACCAATAATAAGATCAAAGGGATGATCTCTGCTCCAAATCCTTTCTCTTGGAAGTTGTGTCCCTGATGATTCAGTTGTATTGTCAGTAAGCTGATGTGTATGGCTAGTTGATCCACCAGCTCCCCCCGAGTTGTTGCCAGGTTGACTTGATGATCCACCACTAGCATCAGTGGAATCTCCAGCATTATTGCCATTTCTTCCACCATTGCCTGGATCATTATCATTGTTGTCATCACCTGTTGCAACCTCAGGTGGCATATCATCATCTGAATCAGAATCTGGATAGTTGTCAAACTTCAGAGATTCAGATGGATCAGCAGATTGTAAACTTGGGAGCTTAGTGTCATCAAATGTAACATTGACACTAACTTTCACTGACAGAGTATCAATTACAAAAACTCTATAAACATTATTAGTATAACCAACAAAAATTGCTTCAGATGCCTTTGGCTCAAACTTGTTCAAGTTCCCTTCTCCATCCTTGAGAACATAACACTTGGCTCCAAAGACATGAAGATGTTTGACATATGGTTTCTTGTTGTTATACAGATGAAATGGAGTTTTCATATGATCTTTATTGATCAAAGTTTGATTCTGGGTATAGCAAGCAGTAGTCACAGCTTCAACCCAAAAGTACAGTGAAAGCTTTGCTTCAGCAATCATAGTCCTTGCAGCTTCAATCAATGTACGATTTTTTCTTTCGACGACTCCATTCTGCTGAAGAGTCCTTGGTGCTGAATACTGCCTTCTAATTCCCTTTTTAGAGTAAAAGTTGATTAGAGTTTGATTCTTGAATTCCGTGCCATTGTCTGACCTTACAGCTTTCACTGGCACACCCTTATCCATTTCAACTGACTTAATATGATCAATCACTGTCAACGGGGTTTCATCCTTAGAAGCCAGGAAGTAAACCCAAGTAAATTTCGAGAAGTCATCCACAATGACTAAGGCATATCTTCCACCATCAATTGATGTAACATTCACGGGGCCAAACAAATCTATATGCAGTAAGTGAAGTGGATCTGTAATAGTATTGATGGTCTTGCCTTTGTGAGATGCTCTCTTCACTTTTCCTTTCTGACAAGCTTCACAGAGATCATCAGTTGAGAATTCCAGGGAAGGCAAACCTCTCACTAGATATCTCTTGACTAGAGAGTTCATGGTTTTGAAGTTGAGATGTGAGAGCTTCTTATGCCATAACCAACTATCTTCAGCAGACGCTTTGGCGTAGAAACAGTGAACTTCGTTTCCTGGTCCTAAAGACAAATCAGCTACGAATATATTGTCGTTCCTTATGCCACATAGTGAAGGACGCTTATCCTTGATATGTTTAATGATACATATCTCTTTTTCAAAATGAACATAATATCCCTTGTCCCAAAACTGACTGACACTCATGAGATTATGTTGAAGTCCTTCAACTATAGCAATATCTTCTATGATGATCCTTCCAATTTTGTACTTGCCATATCCCACTGTACGACCTTTGCTATTATCAGCAAAACTGACTGTTGGGCCAGCTCCTTCTCTTATGTCTTCTAGCAGGGATCTATTGCTAGTCATGTGCATTGACGCTCCACTGTCAAGCACCCTAGTAACTCGAACAACTCCACTGGCACCCTGAAAAAGACAACTTGATTAAACCTTCTTTGGGACCCACACTTGATTGGGTCCAGCAAACTTAAAGAATTGATTTCTATCAACAGAGCCTATTGGACTGATACTTGGCTCACTCTTGACTGAACTTACTTCCTTAACAACAGCCTTATAAACCTTAGTTTTAGGCTTTGGAACATAAGTCTCCTTCCTAACACGAGGAGGACTAGCAGTCTTTGATCTAGCATGCTTATTGTTTGTGTGTTGTCTAGGTGATGTGTTTTCATTTTTAGCATGCAAATTTCTAAAATAAGCAGACATTGTATTGAAAGCACAAAGCATACAGTTATCAACACCACAACATTTACGACATGCATCAAAAACAGGAGCAACGGGCATATCAGTCACAGTAGTAGGAACATCAATAGATTCTACTCTAACATAGTTAACAGATTTAAAATTCTCAGTAGAATGACATCTATTATCTCAGTTCTTACTGTTCACAAAATTATTAGGCTTGTTGAATTCAGTTCTCTCAAAGTTGACACCTAAACCAGCTTTAGGCAACTTAACATTGCCTTTCACTTTGATTGGTTTTAGTGATGTCTGGATCTCATCTCTCTTCTCATTACTCTCTTTCATTTTAAGGTCTTCCTGTTTGAGTTCATATCTAATGACAACAGGAGTTTCTAACAAAGGTTCAGCTTCTGAGGATTTAAACAATGGTTGAGGGGAATCTTTCAAAACAAAAGGAATCCCTCTCTCCTCAGCACTCTTCTTAAAGGGAGTAATGTTACTAGCCTTACCTACAGAGTTGTTATAGTCAAAACCTATTCCAACATTTCTCTTGATCTCTTGTTTATCATTAAGCTCTCTGACTATAGTGGAGGCATCCTTAAAGGCTTTAGACTTAACTTTCTCTTCGTCTAGCTGAAGTCTTAAAGCAATCTCACCTTTCTCTAGAACTCTGACTTTAGCAACTTCTAATCCTAAATCCATATTCAGTTGTTCAATTTTAGCTTTCAATACGTTCATCTCATTCATCTTATAAGCATGAATATCTAAGACTAACGCATCAATTTTAAGATTGGCAGCTTTCAACTTTTTAATAGCATCATCTCTTTCAAGTCCTAATTGCATAAAAAGTTTAGGGCATGTAGGATCTACCTGAAAGCTTCCAGCAGGAGGAAGTGAAGATGATCCAGCATTAGCCATAAGAGCAACATTCCCAATCTGCTCTTCTTCATCACTATCTGTATCATCCCAACTTTTCCCTTCTGCCAGATATGATTTGCTCTTGAAGCTTTGACCTCCAGAAGTACCCTGATGCTTTCTAACCAAGGCATCATACTTCTGCTTCAGCTCATCGTACGAATCTTTTCTTTTTCCTTGAACCTTGGGCTGTTTGCAGTCAGTTGCAAAGTGTCCCGGTTCACCACAGTTGAAGCATTTGAACTTGCTTCTATCCACCATCCCAGTCTTGTATCCTCCTTTGCTTGTAGAAGATGAGTAACTTCCTTTTTGAAGCCTGTTGGCAGTAGGTTTGTACTTGTAGGAGGGGTTCTTCCGGAATCTTATGTTTCCAAACTTCTTGGCAAATAGTGATAGAGATTGATCTTCTAACTATTCTAACTCTTCCATTGTATAGAACTCTTCGTCACCACTGGAAGAAGCAGTCTGACCCATCTCAGGTACAACAAATTCCTGAGTGGTCTTAGAAGGAACAACAACATCCTTCTTTTCTTCCGGTACAGGTGACTCAACAACTAGAGCTCTCGAATGGTTCTGTGTTTTACCCCAGCCATATCTCTGCTTACTTTGAACTTGCTCCAGTTCATAAGTTTTCAAAACTCCATAGAGTCTTTCCAGAGAAATCTCACTCAGATCTCTACTTTCCCTGATAGCAGTGATTCTGTGTTCCAGATGTTCGAGAAGTGTTAAGAGAAACTTCATGTTGACCTCTTTCTTGTCATAGTATTTCCCATTCAGATTTAAATTATTTATCAAATTATTAAGTCTGATAAACACTTCTGAAATCCCTTCTCCGGGATTGGAACCAAACTGTTCATACTGAGCCATCAGTATCTCTTTCTTGTTTTCCCTAACTTCTTCTGAGCCTTCATTGATAATCTCTAACGTATCCCAGATTTGCTTGGCGTTCGTACAATTTACAACAGCATTGTACATCACTGGATCTAGAGATTCAACCAAAATCAGTTGAAGAGCGTCATCTAAGTTCATCTGTTCACCCTCTTCATCTGCGTACTCATGAAGTTCATTCGGAATAGTCTGATGAGGTATTAACACACTATCTTCTTCGTGTGCTGATATGACTTTCATCGGAGTAGAAACACCCTTGTTTAATATCCCGATATATTTTCTGTTCGCAGTGCGGAGGAATAGTAACATGTGCCTCTTCCATAGGCCAAAGTGTTCTTTGTTGAACGGTGGGATTTTAATGCTACTGATCTTTTGTGTACTCATGTTTAAGGATTTAAAGTGAATAGTGTTTGGATGAAATTTGGATTTTTGAAAGAAAAATATTTTGAATCAGAATTAATTTTTGGAATAAAATTAATTCGAATAAAAAATATTTGGACGTTACAGAGTGTTTATAGGATCTGATTCGGAAAATGGTATCAACCTCGCTCTGATACCAATTGTTAGGTCCAGATACGATTGTAGAAGGGGGGGTTGAATACAATCGTCACCAAATAATCGCGGCGGAATAATCTGATTGGAGTATAACTTGTTAATCAGATTTAAATTAATTAATATAACAATTTTTAAGTCGTTATATAATTAATATGGTTCGTTTTAATGTCCACTAGTTCGTAGAATAAATTTCACAGGAAGTATTCTAACTTAGCGGAATAAAACAACCGAGTGATCAAAGCACAGAAAACTGTGGATATAACAATAGCAAGTTACTAACAACTTGAAAGTTTACAATGCAATGAACAAGAACAAATGAAGAGGTTGAAGCCATATTTATAGGCAAACCTTTGAACTAGTATGACAAAGCTAGGCATGACAACTCTAGGAAGTGCTATGACAATCTAAACAAGTGCAATGACAATTACATGAGAAGGTATGACAATCTAAGGCATTTTCATGGCACAAATGGGAAGGTATGACAATCACAACCATTGTCATGCTCTCCTAGAATCGGTATGACAATCAGTATGAGAAACCAAGGGAAGGTATGACAATCAGAATGACAAACCAAGGGAAGGTATGACAATCAGAATGACAAACCAAGGGAAGGTATGACAATTGAAACTTGGTGCCTAAGCATTGAAACGGTATGACAATCCTCAGGATTGTCATGCCATACAACAAACGGGATGACAATCTTAAGATTGTCATGCCATATAACAAATCGGTATGACAATGAATGAATTGTCATGCCAACTGCCATATCCACCTATCAGGGTGCGGTATGACAATCCTTAGGATTGTCATGCCGTGCCCAAACTCCATATAACAAAGCATTTTATTAATATAATTAATTCAATAAATATCCACTTAATTATATTAATGATATAAATTCATAAGTTAAATTAATTCGAGTGTGAATCAATTTAATAAATAACTTATATAACTTATATAATTATTTTGAGATGTGGATTAATTAATTGAATAATTATATATTGCATTTCTTCAGCAGTAGGTCTTCTGACTTCCATTAAAAGATCTGATTCTTTGTCTTGATTGAACGACCACCTATTGTTGATGCAGAATATTTAATCTGAGTAGCTGACACACAAATGTACTGTCTGGTTCATCTGTATCTAGCTGAATCAAATATTCTTTATCAATTAAACATTTGAGAAGTGGCTTGTTCGTCGAGTCTTTGTCTTCGTAGTTCTTCTTCATAAGTAGAAATAGTTTGGGATCTTCTGAATAAATAAAGTATTAAAACTTTATACCTTCTAGACTTCTGGACGTGCTACAAAATATTATTTGTACACTGAGGCTTGAACATATTAATGAACTTCTTTCAGTGGTGTGCAGCAGCATCCTGAAATTCTTCAGACATTTGATTTTAATAAATCACTTGACGTTCTTCGTACGGATTCCTTCAATAGGGCTTGCTATTTACTTTCTTTCTTATCAGAGTTGAGTTGATACTCTTAAATACAAATAGGCTAAACATATGCCTTTCAAGTAACCAAATATGTATAGACTTAATTTCATCAATTGTCCGAGATAATGTCTGCATAGCCATAGTCAATGCCTCCATGCTTTCTTCTTCCTCCTCCATTCACTCGTTTACTTTCTCGTCATAGAGCCCCGAAACTCAAATATTCCGAGAAACAAGAAAAAATACAAGTGAAGTATTAAACGAAACAAGAATAATAGCCGAAGCAACAGAAAAAACAATTAGTTGGATTTTATCAAAAACAAACTAATCTAATACTGCTTTTTCCTCGGCAGCGGCGCCAAAAATTTGACAAGGCTGTCGCGTGCCTATCAAATAATAAAATATCTAACAAACCTCCTAACTATGTAGTAGGGTAAGTCAAAGTCGTTCCCACAGAGACAAACGTATCAAACACTAATTATCCTCGATTCAATCCAACTAACAAGTAACACAATAAGAGATTGAGGTATTATTAAACTAATACAAATAAAATCTAGAAAAAGAATTAACTAAAAATATCTAGAATCAAGTATCCCCACTAGCATGAATCAATGCAATTATGATTTTCTCCCCCAATCAATCAGATATATTACTCACGAGGAAAGATGCGGCCTATAAAATACCAATAACCTCTTCCGAGTATTAATGGCTCCTCTAAAATACAATCAAGCTTATTTCCACGGTATCATGCAGTTTAGAGACATTAAACACAGCATCCTATCTTCCTAACAATCCATTTTACCTATTTCCATGGAGAAATTCATGTCCCTATTGGATAAATCACAACAATTTAAATCCAACTTTCCGATGGTAAATAGATATCGTTCAAACAAAACACAAAATCACGTCTGACCTGTAATTGTTAATTAGCACAACTCAATAAGTAAGAGAAAATAACCTAATAAATCAGAGATCATCAAAAATCATGCATCAACCATAACTAGGGTTCAACTTAATCCCAGAATAAAATCTACTCAAGCATAATAAAGAAAATAAAGATGGATTCTTCAATCCCGAAGTCTTGAAGAAGAAGAGACAAAGTGCTTTTAACCTAACCTAATTATACAATACGATTCTTCTTAATGTATGTCCCTATAAATATATATGTTTTAATGCTTACAAGGAAATACAAATCAGTTTCCCAAAGAGAATTGGTTTGTTCAAGGAAAATTCGCAGCAGACTTTTATCTCCTGATTCTGGACTGATTCCGTTGGATTTTGGATATTGGACCATCTCTGAATAAAAGAAAATTCTAAGTTTCGCGTGGACTGTAAGATCACCCAATTCTGACTTCTAAAACTCAAGATATAGGCCAAACAGTGATTCATGAGCAACCAGTCCAATAAATCCGAATTTCCTTCTAATTCATCTTCAAATTAAGCTTTTTATTTCAATTCCTTCCAACTTTAGGAAATCCTTGCTTCCTACAATAAAACATTAAAATCTATTATATAAATATCTCATTAAATGCAAAACATAATAGATATGAGTAATAAAATCATATAAAATATATGTAAATATATACTCTATCAGAGAGCCCACATGGGACTTAGTAAATAAAGAGGGTGACCCCTTAGTGGAGACCAATTTTTAGTAGAGATGATGAGGCATGTGAGCCTAGCTGTAGCATGATCCCTAGGGTGTGACCTCTAGGCTAGTAGTCTTGAACCATGATGGCCCCAAGTGCCGCAAGGCCAAGAGGTTGCGATGCCAAGGCTCACTATTGATACTTGCAGCGACCCCTAGGATGATGACCCTTAGGGTGATGACCCCTGAGGAGAAACTCTAAAGTCTTCACAAAACTTCTAAGTAGTGGAGGCTCACCAGTGAGGTAGCCTAGCAGAATGATAAGCATAATGGACTTAATTCAATTCCCATATTGGGTTAGAGAGCAAATAATTTGCATTAATAGATGGCAATAAGCCCACCTTGGTGATCCATATCTGAATGTGGGCCTGCCAAGACCCATGCCAAATTTGGAGACAGTTTTCATTTTAAAATTAGAAACAGGTTTAAGCCCCGGTTTAAGCTGGGACAATTGACTCAAATTTGCCTTTAGCATGAGGTTCGCAATTTGGACCTTGACTTTAATGCTAGCACTCACCCAAGTATTAATATTTTCAACATCTTTCCTACCATTAGTCCTTCCATGATTCTCAATACTGCACTCGAATGTCTACACTTGAATTCTCTAAGTATAAGTTGATCTGTGCTTGAATGGATTTTAACTAATTGTCGTAATCTTCAGCGTCTGTCACTTTTAAGTTGTGTAGCCAGCCCTGTTATAGCTGCCTAATCCTAACACCAGCGAAAACATGTGATATTGTCCCTTAAGCTGAGACACTTAAAAGCTTTTTAGGTCCTTCAAGGCAGTAAATGTTGATGCCCTCAATCAATATGCTCCACAATTTACTTCATTTACATGTACGAGTTCAAATTTGATGTGGAGTTTCATAATGTACCATCACTTGCTGATATTACTTTAGGAGATTTATATCTTCATTTTTTGAATGCCCTATCCGTGTTTTCTTCTCAGCTTAAACAAATGTCATTTTCATTGACCAAGGTTAGTTCACTACGTGCTATTATGATATATGTGTTGCTAATTTGTCAATTTTGCAAAAATGTATTACTTTGACAAGGTTACTTATGTCTGTGCCCAACATTTTTATCTTGCAGCTATACTATGCATCTAGTGTTCCAAAATTTATTAATGTTCTGCAATTGAAGATACTATATTCCCAAGATGCTTACCTTCTTTCCGCAATGTCCTTTGATAGAGGCTTGGCCTTTGATGCATACATCCAAGTTGAACGTGGCCTATGTGCATGGGTATAAAAAGAAAATCCTAATGAAAGGCATATGCTCAGCCTATTTGTATTTAAAGAGCTACAACTCAACTCAGATAAGAAAGCTCCGTAAATAGCAATTCATCGGAATCCGTACGAAGAACATCAAATGATTTATGGGAATTATATGTCAGATAAATTCTAGGATGCTGCTGCACACCACTGAAAGAAGTTCATTAATATGTTCAAGCCTCAGTGCACAAATAATCTTTTGTGGCACGTCCAGGAGTTCAGAAGATATAAAGTTTCTATACTTTATTTCATCAGAAGATTCCATTTAATGAAGAAGTACGTACAAGACAAAGACTCGACGAACTATCCAAATTCTTATTGTTTATATGATGAAGAATATTTGATTTAACTAGATACAGATGAACCAGACAGTACATCTGTGTATCAGTTATTCAAATTAAATATTTGAAGTCAAGCAGAAGTGGTAGTTCGCTCGTTCGACAAATAGAGAAGAAGTTATTAAAGTTTATAGAAGACAGGAAGCAGTTCTACTGAAGATTGGGTGATTAAATATTTAATAGACTATTATTTCACTTCTCATATAATTATATTAATTATGTAATTTATTTATTAAATTAATTCACTCATGAATTAATTTAATTTATGAATTTATATGATTAACTTAATTAAGTGAATAATTTTCTATTTTATATATTCTACAATATTACATTCTTTATCACCAAGACAAGCCCAGCAAGACAATCAGTGATTGTCTTACCGATCTGCCCACTTGGGATGAAGTCAGTGCGCAAGACAATTCAATTGTCTTGTCTTGCCGTGTGTTTCAATGGTGTGCAAGACAATTCAACTGAATTGTCTTGCCGAAGGACTTAGTGTGGCAGCAAGACAATCCATTTGTCTTGTCTTGCCGAGAGTCACACATCCAGCAAGACAATCCTGTTGTCTTGTCTTGCCGAGGGTCACACTTCCAGCAAGACAATCCGTTTGTCTTGTCTTGCCGAATGCTTGAAGGTGTGCAAGACAATCCTCAATTGTCTTGCCGATTGTAGTGTTTGTCTTTCTGTCAATGAGATTGTCATACCTTCCCTTCTAATTGTCTTTCTGACTTGGTTAAATCTTGGTAGACAATCTGTGATTGTCTTTCCTTGCCTTGATTTGTCTTGCCCAAGCCTAGATTGTCATACCCTCTTTATAATTGTCTTGTCTAGTGTTTGTCTTGCATGTACAAAGCTTTGCCTATAAATATGGCTTAGTTTCTTCATTAGAAAGTGTTCATCACTTTGATATTCAAAGCATTTGTAAAGCTTTCAAGTTGTTCGTAACTTGCTTGATCGTTATATCCACAGTTTTCTGTGCTTTGATAACCCGGTTGTTTTAATCACTAAATCTAGAATATACCCTGTCGAATTTATTCTACGAACTTTAGTGGACATTAAAACTGAACCATTTTAATTATATAACGACTTCAAACATTGTTATATTAATTAATTATAATCTGATTAACAAATCATATTCAATCAGATTCACTTCCGCGATAATTTGGTATTGATTGTATTCAACCCCCCCCCCTTCTACAATCATATCTGGACCTAACACCTAATAATATAATTTATATATGGACCAACAGTACTTATATTCAATTGAACTTAATAGAAATGAACTACTTCTGGCAAAAAAAATAGAAATGAACTACTTATATAATAATTAGCCGCACATAAAACTAATTTGTAGCATATATTTTAACTCTTCCTTTTAGTTCCTTGTTAGCTGATGACTGATTAAATGCTCCCAATTCTTAACTTGAACTTTGTGATATATATATATAATGGATTGTGTTGGTTTAAGTAGTTTATATCTTAGGCTCCTGTGAATATCCTGTACTTATGCAACTTCTTGGTCACAAATTTTAAGAAACCATTTTTTCTTTCCGCCACTACTCTGTATCTCATTTCCACAACGATACTGCTAAGATGCTGCATTTGTATGTTCATATTTCTGTATCATGTGAGGTCTGGGGAAGTGAATCACGGTGAACATGTTCTTTCTTCCATCATGTTTCAACTTGTATCATATATTTGTTAAATATGATCTTTATATGTTCTTAAGGTTGATTGATTGCAAAGGTTAAGAAAAATATGTAAAATCATCAAATCCCAGCTGACAAATATGTTGTCAAACAGGATAGTTATAATATTTTACGAAGTAATCGTGTTCGAGCCGAGTCGAGTATGAGTCAGCTGATGTCAAAAAAACATGGGTCGACTCGAGTTTTTAGTTGAGCCCAAAAACCTGTTCAAGCTCGTGCCCCCTAACGATTTCGAGATTAGTTCGAGTCAAGATCAGAAAAGCTTGGCAGACATTACAACCCCTATAAACAATACCAGGCAAATCATTGGGACAGAGAACATTCCAGACGTAACAAGAGTAAAATGTCTGGCTAGCCTTGTAACATGCTCAGCATCAACAATACTCATAAATAATCTACAAGCTAAATCAAAGGTGTATTTCTTTGACATTGGGTACACCTTTACTACTTTAGAGCCTCTGGCTTGAGAATGTCATGCATGAAACTACGCTTGAGAGCTGAAACTAATTCCTTCAAAGAAGTCTTGACAAACTCAGGGAAAAGTAAGGCTTTTTTCATGGACTGTGGCCACCAGGAAGTAAGTGGTTTACTTTCATTTGTGAAGAGGAACTTGTTTCCTTGAGCCCCGCAGAACACAACCATTTTTTCCCCTAGTAGCGACGTCTGAAATACATCTAGAGAGTACTTTTTTGTTCTTTCTTTGATGAATTCTTGAGGACCTGCTAATGCAAACATGATACTTTCTCTAGCTAATTAATGGCCATCCACTTGATCCTGGCGGAACATTTAACTTTGAGCCCTCAGCTTCGGTTTTCGCAAGATCCAGAGAAGAGACAGGGATATAGGAATGATGAGTAATGTTAACATATATGGGAATGAGCTGATAACTAGTGTTTCCATAGCTAAATATTTCGGTTTCTTGATTTGTTTGCAGAGGGAATTATACAAGTATAAAGATCTGTTTCTCTATGCTAAATCATATACTCCCTCTGTCCCACTTCTTTTGTCATGTTTGACTTTTTCGATCAAATTAACTCAACTTTGAATGAAATTTATATATATTAAATAATTGAAAAAAAATATATAAAAAATATATTGTTAGAATCTCCATTTATTCTACTTTAAGATATATTTTTCAATTACCAAAAATCATATAAGAATAATTATTCATTACCGGTCAAAGTTGGGTCAATTTGACCATAAAAAATCAAACAAGACAAAAGAATTGGGACGGAGGGAGTAAATGGTATTTGTTTATATAGACTAGGTCACTAAAAAAACAAAATAAGGTATAATTGTGTAGAATCTTTATTCTGAATTTCATCATATCAGCTTGCTTAATTAAGACAGGATAAAGAATATATTAAATTATTTCTTTTTGCAGTAGTATTTGACTCCTCTCTTTGGAAACAGATAATTGTATTGTTGTTTTCTTCAAATTTGTGTTTAAGCTATAAATTCTCATGCTTAGCATATTGTACTACAGAGTATATAAATTTACAACTACTTTTTGGAAACCTGAAAAAAGTTTAAACTTTGATTCTTCCTCTATGAAGCCCTATAGTTCTAAATATAGTTCTATTATGAGAGAATAGATTTTTTTGCCACCCAACTTATTATTTGTTTAGAAACCTACCACTGAACTATAATTTTTTTCTTTTTTGTCACTAATGTTAGGTTCGGATTTTTTTTTTATCACTAATGTTAGGTTCAGATTTGATTGTTAACACTATGTTATTCTTTTTAGAGTTAATTGCATTTGGCACCCCTTTGATTTCAGCATGTTGCACATTGCACCTAATAGTTTTGGAATAAACACTATGCAGCCCCTTACTTTTAACCTGTAGACACTTTGCACCCTTTCCGTTATCTTCTGCCGTTACCGTTAACTTTTGAAGGGGCATTTTGGAAAATTTTATTATATTTAATTAAAATCAGACCTTTATTTAAATTTTCCGACCATCTAAACGATATTTTTCAGAAATTTATTTTTCGGTAGTCTGCAATATAATAGTGATCTGTGTCTATATCTTTATATGTAGTACTCCATATGTGTCCTAGGTAGTTTATCTTGGAGGACGAGAGTACGGATTTTTTTACTCAGAAAGGAAATCTCAAAATTAACTTATGGAACTATATTTATAAAAAATGGGAACCTTAAAATACGTGACAATTACTGGTAAAGAACTATAAAGTCAAGTGATACTATATATTTGTGGAGTCTTAAAATAATTCATAAAACTAATTTTTTTAGGTTTTTAAAATGCCTGTTAAACTCTCATACTTCAAGGTAAACTAGCTAAGGGACATATAGATGCTTGTATATAATGTTATAGACACGTATCATATCACCATAATATTCCAGACTACCACTATGTTTTTATAATGCTAAAAAAATAACATATTGTTAATAATCAAATCAAAACAAAACGTTAGTGACAAAAAAAAATCCAACGTTTTTTTAAGGAAGAAAAAACCAACATTAAATTTTATTCAGAAAAAATAAAATAAAACAATTTTTGAAATTTTTTGGAGTCTCAAAATGCGTGTCTAACTCTCGTCCTCCAAGGTAAACTACCTAGGACACTAAGATACAGACACATATCAGATCACCATTATATTGCAGACTAACACTATATTTTAATAATACTAAAAAAATAACATAGTGTTAATAATCAAATCCGAACCTAAGGTTAGTGACAAAAAAAAGTCCGAACCTAACATTAGTGACAAAAATGAAAAAAATTATAGTTCAGCGGTAGATTTCTAAACAAATAATAAGTTGGGTGGCAAAAAAATCTATTTTCCCGAGAGAATTAATTAATTCGTCCATCAACTATAGGTGATTTATAGTTTCCGTCCCTCAACTAAGAAACTGATTTTTTTTTATACCTGAAGTTCAATTAAAAAAAAATTCTGATTCAAGTCCCTCGATCAAAATTTGACTAAAGCGTGTTAGTCAATGCTGACGAAGAAATTAAAAAAATTAAAGAAAATACGAAAAATTAAACTTCACGAATTGAAATGAAAAGTTGATATATCAATTTGCGTGTGATTACAAAATCACAGCAGGCGTAAGATTTTGATTTCGAGTTAACTAACGTAAAGAAATCTGCACTTTAATATTAAGAACACGGAGAAAAAAACTTATTAAAATGCAGAATTTTATAAGTTAATGAATTCGAAAATGGAAATTTTCACCACCTGTATTCTTGAAATCACTCATAGATTAGCATATTAATATTTTATTTCAATTCATGAAGTTTTGGTATTTCGTGTTCTTAATTATTGTTTTCTTTTATTTTTTTCAATTTCCACATCAGCATTAACTAACAGTCGTTAATTAAATTTTGATGGAGGGACTTTAGTCAAAGTTTTTGAAAGTTTTGATATCAAAAAAATTGATTTTTTAATTTAAGAACCTAAACCATAAATGATGTATAGTTATAAATTGATTTTCCCTTCCAATATTAGTAGAGCATACACTATAACACCAAATACAGAAGGTATTTCTGACAACCATGTAGCCAATATCCTGTCAGAAGATGCGTTCTTCCGATAGACTATCTTTTGTCGAAAAACTTTAACTTTAGTTAAAAGTTCTTGAATTCGTTGGAAGTTACAGTTTTGTCGTACGATAAATGTGGAGTCTACTTCATGAATATTATAGTATTAAACTTGACATCTAAAGGATATTGTTGTCAGAAATATAATTTATTTATATATAAATGAATTTCTACAAAATAATAATAAAAAATAAAAACCAAATTCTTACAACTTATATGTCGAAAGTTCACAATTAAATAAAAAATAAAATAAAATAATTTTTACATTAAAAAATAACACAACTCTTTTTACGGATAAAACTTGTCATAAGTTGTGAAAAACCTACTGATGACTATGACTGTATTTTTTATCACAAATGTTGTCCTTACAAAATTGGTTTGTAAAAAGAATTATTTCCAACAAATATTGTGTAACCTCCTTATTATCAAAAGTATGTTATTCCGACGATTTTAGTTGTCACATGTATAAACTTTTTGATAAATTCTTTATTTTAAAAATGCAATTACATAATTTTTATGATGTTGGAACTTTGTATGTGTATGAATTTTTGAGTATAATAAAATAGTCCTTATAAAAGCATTAAATCATATGTCATTCGTGGCAAAAGAAAAGACTTAATTGCAGGATGATGGCCTCAACTTTTATTTTTTATCACAAAAATGGCTCAAATATTTTTCTAAGCAGATGATTGCATTCCGTCTAAATTAGTCTAAAAAATGGTGTTTATTTATATTTTGGGAAAATAGATTTTTTTTTGTCACCGAGCTTATTATGTTTTTAGAAACTTGCCACTGAACTAATTTTTTTTCTTTTAGTCACTGATGTTAGGTTTAGATTTGTTTTCAGTCACTAACTTAGGTTCGGATATGATTATTAGCATTGTGATAATTTTTTGTAGCATCATTAATACATAGTGATAGTATATAATTTTTTGATAATATATATGATGTATGTTTATATCTTTGTATATAGCAATAATAACATAAAATGATGTGATATAATATTAAAATCAGGAAAAATCGTAATTAGAATTCTAGAAATATATTAAATCATTAGTATGGAATCATTGACTTCAAATAATTTATGTTCTTCACGATAAAATAAAGTCTAATTGAGTGATACGATGCATCATCTTTTACTATTAAAGTTTCAATCACCTAGTTCAGCCTAAGATCTCTCTTAAATTTATCCTCATAATTTTTAATAACTCTATCTTATTATAATTTTCAAGATAAAGATAAATAAATAGAGAGGAAAACTTAATCTTCGATGATTTAGGAGATTTTCTTTTTGCGTATTGAAAGGATATCTTCGATAAACAATTATTTATATATTTGTTTTGGTATTTGTGACAAACACAAAATTTAAATTCATTTAGTAATCCTCCCAATAGGTCATTAATATAATTGATTAATCAAAGGTGGATAGTCATTTTTGGCAAGTATTTCTAAAATACCTTTTTACCAAAATACATTTGTTTTTCAAAAAGAATTTTTATTACGCAATAGTCATGCTGAGGAATTTCGATCAATTGCCTCTCTCTTACTATTGTAACATCAAAATACATGAGCAAGGATGAAGTATCATCTACATATGATATTCTTTAAATATCTCATGTAACATTATTTTCAAAATATATTTAAGGCAATTTATTCCATATTCAAACAATTTTTTATCTTTCGGAATAAATTATTTTAAATCTTTCAAAAATCATAGATCCTTCACTTTTCTAAAAGTTTTATTTTTCTATAAGGATTTATATTCCCCATATTAATATTTATCTCAAAAATATTAATATCAAATTTTATCTCATTTTTGGAAAATTTCTTCTCAGTCTCTCAAATTCATTATTTTTCAAAGAAAAATATTTCCGATACTTAGAAAGCTCCTTCAACTTATCAAAATCATGATTTATCATGAACAATATTTTTCTAAGTATTTTGGGATAAAAACTTTCGTCAAAGAGTCTACGCGATTTGACTAAAAGACGAACTGTATCGGTTTTTCAAAGATCGGTATTCGTTAAGAAAATTGATTTAAATACTCTAAAATATTTCCCCATCCTCAAAAGTATTTTATATTTAAGGGAATGTATTTTAAGTATTTAATCAAATCTTAACTTTGGTCAAAAACTCTCTTCTAAATCTCAAAAGAATTTTCGCTCGTTATTTGGACCCGAAAAACGTTTTAATCGTTTCAATTCCAAATAAAATACTTCCACTTGTCCAAATGACTTGAAACTTGAGATTATCCAGTTATATATTTTTCTTAGTGCATGGTTAAAGTTTCGTAATTTTTCGAGGACTTTCGTTCGGGAGCGTTTTTCTGTCTGTCGTCCCGATCTTCCACCGAACGTTTGACCAAGCTAGAGTTGACCAAAAATTACCAAACTTGGCAGAATACCATTTTCCAATATTCTAAGAATTATCATATTTTTTCCGGAATTTATTGAGTACGTTCGAAATCTCGTAATATTTAGTGTAACGGAATTTACTCGGTTTCTCGAAATGCGTGCCACCTTATCCACAAGCATGGAGCATTGAGATGTGTGCCAATAAATGCAGGTCAACTAGTGTACTTAATGCATTGGCAAGCATGGGGGACAAGAATGACAAGCATGGGCAAGTGGGGCCAATGTGTTTTTAATTTGAATTTAATCATTTTAAATTCAAATGCTTCCACCAATTTTGCCTATAAATACAAGGCTTCCCCCATTCATTTCTTACAAGCTAGAAAGCAACAAAGTGCTGAGATTTTGCAAGTAGAAGCTCTCTCCAAATTTACACAAACACATTTTTCATCTACTTCATCTTTAAAACCTCTGTCCCGCTCGGTATATTCGTATATTCTCGAGGTTTTAAACACCGAGGCTTTGCTTCACCCAACCAAGCCCCGTACCACTTTGCTTGCACCCAAACCACTCTTTCCGACCTCCCGAAGGGCTGTCCGAAGTTCGTCCATAAGCCAAATTCCTACCGAACCTCCGGCGAATTTTTCCGGTGAACTTTTTACGAAAATCGTGTAAGTGGTTTCTTTAGCTTGTCTTATCCGAGTCTTAACCGACCGAATTTAAAAGAGCTATCAAGCCAAATTTCTCTTCATCTAAAAGCTCTCTTTTTCTTTAACAATACAAAGCACAAGAGTTGGCCGCTCGTATTATCTATAATATACCTACGTGTGCGTGTGTGTGTTATACCCTATCTTGTTGACGTGAAGATTCTCATACGTGCCGAGCTTTCGTGAGAATATTTGCTTAAACGAGTTTGGTGGTGGTCCTCACCTTAGTGAGTTGATTTATACGTATATTTATATATATCACCAACACTTTGTTCACACACCACAAAATACCCGTAGCTTGTCCCACGCGAGATTCGCTCGGTATTTCTAAAATCAACTATATACACATACTATAGCGCGGATATTATCGATGATTATTGTGGCCCAAAACTCTACATCATAGTGCAATTGTTAAAGATAGTCAAGAACTCACTCTCTCGTGCAAAACGATATTTATATTTAAAGAGGGGTTATCTTGAAACGAAGTTGTAAAATAAAACACTTCATAATATTCACTTCGAAGGTTATCATACCCGAAGTATTTCATATACTTAGTCAAAGACAAGTATATTCGTCCATATAGCCAAAAGAGCTTAAAAGGACTTATTTTATCTACAAACTCCAAGACACTCAAATATCATTTATTTGGAGGATTTTGTACGATAAACGTATTCTTCGATTATAAATACAAATCTATCGAAAAAGAATACTTGCAAGGTCTTAAGCTTTATAAAAGCTTAAAGGACACTTGATCTTTAATATTCTAAGACCAAGAATATTATTGAAACACTCGGACTAGTGAATCTTGTCCAAAACTCTTTTTATAACCAAGGTTGTCTTTCGTAGATATTGTTTTCTAGATTTTGCAGTGAGGTGAAGTGAAGTGAGGTGATCTTCGTTCTAAGACCCAAGTCCTAGACGAGCTAACGGGGAGTTAGTCGTCTTTGCACCGTGAGGAAGAGGAAAGACCCAAGACCTAAGATCTAAGATCCAAGACCCGCTTAAGGCTAGAAGAACAAAGACTACACATTGAGAGATACAACGATTTTGAGGAGGTGACGGGGAGTTACGCTCCAAGACAAGTCTTGTAATTTACATTTATAGTGAGGAGGTAACGGGAAGTTACGCTCCAAGATATATATTTGTAAAGGCTTCTCCGCCTACTGTAAAGGAGTTTCTTTATAGTAGAGAAAATCTCGAGTCCGGGGAGGAGCTCGGGGACTGGAGTAGGGGTGAGTGGACTCCAAGGGTTGAGTTAGCCACCGCGAACCAGGATAAAATCGCTCGTGTGGTATTTGTCTTTCTTTTCATTTACTTCCGCACATCATAACTGCTAAAACTCTCGATACAAGCTTTTAAAAAGGGGATAAACTTTTTAAAACTACACTATTATTTTTAAATTGGCTATTAAGCTATTCAACCCCCCCTTCTAGCTTAATTATCCTCTATATCGGGACCTAACAATTGGTATCAGAGCAGTTGCTTTTATACGTGCTATTTGATTCAAAAGCACTCACAAAAGTAGATCCGATATGGCTTATATCAATGCCATCGGTTGTAGTGAAGGTCTCTCAAATTCTAGACCTCCTTTATTTGATGGTACCAACTTTGCCACCTGGAAAACACGATTTCGCATATATGCTAGAAGTCAAGGTGTCAAGGTTTGGATGGCCATAGAAGATGGTATAATTATCCCGACAAAAATAGTCGACGATATTACTATCGAAAAGAAAGTAAGTGAATATACACACGATGAAGAAGATCGTATGAATATTGCCGCTAAAGCGGAAATGGTTCTCACAAGTGCACTTGCAGAAAAAGAATACAAAAGAGTAAACAATTGCAAGTCTGCACAAGAAATGTGGAACAAATTAGTAGTTACCTATGAAGGAACTACCGATATTAAAGATTCTCGAATGGATACATTAATCCAAGAATACGAGAACTTTAAACTCCAAGATGGAGAAAATATCATCGATATGGAAACGAGATTTACTCGTATAATCGATGAATTAGCTCAACTCGGAAAGAACTATACTCAAAACGAGAAAAATCGTAGAGTTCTTAAATCATTGCCTCCGAGTTGGAAAGTCAAAGTTACTACAATCAAAGAGATGCATAATCTCAATGATTACCACATCGATAACTTATTCGGAAATCTTCGTGCATACGAAGAAGATAATATTCCGGATCTTGTCACTCCTAAAGTGGAAGACAAGAAGAAAAATATGGCACTAAAATCCATATTAATCGATGAGGATGAAAACGACAAAGATTTAAATGAAGAAATCAAAAATCTCGATGAAAGCGAAATAGCTCTTCTTACGAGACAACTTCGTCGTGTGCTTCAAAGCAAAGCTCAAAGATACGGAAAAGGCTTCCTTAAATCAAATAATCAACAAAGAGTGTTTAACTCTAATGGAAGGCCAAATTACTCTCAAAATTATACTCAAAACTATAAGAGTAATTATCCGTCTACGGGCTATAATAAGGGCAAGATCAATCAAAGTCCTAATGGCTATAATAATGTCAACAATAATAACAATACTTACTCTCCTCCAAAACCAAAGGAACAAACTCCGGAGGAAACACAAGATGTGTGTTTTGAGTGTAAGCAACCCGGTCACTTTAAACGAAAATGTCCTAAGCTTTCTAAAGGACGAACTCTCGTGGCCGAAAATGGTTGGGATTTAAGTGAAGACGAAGAGTCATCGGAAACAAATGATGAAGTTGTTAATCTATGCTTGAATGCTCTCGATGATGAAGCTACTTCAACGGAAGCCTTCACATCAAATCAAGAGGTAAGTACTTCTCCTATGCTTTTACATAATCAAGAACTCTTTAGTCTTTCAAATTTGAATTTAGTAGATATGTGTAAAAGTGATTTGATTGAACTATTATTGGAATTGGGTAGACAAAATAATGATGTTAGTCAACGATTCCTTACTATGTGGTCCGAGAAAGAAAAGATTGATGATTTATACAAAACTCAAACAAAAGAGTTATCTCGGATCATGGAATCAAACCTCAAATACGAGGAAGAAATTTCATTCCTTTGTGAACAAAATGATCTCTTGAAAAATGAGATTAATAAGAACAAGGATGATGTGATTAAACTGGAAATCGAAAACACCTCCTTGGTCTTACATAATGAAGTATTAGAAAACGAGAAGCTACAATTAAATGAGAATACTCAAAAGCTTCATGTTGACTTACTAAATTTGAAAATTCAAAATGAGTCATTAACTCATGAGAAGTCAACTTCGTTATTCCAACATAATCTCAAAAATGTTCATGCCTTAAAAGAAAAAGATGAAAAATTCGAGTTTGAAACTCAAAGGCTTAAAGATGAACATTCTAAGATCTTAGCTCAAGTTTTAAATCAAGAAAAGATTTTAAACGCAAAGATTAAAGTCTTGAGCAAAGAAAAAGAAGATCTTGAGATTACAATTCAAAAGTTCACAAAAGGAAACGAGATGTTGGATAAAATGGTACATTCAAAAATATCCTATAATCATGAAGGATTAGGATATGATAAAAATGCTCAACCAAAGAAGTTTGTACAAAATAAACAAACTACCTTTGTTCCCGCTACACCAAAATACAAATGTTCTTATTGCAACAAGAATGGGCATACCGTTCAATATTGCAAAATAAAGAATGGTGAGATTAAGGGGAAGCACATATGGGTTCGAAAAGGAACTAAACCATATGTGAAGGTTGAACATGTACCAACCAAAAAGGTTTCATCTACTCAAAAGCAACCAAGGTTTAGTTATGATCAAAAACCTATTGCTTACCAAAATAGAAATTCAAGTCATAATGCTCGACAAATTGGTCAATCATCTAGAAGTCATTATACTCCTAGTCAACAATTCTATCATCAAAATGCTATGTATTATCGGAATGATAGAAATAACATGTATCAAGGTGGAAACTCACAAAGATATAATTACTCGAAAAACACTCGATATGTTGACAACAATATGTATGCTAGGAATACTGCATCTAGAACCTCTTATATGTCAACTTATGCTTATACCATGCCTAGTTTCTATCATGCTAATCCAAATGCACTTTATGATACACTAACCCGAGGACCCTCAAGACAAAAGGGTACCAACAAATTTAATTGATTTGTTTTGTAGGTGTGCCTTGTTGCTAAACAAGAAATGTGGTACCTTGATAGTGGATGTTCGAGACATATGACCGGTAACAAGTCACTCTTGAACGATATTAAAAAGGTTACCGCAGGAAGCGTCACTTTTGGAGATAGCAGCAAAGGTAGTATCATAGGCATTGGAAATATTGGAAATGAACACTTCAAAATTGCTAATGTACAACTAGTTACGGGACTAAAGTACAATCTTCTATCCATTAGTCAATTATGTGACAATGGATTCAAGGTGATTTTCTATCCTACTCATTGTTCTATTTTAAATAAGGATGGAAAATTAGTACTTACTTGTCCTCGTAGCAAAAATGTGTACACATGTGATATTAGTAAACATAAAAATATATGTCTAATCTCTACTCTGAAAGGCATATGTTAAGCCTATTTGTATTTAAGAGTATCAACTCAACTCTGATAAGAAAGAAAGTAAATTAGCAAGCACTATTGAAGGAATCCGTACGAAGAACGTCAAGTGATTTATTAAAATCATATGTCTGAAGAATTTCAGGATGCTGCTGCACACCACTGAAAGAAGTTCATTAATATGTTCAAGCCTCAGTGTACAAATAATATTTTGTAGCACGTCCAGAAGTCCAGAAGGTATAAAGTTTTAATACTTTATTTATTCAGAAGATTCCAAACTATTTCTACTTATGAAGAAGAACTACGAAGACAAAGACTCGATGAACAAGCCACTTCACAAATGTTTAATTGATAAAGAATATTTGATTCAGCTAGATACAGATGAACCAGACAGTACATTTGTGTGTCAGCTACTCCGATTAAATATTCTGCATCAACAATAGGTGGTCGTTCAATCAAGACAAAGAATCAGATCGTTTAAAGGAAGACAGAAGACCTGCTACTGAAGTTGTGCTCAATATAATTATTCTTTTAATTAATTCACATCTCAAAATAATTATATAAGTTATGTAATTTATTTATTAAATTAATTCACACTCGAATTAATTTAATTTATGAATTTATATAATTAATATAATTAAGTGGATAATTATTGGATTAATTATATATAAGAAATTGCATTTTATATGGTTTTTGAGCACGGTATGACAATCTATTTGATTGTCATACCGCACTATGTCATCTGCCATAGTCAGGAGGCATGACAAACCTTTGGTTTGTCATACCGAATGACTTAGGCATGACAATGGCTCATTGTCATACCGAAGTCTCAAGGTATGACAATGCCTTCGTTTGTCATACCGTTTGTCATACCACCTGATGACTTAGCCTCCAAGGTTCGATTGTCATACCTTCCCACGTTTGTCATACCGTTTGTCATACGGATGTCATACCTATTCAAAATCAGCATGACAATGCTTGTAATTGTCATACCTTCCCACTGATTGTCATTCTGATTGTCATACCTTCCCTTAGATTGTCATACCTTCTCATTTGTGCCATGACAATGCTTGTAATTGTCATACCTTTTGTCATAGCACTTGTGTAATTGTCATAGAGCTTCCTAAGGGTTGTCATGCCTAGCTTTGTCATACAAGTTCAATGGTTTGCCTATATATATGGCTTCACCACTTCATTTGTTCAATGTTCATTGCCTTGTAAACTTTCAAGTTGTTTGTAACTTGCTATTCGTTAAATCCACAGTTTCCTGTGCTTTGATCATTCGGTTGTTTTAATCACTAAACTAGAATACATCCTGTCGAATTTATTCTACGAACTAGTGGACATTAAAACGAACCATATTAATTATATAACGACTTAAAAATTGTTATATTAATTAATTTAAATCTGATTAACAAGTTAAACTCCAATCAGATTATTCCGCCGCGATTATTTGGTGTCGATTGTATTCAACCCCCCCCCTTCTACAATCGTATCTGGACCTAACAATTGGCATCAGAGCAGTTGATACCATTTTCAGTATCAGATCCTATACACACTCTGTAACGTCCAAATATTTTTTATTCGAATTAATTTTATTCCAAAAATTAATTTTGATTTAAAATATTTTTCTTTCAAAAATCCAAATCTCATCCAAACACTATTCACTTCAATTTCAAATATTTTTTAATTCGAATTAATTTTTTTTAAAAAAAAAAAATTAATTTTGATTTAAAATATTTTTCTTTCAGCAATCCAAATCTCATCCAAACTCTATTCATTTTAATCTTAAAAAATGAGTACGCAAAAGATCAGTAGCATTAAAATCCCACCGTTCAGCCAAGAACACTTTGGCCTATGGAAGAGGCACATGTTCCTATTCCTCCGCACTGCGAACAGAAAATACATCGGGATTTTGGACAAAGGTGTTACTACTCCGATGAAGGTCATTTTAGCACACGAAGAGGATGGTGTGTTGATACCTCATCAGGTCATTCCGAAAGAACTTTCTGAGTACACCGATGAAGAGAGTGATCAGATGAACTTAGATGATGCTCTTCAACTAATCTTGGTTGAATCTCTAAATCCAGTGATGTACAATGCTGTTGTAAATTGTACGAACGCCAAGCAAATCTGGGATACATTAGAGATTATCAATGAAGGCTCAGAGGAAGTTAGGGAAAACAAGAAAGAGATACTGATGGCTCAGTATGAACAGTTTGGTTCCCATCCCGGTGAAGGGATTTCAGAAGTATTTATCAGACTTAATAATTTGATAAATAATTTAAATCTGAATGGGAAATTCTACGACAAGAAAGAAGTCAATTTGAAGTTTCTCTTGACCCTTCCCGAACATCTGGAACACAGAATCACTGCCATCAGGGAAAGCAGAGATCTGCATGAGATTTCTCTGGAAAGACTCTACGGAGTTTTGAAAACTTATGAACTGGAGCAAGTTCAGAGTAAACAGAGATATGGCTGGGGTAAAACACAGAACCATTCGAGAGCTCTAGTTGTTGAGTCACCTGTACTGGAAGAAAAGAAGAAGGATGTTGTTGTTCCTTCTAAGACTACTCAGGAGCTTGTTGTACCTGAGATGGGTCAGACTGCTTCTTCCAGTGGTGATGATGAGTTCTATACAATGGAAGAGCTGGAACTGTTAGAAGATCAATCTCTATCCCTGTTTGCCAAGAAGTTTGGAAACATGAGATTCCGGAAGAACCCTTCCTATAAATACAAACCTACTGTTAGTAAGTTTCAGAAGGGAGGCTATTCATCTTCTACAAGCAAAGGAGGATACAAGACTGGGATGGTGGACAGAAGCAAGTTCAAATGCTTCAATTGTGGTGAACCTGGACACTTTGCAACTGAATGCAAACAGCCCAAGGTTCAAGGAAAGAGAAAAGATTCGTATGATGAGCTGAAGCAGAAGTATGATGCACTGGTTAGAAAGCATCATGGTACTTCTGGAAGTCAAAGCTTCAAGAGCAAATCATATCTAGCAGAAGGGAAAAGCTGGGATGATACAGATAGTGATGAAGAAGAGCAGATTGGGAATGTTGCTCTCATGGCTAATGCTGGATCATCTTCACCTCCTCCTGCTGGAAGCTTTCAGGTAGATCCTACATGCCCTAAACTTTTTATGCAATTAGGACTTGAAAGAGATGATGCTATTAAAAGGTTGAAAGCTGCCAATCTTAAAATTGATACTTTAGTCTTGGATATTCATGCTTATAAAATGAATGAGATGAAAGTATTAAAACCTAAAATAGAACAATTGACTATGGATTTAGGATTACAATGTGCTAAAGTCAAAGTTCTAGAGAAAGGTGAGATTGCTTTAAGACTTCAGCTAGTCGAAGAGAAAGTGAAATGTAAAGCCTTTAAGGATGCCTCCATGATAGTCAAAGAACTTAATGATAAACAAGAGATCAAGAGAACTGTTGGAATAGGCTTTGACTATAACAAATCTGTAGGTAAGGCTAGTAACATTACTCCCTTTAAGAAGAGTGCAAAGGAGAGAGGAATTCCTTTTGTTTTGAAAGATTCCCCTCAACCTTTGTTTAAGGCCTCAGAAGCTGAACCTCTGTTAGAAACTCCTGTTGTCATTAAATATGAACTCAAACAGGAAGACCTTAAAATGAAAGAGAGTAATGAGAAGAAAGATGAGATCCTGACATCACTGAAACCAATCAAAGTGAAAGGCAATGTTAGGTTGCCTAAAGCTGGTTTAGGTGTCAACTCTGAGAGAACTAAATTCAACAAGCCTAATAGTTTCGTGAATAGTAAGAACAAGAACAATAGATGTCATTCTACTGAGAACTTTAAATCTGATAACAAGGTTAGAGTAGAATCTATTGATGTTCCTACTACTATGACTGATACTCCTGTTGTTCCTGCTTTTGATGCATGTCATAAATACTGTGGTGTTGATAATTGTATGACTTGTGCTTTCAATTTGATGTCTGCATATTTTAAAAATTTGCATGCTAAAAATGAAAACACATCACCTAGACAACACACAAACAACAAGCATGCTAGATCAAAGACTGCTAGTCCCTCTCACAAGAGAAAGGAGACTTATGTTCCGAAGCCTAAAACCAAGGTTTATAAGGCTGTTCTTAAGGAAGTAAGTTCAGTCAAATCTGAACCAAGTATCAGTCCAAGGGGCTCTGTTGTTACACCTGATAGAAATCAGTTCTTTAAGTTTGCTGGACCCAATCAAGTGTGGGTCCCAAAGGATGTTTAATCAAGTTGTCTTTTGCAGGGTGCCAGTGGAATTGTTCGTGTTACCTGGGTGCTTGACAGTGGAGCGTCAATGCACATGACTGGCAACAAATCCCTGCTGGAGGACATAAGAGAAGGAGCTGGCCCTACAGTCAGTTTTGCTGATAATAGCAAAGGTCGTACTGTGGGATATGGCAAGTACAAAATTGGAAGGATCATCATAGAAGATATTGCAATAGTTGAAGGACTTCAACATAATCTCCTGAGTGTCAGTCAATTCTGTGACAAAGGATATTATGTTCATTTTGAAAAGGAGATATGTATCATTAAACATATCAAGGATAAGCGTCCTTCACTATGTGGCATAAGGAAAGGCAATATATTCGTAGCTGATTTGTCTTCAGGACCTGGAAACGAAGTTCACTGTTTCTACGCCAAAGCGTCTGCTGAAGATAGTTGGTTATGGCATAAGAAACTCTCACACCTCAACTTCAAAACCATGAACTCTCTAGTCAAGAGAGATCTAGTGAGAGGTTTGCCTTCCCTGGAATTCTCAACTGATGATCTTTGTGAAGCTTGTCAGAAAGGAAAAGCGAAGAGAGCATCTCACAAAGGCAAAACCATCAATACCATTACAGATCCACTTCATTTGTTGCATATGGATTTGTTTGGCCCTGTGAATGTTGCATCTATTGATGGAGGAAGATATGCCTTAGTCATTGTGGATGACTTCTCGAAATTTACTTGGGTTTACTTCCTGGCTTCTAAGGATGAAACCCCGTTGACAGTGATTGATCATATAAAGTTAGTTGAATTGGATAAAGGTGTGCCAGTCAAAGCTGTAAGGTCAGACAATGGCACAGAATTCAAGAATCAAACTTTAATCAACTTTTACTCTGAAAAGGGAATTAGAAGGCAGTATTCAGCACCAAGGACTCCTCAGCAGAATGGAGTCGTCGAAAGAAAGAATCGTACACTGATCGAAGCTGCAAGGACTATGATTGCTGAAGCGAAGCTTCCACTGTACTTTTGGGCTGAAGCTGTGTCTACTGCCTGCTATACCCAGAACAGAACTTTGATCAATAAGGATCATATGAAAACTCCATTTCATCTGTATAACAACAAGAAACCTTATGTCAAACATCTTCATGTCTTTGGAGCCAAGTGTTATGTTCTCAAGGATGGAGAAGAGAACTTGAACAAGTTTGAACCAAAGGCATCTGAAGCAATTTTTGTTGGTTATACTAATAATGCTTATAGAGTTTTTGTAATTGATACTCTGTCAGTGAAAGTTAGTGTCAATGTTACATTTGATGACACTAAACTACCAAGTTTACAATCTGCTGATCCATCTGAATCTCTGAAGTTTGATAACTATCCAGATTCTGATTCAGATGATGATGTGCCACCTGAGGTTGCAACAGGTGATGACAACAATGATAATGATCCAGGCAATAATGCTGGAGATTCCACTAATGCTAGTGGTGGATCATCAAGTCAACCTGGCAACAGCTCAGGGGGAGCTGGTGGATCAACTAGTCATACACATCAGCCTAATGATGATACTGCTGAATCATCAAGGACACAACTTCCAAGGGAAAGGATTTGGAGCAGAGATCATCCCTTTGATCTGATTATTGGTGATCCTGATGTTGGTGTAAGGACTAGAAGTGCTACGACAAATGAATGTTTATTTTCTGGATTTCTATCTCAACTAGAACCAAAGAAAATAGAAGAAGCACTTGCTGATCCTGATTGGGTTCTTGCCATGCAAGAAGAACTCAATCAATTTGAGAGACAAGAAGTCTGGGCCCTGGTTCCAAGACCAAAAGGAAAATCTACTATTGGAGCTAGATGGGTCTTCCGTAACAAGTTAGATGGTGATGGCATTGTTGTGAGAAATAAAGCCAGACTGGTTGCAAAAGGTTATTCTCAGGAAGAAGGAATTGATTACGATGAAACCTATGCTCCAGTTGCTCGTCTTGAAGCCATCAGAATATTTCTTGCATTTGCTGCACACTCCAACTTCAGAGTTTATCAGATGGATGTGAAAAGTGCATTTCTGAATGGAAAGCTGGAAGAAGAAGTATATCTGGAACAGCCCCCTGGCTTTGAAAATCCAGAATTTGCTGATTTTGTGTACTTCCTATTCAAAGCTGTCTATGGGCTTAAGCAGTCACCAAGAACATGGTATGACACCCTCTCTGAATTTTTAATTGAAAATAAATTTACTAGAGGTGTCATAGACAAAACTCTCTTTTACAAATTGCATGATAATGATATGATATTTGTTCAAATATATGTTGATGATATTATATTTGGTTCTACTAACGATAACTTGTGCAAGAGATTTGCTAAGTTAATGCAGAGTAATTATGAGATGAGTATGATGGGTGAACTATCCTACTTCCTTGGTCTTCAAGTAAGCCAAAAGGAAGATGGTATATTCATTTGCCAGTCAAAGTATGTCAGAGATCTTCTAAGAAAGTACAATCTAGAAGACTCTTCTCCGGCAAAGACACCCATGGCCACTGCCACAAAGCTTGACCAGGATAAATCTGGTAAGAAAGTTGATATAACAAGCTATCGAGGTATGATTGGCTCATTACTTTATCTTACTGCAAGTAGACCAGATATCATGTTTGCAACATGCTTATGTGCTAGGTTTCAGGCTGATCCTAAGGAATCACATCTTATAGCCGTCAAAAGAATCTTTAGATATCTTAAGGGTACACCTGGTTTAGGTATTTGGTACCCTAAGAATACTGGTTTTGACTTAACCGGCTATACAGATTCTGATTATGCAGGTTGCAGGATTGATAGAAAGAGTACGTCTGGAAGCTGTCAATTTCTAGGACGTCGGTTGGTTTCCTGGTACAGCAAGAAGCAACACTCTGTGTCCACTTCTACTGCTGAAGCTGAGTACATTGCTGCTGGCAGTTGCTGTGCTCAGATTCTCTGGATCAGGAATCAATTAAATGATTATGGTATTTCTGTCGACAAAATTCCAATATTTTGTGACAATACCAGTGCCATAGCCATTTCAAACAATCCAGTGCAACACTCCAGGACCAAGCACATAGATATCAGGTATCATTTTATTCGAGAACATGTCATGAATGGAACTGTGGTGTTACATTTTGTACCCACGGCTGATCAAATTGCTGACATCTTCACTAAACCACTTGATGAATCCACTTTCTCTAAGTTGGTTTGTGAGCTAGGGATGTTAAATATGCCATGATTCTCTTTGTATATTTTATATATTTGTTTTATATATTATAATATATTTTTGTGAATTTTCTGTGTAATTATATGTATTTTATTAGATTTTATATAATTGTTTGTAAATTATCTGATAATTTTCTGTGTAATTATGCATGTTCATAGATGTCTCTGTTAATTTTCTAAGTGCTGCATACTCCCCTGTATTATTTTTCAAGCATTTAGATAATTTTTTGTGTCTATTTTGTATTTTTCAAAATTAATTAAGCATAAATATTAGTTTTTAAGTTAATTCATTTTAATGAATTAAAGTTAAATTCATAAATATTTATATTTAATTAAAGTTGAATTTTACAAAATATTTGTGTAATATTTTAGATATTATTTATTAGGTTTTTGATTTTATGTGTAAAAAGGTTTTATTTCAAAAGAAAATCAAAAATCATAATATTTGTATTTTTTTTCAGTTTTTATTCTTTTAAAAACTCGGTATGACATTTTTCAAAATGTCATACCGTGTGCTTATTTCTGTTTATTTCCGTCGGTATGACAATTATCGATTGTCATACGAGTTCTGTGTTACATCGGTATGACAAACTTTGCTTTGTCATATTAATGTTTCTGTGGTGTATCATACACGCGTTAAAAACTCGGCATGACAATGTAAAACATTGTCATACCGAGGTAATTCACCTACCACTCGTCTGTTGTTATCCTCGGTATGACAATTCAAGCTATTGTCATACCGAAAATTCAAAACTCCCCATGACAAAACCCTCCTTTGTCATACCGCAGTTTAAATCCCCTATGACATTTACCTTCATTGTTATACTCGCATTGTCATACACATACATACACTGTCGATACACACACACATCTCCATTGCTCTTTTTCATCGATTTTTCAAGTTTTCTCGATACAAAACTTGCTGGTTACTTATTTCAAGCTATATTTGCTTGCTGGTTACGTTGATTATCACATATTAAGTCGAATTTCTGCCAAATTCTTGCTCGAACCGAGTCCGACTGAGTCGAACGATTTAGCCTGTTTTTGACCGAGTTTTCGCGAGTCTTTGCCGAGTTTGTGATTCCTGGACCTTGGATTGTCTGTGTGATCGATTGTTAGCTGATTTGGGGCAAAAAATTTTCGAAACCCTCTTTTGGTATTTCGAATTTTTAGGGTTTTTAAGTGACTTAAGGACTCGTTTGGCTAAGTAAAGATTAGTGGGACTTAATTGGGATATTGTGGATTTGAATTGGCCATTTACAATTTAATTAATTTTTAATTCGAGTTTAATCAATTAATTCGAATTATTAATTAATTGGTTAATTGTTAATTAATTATTAATTGAAATTTGCGAGAAATTTGAGAATTAACATTTTATTTGAAAAATTCTCGTTTAATTCAATTTTTAATTATAAAATGGCTGGCCAATTTGTTATCGGTGAGACAAACTACAACGGATATTTGGACCCTGATTCCAGCTTAGAGAGATTCCGACCTTGGGTGAGGTTTCTGAATAGTCAAAGCTTAGTCAGCACGGCCATCACTGCTCATGCTGATTTACAGATTCGTCCACTCCAAGACTTCTACTCCTCTGCACTTAATACCACTCTCTTGGACAGCTACAGGGTTTCTGGAAATATTACTGGTGGTCGGAGCATTACCATTTCAGTTGATGATGTCAACAGAATTCTTGGGTTTCCACGGAACAACTTTGCTGAGATTCCGACAGATGCTGAAATTACTCAATTCTTTCAGACCATTCTTTATCAGGCAGAGATACATCTACCAAGGATGCTGAAAGGGAACTTGAAACCTGAGTGGGATTTATTCTTCGATACACTGGCAAAGGTCTTTTCCCCAACCACTCGAAGTAACTTCAATATCATATCCTCCCTTCTTCAAATCATTGGATTCTGCATTGTTCACAATCGACGAATCAACTTTGGCAAGTTGATTCTTCAGTCGATTCTAAAGAAGTTGGGACCACTCAGTAGTCGATCAGTTGCACAGAATCCCAGGGTTGTCTGTTTTTACCCTCGGTTCTTAATGCTGTTTTTGAATGATAAGATGACGGACGCTGAGAAGAATTCATACTTCAACTCTCCAATTGCACCAACTCAGCGTGTCTGTACGAAGTTGATGAAAGCTCTGACAAACAAAAGGAAATATGAGAATCTTCCACTCATAGTGACTCCATACCTGATGGAGCAGATCAATGCTCAGCCACAACAACTTCATCAATTCCAAGTGGCTCAACCTCAACAGCAACAACTTCAACAAGCTCAACCTCAACAGCAACAACTTCAACAAGCTCAACAGCAACAACAGCAACCACAAGAACCAGAACCTCTTCAAATGCAACAATCAGAACAACACCAATCACCACATCAATCTCCATACCAATCACCACACCATTCCCCTCTACATCAAACACATCAATCACAATCATTTGAAGACGAACCTCAGGAATACAACTTCTTCGAAGCTCAACCGTCTTCATCTGAACCTCTACCACAACAACACAACCACTATATACCACAAACACAATCAACCTCCCAACCTTTACCTGCTGACTCAACATCAAATCCAGAGTTGCAGTCCTTTCGACAGGACCTACAGGTAGCTCAGGTACTTTCTGACTTCTCATCTAATTTTAATGTTGATGTATCAGATTTTGTTGGTGACCTTGATTTTGTTTTCCAGACTACCAGCAATGAACCTGACAACACACAGGTTCATATCCAAGCTGACGAATTCATTCAACCAACTCTTTCTTCTGCAAACACTGCAATCAACACTACTACTCAACCCCTTCGTAAGGTTGCCAGAAAGAGAAGCTCAAGCAGTTTGACGAGTCAACCCGCAGCTCTGTCTTCCATTAAGAAGCCTAGGTTGGAAGCCCTGGAGACAACTGCAGCCTCATCCTTGCCTTCCCAAAAAGGCTTGGACTTGGAACAGGCAATGAAACAGTCTCTGGATTCATTCTCTCAACAGAATGAAGCCATTGAAGTTGACCGTTCTGCCACGGTACCCTGTACAGAGTCAAGCACTGCGCTAGCACTCACGCTAGTGCAAGACCAAGCAAATACACAGGTTACTATGTTTACTGATTGCACAGATTTTCAAAACCAGTTTATCATGTATGAAAACTTTTCTGATCAAACTTTCTTTTCTGATCAGGCGGTACTTGGCAACGTGCAAGTAAACTTGCCCTCACAGGCTTCCGGAGGACAGTTTGTTCCTCCACTACCTTTGAACCCATCTCAGGGGGCATTGGTAGTTTATACAGGTACAGCTGGAAGAGTGCAAACAATGAGTGATGAAAGGCAAACACCGAGCGATACACATGCACGTGAGGCTAGTGAAACAGCTATGAGTGTACGTGAGGTGAGTGCACACACTGACCCGGCTCTGTTTGAGGAACAAATGTCTAAGCTTAGAGCTGAATTAGCCCGGATGATAGCTGAAAATGAGAGGCTAAAGGGTGCACAGTTGGTGACCCTAGAGAAGAAAGCTGATGAAAGCCCATCCAGTTCTTCCAGGGATGAGCTTAAAGGAGAAATTCATGAGTTGACTGTCGAGATGAGATCTAATCATGCACTGTATATGTCAAAATTTGATGATATCGACAGAAAGCTGGATCAACTCCTCAGTAACTCAAAGTCAGATGCTGATACCTCCAGAGAGGATCCCTCAACTAAGGGGGAGAATAGAAGAGATAGAGGAGGAGATGGAGACAAAGGTGACAGGGGCAATAGTTCGAATCAAAGTAACAAAGGGAATACTTCTGAATCTGCTCCTGACAATTCTGGAAAGTCTAAAGGCAAAGAGCCGGCACATCAATCTGAGAATGTCTTTGATTCTGATAACTATGATGATTTTCCACAAGACATGGATGATGATGACGTCTTCGATGCTACCTACCGTCAAGCAGAGGAAGAAGGCAAATTTGAGGAGAGCTATCTGTTTCAGGATGAAGAACCTGTTGACCCTGAACATGAAGAGAATGTCCGGAAGTTTAAAGCTGAGAATGAAGCTAGGAAGCGTAAGCTTCGTGATTACCAGAAACTTCTAGAGGACAAGTTGATAACTGAAGAGCAAATCAAGATAGAGAAGCAGAAAATCTATGATGCTGCGTGCAAGCAGAAGAATCTTGATATAAGAAGGAAAGTTGGAAAAAGCTGGGACATCGCAAAGAGGATTTTCAATGGACCTCAAAGGGAGTCTTTCAATGACAGAAAGTTCTTATCTCTGATCTACGATCTTCGAGAGGTAAACCCTGACGAGGATATCTTTATGCATGCCTTCGCTTTAGAAATTGATTACTTGACTGTTGGAGTCAATAACTTGCTAGAACAGTGGGAGCTGATTGTATATACACGGAGAAATGGTTCATTCAGATTATCTGTTGAATTTCTTAAATCATTCTCTGTGTCTGAGCTCTGGGTACTTCGCAACAAGGTAAAGCGATGCTCCAACCTGAACGAACTCCTTCGTGATAAGCTGTTGGATTGTGCTGTCTTCAACAGTCCACAGGTTGTCAAGAATCCATATTGTGTAAAGTTCGTTCACAAGGAGCTCTTAAGCACTGTCTATCTGAATGAAGAGGCTTTATCAAAGTATCCTGCTAAGCAACTGGCTCTAGCATCCACTCTACTTCGAACCAAGGGCTTCGCTTCTAAAGCCAAGTCTGATGCTGATGATGTGATTCTAGCTTACTGCACCCGAAGGAATATTTCTCAATATTTCCGGAGGATGAAGAATGTTACAAAGGCTCAGCCATCGGACTTCCAAGAAGACCCTGTAGAGTTGGAAGTGTTACATCAACTGGCTCTGGCACGGGAACGTAAGAAGCGTGGTGAGTCCACTACATCAGAAGTGCCAACCAGAGAAGAACCATCAACTCCTGTCCTTCACAGTTCAGATATCGATGAAGGAGAAGTTGATCTTTAGATTTGATAAGGAATTTGTAATATATGTTCAGTAAGAACATCCTTATGTAATCTATTGTACTTGTTTGAATTCTGGTGAATGTTTAATGAAATACCAGAAACTTTTTGCTATTTACAATTCATGTTTAATCCTTTGTCTTATCAGTTAGTTGAGTTATCCTCTCGATAATTTGCATGTTATGTTAACAAACAAATAGGGGGAGATTGAAAGGCATATGTTAAGCCTATTTGTATTTAAGAGTATCAACTCAACTCTGATAAGAAAGAAAGTAAATTAGCAAGCACTATTGAAGGAATCCGTACGAAGAACGTCAAGTGATTTATTAAAATCATATGTCTGAAGAATTTCAGGATGCTGCTGCACACCACTGAAAGAAGTTCATTAATATGTTCAAGCCTCAGTGTACAAATAATATTTTGTAGCACGTCCAGAAGTCCAGAAGGTATAAAGTTTTAATACTTTATTTATTCAGAAGATTCCAAACTATTTCTACTTATGAAGAAGAACTACGAAGACAAAGACTCGATGAACAAGCCACTTCACAAATGTTTAATTGATAAAGAATATTTGATTCAGCTAGATACAGATGAACCAGACAGTACATTTGTGTGTCAGCTACTCCGATTAAATATTCTGCATCAACAATAGGTGGTCGTTCAATCAAGACAAAGAATCAGATCGTTTAAAGGAAGACAGAAGACCTGCTACTGAAGTTGTGCTCAATATAATTATTCTTTTAATTAATTCACATCTCAAAATAATTATATAAGTTATGTAATTTATTTATTAAATTAATTCACACTCGAATTAATTTAATTTATGAATTTATATAATTAATATAATTAAGTGGATAATTATTGGATTAATTATATATAAGAAATTGCATTTTATATGGTTTTTGAGCACGGTATGACAATCTATTTGATTGTCATACCGCACTATGTCATCTGCCATAGTCAGGAGGCATGACAAACCTTTGGTTTGTCATACCGAATGACTTAGGCATGACAATGGCTCATTGTCATACCGAAGTCTCAAGGTATGACAATGCCTTCGTTTGTCATACCGTTTGTCATACCACCTGATGACTTAGCCTCCAAGGTTCGATTGTCATACCTTCCCACGTTTGTCATACCGTTTGTCATACGGATGTCATACCTATTCAAAATCAGCATGACAATGCTTGTAATTGTCATACCTTCCCACTGATTGTCATTCTGATTGTCATACCTTCCCTTAGATTGTCATACCTTCTCATTTGTGCCATGACAATGCTTGTAATTGTCATACCTTTTGTCATAGCACTTGTGTAATTGTCATAGAGCTTCCTAAGGGTTGTCATGCCTAGCTTTGTCATACAAGTTCAATGGTTTGCCTATATATATGGCTTCACCACTTCATTTGTTCAATGTTCATTGCCTTGTAAACTTTCAAGTTGTTTGTAACTTGCTATTCGTTAAATCCACAGTTTCCTGTGCTTTGATCATTCGGTTGTTTTAATCACTAAACTAGAATACATCCTGTCGAATTTATTCTACGAACTAGTGGACATTAAAACGAACCATATTAATTATATAACGACTTAAAAATTGTTATATTAATTAATTTAAATCTGATTAACAAGTTAAACTCCAATCAGATTATTCCGCCGCGATTATTTGGTGTCGATTGTATTCAACCCCCCCCCTTCTACAATCGTATCTGGACCTAACATACTCAAGATGACCCTTGGTTATGGCATCGAAGATTAGGACATGCTAACATGAAGTTGATTAAAAATATATCAACAAATGATCATGTTAGAGGTATACCAAAATTAAACTTTCAAAAAGATCATATTTGTGAAGCTTGTGAGATTGGAAAACAAATACGTACCACTCACAAAGCTAAATTTATGGTATCTACCTCTAGACCTCTCGAGCTATTACATATGGACTTAGTTGGTCCGGTTCCGGTCCAAAGTCTCGGAGGATGTTCTTATACTTTGGTAGTTGTTGATGATTATTCACGCTTCACTTGGACAGAATTTCTTAAATCAAAAAGTGATGCATTTGAATCATTCTCTTCTCTATGTAAGAAGATTCAAAATCAACAAAATAATACCATTGTGTATATAAGAACTGATCATGGCAAAGAATTTGAAAATTCTAGTTTTACTATTTTTTGTGAGGAAAACGGAATCACTCACAACTTTTCTGCCCCATATACTCCTCAATCAAATGGAGTGGTAGAAAGGAAAAATAGAACTTTGCAAGAAATGGCAAGCACTATGCTAAATGAATATCGGCGACCAAAATATTTTTGGGCCGAAGCTATGTCAACTGCTTGTCATATTCTAAATAGAGTCTTATTAAGACCAATAACTCAAAAGACTCCATACGAGCTTTATTATGGAAAAACTCCTAAATTGAGTTATTTTAGAGTATTCGGTAGTAAATGCTTTATCTTAAACTCTAAAGATTATCTTACAAAGTTTGATCCTAAATCAAGTGAAGGAATATTCCTTGGTTATTCAAACAATAGTAAAGCATACCGAGTATTTAATCTTAAAACTCTTGTGGTGGAAGAATCAATGAATGTTGCTTTTGATGAATCAAAACCACCCTCGAAGTATATTGATCTTGTTGATAAAGAAGATGGTCAACAAGACAATGTTGAAAATGTTATTCGACAATTCGAAAATATGGATATGGGTATTTCCCCTCCTAATAATCCATTAGAATTGTTAGAAACCGAAGACGAACTACCTAAAGAAGTCCCTATTATTCGAAGTCATCCTTTGGATAATGTCTTAGGGGACTTAACGAAAGGAGTTCAAACTCGGTCACAAGTTCAAAATGTTGTGAATCATCTGAGTTTTCTTTCACAAATTGAACCTAAAACTGCTAAAGAAGCTTTGCTTGACGAGGATTGGATATCCGCAATGCAAGATGAATTAACACAATTCACTCGCAGCAAAGTTTGGGAACTCGTTCCACAACCCGAAAATACTTCCATAATTGGAACAAAATGGGTGTTTAGAAATAAACTTGATGAAAATGGAACGGTAGTTCGAAATAAAGCAAGATTAGTTGCTCAAGGATACACTCAAATGGAAGGAATAGATTTTGATGAAACTTATGCACCGGTAGCTCGAATTGAATCGATTCGTATGCTATTAGCTTTCGCGTGTCATAAAGATTTCAAAGTGTATCAAATGGATGTTAAATCCGCCTTCTTAAACGGGATATTAGAAGAAGAAGTTTATGTTAAACAACCTCCCGGTTTTGAAGATGCTACTAACCCCGAATACGTGTATAAGCTATATAAAGCCTTATATGGGTTAAAACAAGCTCCAAGAGCTTGGTACGAAAGGCTAAGTAAATTCCTCTTAGAAAATAATTTCAAGATGGGAACGGCCGATAAAACATTATTCACGCGACAAGAAAAAGATGATATATTACTTGTCCAAATATACGTAGATGACATTATTTTTGGATCAACAAATAATGATCTATGTAAAGAATTCTCTGAAAAAATGAGTAAGGAATTCGAAATGAGTATGATGGGTGAGTTAAATTTCTTTTTGGGTTTGCAAATTAGGCAATCCGATGAAGGCATTCATATATCGCAATCTAAGTATTGCAAAGAAATGCTAAAGAAATTTGACATGGAAAATACAAAACCCGTATCTACTCCTATGTCTACTTCCGATAAATTAACGGAAGATCCTAAAGGGATTCCAGTTGACACTAAGAAATATCGTGGTATAATAGGTAGCTTATTATATATTACCGCTAGTAGACCCGATATACAATACAGTGTTTGTAAATGTGCACGTTTTCAAGCGGCACCAAAGGAATCTCATTTATCCGCCGTCAAACGGATATTGCGATACTTAAAAGGCACAATAAATCTTGGCCTTTGGTATCCAAAAGGTGTACCATTTAATCTAGTATGCTTTTCTGATTCAGATTATGCCGGACATTTAGTCGACAGAAAAAGCACTAGTGGTACATGTCAATTTCTGGGTGGATGTTTAGTTTCATGGTTTTCGAAGAAACAAAACTCCGTATCTATATCCACTACAGAAGCTGAATATATAGCCGCCGCAAAATGTTGTGCCCAAATATTATGGATGAAACAAACATTGGCGGACTATAATGTTAAATTTGATGTTATATCCATTTGGTGTGATAACACGAGTGCTATTGATTTAAGCAAAAATCCTGTGTTACATTCAAGATCTAAACACATAGATATACGTCATCATTTCTTACGTGATCATGTCAATAAAGGCGACATAAAAATATCTCATATAGAAACTGAGAATAATATCGCAGACATTTTCACTAAGCCATTAAGTTCCGAACGATTCGCTAAACTCCGATTGGATTTAGGAATGTTGGAATATTCAAAGTGATTATTCTTGGCTTATAAATAATCTTTAGAATATTTATCATGCATATTAGTCATCTTACGTGTAAGAGATATTGTCAACCAAATTTTAAGTATACTCTGAAAATTCAGATTTGTCAATAATTAATTTATTGATCGGATTTTCATGAGTCAAAATTTAATTTTTGGAATCATTGACGGTATTAATTGGGCGAGCGAATATTTTTGGATATCCGGAAATATTTCTAAGATACTAAGTATATGACATTTGTTCTAAATAAATATAAGAGTACACTTGCCAAATAATTACTTATTGAGTAGCTAAAAATCCATTCAAAAATTTATGGATTATATTTATTTACCTAAATCAAAAGGTAAATTATTAATAATATTATTATATCTCCAATGTATTATCTACAAGTATTTTACCCAATAAATCAATTCGATTTATATGAATTGAGTAAAATATTTCAATAAAAAAAAATTATATTATAATATAATTACACATAAATTATCTTGTCCAATATGTGCTCAAAATATTTTTGTCTCTTTCAAAAATATTGGATAGAATTTATTTATGTGAAAAATTATTTTTATATACTTTTACGAAAATTATTTTGATTTTACAAAATCAAAAACAATTCAAAATTGATTTTAAAAACAGTTTTTACACTTATAAATTCGGTCAAACCCGACCCATCAGTCAAAATTCGACCCAACTGCTATGACCCGACCCAGATTATAACTTCTAATCTACACCATCCATCAAAACCCTGAAATGTATCTGGGCCGTTAATTTCGAAAATATATATATATTTTTGGAAATAAAAAAAATTTCGCACTGTTCAGTCTCGCCTCTCTTCATTCTCTCGACTCTCTCGTTCTCTCTAGAACTCGCGAGTTACTCCACAGTATCCGGCGAGATTTATTCGTGTTTTTCACAGTTTTTCTACAAAAATACTACACAAATCGATTCTCTTCTCCAGTCTCTGATGAGAATCGCGTCGATTTTGATGGGTTGGGTAACAGTGATGAAGATTCGACTAAGAACCTTGCCAGCGTCTCAATCGACGGCAAGTTTAAGTCGTCTCTCAACATTTCGCGGCTTATCTATGCTCAGACATCTCTATCTGTCTTGATTTTGATCAAAAACCCAAATTTTGGGAATTGGATTTTCAAAACCCTAACTCGGTTATCGAGTATTTTTGCAGGCACATGATGGAGATAGCTCAACTGAAGCAATGGGTCGACGAATCGAAGCTGACTTCAACAGTTGCAGCTCGAGTCAGTTAAAGCCATAACCAGGGTTTGTGAAGACAAGGATGAGCGCGACTAAACAGCTATAATCGAAGCTCGAACTCAAGAATTCGAGGCGATTTGAAGTAGTTCGAGGCAGTAAGAAGACTAGAGCTCGTTAAATCGCAGTCGACTTAACGAGACAAAGACTCCAACATCTCCATCTAAACTGCATTAAGCGAAAAAGGTAAGTATCCAAGCTTGTTTCCAAGCGCTTGGACAAGGTGAGGGGTTCTAGACGGATGTGCCTCCGGCTTTTGTAGATTAGAACACTGATATATGTATATTCACACTCACATAGTTTGGACCGTTGTTGGAATTGGTTGGATTGTTGGATTTCTGAGATTTTTAAAGTAATGTATGCTGATATATGGCTGTTGTTGATGATTCGTGGACTGCATGATAAGATTCTGATATTTATGTGGACATTTTGAGGTGAAAATTGTGATTTTTGGTCCATTTGCTTAGTTTCTGGTGTTCTGTAATTGTATGGTAGTATAAAAGTGTATGTGTGAAACATATACACATTGATGTTTGACTGACAAAATGCATAGTTTGAAGAATCTGTAATTTATGATGTATTCGAGCTAATATGTGATGAGTAAATTCATAAATGCTGCAAATTGGGATTGTGAACTGATTTGCTTTGATTCTGCATATTTGTAAGGTGTTGGATTAGTGTTAAGTGAATTCTGTGATTAAATTGAATTATGGTGATTTTTGGGTTCTGTGGTTGTGTGACTAAACACATACTAAGTGAACTACACTAAAAATCATGAATTTAGACTAATTAAATGCAAAATATGTTAAAATGTGTAAATTCAAATGAATTCTACCTGCACTTGTCTAAAAGTGATCATTTGGTTTCTTTTTGGTGTTCTGGTCTTAACATATCTAATTAGTTGAGTAAATCATGATTTCTGGGCTCATGTAAATTATTTTGGGTGAAAATACATAAATCTATGATAATTTGATCTAATTATGATATTATTGTTGATATGAATGACTGACTGGGTCTAAATCCTGATAATTGATATATAAAATGAGTTATGTGAAAAAGCCTATAATCTATGATTGATTTGGTATGATTCTGGAGCTTGCTGATAAAATTTCCAATTTGGACTGTTTTTCTGTGAAAATTGGTATATGTGTTATTCTTGAAAATTCTTGAGACATAATTCTTGTAATCTATGTGACTTGATTCAAAATTTGGTAATTTTTGTTAAGTTCAGTGGTAATGTGATCTTAACATGCTTAATCAATTGTATAAATCATGATTTCTAGGCTTATGTAAAACATTTTGGGTGAAAATACATGATTCTGTGATAATTTGGGTTTATTAATGCTATCTGATCCTATTTTTATGATAATTGATGAGCAAATCTGGTGATATTTGTCTTAAATGAATATGTGTGCAAAATTGTATCCTAAACTGATAAATATTAAAGCATGACATAAACACTTGATTACATAATCAAAATTGCCCTTAAACTGCCTAAGTAGGATCATAATATATGATACTTGTTTGCTGTAAAATATCATGACTAAATGATTACATGAGTTAGTTGGTAAAATTGCATGTTTTGCTTGATATGAAATTAATTGCTATATGCTGCATGGTCTGATTATTGTATATTTTTGCCAACATGATGTATAAGCTGATAAATTGGCAAATATATATAATATGAAGATAAGTATGTGTTCTGTGCTAGCCATGCCATGATATTTTCATGCAACTATTTGGAATTTAAATGCAACTTGTCTGTATGTTGTACTATCCCTGTTAGATACATATATTTTCTGACCTGTACTGTGTTATGTGTCAGTAAATCTTGAATGTACTCATTACTTATAGTTGCCATTTTTGCCCTGTGACTACTTACTTGATTCTAAGGGTATGTAATATGAAGATAAATAATATAATTATGTGCTAGTTGTGCCGTGATATGAAACCAGCTTAAATATTTAGAATGCAATTTGGATGTATATCTGCTACCACTGCTGTGAACTAGTATCTTCTCTGACTTATTTTATGAGCATACCAGTAACTGTGAAATTGTACTCATTATCTTTAACTGACATATTTGCTCTGTACTTGCTTGTGAAATTCAAATTGTATGAGTAGATATGATATGTACTTGAGTGGAAGAAATAAATAGATGAACAGGACTAAAGTGTTAATGATTTGTATGCTTACTGTGTAACTATTTAAATGTGTGCATATCTACATGAGCTATCTGATTACTTGTATGGAATGTGTAATTGAGTATAATTGAGTTTGTCCCAAGTAGAAAAGCCAAAATATCATCCTTCTAAGCTTTTTACAAGATCAGTAGTTGTCTCCCTATCTTGAACTTTGAAAATTATATTTTATAGTAAAAGGGAGAATGATTGTCTTTCAAAAACTATTCACTGCAAAAGTTGATTTGATGGGGTCCACTTGTCATAAACTTTTAGGAAACCACTTGCATGTACTGTTTCTTTTATGTGCTTGTTTGTATATGCACAGAAGTACTTGAGTGCCTATTTGTTTATTATTACATCTATAACCTGAGCACTACACATACATATATATGATAATACATATCTTCACATGCACTGGGCCCATAGAATCACTTGTACTCCTCTGACATTACTCAAACACTTCCACTTCGATTTATTTAACCCTACCAACCCCTGACCTTTACTATATAAGGCCAAACACACACTTGCACATGCACACACTTCCATTTCATCACCTTTACACATCTCTTTCAACTTCACTGATGGAATACAAACACACAGAAGACCCTAACCCTAACCCAAACTACAACCCTAACCTACTAACCCAAATGGAAATGAACCAATTCTTCAATACCCAAACCACACCTTACACTAGCTACAAATACAACACTGCCTCCTCATCTCATAACAAGAAACACAAATCAAACAACCAACATGAAACCTACACAGGAAACCCTTTCCTAAGAAACCCTAACCCTAACCCTAAAACAAACCAACTCTCCTTTACTAGACCTTTTGACCTCAATCAAAAATTACCATACCCTCACTCCTCATCTCAGGTCCAATCTCATAAGAAGAAAGCCTTCTCCCCTGGACCTAAACTTGTCAACTTGTCCAACATAGGAAAAGTAAGAAAGATGCTCATGGCTTGTCAACCTGGCATGATGGTATCTGTTCCCAAACAAGGCCCTGTTCATAGCCTGATCTTAAAAGCTAAGTGGGATAATCTTATTTTCTATAGGGGTCAAAATTTTCACACTCATATTATGGGAGAATTCTATGGAAATATGATCACTACTACTAATCATAGAGGCTTATTTGAGATAGATACTTTGGTTCACGATAAGCACGTGCATGTTGATGTGAATGTCTTGTGTAAGGCTCTAAAAATTGATCCTAACTTATTTACACAGCCTTGCATTAATGTGTATGATGCATTTAAGTTTGACAAAGATGAGTTTGAAAAATATATCAAGCTATTCTGTGGGTCTGAAGTTCCAACTGGCTTGTGTGTTGAAAACTGTGGTATTAGTTTTGCTCATCTCTTGCCTGTTTATCAACAACTTGCTTTTATCCTTAGAGCCAATATCTTACCCAAACCTTTTATGGATAAGTATCTTGACTTTGTTGACATGAAAGTTATGTTTCAAATGATCACTAATTCAGTTGAGTTCAACATCATTTATGTGATCATTTTACACATGTTTTTAGCTTACCAACTTGACTTTATGCCATTTGGATTGCTTCTCACTGCTATATTTGACATGTATCACATTCCTATGCCTAGAAACATTGTAGAAAGGGCTGAATTCTGCTATGTGGAGGATCTTGTAACCCCCCAAGTACCCCTAAGTGAAATCAAACCTTATAAGTTCTCCTCTTTAGAAAAAGCAAGGGTGGATGCCTCTCACAACCCTGATAAGGAAAATGAGATATTAAGGAAAATTATAAATGACTTGGATGTTAAAATCAATGATAATAATACCAAAATTAGGGGATTGGAAGATGAGAACATAGAAATCAACTCTAGGCTTGCTGTGATTGAGTCTAAGTTAGGAATGCCTAAAGAAGAATGTGTGTCTGAACCAAATGAAAAGAGTGGTGACTTGAATGAAGATGTTGATGAGAAAAAGAAAGTTGCTATGGCTGCTACTGTTGATCTTGAAAATCTGCCTGGTTTGACTGATTTTGATCCAAATTTGGGATTTGTTGCTACTATTGAGAAAATCATCAATGAATGATACTCTGAAATGGTGGAATGAAGCTGGTGTGGTCCGAAAGGCTTGTCACTCTGCTGGCTGGCTGTTGTGATGTGTTTGTGTTGATGGTTCCTGGAGCTGGAACTAAAATAAAAGTTTGTATGTTTTTTATTTTCTTGTATTCAGGTGTGCTGTTTGGATTCCAGGAAGCTTGACGGAGAAATCCTTTTTTTTTATTGTATTAACTAGTATGAATCTCAACTAGTCAGTTATGAGACTGATTAGGAAGTGTGTTTGTTTTTCTTAATAAAATTCAGTTTATTAATTGTTGTGGTACTTCTGCAGAAGCACGTGCACACACAAAAATTATGTCTTATCAATGCAGATTAAAAATAGCATTTATCTGCACTTTAATTACCTGTTCTATTCGAAAAGAAATTACAGGAATTATAATCTGAATTTCGAAATAACTAAGCAACTTATTTCGATACAGATGCATCTCGAAATATTTATGCCATTTCGATTTATCAGTTTAAATGTTATTCGAATAAATATTTTTTCGAATAAACAGAAAATTAATATGAAAATCAATATGACTTTCGAATTTTATAGGTTCAAGCAAAATTTTTGAACTCCAAATTTTTTAACTTTATTCGATATTTTTTCATTTCGAAATCTTATGAAAGATTCGACTTGCACGGATTGGACTTGGTTGAATTAAAAAAAAAATCCTTCAAAGTCAAGCTTAAATAGCTAGCATATTCAAATAAAAACCAAAGGGAAGAAATGGTCCCTTTTATCATTGAAAAAGGGGAAGAGATTAATACCTCCTTAAAATATTATAAAAAAAAGGGGAACAAATTTTTTTGAAGAGAAAAATGTCTCTCTAAAAATTATATCTCTCAATCATGTCTCTCTATTTCAAGAAAATGGAAAGAGAGTGTATTATACCCCTCTACGATTAAGGGGAAGCAATTATTTTTAAGGAAAGAAAAATTATTTTCCCCCAAAAAATTATAAACGGGGAAGTAAAGTTTTTTTCCGAAAAGAGTATAACAATTCTTTTTGGTCTTTTGTCAAACAAAAGGGGAAGAGAAGCTATATAACTTCTTCATAACATTTGGTATCATAACATGTGGTATCTAAATTTAAGTTATATAGCTATCAAAATTTAAAATTTCCCCAAGGCCAAAAATAGACAAAATATATTTTATACTAACAAATGTTTATTTTTGCAGGGACTATCAAGGATTACTAGTGCTTCTAGGATTTTCGTGTGTGAAAAATTTATTTTTCAAAACTCATGCATACACTAAGGGGAAGCACACACATTAAAATTTAAATTTTGTGTTTGTTCGACAAATACCAAAAAGGGGAAGATTGAAAGGATATCTTCGATAAACAATTATTTATATATTTGTTTTGGTATTTGTGACAAACACAAAATTTAAATTCATTTAGTAATCCTCCCAATAGGTCATTAATATAATTGATTAATCAAAGGTGGATAGTCATTTTTGGCAAGTATTTCTAAAATACCTTTTTACCAAAATACATTTGTTTTTCAAAAAGAATTTTTATTACGCAATAGTCATGCTGAGGAATTTCGATCAATTGCCTCTCTCTTACTATTGTAACATCAAAATACATGAGCAAGGATGAAGTATCATCTACATATGATATTCTTTAAATATCTCATGTAACATTATTTTCAAAATATATTTAAGGCAATTTATTCCATATTCAAACAATTTTTTATCTTTCGGAATAAATTATTTTAAATCTTTCAAAAATCATAGATCCTTCACTTTTCTAAAAGTTTTATTTTTCTATAAGGATTTATATTCCCCATATTAATATTTATCTCAAAAATATTAATATCAAATTTTATCTCATTTTTGGAAAATTTCTTCTCAGTCTCTCAAATTCATTATTTTTCAAAGAAAAATATTTCCGATACTTAGAAAGCTCCTTCAACTTATCAAAATCATGATTTATCATGAACAATATTTTTCTAAGTATTTTGGGATAAAAACTTTCGTCAAAGAGTCTACGCGATTTGACTAAAAGACGAACTGTATCGGTTTTTCAAAGATCGGTATTCGTTAAGAAAATTGATTTAAATACTCTAAAATATTTCCCCATCCTCAAAAGTATTTTATATTTAAGGGAATGTATTTTAAGTATTTAATCAAATCTTAACTTTGGTCAAAAACTCTCTTCTAAATCTCAAAAGAATTTTCGCTCGTTATTTGGACCCGAAAAACGTTTTAATCGTTTTAATTCCAAATAAAATACTTCCACTTGTCCAAATGACTTGAAACTTGAGATTAGCCAGTTATATATTTTTCTTAGTGCATGGTTAAAGTTTCGTAATTTTTCGAGGACTTTCGTTCGGGAGCGTTTTTCTGTCTGTCGTCCCGATCTTCCACCGAACGTTTGACCAAGCTAGAGTTGACCAAAAATTACCAAACTTGGCAGAATACCATTTTCCAATATTCTAAGAATTATCATATTTTTTACGGAATTTATTGAGTACGTTCGAAATCTCGTAATATTTAGTGTAACGGAATTTACTCGGTTTCTCGAAATGCGTGCCACCTTATCCACAAGCATGGAGCATTGAGATGTGTGCCAATAAATGCAGGTCAACTAGTGTACTTAATGCATTGGCAAGCATGGGGGACAAGAATGACAAGCATGGGCAAGTGGGGCCAATGTGTTTTTAATTTGAATTTAATCATTTTAAATTCAAATGCTTCCACCAATTTTGCCTATAAATACAAGGCTTCCCCCATTCATTTCTTACAAGCTAGAAAGCAACAAAGTGCTGAGATTTTGCAAGTAGAAGCTCTCTCCAAATTTACACAAACACATTTTTCATCTACTTCATCTTTAAAACCTCTGTCCCGCTCGGTATATTCGTATATTCTCGAGGTTTTAAACACCGAGGCTTTGCTTCACCCAACCAAGCCCCGTACCACTTTGCTTGCACCCAAACCACTCTTTCCGACCTCCCGAAGGGCTGTCCGAAGTTCGTCCATAAGCCAAATTCCTACCGAACCTCCGGCGAATTTTTCCGGTGAACTTTTTACGAAAATCGTGTAAGTGGTTTCTTTAGCTTGTCTTATCCGAGTCTTAACCGACCGAATTTAAAAGAGCTATCAAGCCAAATTTCTCTTCATCTAAAAGCTCTCTTTTTCTTTAACAATACAAAGCACAAGAGTTGGCCGCTCGTATTATCTATAATATACCTACGTGTGCGTGTGTGTGTTATACCCTATCTTGTTGACGTGAAGATTCTCATACGTGCCGAGCTTTCGTGAGAATATTTGCTTAAACGAGTTTGGTGGTGGTCCTCACCTTAGTGAGTTGATTTATACGTATATTTATATATATCACCAACACTTTGTTCACACACCACAAAATACCCGTAGCTTGTCCCACGCGAGATTCGCTCGGTATTTCTAAAATCAACTATATACACATACTATAGCGCGGATATTATCGATGATTATTGTGGCCCAAAACTCTACATCATAGTGCAATTGTTAAAGATAGTCAAGAACTCACTCTCTCGTGCAAAACGATATTTATATTTAAAGAGGGGTTATCTTGAAACGAAGTTGTAAAATAAAACACTTCATAATATTCACTTCGAAGGTTATCATACCCGAAGTATTTCATATACTTAGTCAAAGACAAGTATATTCGTCCATATAGCCAAAAGAGCTTAAAAGGACTTATTTTATCTACAAACTCCAAGACACTCAAATATCATTTATTTGGAGGATTTTGTACGATAAACGTATTCTTCGATTATAAATACAAATCTATCGAAAAAGAATACTTGCAAGGTCTTAAGCTTTATAAAAGCTTAAAGGACACTTGATCTTTAATATTCTAAGACCAAGAATATTATTGAAACACTCGGACTAGTGAATCTTGTCCAAAACTCTTTTTATAACCAAGGTTGTCTTTCGTAGATATTGTTTTCTAGATTTTGCAGTGAGGTGAAGTGAAGTGAGGTGATCTTCGTTCTAAGACCCAAGTCCTAGACGAGCTAACGAGGAGTTAGTCGTCTTTGCACCGTGAGGAAGAGGAAAGACCCAAGACCTAAGATCTAAGATCCAAGACCCGCTTAAGGCTAGAAGAACAAAGACTACACATTGAGAGATACAACGATTTTGAGGAGGTGACGGGGAGTTACGCTCCAAGACAAGTCTTGTAATTTACATTTATAGTGAGGAGGTAACGGGAAGTTACGCTCCAAGATATATATTTGTAAAGGCTTCTCCGCCTACTGTAAAGGAGTTTCTTTATAGTAGAGAAAATCTCGAGTCCGGGGAGGAGCTCGGGGACTGGAGTAGGGGTGAGTGGACTCCAAGGGTTGAGTTAGCCACCGCGAACCAGGATAAAATCGCTCGTGTGGTATTTGTCTTTCTTTTCATTTACTTCCGCACATCATAACTGCTAAAACTCTCGATACAAGCTTTTAAAAAGGGGATAAACTTTTTAAAACTACACTATTATTTTTAAATTGGCTATTAAGCTATTCAACCCCCCCTTCTAGCTTAATTATCCTCTATATCGGGACCTAACACGTATAAAAATTCAAACACTAAATTTTTATTCGGAAGAAAAAATAAAATAATTTATGAGAGTACACTTTTAGAAACCGTAAAATGTGTGTTTAACTCTTATCACCGAAGATAAACGATCTTGGGTACATAAAAGTACTATATATAAAGATAGACATATATCAAATCATCAAAATATTACAGGTTATCACTATATTTTAATAATACTACAAAAAATTAATATAAGGGTAATAATCAAATCCGAACTTAACTTTAGTGGCAAAAAAAATTCTAAACCTAACATCAGTGACTAAAAGGAAAAAAAAAATAGCTGAGTGGCAAGTTTCTAAAAACATAATAAGTTCGGTGACAAAAAAATCTATTTTCCCTTATATTTTTGGGCCATTTTTTGTGTTAAAAAAACATTGTTCAGCCATCATGATGTAATTAAATCATAAATTGAATACACTCGTTTGTTTAGAAAAAAATAGTTAAGCCATCACACTGTCTGGTTTTATATTTGAGTCATTTTTGTGAAAAAAAAATACTTGAAACCATCCTCGTGCAATTAAGTCAACAAAAACTTTACTTCAAAAAAAAAGTCAAAAAAGACTTGATTTATATGTCATTCCCAAAAACCATATGCCATCCCTTCTGCATTCGAAAGCCTCATGTGAAGCTACAACACATACCCACACGCATAGATACATATACACAACAATCGATTACGTGCTCGAATCGTGCATCTCAATTTGGATGAAAAAATTTGAAAAATCTAAATCAAGTCTTTGAGAATGGAGGTTTGAGCGTGGTTTAGTAATTTCATATTTGGGCGGGGTTATTAGAGTCTAATTAACCCACAATTGGTGGGTTTGTTTCTTAAAATACTTTTAATGCTCAATTGCCCTCAACTTTTTTAACAAAACTGGAAATCATCAACCTCCTAGACTCTGATTAACTCTCATGTATATCATCAACCTCTTAGACTCTGGCTCCTTTTTGGGTACCACTCCTCCCTGTTTGAGACGTTTACAGTTTTAAATACTCACCCACAAGTTTGCCTCTACCTATGCTTGAAGTAACTCCTTTAAGTAATGCACATGCTGTCTATACAAAGATGCAACTGAACCCAAATTTGAAACATACTTGTGAAGATATCTCCTGTTACTGGTCAGCAACAACGTAAATATTAATCTATGGCTCAATTTCTGAACAGTTTCCGTGGCTGAACTCACATACACTAATTAATGGCGCAATCTTTAAACATTGCCAACTTCACAAGGCTACAATATGGACATCGAACTGCATTGCCTCATATCACTTACCAGACAGGTAGGAATGAAAAAAAAAAATCAAATTTCACAATCACCTGGGCAGTCACTTTTGCAAACCTTTCGCTCATTACTAGAGTTTTGTCAAAACAAACATTGATCAGGCAATAAAACAAGGAATCTATGGACTGATGATGGAGGATGTTGATATCAAACATAATGGTTAAGGATTGTGAATTAGAAGAAAGATTGTCCTCCATAAGTTCAATATTCAAGATACATAAACAACTAGAGAAGTAGTACAGGTGAGAGAAAAATAAACATTCTCAACGGAAGAGTGGAATTTTGCACACAAAAGATCAAGATTTATGCCATCGTGTGCCAACACGATATCATATACCTTCATCATATATCCAGCTCACAATAAACATATAAAGTAGCCTTCCATCCAATGTATTGTAACTGTTAGCCTTTGAGAGATTTATATATGCAGAGACTAAGTAGCCATGTTTGTTTCAGGCAACTATAATCCCCAATCCCGGGACAAAGTACATTATTTTCCTGAAATTGAAAGGATTATAATTCCATTCAAATATATTGCAATCTCTGTTCAATTCATTTTTATTGGATTATAATACCTTCTCTCACAAAACATTTCAATCCCATAATATGAACAAAAATAATGTTTAAGATGTGAATTCATCAGGATTATAATTCTTTATATTTGAGATAAATAAGATAATAAATCGTGGATTATAATTCTTTAAAGAAACATGGCCATATGATGTGTTTGGTTGAGGCGAATGAATTCACAATGAATGGAGTGAAATTTAAATTATGCAAGGAAGATTATTCAAAATTGCCATTTCATTCCTCATTCCATTCCTTGCACACTATACTGGAGTGACACCCCCAATTTGAGAAGGAATGTTTCATTCTCTCCTATACTCAATTTCTTGTGTAATTTCATCAATAACAATTTCGCACTCAATTCTTTTTCAAAACTTCCCTCCTACTCTAATATTTTCTTTTACTTTCTCATTCCATTCTTCCCAACCAAACACAACATTTTGAGAAGGAATGCTTCATTCTTTCCAATACTCAATTTCTTCTACAATTTCATCATAACAATTCCGCACTCAATTTTTTTATCAAAACTTCCCTCCTATCTCTAATATTTTCTTTTACTTTCCCATTCCATTCTTCCCTACCAAACACAACATTAGAGAATCTAGAAGCAAGGGTGGCTAAACAACTTGATATTGCAAAACTGAAGCTGTCAAATGTAGTTTCTTTTTTAAGAAATTATTACTTTTCGGAATTAAGATAGTGTGGTACACATGAATACAATGTTTTGCTATTGTTTTAAATTAATTCCTACCAGCACCCAATGAGTACACAAATTATGCATCAGAAAGGAGATCACAGATTTTGTGCTAGCAAACAATATAAGAAGCGGATGGCTACATAGTGATGTTTGGATAAATATAAGTTGCAAATTGACGATGTCAATGCAATGATTTTTTATTTTTTTTGCTAGGTAGGGAAGTGATTTATATCATAAAGATTACTGCATTCGAAGAAAAAAATATATTTCAGTAACTTAACAGAATGCCAAGAATATATAGTAAATCACTTTAAAGATGAATTCATAATAACAATTGGTGCATCTTAAACACATAAATTACATATACGAATACTTACAGGAAGTTCATTTCTCTCTTTGATGCAACTTTCTGCAGTCTAATCTGCTCTCTGAATTTGGCAATAAATTCGGCAGCTTTCTTGTCAACCTCATTAAATTCTATGTGAGTGTCACCAACAATGCCTGGCCTGGTTTCCTCCTTATCTGCGATAACCTGGAAGTTATCAGACTCCATGAAGATGCTTTCGCATTTTACTGAATTCCTGGTGCCATTTTTTTGTCTTTCTCCATGGCGATTCTTCCTTAACTTCGAGTTTTTCATGTCAGAAGATATGTTTTTATTTTTTCTACTGTGTTCTTCTACTTCACATATAAGACCATCCCTCCAATCATATTTTTTCTGTAATCCTGCTTTATCTTCATCACAGAGCTTGACAGATTTATCACCTGTGTGGATTAAGTAAGCCTCTTCACTTTTTTTGACGTCCACCGATAATTCATTTGATCTTATTGTTCTAACAGATTTCCCCCTTTTTAAACAGTTCATAGTAGATTTAGGTATCACATCTGGCTTCAATGAATCAATGCTATTTCTGCTCCGCAAGTCTTCTTTTTTGGGATTACCAAAATCCACAGAAGCGGTTTCAGACTTTTTCTCCCCATCATTCTCAGAAGACAATGCAGTGCCAAAACTGCCATTAAGAAGACATGCAGTATTCAAATCCAAGTTCCAAAAATCATTACTCGTGTTTTCTCCCTCCAACAAGTCCCCTTTGTCAGTTCTAAAAGAAGCTTTCAAGTTATTATCAGAACTTCTTTCGTTACTCATCTGAGAAGTCGAACCAACCTGAAGTTGTCCCTTGACAAGATCTGCATGTCTCACATCCGATTTCAAAAATTCAATGCATTCGTTTGGTTTGTACATTGACTCCTCTTTTTGACCCTTATGTAATCCCTTCAAGTCATTTTTACAAATATTATCCACACTCATCGCAGAAAATGAGCCCACCATGGATCGCGCTTTGACCAGATTTGCAGGTTTACTATCCAAATTCGATGATACAACACCCTTGGTTGCCCTGTTAGACAAAGCCTCTGTTTCACCTTTACTAAAGCTCTTCAAATTATTTTTGTTATTTTTCTCAGCAGCAACCTCAGTGCCAAATCTTTGACTACTGAATCTACTGGATGAAGGTTTATTTCTTAATGGTGCCAATGATGATTCCAAGGCTGGAGGGAAGGACACTCGAAAACTATCCTTCCTCTCAAACTCTTCCATCTCTGAGGTTAGAATCGTTGGAGAGAGAGGCTTTGCAGTAGGTAACTTTGGACACACCAATTCGGTTTTACCAACAAAAGCAGGCTTTACATTACCCATGTTTTCTCTTAAATCCATCCTTTCAGATCTTAAACCCCAGGGGACGGGAGACGCAACAACAGTCTCCCTAAACTTCTCATCCAAATTTATGGGAACTAGACCCCTAAACCTCAACTTTTTACTTATATCAGAAGCTGCCAAATTGTTACCTTCGTGATCACCAGCAATGTCTATGATTCTCGATTTTAAACTCCTAACAGGCAAATTCAAGGGTCTATGACCATTTCTTCTTTCTGGTTTGACCTCATATTTTCCATTGGCCACAAATACCATAGATTCTGTAACAGCACACTTAGAATCCCACTCCTTCCTCACATTTTCATCACTAACCCCCTTTCGCAATCTCGAAGATCCAGAATCAGTAAACTCATCAAAATCAAAACTTTCCCCAAAACCCCTATCCCGGGTCACATTCTTCTCACCATACCCATAAGTATTTCCAACCCCATTTTCAAAAAATGAAGAAACATATGAAATACCAGAAACATATGAAGCTGAAAAATCACTACTTGAGCAACCCAGATTTTTATTTTCACAATTTCTTCTACTAAACAAACCATAACACACAATAATGCCAACTACAAAAAGATAAAAAAGCTCCCAAAAAGATGTAAAAATGGTCTGTTTAACAAACTGAGGAGGCTCTGAAGGAATAAAAGGAAGCAAAACAAGAAGCAGTAAGATAATAATTGAGTTGGTAAAGAGATGTGTAAAGGACTTACTTGAGTAGTGTGGAGTTGAACACATTTTGTTAGTTGATGATTAACAAAGTGGGATTTTTGTTCAAGGGTGTAAGTGTAGCATTTTCATGTAAAGATCTGCTTCTAGCTTTAACTTGTTCTCTTTCTTTTGTAGGTGAAGAAAGTTTGAAAGAGATGACTAGCAAAATGGCCTAGCATTGGTGTCAATAAAGTGGGTTTTTTTGCTGATTGATTTTCTTAATTTGGGGCTTTAGGTGGGGGAATGGAGAACAGAACGGTCACAATGTACGGTAAGCAGGGTGTATCGGTCTGTTTGGTCCGGTTAAATATATTTTTTGAGTTAACTGCGGTTTATAATTTTTGACTTTATCTCAAATACTCACATTTCTATTTTTGTTAGTCAAATTGACTAATATTTGACTAGAGATTATAAATCATTCTTTCATTATTTTAAAGAATTGAAAATTATATCTTAAAATAAATTAAAAGTTATTTCCGGTGACACATAATTTTTTTTTTAATTGATAAAATATTAATAAATCTCAGTAAAACTTTAGTCAATTTGACCGGCACAAAACCAAATGTGACAACTAAAATGGGACGGAAAGATTATAAAAGTACTTATATTTTGAAAAGTTTGAACTATTATGATTCAACTAGCGTAATAACCCGGGCAAGGCACGAGTAATTTTATAAAAAATGTCTTAAATCGTATTATTATTGACCGTCATCAATAGGAAAAATAATATTTTTATCCATGTCAACGTATCAAATTTTATTCATGCCAATCTCTAGGTCTGATTCTTTTTATTATATAAAAATTTACATGACTTTATTCATGCCAATATATAGGCCTGGTTCTTTTTATTATGCAAAAATTTACATGACCCGCTTACAAATATATACTACTTTATTATTGCATGTTTAGTACGTGTTAAAGGAATTTATCTTTACTTTATTTGGTTATAAATTTAGTTAGATAGAACTATACATCGGTATCAAATAAACTTATACATGATCGTTCTTGAAGAGGAACACAAAAGTCTAATGGTAAATCTTGTAATATTTCTATCATCGACTTGAATTGCATATCGACCAGAATGAAAGTCTTATAATAATAATAAGTTTACAACACAAGGTCTTGCGAAGAAAGCGAACGAAAGAAATCAGAATATACATATTTTGACTATAGATATGAGTCTTGATCTTCTTAGAATTGAAGCTCCGAGTTCGGAAAGCAATCCAAGGTATTGGTTTATAACTATTTAGCGGAAAGAAACCAAAATAGTATCTTAAATATATTTCTAAGAACTGCTGAGCAAACCAAGTGAAGGAAGCATTCTGATTTGTGGAATTGAACTTTTCCACAATTATGTACCATAATACAAGGTGCAAAGGCATAAGGTATTCCTGCAGCTCTCACTTCAATAGCAGTAGCTGCAACAATCTTTTTAACCAGTTGAGGGTCCCTGCATAAGAATAATATGCAGCAGTTTACATCTCCAGATGTACAATAAAGATCTTACATATAAACTTATTTTGCACTATTTTCTCAGATTTTATTCTTCTAGCAGGTCAAGAATAAAGATTTGAAAAACACACAATTGAGATCAATGACCAGAAATGGTTGGTAGAAAAAATCTTGGGTAACACACACAAAAACTCTACTACCAACAAAGTACCAAACAGTATCCTTTTTTGACTTAATATTTGTGAGGAGTCTTTATTATATTATAAGGCAAGATGTCAGTTCTAATATATTCATGGTTTCACAGACCATGCAACATCTATGTAACATTTATTTGCCTAGTTGCTCCCTAAGCCAGTGTCATGTGGAAATATTGTTGCAACTTAGGCATTGTTATGGCCGTGAACATCAACTCTATGGATCATGGGTATTACCAAGGCAGGTTGATAATGCACCAATTTGAATTTCATTACCATGTTTACCCGTCTTCAGGAGATGCCTGTTTGTTTGGAACACTCCATCCATCCCTCAACACACTTCCCGTAAAGATCATAAAAACATATGTACTATGCAAATTATGATTCAATGTGTATTGTAGAATATTTGCTAAGAAACTTACTGATAATTTATTTCTTTATGACCTCCACAAGAGTCACGGTTCTTTCTATCTCCGTCATTTGTCCTATCTTCTAAGTTTTTCTTTTACCAGGTCCTTTATTCGTATTTTGATCGACCGGTTTGGATCCTTTCATTTTTTGTGCTCTGATTGGACCATGACAACCCAAAAACAAACCGCAAGAGCATAATTTATCTAAAAAAGCTTATGGTATTAGCAATTAAGTACAACTATAAATATATAATGATCGACAAAAAGGTGGAAGGATTAAATATTCTAATATTGAAATATAATTACATTACCTATTTCTGTCCAAGTTAAGGGAAGTACTCCTGGCTTCTTGACTTGCTTTATAAAAGATAGAGCTCTAGTACACTGCAGAATGCCCAATTTATAATGCAGAAACCTGGTAAAACATCAGAAAGTGAGAGAATATGTCAATGCTACAACCCAAGAAGATAAACATAAGAGAAAATATGGCTAAATACATCAAGTTCCTTGCCAAGCAAGCACCATGCCAAAGTATGTGGATTTTAATTAGATCAAGTGAGTCAGTATAGACAAATTGAATTATGAATTTTTTGACTTTTGGTTAATAAGGATCTGGTTCTTCCTCACCTCGGGTTCCTTCATAAGTTAATTCCTTAAAATGTCAAACTTCTTTGATGTTTTAATGTAATCCTGAAAATGGGACATCGATTATGTCCCACGAGGAAGTTGCATTTGTAAAATATGTAACACAATTATAAAACTATATGAGCAACTGAATCTCATTATATTAATCGATAATTTTTCCATTTTCTCTATCCATTGATAATAAGTCAGACACAAAACTCTTCAATATCAAAACACCTTTCCAACTGTTCATCTTTTCATCCCAGGCTTACAAGATCTAATCACTATATTATTGGATCAAACTATTCATCTTTATTTAAATATATTCATGCATATTTTTTTGACTTTCATTTAATTTTACTAATCTTTAGCTAAAAGTCGTGATTAGAAAAAATTCTTCTATTAATTCAGCTGCCGCACCAAAAGAATCCAGGTATACTAAATTTGCTATTAGACTTTCTATAGCCTCTGAGAAGGAAAAGCTATTTGAAGACATCTATATTAGCTTAAGAAAGGGAGATGCAGGCGAAGGAAAGTACAAAATTTGCAAGAACAGAAGCAAAGCGGAGATAGAGGCCATCTTAGTTTATTTCTATTCTATGAATATTAATAAGAACTTATTATCATTTTGTGATGTTTATAAGAGCAAAACCATTTGTTTGAGCTTCTATTCTCACGACCTTCTGCATTAAGTAGAAGCATGCTAAATTTAAGTGTTTGCCGTTTATTTATTAAAACAACTATGTCTATCAAAATTGAAATTACCTACGTTAAGGAAACAGTTCCAAGTCAAAAGTAAATAGAGACTTATGATTCCTCTATATCAGCTGCCCAGAATTTTTAATTCTTGTTGGCCCCAACTTAAAAGTATCTGTTGTCAAAAAAACACTTTTAAGTTTTATCTACAAACACTTGATTCAGACAAAGATTAAGCGGCATTTATTCACTGCAGAAAAGGGTTATTAATAGTTTGCAGACATTTTGGGCCACTTCAATTAGTCACTAATACAAAAAATCTTGTACTTTGAATTCATATTTTCGAGGGCAGATTATTTGTATTATGTTGTAATAATTACTTATCCTCCGATATACACCACCAGTCCCCTACATAAACAAGACATTAATCAAAGATAGCACCTTACCATGCACCACCGCTGAAAGTGTCATAAATTTCAAACTGAAGCCAGCATAAGGAATAATCTCAACTAATGTAGGTATCAAGCCAGCATACAATCCTTGAAAGCCACGATCCTTAATTAGAGTAACAAATACTGATCTCATATTTGGATGCACCTGCATGCAGATCATGCAAGCTGCTTTTACACTGTACTTCGATATCAATTATGCAAACAATTTCAAACAAACTGTAAAGCACAAGAGAGCCACAATAACTATAGCCAACACAATGAACTGTCACGATTTTTTTATATCTAAGAAATTCAACATTAGACAATCATAAAACCATGAACCAACCAGTAAAAAAGCTTAATGGTGCAAATAAGCTGCAAGATTTACATGTGCGAGCACCATATAAAATATTAATGACTATCCACAAAATTTAACACTTCACATCTTCGCAACAACTACCTTATCCAACTGTTGCTGCACTTGCTGCAGCACCACTAACATAAGACAGGTACGGACTTAGAGGGATGCGATCTTCTGCATCACATTATGAATAGGTACATAGCATATGAGCATATTTCATAGAAAGACATAGATTACAATACCATAAAAACAACCACACAAATACACAATACGAATATTCAGAAAGTTATAACTACGAGAATAAAATCAATACAGATACTTCTGAAGAACCATAGACCTACTTTAGAAGAACTAGCTGCAATCGTTTTCAACTTATGCAAAACTGTAAACTATATAGCTGTATATGGCATAAGCATGAAAAGTGCTGGGACATTACCACGCCAAAATCCCGATAAGAAGGCATAGCATTACACGTGAGCAAGTATTCCGAAGTTGCAAAATTTCTACCATTAACTGAAATGACATTTACGACATTCTTCACTCTTTAGAAGATCTCAGACAAAGCTTCTTAAGGGTATGGTATAATAGTAGCAGCACAGATTGACTTTAAGCTGGGTATCTAGACAGAATTTAGGAAAAATGTACCGTTAGCCCTTCCTCTTTATAAATACCCTTTGCTGCCTGAAACATTCCAGTATACTTTGATGTGCCATGCAATTCTTTGCGGAGCAAGGCCCATGAAGACATAGGTTCCAGCTGAACCTGAAAAAATTATCAATAGTATAGTTTAAAGTCCTTTATGTTTGTGTAAATGAACCATCCACATATGAATGTGATTTAGATACTTTGCCAAAGAGAATGCAGAGACCCAATAAGAAAAATGTAATTTTACCATGGGCCAATTACAGTTCCATTAAATCAACTACTTCCACAAAAAACACACACCCCTAGATCGAGTTGACGTAAACTTTCTAGAAATTCGTTATACAAAACCTTGTGATTTAAAGAAAGCAAGATTACCCGGAGTATACCTGGCCAATTAACAGGGATCGATTGTATTCACATTATGTAACATATTGGCAATACATTCACTAAAATTTTATTAAAATGAGTTCCATGATTAAATTATCACTTCCATATTGGAATTAGCACGTTTACTGATATATTCATTTCTAAAGAGTTAAAACTATTGTAGGTCTGCAAGTGCATTGAGCAAGAGAAAAGATCCTCTCAAACGAAAACCAAAAGGGAGCAGAGAATTCTATCAGTTCTTTAAATACCCTAAACATCAAAAGTAATTTTAGTTGTACTTGAGGAAGTAGTTCATAGTTAATAATTCAACGGCGATAACTTAACTATCCAACAATCCATAATCCAGTTATTTGGTACATATCTAATATCTACTACGTTATAGTTTATAATTATAATCATGTCCTGTGTACGTAAATTTTGAACACTTTGTAAACCACAACTAAATCCGGACATTTGGTACATATCTAGCCAGACCAAATATCTCCAAAATTACACAAGATTCTAAAATAATGTATTGAGGCCGCAAATATAAATCTAACTTGATCACTGTGGTTCATTATCGATAGAAAAGAAGAGAATGTTATGCCAGGGAGAATGATTTTTCTGATCTCACATATAATTTCAGGTTTTCTTGTTATCATCACGGACAATCTGGTAGCTGCCGCTTTTGCCTCAGCAATGAATGAGAGATTTGGAAGTGCGCCCATCAAGGACCTGAAATTTTCAAGACATTCTCACTTTAACTTGTTATAAACTCATAAGCCTATGAAAGGAGTTGCATGATGATGAAAAAATTACGATAAACGTGCATTCCTCCCAGAATAATGGAGATCCCAGACACGAAAACATTGCCACCAGATTCTCCTTTCTTAGCAACTAAAACGCTCCCAACCCACGCTATAAATGCCCAAGCAACAAATACCATTCCCATGCTTCCTATCAATAATCTTTTAGCAAACCCTTGCTTTATACAAATCTAAGTAATTCTACTTATCCGATAGCTAACAGTTAAAATAACATTGAAATAACCTCAACAATCACCACAACAATTTACGAGGCATTTAAACAATACCACTACCAAAGCAAAAAATCACAATAAACAGGCAAACAGCAGGACAATGCATAGTGGATACCTGGAATCTAATCTCGATATTGGGAGGAAGAGGGTTCGGTTGGATGGTTCGTTGAGTATGACGAGAGGGAGAGAGGGCGACTCAAGTCTGAAAAGAGTCGAAGAAAACGAAGAGCCCAGGGAGATACTGCCAGAGATAAGAAGAAAACGAAAAGCCCAGGGCTATGGAAGAAATTGCGCGTAAATAGAGGGCATATATGTAATTTCACAGGCATTTTTTTTTTGCTCTTTTTGCTCCTGGTCCTCTTTTAATATATAGAAGTAGAAGTTCAAACAATCAAATTTTGAAATTTACGATATCTTATATTTTGCGTTTCTTACATCTATGGATCTGTTTAAGTTAACTTGAAGAGGGGTGGACTTGATATTTTACCTTCTAGTGACTCTTTTACCCCTCTCTTTTGACATATATATGCTGCTATTGTTTATTGCATATAAATGTGACAATCCTGATACTTCAGATATTATTTTATTATTATATTGATAATTTTTGGTCTCGTTCGTTTCATCATTTTTCAAGTTGCATAAGAAATTGAACTTTCTTGTAACTAAGTTGCATGATAGAGTTCCAAATTAAATAAGATGTTTATGTTGGTTTATCACTCTGTAATTAGGAGTTACATAGTCAATCTTGGTAGGTAATTAATATTTTTATATTAAAAAGTTATGTAACTTGGAGTAACCATGATGAACCTAGTTAACAAAGTTCCCATGTTTTGAGGTAACTACAAATATCATAAAATTTGGAGTTCCATTGTCATATTTAGATATCATCTAACCAAACGCTTGCACCCAGATTGTATCCAAGGAAAATCTAGTTGCGTAGTTGGGTTACATCGAAACAAACTAGGCCAAATGGGAAGAAGGATCATTCTAGTTTTATATTTATTTAAGTGCATATTTATATATATTAACTTTCTTCATCAATGAGGTTACAAATAAATTTTGGAGCCGTGTTATACCATCCCATAAGACCTGACATGAAATAAGTAGCATGAGCCAACATATATTCTACTCAATTAAAAATACCAGCACTCTCTCAAAATGCTTAAGAATCTCAATAAAATCTTCTGTACTAACATGAAAATTAGAATTTTTCTTGAGACCCATGAATTGCTTCTACCACCAATTTTGCATCCATTTCAAAAATACGGTAAGTTATCCTCCAATCTTTTCATCCATATTAAAGTGTTATGCCCTGAATTTTACAAACGTGACATGAAATAATTAATTACAAAATTTGGATAATGGATGGTACAAAAATAAATATTAATATATTTATTTTTGTTACATTTATTTTTCCTAACATGGCTGCACTTGGATAAACAAAAAGAATGATTGTACAACTAAATATGGACTTAACAGCGAGGCCCAAAATAATATATTGGACTACAGCCCATGGGCTTTCGGGAAGATGTAGCTGTTGATTGTTGATAAGCATGGACCAAGTCACAACAAATTACAAGATAATAGGAGGCAACGTTAATTGAAAAAGGTGATAAGGAAGCACTACAAAGGGGGAGGTGGTTGCATGCACGTAGGAGTTACATGGAGTAAAAATAGGAAGTGGCTCAGGAGAGGAATCTCAAGCCCACCAGTATATAAAGGCTTTATGATAGAGTTAGAAAAACACGTTACACATACTACACTTATATCCTACACACTCCTGTCAACGGGTACATGCAGCTGTCGGACGATTACACACTCATGTCGACGGGTACACGCTGCTGACAGACGGGTACACACCGCTGACAGACGGGAACTGCTTCTGGAGTCGACGACTGCGCCTTTTTGTACTTATATCTTGTATTTCTCATATTTGTAAGCTGGTACCTCAATATTATAGTGGAAATTTGGCTGGGACATTCCCACCCGCGGTTTTTACCTCACTCCAGGGTTTTCCGCGTCACCAAATTCTAGTGTCGTTTTATTTATTTTATCGCTCGAATTACGTCGAACCCATAGTCCCCAGCATAGTAGACCAAATTTTCCACACATTTTAAGATTACTTCTGCTAAACACTTGTTTTAAGTTCTGCAACATCGAACCTCATGCATTTGTTGGAACTGAATCTTATAATCCCACCGTTGTCATAGCTCTCTTGCAAAACAACATTTAAATAACGTGTGTATTGTACCTTTCTCATGTGAGCAACACCAAATATATATACGATCAATTTCAACATGCACTATACCATAGATTGCATTTAGCAACCCCTAAAAATAGTTGCTATATGATAACAAAACATTGCAATAGCGTCTATTGCAACAATTTTCAAAAAAATTGACCGTTAAGTTTGCCCCCGTTGCCATAGGGCCCTTTTTGCAATGAATTAACATATGTATTGCAACAAGTTCAATTCATTGCCAGAGCCACATATTGCAACAACTTTTTCTCTATAGCAATGCTATTTAAATCATTGTTATAGTTTGTTCTTTTATTGCAAGAAAATTTGCAACACTTTATTTTGATTTAAACATTGCCATATAGCACCTGTGGCAACAAATTTTGGTCCTAATGTAATGTTATTTAAGTGATTTATAATAGAAAAAGCAACCTCTAAGGCAACATTATAATGACATATTGCAACAGTATGAATAAAAAAAAAATGGACATGACCATTTCATAAATATATTATTCCACCATTAAAGGTTCAATACAAGAAAATCCCAAAAAACAACTAAGAATGTTACCCATTACAAATCTATCGATGCCTACACCACCACCGCCAAGAGCGGTACCATTGTTACTGACATTAGTAAAAAAAAATCCTAAATCTAGAATGGTAAATAAAATACATTAATATATTATTACCCTAAATTTTTTATCAACAAAAATTTCGTAACAAAAGACTTTTGATATCAGACCCATCGTCATCGATTATTCCAAGAGCACCATCTTTTGGGGCATTTGTGGAAACCAGCAAAGCATCCTCAATTTTTTGTGTCATGTGTGAATATTATTGTAACACATTTAGTATACCATTGCAGGATTAAAGAGTTGGGTTTGCCAAAGGATCAGCACCAGTGGTACATGGAACTGCCAAAAACTCCAAATTCAGTCTCATGTTTGACCTCCTAGTTCTCTATGCCACTGGCCTCAATGATGTCAAAGATGTTATCCCTTTTATTACGATAAAAAATTGATGCATTAGTTGGTTTGTCTTTACCAATTAAATCTGATTTCCGCTTTTTACAACACTGGTCACCCGTGTTAATTGTAGAAGATCGGTTTTCATAGTTTAAAAATCTAAAAGATATTGTGTGTTTTAGTTAAAAAGGTAATTACTATGTTGCTTGATGTTATTTCACAAGATTGAGTTTTTTAGTATAAAACATAAAAGAGATAATATATTTTAGTTAAAAACAATAATCAGTTATATAGATAGGCACGTATTTAGGCCCAATACCGACCGATCAAACTTCTGATTTCCGACTTTAATAGTATAGTATAGATTATAATAATATTTTTTTTACATGTATGTTGCATGTGTTAGTTTTTAGAAAATCGGTTTTTTAATTAAATATCTGAAAAAGATAACGTGTTTTAGTTAAAAAGGGTAGTTGCTATGCTGTCTAATATTATTTTTAGAATTTTGAGTTTTTTTAGTTAGAAAATATAAAAAAGATAATTGTTTTAGTTAAAAAGGATAATTGATTATATAAAAAGGCTCGTAATTCGGCCCAAGTACCGACCGACCAAACTTTAAATGTCTCGACTTTAATAGTATTCGATTTTTTAGTTAGTAATCTGAAAAAGACAACGTGTTTTCGTTAAAAATGATAGTCGCTATGTTGTTCAATGTTATTTTTAAAAATTTGAATTTTTAGTTAGAAAATATAAAAAAGATAATAGTTTTAGTTAAAAAGGATAATTGATTATATAAAAAGCCCATAATTCGGCCCAAGTACCGACCAACCAAACTTTTAATAATTGATTATATAAAAAGCGCACTTCGGCCTAAGTACCGATCGACCAAACTTTTAATGTTTCGGCTTTAATAGTATAGTATAGATATAAAATATTAAGCTCCTAGAAAGTTAGTACATTACTAGGAGTTTGAACTCCAATAATGCTCTCTATACTTACTCCTAACATTATATTCTATTATTATTTAAACTCCTCTATGATAAAAGTTCAAAGTCACATGGGTGAAAGTGAATATTGTATTATGAAAAACAAGTTAAGAGTTATATACTGGCTTTTAAAAGAGGGGAGAGAGAAGGGGCTGCTAGTGTTTTTAGGAGCCACAAGAAGTCTATTGGAGCTCTATTTTTCTTTACCCTCCTTATTTTTGATTTTAAGAGGTTATTGCTCTTGAGGATTAAGGATTTAAATTAAGACCGGCCAGTTTTTTGGTCTTCATTTGATAATATACAAGTAGATAGGAACTGCAACCCCGCCATCCTCTCTATTCTTGGAGCATCTCCAACCCATTAAAATCCTTAGTTAAAATTCATTAAATCATACCATAAATAAAAATTATAAATAATGTGTGAAATTTGCTCCACTCCAACCACACATAACCCTTGTCTAAAAATATAGCCAACCAATTGATGTTGGCTATATTTGGCCAACCACTACAGACCTGTAGCAATATCTGTAGCAAGATTTCATATCATTTGTTACCATGTAATAATATACATTCTATTTATAACAACTTGAAAGAATAATAACTTACTATTTCTGAAATATAGCCAACCAATATAGCCAGTACTATCGAAACAATATGGTTTACAGTTTCGACAAATTTTACATAATATTTTACAGATCCAATTTAGCCAACCACTTTTAGCCAACACCGTTGGAGATGCTCTTAGGTCGTAGCAACAAATTTTCTTTATCTTGCTGGAATAGCTCAGTTGGTTAGAGCGTGTGGCTGTTAACCACAAGGTCGGAGGTTCGACCCCTCCTTCTAGCGGTTTTTATCTTTGGAAAAAGAACCCACACATCAAACTACTGAGTAATATGTTTTCTATTCAGCTAAAGATAGGTTTCATTGTTTCAAAATCAGGGAGAGAGCCCCTGGCATTCATGCAATTGTAAACAGGCCATACAAAAGTTAAAATATACAAAGTTTGTCCCCCATCAAAATCTTCCAAGCTTGTAAAATTCCGCTTAATATGTGCTCATGAACACACATTACAAAAACCGAATATACAATTAGCCAAATCGCACAATAATAATGATGATTCTGGTAGCATGCAAAGGCATGCTTCAAAGTTAGAATGGGTCCATTTATATAGAGTATGGTGTATGCCTATGCCCATACTTGGTCAATCTAGTTGTTGCTACAATTGGTTACATGCATGATTTCTTTAATGCCCCGCTTTACCATTATATACTCGTGTCATTTCTTTTGGGGTCATGGCTACATGGGCTAGTGAGTCCATTTCTCTCTGCTTTTGCGGAAAATAATTATTTTATAATTATGTTGTTTCTTTCATAAAATTCACTTTCTGTTTATAAAAATCAGAAAAAGTTATTAATTCAAACAGGCCCTTGGTTTTTTCTTTAAAAAGAACTTTCATTTTTGACTTCAAAATATTAAATCAATATAATTAAGTAGAATTAGACGGGATTAAGGATCAGAGATAAGGATCGGAGATAGATCCTAAATGGGCTTAAATAAGACATGGACAGAGTCTATTAGGATCGGGATGATGTATAGTGAGGTTTATTAGGATCGGGATGATGTATAGTGAGGTCGTGGTAGAGGCAAGTTTTGGTTCTGAGAACTGTTTAAAACCTATCCTCACCGGAACTTGTCCAGAGTCTTGAGTGCAGGTGGATTGGGCAGAGGTGAGAATGATATTAGTAGTTATCTGAACATTTGTTTGTACTCCCTCCAGACACGGAGACCAAGAAAGTGGGTAATAAATGAGTAAAGTTGGATGAAAAGTGGGTATAATGGTGGGATCCATTTATATTTAATAATAGATTTGAGATAGTGGAGGAAAATAATGGATGTAATAGTGTTTTTATTATTATAGAATGGAGACAGTGGAAGAAAGTAGTTGGTGTAATGATGTTTTATATTATAAAAATTTACTATTTTTGGAATGTATACAATTAGACGGACGTTCCAAAAAGGAAACTGTATGCAATTCATTGGGATGGAGGGAGTATATATCCTATGTATACAGATCATATGAAAGTAAGAAGTTAGTGTAATAATCTTATGAAATATAGTCATGATAAGGATGCAGGGCTGTCATTACCAAATCAAGTACCAAAAGAAACAAAAGATTTCATCATCATAATGTTAAAAGACTACACTAGAATCCTAAACATTTCAACATTGTTCCCTACCTTCTATCTCATTTTCATCCAGCATAATCATTCCTCCCCATTTCCTCAAATTTTCATACCCATTCCATACTATACTTTCCCTTTGTCATACCCATTTTACCATTAAACCCTTTCTAGCTGGACACAAAAACCACAACCTAACTAGGACGATGACCCTCCAGTTGGTTCTGCGAGAAAATCTTGGCCCATGAAGGATTGATCGGCACTGGCCGATGGGGCTGCGGAGGCCCTACTGGATTGTTGGGGTTGCGTTCGTTCACCATGCCGGTTTTTGGATATAAAGCCGAAGATACAGAAGCTGAGGTTGTCGACGAAGATGAGGACACACGCTCACACTGAGGGCACATTGTGAGAGTAGTTGGAGGGTTCATGTTCATGTAGAATTGTGGGGAGAGCTTCAATGCTCGAAGCTCGCTCACTTCCTTCTGCAACCGTTTGTTCTCATCTGTCAGATTTTCACAGCATCGCTTCAAGTACTCACAATCTACCTCTGTTTGCTTCAGCTTTGTTCTGCATAAGTAAACAAAATGCTCAATAAGTTGCAATGCCGATGCACTAACCTCCAAAATTTACAGAACAAATAATCAAATATGTAAATTTACCCACAACTAACACAACAGCACAAGAATAACATACGACACTTTCAGTATAACTCACACTCTCTCCGTCCCCTTCAATTATTTACATCGGAGACGGGAACTCGACATATATTTTAAAACTCTTATAAAATATAGTTTGATAAATTATTTTAAACTTCTTTTCCTCTAAATAAAAGTGTAATGTTTAAATTTTTATACAGAAAAGGAAAACATGGGAAAAAAATGTAAACATATACTTTACATGCACCTTAAATACGTGTCAAGTAATGTAAAAAACCCGTAAAGAAATGATAGGAACAAAAGAAATATATATAGAATTTTATTTGTCTAGCTTGGTCAAGAAATTTTAAATTGAAGAAGGGAGCAAAAATTCCAAATCTATGCAACATATTCTGCACATTAGTAAATGTGATCAGGTTGACCAACTAGGCATTTAATTGGAGTGTACATGGACATATATACTGTACACACTTGGACTTAAATACTGGGGACACATATTTTTACTGCAACTTAAATGTGAGTACAAGGCAAAAGAATAAGAGCATTGAACAAACATGAATAACTCAATCAGAATAAACCAAAGCAGAAAATGACATAACAAACACAAGTACATACAATTCATCTTTGCAAATCAATTATAATCACAGATACACATGCAAAATACAGATAAAATAATCTTCCAATTATACCCCTGGTAGAGTCACCAAATTTCTCACCTAGCCCTCCTGTTCTGAAACCACACTTCAACTTGCCTAGGCCTTAAATTCAGCTCTTTTGCCAATGCCAACTTTTGCTTCTGCAAAATGCCAAATTTCATGATTACCCTCGTCACACAATTTAATTACCAGAACACCCCCACAAAACAACCCTGACAGATATACCATTGCAAAAGCAATAAAATTACAAGAATGCCACTCACTGGGTTCAAAGTGTTGTGCTCCTTGAAAGTCTCTTCAAGCATGGCCGCTTGTTCTTTGGACAGCCGGAGCTTCTTCCTCGCCGCCGCATCGCCGCCATCTTCATCCTCATAGCTGGAGTCCCTGTCTCTCTCCACCTCATTCTCGCTCCTCTTTCCGCTTAAACTCGACACCGTGCTATTCGGAGATGAAGCGCCCAGTTCCTCCTCCACTTCAGCTGCTGGCATGTTCACATCTATCCCCCTCATCCTCCTCTCCCCACTCAGATCTACAAAAATAAAAATATTACCAAAAAACCAAAACATTTTACGCCAAACCAAACATACCCAGTATATCCCGCTCGTATAACATGCAACACAAAAACTTACCAGGATTCAAGAAACGCAGAGGCAAGGGGAAATGAGGCGGTGGGTGTGGATGATTTGATCCCAAACTCAAACTCAACCCAAACTCATCATCTCTTTCACCCATCTTCTTGTTGAAAGTATTGCTACACAAAAGACTAAAATATGGTAATGAGAGTATGGGAAGGGGGGAAAAAATTGACAAGAGGGGAAGGGACAGAAAGTAGTGAAAATGAGATGCAATATTATAATACTAGGCAGGGGCATGCAGGAGAGTAGCAGCTTTATTTTGGGGCTAAGTTATTGCAGTACAGTGTAGGAGAATTGACTTTACTATATGGCTTCTGTTGTGTAATGTATATACTCATATGCATAATAATTATATGTATGTATGTGTGTGTTATTTGTGGGGAGAGATGGAGAGGGGAGATTTGAAGGTATATTATGCAATGATGACTAATGTCAGAAGTAGCAATTGGCTCAATGATGATGATGATGGGATTGGACTGCCTTGGCCTTTTGCTTTGCTTTTATTTCTTTTGCATGTACCTTGTCTTTACTATCTAGCTGCCCCTTCTTCCGTTTCGTGTAGTATTTCTTCCGCTCATTTAAAACCTAACAAAAACTCTAAAAATCCAAATTTAAAATCACAGACTAATCTGACCACCATGCAAAACACGGACGATTATATATTTTAAAATTTTTATTTGATATTTTTAGATGTTATAAACATTTTTGAATGACCAATTCGATGATAATGAATTAAAATTTGGTTGAATGATAATAACCGAGTATTTAGAGTACAAAGATATCGGAGTTAAGAAATTTCAAGCTTATTTATGTAAATTTTTTATACAACTTTATTTTGTCTTTATAACTTATACATTGACTATTAGTCGAGAAGCCGCATGTTACGGTGGTCGCTAAAAATTATATTAATTATTTAATATTAAAATTTTTAGAATAAAACTAATTTTTGACGGCCTGCTAAAAATTATATTAACGATTCAAAATTAACATTTATAGAATAAAATAAATTTTATATTATAAACATCTCGATGCAATACCAATACTAATATATAAAATTTCAAAATTAGAGTAAAATTCATGAGTGAAAAAATGAAAATAAATTTCTACATGTAATTAAGATTTAAAGCACTACGAATCTTAATTTTAGTTGTGTTTTCTTTGAAAAGTAATCATGTTCTTCACTGACATTGTCACCTTCCTCCATTTTTTTGGATTGGTTGTGTACAGAAACATCAACTTAAATACATAAGATAGCGGTCTATAACTACCCTTGCTTGCAATAACTTTTATTTTTTTAATACTATATAAACAACCATCACTTAAAAGGTGCTTGGACCGAGCAAACAGCTATTGTAGAAGTGTTGCATAAATAATATTTTTCTATATACAAACCATATAAAAATTAATAACAACAAACATGTCCAATGAACAATACAAATATCATAAAAGAATAACCAACAAATATATATCACTAAAAGTTAATGTATTGACATTTTCATCCATCAATATCATGTTAAGACTATATTCTTCTACCGTGTTTGGATTTGTCGACTCCCACATCCGACAAACTCCCACCCTCACCGGCCAATCGCATCTAGCATCTAACATAATGTAACTCATTATTGTATTAGATAGAAAAGACAAATAGGCAAAAAAAAAATTGTTTTTATTAAATTTCATGATGTCTGACCTCAATTTATAGGGGTTGATTTGAGAAAAGACCGGCATATCAAAAATATTTTGCTGTTTTTGATATACACTTTTTCCAAAAATATAGTAAAAATCTTGAAAGAGAAGTAAGCCTTTTTTTATATTAAAATAATTGAAGATAACCTTCAAATACTGATTTGACATTTATTAACGTTGGTAATTTTTATTTTTGATATATTGCAAAAGGTAGTTTTGAAATTTTCTTTCAATATATACGAAACTAAAAAGGTAATTTTCATTTTTGTTATTTTCTTAAATTTTCTTCCAATAATTTTGATATTAAAAAATGTAGACATATTTTATTGTTGATATTTTGAAAATTATAATTTTGAAACTTGCTTCCAATATATCCAAAACTCAAAATGGTAGTTTTAATTTTTGATATTTTTTTAATCCAAAAATTTGAGAAAATTATAAAAATAGAACGGAGCTATCCGAGAAGAGCCACCTACACGCCCCTCGCTTCTCCTTTATATAAGTATACTAGTTGAGAAGCCGCGTGTTGCGGCGGCCTATAAAAAATATATTAATTATTCAATATTAATATTTGTAGAATAAAATAAATTTGTGACGGCCTATAAAAATTATATTAATATTCAAAATTAATATATGTATAATAAAATAAATTTTATATTATAAACATCTCAATGCAATACCAATACTAACATGTAAAATTACAAAATTGGACTATAATTCATGAGTGAAAAAATTAAAATAAATTTCTACATGTAATTAATGATTTAAAGCACGACGAATCTTAAGTTTTAATTGTATTTTATTTTCTTTTTTTGAAAAGTAATCATGTTCTTCACTGGCATTGTCACCTTCCTCCATTGTTTTGGATTGGTTGTGCACAGAAACATAAACTTAAATACATGAGATAGCGGCCTATAACTACCCTGCTTACAACAACCTTTATTTTTTTAACACTGTATAAACAGCCTTCACTTAAAAGGTGCTTGAACCGAGTAAACAGATATTGTGGAAGTGTTGCATTAATAATACTAGCCTTTAACCCGTGCGAAGCACGGGCGACTATATAATTCTTAATTTATTATTTATAATATAACTTTTAATATTATTTTAGTATTATAGATTAATTAATTGGATTTAATTAAATTATATTAATCAACTAATTTTATTTTATTATAAATTATATTTAAAAGGATAATGATAAAGTTTTTGTCTAGTGATACAAGAGGAGTGTTTTTAGTATTTAAAATTGTTTGACAATCTTGATATGTTGTAGACTTCTAGTTCTGTAGAAAGAGTACCAAACTAAACAAACATGACCAAACCAAAAATTCGTACGACTACAAATTATACCTATGTTGGCTTATTATAGTATAGTATAGATTTTCATGTATACAAAATAAACCATATAAAAATTAACAACAACAAACATATCCGATTAATAAAACAATATTATAAAAAAATAACCAACAAACATATATCACTAACAGTTAATGTATTGACCTTTTCATCCATCAATATCATGTCAAGACTATATTCTTCTCCCGTGTTTGGATTTATCGACTCTCACATCCGACAAACTCATACTCCGATCAGCCAATTATCTCTATCGCTATTCAAATCATCTAGCATAGTGTAGCTCATTATAGTGTTCGATAGAGAAGATAAAGGCACAACAATTGTTTATTTTAAATTTTATGATGTCTAACCTCAATTTATAGGGGTTGATTTGAGAAAAGACCGGCTTATCAAAAATATTATATGTTTTTTATATACACCTTTTCCAAAAATATGGTCAAAGTTTTGGAAGAGAAGTAAGCATTTTTTGATATCAAAATAATTGAAAAGAAGTTTCAAATTCTGATTTGATATTTATTAAGGCAGGTTTTCTGAGAGGCGCTACCTACCCGCCCCTCGCTTCCCCTTTATATAAATATATTGATTTATAAGTATTTTTAATATTAACATATATTATTGATAGTAGTTTTTTTTAATTTTTAATTAAATATAAATTATACTTCAAACGATAATTTGAAGTTTCCGTGTTATATTACATCACAAGTATTTTTAGTCGTTCAAATTGTTTGAAACTTTCTAATGACGTAAGAGTAACAAACCTTCATGTTTTATAGACTTGTAGTTAGACTTGGAGAGCTTTTTATTATGAATATTCTTTTTCAAAAGGACAATTTTAAGTTTGGGTAAACTTAAAAAAGGTGCTTCTTGCTTAAAGTAAAAGAAGTGGACTAAAAATAAGAAATAGATTAAGACTTAAAATGATTAAACTATTTGGGAAAGAAGCAGAATTCTTCAAACAAATCTGACTTTTTACACAAACGGGTTAAGAACAGTAGAAGCCGGCTTCTTATTGAAAAAAGCCATAAGTGGCCATTCCCAAACAGACACAATATAAACATAACAAAATCATTATTTTAATATTAAAGGGATGTTTGGCTTTTAAAAAAAAATTACTTATTAAGTAATTTTGAAATTATAAGTTAGTTAATGTTTGAATAATACATAACTTATTAGTTTATATTTCTTATAATTACAAGACTATGTTTTTGAAAAAATAGTTTGATTTATTACAATGTAAATCATTAATAATAGATAGATACTTGAAAAGTTTATTTTAAATGTTAAACCTTATAAATAATCACAAATAAATAAAAATAGAACAAGCATGAGAAGAAAGTTAAAAATCTAACTTATTAACTTCTTCAACTTTAACCAAAAATAAGCATGCACCGCTTCTTTAGAGCATCTCCAATAGTCACTTAACTTACTTCTAAATATAATATAAAATATTGATTCTTAGTTGTTTAATGTGAGTTCAACTCCAACAACGCTTCTTATATTCACTCCTTATTTTATTTTGTATTAAAAGTACGTAAGTCATGTGAATAAAAGTACAAAAAAAGTGGATGGAGAGAGAATATTTGCCTACAAATTTATTATAAAATATTGGTTAAGACTTAAGAGTGACTAGTAGCTCTTAAAATTGAGGAGGGAGAAGAGAAATTTGGAGAATTTAAGAGTAACTAGGAACCTATTGGAACAAGAAAAACTACCATTCTCTTCAAATTTCAATTTAAGAGCCAATATAAGAGGTTATTGGAGATGCTCTGACTAAACGATTTCCAAATAACTGAAGTTAGCTTTTTGTCATAACAGGTCGGAAACAACTCAAGCACCCTATAAGACACCCGACTCAAATTTGAATAAGTAAATAGTGGTGATTCAAATTTGGATCAACATTATTCAGTGATCCAAATTTGAATATGTATTGGAGGAGTATTTAGAATAATCATCGTCAATGTCAATGCCAGATTTTTTTATCAATTCTACATTTGTCCTTAAGACAATGTAATTAGATCTCGTCTTGATTATTGTTTATAGCAAGATTTTTATGTGCATACGTGTTGTACTAATTGACATTATTTGATAAAAAAAATAAAGAATAAAATAATGGGTATTAATCAGATGGATTTTCAAATATATATTAATTGTACGGAATTTGAAAAGCATATGTTCAGCCTATTTGTATTTAAAGAGATACAACTCAACTCAGATAAGAAAATTCAGTAAATAGAAAGTTATAGGAATCCGTACGAAGAACGTCAAATGAGTTATGAGAATTATATTTGAGAAGAATTCCAGAAAGCTGCTGCACACCATTGAAAGAAGTTTATTAATATGTTCAAGACTCAGTGCAAAAATAATCTTTTGTGGCACGTTCAGGAGTTCAGAAGATATAAAGTTTCTATACGTATTTATTAAGAATATTCCATTTTTTGAAGTTGAACTTACAAGACGAAGATTCGATGAGCCTGCCACATCTCTATCATTTATTGGACAAAGAATATTTGATTCAGCTAGATACAGATGAACGAGACAGTACATCTGTGTATCAGCTACTCAGATTAAATATTCAACGTCAAGCAAAGGTGGTCGTTCGGTTGATTGACAACTAAAGACGAAGATATTAAGAGTTTAAAGAAAACAGAAAGCTATTCTGCTGAAGAAAGGGCGATTAAGCATTTTATAAATTAACATTTCACTTCTCAAATAATTATATTAATTGTGTAATTTATTTGTTAAATTAATTCACTCTCGAATTAATTTAATTTATGACTTTATACGATTAATTTAATTAAGTGAATGATTTTCTATTTTATATGTATTATAACATTTCATTTAAATCACCTAAACAACTCGGCAAGACAAACCAAGGGTTTGTCCTATCGACTTGTTGGCAAGTCACACAAGAACTCAGCAAGACGATATGTGTCTTTGTCTTGCCGTGTGTGTGGAAGCCACTCATGAGCTCAGCAAGACAAACTTCCTGTTTGTCCTACCGAACTCATCCAAGACAAAATGCTACTTTGTCTAACCGATGACTTGTGTAATGACCAAAGGAAACCGCAAGACAAATCTTGTCTTTGTCTTACTAATTCGATATGTAGCTTCCAAGACAAATCAGCTCTTTGTCCAACCGAAAGTTGGCCAAGACAAAGTGGCAGTTTGTCCTGCCCAGTGACTTGGTAGACAATCTCCTTGATTATCCTACCTTGCCCTCTTTTATCTTGCCCATATATTAATTGTCTTACTCTTGTTATTTTTGTCTTTGCAAACTTGTATTTGTCTTATCATCGATTGTCTTTCAAGTTCAAATGGTTGCCTATAAATATGGCTTCCATATTTCATTTCTAAGTGTTCGTTCACTTTGTATCTTTGATCAAGTTGCTAAACTTGCTTGTTATATCCACAGTTTTATGTGTTTTGATCACTCGGTTGTTCTAATCACTAATCTAGAATACATATATATTGTCGAATTTATTCTACGATCATTAGTGGACATTAAAACTGAACCCCTTTAATTATAAACATTGTTATATTAATAAACTTTAATCTGATTAACAAGTTGTATTCAAATCAGATTTACTTCCGCGATTATTTGGTATCAATTGTATTCAACCCCCCTTCTTGTAAGTCTAAATGTAAAGACAACCCTATCTATCACATAGGGATGATAACTCAACAAAAGAACAGGACAAGTAAATAACACTACGCCTGCACCGGAATCGGAAGAGACGAAGACAAAAGTTGAAGAGGCCATCTACAGTCTTGAAGGAATAAGTTCACTGGAAGAAGTTCATTAATATGTTCATGCCTCAGTGAAGAATAAAGATTGAAGTATTCAAGATTGTGGAAGCAATGAAGATGTTGTCCAAGTACTCGAAAGATTTCAGTGCAACCCCTGAAGCAAGATATTTCTATATATCTTGGTTGGTTATTTATAATCAACAAACTGAAGCATAAACTAACCCGGAACCGACTAATCAATGTTTGCTGACAAAGACGGTACAATGTTTAACTTCAGTGTTAGTCGCTTGTGAACCAGACCAGTGCACTAAGCGTCAACACGTACGGAGCTTTGCAAAGTATTTATCGATCGAAGAATTGATCCAGTCATAACAAGTCATTTGTTCCAAAGCCAAGCGAAGTCAAATGCCTAGTCTCCATCAGCTATGTCAAAGCTTACTGCTCAAATGCCATATGTCAAAGCTTCCACAGAATGCCATATCAGGAAGTGACATTTTATTAATGTGTGCACTTATATATTTGTATATGTACAAATATAATTATATATGTATATATGTATATTTAATTAAATATAATATATATAATATATATGTATATATGTTTTTAAACATATGTATATGTATATTTATATGTATATATATTTAAATAAATATATATGTATATAGTATATGTATTTATATTTTACATAAACATTTATATATTTAAGTGTGTATATATATATTATATTATGTGCATAAATATATGTATATTTATATCTATAGGTAATTATATATATCTCTATATATATATATATCTATATTTATATTTACATATAATTATATGTATATTATATATATTTAAATATATGAGAATATATTTAAATATATATATATATATTACTATATGTTTATATAAATATTATTTATATATATTTATATGTATATCTTTATTTATACATATATTTATATAATATTATGAATATAATATAATATATATAATATATGATTTGTGCCAACTCTAGATTTGAGCTAATTTGGCTAAGTAGGGAGAGGAGCAAACTCAAGTCAATCTCAGTCAAAGGAGTGATAACAAGGGAAGCATTTACAATGGTGGAGCAACTTTTGACTAAGTCAAAAGACAAGATGGTGGAAGCTATGTGAGGAACAACATTTGACCAGAAGTCAATAGCTCTTCCTCACTTAGAAAATTCTCTAAGTACATCACAGTGAAGACATAGCACTCTTGAGGCGCAAACTTTGACCAAAGTCAAAGTTCGTCCTCAATTGATGAGAGAGAACAGGGAAGCTATGTGAGGAACAACATTTGACCAGAAGTCAAAAGCTCTTCCTCACTTATAAAATTCTCTAAGTATATCACAGTGGAGTATCCATGCTCTTGAGGAGCAAACTTTGACCAAAGTCAAAGTTCGTCCCCAAGAGATGAGAGAGAACAAGGGAGCAACCTTCACTATGGAGCAAGTTTGGATTGGACTTAGAATAATTTCTAAGTCACATACATACAACACCTGGGAAGCACAACTTCACTTAAAGAGCAAACTTTGACCAAGTCAAAGTTTGCGACTCCAAGTATTTCACTCAGTGGTGCACCTTGTTTTTAACTTAGAATAAATTCTAATGTTCACATACAGTGAAACACTGGAAGCGCAAGTTTGTTCCTGGAGCAAGTTTTGACCGGCGCAACCTTTGACTTTCAAATTGGCGGAGTTAGTTTTTATTTGGACAATTCAATTTAACCACAGTTAAATTGAATTCGTCCAGGACGAACTCAAGTCGTCCAGGACGAACTCGTTAACCATGGTTAGTTTATGAAAGCCTATAAATATGTGATTGTGGTTCTCACAATTCACACATCCTTGGGGATGGATGGCCAAGTGCTATGCACAAACTCTCTCAAATATACACACACCCTAGCCTAGTTTTGTACCATAAATATTTGTAGTGGATAGGGCTTGTAATATTTAGAGGAGTGGTCATTGTAGCCAACCTCCGGGTTTGGATTTGTAGCACCTTCGAGGTATTTATCAATATACAGATATACCTTGGAAAATATTGTGTGCTGGTTTAATATTTTCATATCCTCAGAAACCGACCCGATAAATATCCAGAACACGAAACCCATTACAGGACTGCAATTTGTTTATCCGCAAGATTCGAAAGAATTTTAAATTGTAGTGAGTATCGTATTCAACCCCCCCTTCTACGATACTTTGGACCTAACAATTGGTATCCACAATCGCTTCGGGACCTAACAATTGGTATCAGAGCGGTTAATACGAATATACCGTATCAGATCCTATACATACTCTGTAATGTCCAAATAATTTTTATTCGAATTAATTTTATTCCAATAATTTATTTTGATTTAAAATTATTTTTCTTTCAAATTCTAAATCTCATCCAAACACTATACACTTTTAAATCTTCAGAATGAGTACTCAAAAGATCAGTAGCATTAAAATCCCACCTTTCAGCAAGGAACACTTTGGCCTATGGAAGAGGCACATGTTGTTGTTCCTCCGAACCGCCAATAGAAAATATATTGGGATATTAACCAAGGGTGTTACTACTTCGATGAACGTCATATTAGCACAAGAAGATGATGGTGTGTTAATACCTCATAGAACTGTTCCGAAAGAACTCTTTGAGTATACAGATGAGGAAAATGAGCAAATGAATCTAGATGATGCTCTTCAACTGATTTTGGTTGAATCTCTGGACCCTGTCATGTGCAATGTTGTTGTTAATTGTACAAATGCGAAGCAAACCTGGGATACACTAGAAATAATAAACGAAGGCTCAGAAGAGGTTAGAGATAACAAGAAAGAAATACTGATGGCTCAGTATGAACAGTTTGGTTCCAATCTTGGAGAAGGGATTTCAGAAGTGTTTGTCAGACTTAATAACCTGATTAATAATTTAAATCTGAATGAGAAATACTACGACAAGAAAGAGATTAAAATGAAGTTTCTCTTAACACTTCCTGAACAACTGGAACACAGAATCACTGCAAATAGGGAAAGTAGAGATCTAAATGAGATATCTCTGAAAAAACTCTACGGAGTTCTAAAAACTTATGAACTGGAACAAGTTTAGACCAAATAGAGGTATGGCTGAGGTAAAACACTGGGAAATTTGAGAGCTCTAGTTGTTGAAACACCTAAACTGGAAGAAAAGAATGATGTTGTTCCTTCTAAAACCACTCAGGAATTTGTTGTGCCTGAGATGGGTCAAACTGCTTCTTCCAGTGGTGATGAAGAGTCTTATACAATGGAAGAGTTGGAACAACTAGAAGATCAATCTCTATCACTATTTGCCAAGAAGTTTGAAAACATGAGATTCGGGAAGAACCCTTCTTACAAATACAAACCATCTGCTAGCAGGTTTCAAAAGGGAGGTTCTTCATCTTCTTCCAACAAAGGAGGATACAAGACTGGGATGGTCGATCGAAGTAAATTCAAATGCTTCAACTATGGTGAAACAGGACATTTTGCAACTGAGTGCAAACAACCCAAGGTTCAAGGAAAAAAAAAAGATTCCTACGACCAGCTGAAACAGAACTATGATGCCTTAGTGAGAAAGCATCAGGGTACTTCTAGAGGTCAAAGCTTCAAGAAAAAATCATATCTGGCAGAAGGGAAAAGATGGGATGATATAGATAGTGATGAAGAGGGGCAGCTTGGAAATGTTGCTTTCATGGCTAATGCTGGACCATCTTCACCTCCCCCTGCTGGAAGATTTCAGGTATATCCTACATGCCCTAAATTATTTATGCAAATAGGATTAGAAAGAGATGCTGCTAGAAGTAAATTGAAAGCTGCCACTCTTAAGAATAATACTTTAGTCTTAGATATTCATGCTTTTAAAATGAATGAGATGAAAGTATTAAAGCCTAAAATTGAACAACTGACTAGAGATTTAGAATTACAATTTGCTAAAGTCAGAGTTCTATAGAAGAGTGAAATTGCTTTAAGACTTCATCTAGAAGAAGAGAAAGTTAGATGTAAAGCCTTTAAGGATGCCTCCACTATAGTCAAAGAATTGAATGATAAACAGGAGATTAAGATAACTGTTGGAATAGGATTTGACTATAATAAATCTGTAGGTAAAGCTAGTAACATTACTCCTTTTAAGAATAGTGCTGAGGAGAGAGGGATTCCTTTTATTTTGAAAGATTCCCCTCAACCATTGTTTAAATCCTCAGAAGCTGAACCTTTATTACAAACACTTGTTGTCATTAAATATGAACTCAAACAGGAAGACCTTAAAACGAAGAGAGTAATGAGAATAGAGATGAGATCCCGACATACCTGAAACCAATCAAAGTGAAAGGCAATGTTAGGTTGCCTAAAGCTGGTTTAGGTGTCAACTCAGAAAGAACTAAATTCAACAAGCATAATAGTTTTATGAATAGTAAGAACGGAGACAATCGATGTCATTCTACTGAGAACTTTAAAATTGTTAACAAGGTTAGAGTAGAATCCATTGATGTTCCTATTATTGTGAATGATATTCCTATTGCTCCTATATTTGATGCTTGTCATAAATGTTGTGGTGTTGATAATTGTATACTTTGTGCTTTCAATACAATGTCTGCTTATTTTAGAAATTTGCATGCTAAAAATGAAAACACGTCACCAAGACAACACACAAACAACAAGTATACTAGGGCAAAGACTGCTAGTCCTCCTCGTAGGAAGGAGACTTGTGTTCTAAAGCCTAAGAACAAAGTTTACAAAGCTGTTGTTAAGGAAGTAAGTTCAGTCAAAAACTGGACTTGTCTTTCATAAACACATCTTCTATCCATCAAAAATAATGTTGTAATCATGGAAAAACAATATAACAAGCATCCGTTACACCGGCTAATATACATATAACATTACTCCTTTCATCCCAGGAAATTTATACACTATTTGCATGTATTTTGGGACTCTCATAAAATATAGCTCTATAACGTATTTTTAAAATCTTCTTTTTTTGAGTAAATGTTTAAACTTTAAACTTTTTTCCAGGAATTTTCTTCTAAATATATAATGCAAGTATACTTTTTGGTAGTCTTAAAATGCGTGCCAAAAAATAACATAAAGAACCTGGTGGGACGGAGGGAGTATATGACAAGAAAAAAAATAATATTCTCTGTATTGTAAATTTTAAACATTAATATAACAAGAAAAAAATATCTCTCTATTGTACATTTTAAATTATATTTGACACCGGCGTAGTATATAAGAGAAATAATAATTATAATTAGTAAAACAACTCGATTATATATAAAAATAAAGTTTAGAATCTAATTTATATTTAATATAAGTTTATGAGAACTATTTATTTTTAGATAGATTTTACATTTCCTTTTATTTAGCAATTTTTTATTTTAATATTTAATTTTTGACCAGACTTACTATTGTGCAGAGTGACCATTAAAATGAGGGTTAAATAGCTAATTCATCACTAACCTGGCTCAAAACTTGCAACTGAGTCATGTTGTTGAAAAAACTTTCAAACGCATCATCAAGTAATTAAAAACTTTCAAAAGCATCATTCTCCGTCAGTTCCGTTAAGTAATTAACGGAAAGTTCAAAAACATTTTTTTTAAAAAATGAAAAAAATCTGAAAAACACTTAAAAAATTCAGAGAAAAAACAAAAAATTCATAATAAATTCAAAAAATTCTGAAAAAAAATTCTAAAGTTCAAAAATATTCTGAAAAAATTCAAAAATCTTAAAAGAATTTGAAAAATTTTGAAAAAAATTAGGTGGCAAGTTTTTTTTTCGTGTTTTAGAAAAATTGAAAAGAATAAAAAAAGGTTTGAAACGTTTTGTTTTCCATTTTTTTTAATTTTTTGATTTTCTTTTATTTTATTCACATTTTTCAAAAAAATAATAATCAGGTTTTGTTGAATTTTTTCAGAATTTTTCATGATTTTTTTCCAATTTTTTCGACTTTTTTTAATTTCTTTTTTGAACTTTCCGTTAACTACTTAACGGAACTGACGGAGAATGATGATTTTGAAAGTTTTTAATTACTTGGTGATGCGTTTGAAAATTTTTTCAACAACATTACTCAGTTGCAAGTTTCCAGTCAGGTTAGTGGTGAATTAGCTATTTAACCCATTAAAATGAAGGGAGAGTACTTTCAAAAAGTTGTAAACTTGCTTTGGCAATCAACAAAGCATGGAGCATAACGTTTTCTAATAAAAAAGGTATCTTAAAGAGTTGACCGTTGACTAGTCTGTGAATTTTCTCGTGAACCCCCCATAAAGCTTAACTGCACGCGCCTCGGTCACGTGTTCATCAAATCATTGCTGTTGATTGCACTCTCATTATCATATTGTAATGAGCCCACATCTGCTTGTGCACGTGCACCTCTGAGGGCGTTTAGTAAAGAAAGTTGTGAAAGTTGTTTGGGCTGGGTTTTAAATTCGGCTTCTGCATTTTAAGTTAAAAGGTAGCCGTTCGAACTGAGTTTAAAATAAGTGAATATTGCTTAAAGTAAAAAATAAAATAAAAGTTAGAAGTAATTTAAAATTTATAAGTGATTAAAGTGTTTGAGAAATAAGTAGAAATCATGGGATAAAAGCTAGTATTGTCAGCTTTTTATAAATACTTCTTGACTTTTTATACAACCGGTACAAATAAGTGTTTTTAGCTTATAAACCTAAAATCTCGGCTTTTAAACTGCTGCCAAGCACCCCCAAAGTACTCGTGAGTTTTTGTAAATAGTCAATAAGCAGAATCCTGATGTTTGTTTCATGGTTTCCACTTCTTTTCCAAACATTTTAATCACTTATAAGTTTTAATTTATTTTTAACTTCTATTTCGTTTTTCTACTTTAAGTAAGGGGCATTTATCCAACACTCACCCAAACGACCCAATGTTTATACTTATCTGTTTCTTTTCCCCGCTCTATTTTGTACTCCTCCCTCCCTCTGTATAGTTTACGTACACTGTTCGCACGTATGTTGAGACTCCTATAAAATATAGTTTTATAACTTATTTTTTAAAATTTTCTTTTTTTAATAAAAATTTAAACTTCAAACTTTTATTCAATTCAAGTTTGTAATTCAAAATCCGACTCCAACAAATTTAAGTAATTTACTTGTGTAAACCTCGAGAGTTTTATAAATCTAACACAACGGTTAGTTATGATGATAGTGATACTACAGGTCACGAGCTCTTGGTTTTTCTACAAATTTATCTTTCTACAAATTTATCTTTTAGTTTTACCAAGTGTTTGTAAAGTGTAGCGTGCACAAAATGATTTGTGTGTTGTTAGTTTTCAGTTAAAAACTACTTAACTATTTACGGACTTTCATTCGAACCAAGGTTAGTTATGACATATGGTTTCTTGCAGCTTCTATGTATATACATGTGTGGAGTTCGCGCTTTGTAATTAGTTTATTTAATTACAACTTCTCCTGGCGCCTCCGGAGTCTCCAATATCTATACTATCTGTAACAAGCGAACATAGATATAATTTGTAGTCGTACAGAATTTTGGTTTGGCCATCTCTTTTGTAACTACAAATCTGTCACATGTAGACTTCTCTTACTCTTATAATATTAAAGAGTTTTATACCGTTTAAATTACTAACACTTGAGATATAGTATTAGATAAGAACTCCTCATTATTCTTTTAAATATAATTTATACACTATATTATAATAAATCGACATTGGTATAATTTGTAGTCGTCCAAAAAATATAATCAGTTGGTAAATATAATCTGGTTAAAATCCAATACATTAGCACTAAAATACTAATAAGATAATGTTAAAATTTAAATTATAATTAATAAATTACGAATTCTATACCCTCCCGTGCTTCGCACGGGTTAAATGCTAGTAAATATAATACAATAATATCTCTTGAACTTATTTATATAACAATATTATACATGAGCTTATTGTGAAACTTGTTTTGTAAAATTATACTCCTATTTTCTAATAAATGATGTTTGGATTTTCGCGAACATATTTAAGTGCATTGACTTCATAGCTAGATTTATACATGAGTTTATTGTGGAATTTGTTTTGTAAAACTATACTCGCTTTATTTCAAAATAATAGTCATTTTGATTTTTAACACGTATTTTGAGGTATGAAAAATATAGTTCTATACATTATTTTTTAAATTTTCTTTTTCAATAAAAATTTAATATTTTTATTTTTCTTTACAAAAATAAAATTTGAGAAAATAATATATAGAAACATGTATTTTTACATCTCACAATACGTGCAAAAAATCAAAACGACTAGTATTTTTGAATAGAGAGAATACTCCCTTTATTTTTAAATAAATGACGTTTGAGTTTTTGGCACATAATTTTTTAAAGTACTTTGACCATAGAATTACCATTTCGCAAATTTTTTTTGTCAATTAAAATATAAAACTAATATTTTTATTCGGTTTGAAACATTTTTTTAAATATGTGGTCATTGCTATTAGAATTACGAAGTGATGTCTATTTGAAAATTTTTTGGAAGTAATTATTAAAACTTATACAATATAAGTTAAAAAAATATTTAAATAATAGTACAATGTGGCCGTTTGACTAAATTTGTTTTTTACAAAATGAACTTGTATATGGAGAAAATAATATAAAATTCTATTTCTGAAAAAAAATCCATATTTATTTTTCTATATATTGAATATTAAACACCTCTTTCATATTTATATTAAAAAAATTATAAAATATATATTTCCCTTTCATATTTATATTAAAAAAGTTGTAAATATATATATTTTTATAAAAATAAAAGCTTCGATAAGCCACTATACCATAGATTGCATTTAGCAACCCCTAAAAATAGTTGTTATATTATAAAAAAGCATTGCAATAGCCTCTATTGCAACAATTTTCAAAAATTCGACCGTTAAGTTTGCCCCCGTTGCCATAGGTCCCTTTTTGCAATGAATTAACCCTTGTATTGCAACATGTTCAATTCATTGCCAGAGCCACATATTGCAACAAGTTTTTCTCTATAGCAATGCAATTTAAATTATTGCTGTAGTTTGTTCTATTATTGCAACAAAATTTGCAACACTTTATTTTGATTTAAACATTGCCATAGAGCACCTGTGGCAACAAATTTTGGTCCTAATGTATTGTTATTTTAGTGAATTATAATAGAAAAAGCAACCTCTAAGGCAACATTATAATGACATATTGCAACATTATGAATAAAAAAAATGGACATGACCATTTCATAAATTTATCAATCCACCAATTTAATGGTTCAACACCAACAAATTCAAAACAGTACTTAGACTGTTACCAACCACAAGCTAATGCCAGAAGCAAGTCCTAGACTACCACAAACAATATTATCAGTACCATTGTGACTGATCATAAAACAGATTTTAAGTCTAGCTAGAACATTTGCATCAAACTTCTTACATCATCAAAATAGGCTAATTAATTAAGTCTTGAACATAGATATATATACTACTACTGATGATCAAGAATCATCAGCAGCTTCGCTATCAGTCTCCGGCTCATGTTCACTCTCACAGCATGCACATATTTCATCCACATCTATATGGAGCGATGGATTTTTCTCAGCCAAATGTCCAAGGATTCTCTTTAGCTTTTTGTTCAACTTATCCTCCATCTCAGCAGCTATCTCCTTCCTTAGGCTTGCCAATTCTTCAGCCTTTTTGCTTTGACGTTGTTGATTGTTGACTGTTTTCCTTGTTCTACCAGTCCTCCCAACAAGCCAATTTGGTCCATGAGCCTGAAAATCTATTTCTTTTGTATTTGCTGCTTCTTCAGCCTCATTGTCTTTCTCAGTGTCTTTGTCATTGTCCTTTTCATTGTCCTTCTCAGTGTCCTTTTCAGTCTACAAAAATCAAAATATGTAAAGATATTAGTGTATAAAAAGGCATGTACATATTCAACATTCATAATAATCTTATGACAGAAGTAATTTCAACAATTTATAAAAATATTATTCCTAACCTTCTTATCATGACCTTGGCGCGTTTTAGGATATATATCCGCCTTTGTAGGTGTATCAGGGGTCGACTGGTTCTTTTTCTATCATAAAATGAACAAAATATTAACAAGTAGGATTGATAGACAAAATAATTGCAAAACATGATAATTAGTATCCACGACCATACCATTTCATTTCCAATCTGTGCAAAGGATTTACGGCCAGCAGTGTGCGTGTCAATGACCTTTCTTCGGTTGTTTGAATTCTTTGCAGCAGTAGATTTGATTTTTTCATGGCCCCAATATTGTAGCAAAATCTTGAATTTTCCAAAAGAATGGACTGCGGCCGATTTCTTAGCCTTTCCTCATCATTGTCATATTTTGAATAGTATTCTGCCTTAAAACGGCTTTTGTGCATCCTCCATGCATCACAGATGGTCTTTAGAACCCAATATTTTCCCTCCTCTGGAATGATATACTTTGTCTACAGATTATACACAATAAAATAGATTATATATATATGAGCTGTTATACACAATAAAATAGATTATAAATAGGAATGTAGTGTGTATGTGTTGTTTTTACCTTGACAAACTCCCACCAGCCAATCTTCTCTCCTTCGGGAACTCGGCTCCAGTTCACATAATCTAGGGACACACATTGTCTTCCAATTGTCTCCAAGAAACTACCAAATTCCGATCTTATTTTACTATTTTCATGCACTGGCTGCAACTCATGATTCAGGGTCAACTCTGGTCTGTCTTCTAATCTTCTTGTGAAAACAGAATTCTGTTTAGTAATCCCTACTAAGATGAATTCTGTTTTCACAAGAAGATTAGAAGACATACCAGAGTTGACCCTGAATCATGAGTTGCAGCCAGTGCATGAAAATAGTAAAATAAGATCGGAATTTGGTAGTTTCTTGGGGACAATTGGAAGACAATGTGTGCCCCTAGATTATGTGAACTGGAGCCGAGTTCCCGAAGGAGAGAAGATTGGCTGGTGGGAGTTTGTCAAGGTAAAAACAACACATACACACTACATTCCTATTTATAATCTATTTTATTGTGTATAACAGCTCGTATATATATAATCTATTTTATTGTGTATAATCTGTAGACAAAGTATATCATTCCAGAGGAGGGAAAAGATTGGGTTCTAAAGACCATCTGTGATGCATGGAGGATGCACAAAAGCCGTTTTAAGGCAGAATACTATTCAAAATATGACAATGATGAGGAAAGGCTAAGAAATCGGCCGCAGTCCATTCCTTTGGAAAAATTCAAGATTTTGCTACAATATTGGGGCCATGAAAAAATCAAATCTACTGCTGCAAAGAATTCAAACAACCGAAGAAAGGTCATTGACACACACACTGTTGGCCGTAAATCCTTTGCACAGATTGGAAATGAAATGGTATGGTCGTGGATACTAATTATCATGTTTTGCAATTATTTTGTCTATCAATCCTACTTGTTAATATTTTGTTCATTTTATGATAGAAAAAGAACCAGTCGACCCCTGATACACCTACAAAGGCGGATATATATCCTAAAACGCGCCAAGGTCATGATAAGAAGGTTAAGAATAATATTTTTATAAATTATTGAAATTACTTCTGTCATAAGATTATTATGAATGTTGAATATGTACATGCTGCAATATTGGGGCCATTGTATACACTAATATCTTTACATATTTTGATTTTTGTAGACTGAAAAGGACACTGAGAAGGACAATGAAAAGGACAATGAAAAGGACAATGACAAAGAAACTGAGAAAGACAATGAGGCTGAAGAAGTAGCAAATACAAAAGAAATAGATTTTCAGGCTCATGGACCAAATTGGCTTGTTGGGAGGACTGGTAGAACAAGGAAAACAGTCAACAATCAACAACGTCAAAGCAAAAAGGCTGAAGAATTGGCAAGCCTAAGGAAGGAGATAGCTGCTGAGATGGAGGATAAGTTGAACAAAAAGCTAAAGAGAATCCTTGGACATTTGGCTGAGAAAAATCCATCGCTCCATATAGATGTGGATGAAATATGTGCATGCTGTGAGAGTGAACATGAGCCGGAGACTGATAGTGAAGCTGCTGATGATTCTTTAAGTACTTTCTCCCCCTTTTTGACATCATTAGAATTCAAAGCATTAGAGGTGAGAAATTGTACCAGTTGAGCCACAGAGGAGCTCAAATTAGCCAGAGTTTGCTGCATTGATCTCTGAGTGGATTCAATAGAAGACAGCCTGGCTTCCACAGAAGAGGATGGGGCTCTGTGCATATTCCTGGAGTAAGTCAATGTACAGACCTTGCTCTTTGTAGACACAGAGTGAGGAATTGCAGAATCAAGAGATGGTGTAGAATCTCTGACAGGTGAAGAACCTTTGATAGGTGAAGGAACTTTGACAGGTGAGGAATCTCTGATTGGAGAGAATGTTGGAATTGGAGAATCTTCCCTGACTGAGATGCTTTCTCTGAGCAAGGCAGAGATTTCAGCTATAAGAGATACTGAGTCAACAGGTGGAGCAGAGTTTACTTCAGTATCATCATCAGCATCATGATCTTTGATGCTGATTGTATGGGAACACAGAGGAGCTGTAGCTTCATCAGAATTTGCAGCACTTAAGATCTCCTGATCAGGAGCTGCAACAAAATCTTCAACAGGAATCAGAGTTTCCTGAGCAATATCTGGGGTAGTCACAATTCCTTCTGGAGTAGATACAATTTCTTCTGCATTATGTGCTTCTGGAGTCTGTGCCTCTGAAGTATGTACTTCTGGAGTTTGTGCTGAAGAAGGTATACCAGCAGCTGTAGGTTGTGGCACAGGTTCTTCTGATTGAAGCTTATTTTCTGACATTGGAATGTCAGCTTCTGGAGTATGTTCTGATGAAGTTGTCAGAGGTACAGCAGATATTGGCTCCACCATCAGAGGATCAGAGACTGTGACCATCTCAAGGGATTAACCATGGATTCCTGAGGAGGATCCACAGTGAGATCAGTCATTGTGGAGGTGGGCTTGATCTTCTTCCTGGGCCTGGAGACAAGAGGATGGGGTACTGGTTCATTGTCAGAGTCAGAGTCTGAGATCTGCTGCAAAAATCTTCTCTTCCTAGGTGGAGGAGATGGTTTGGATGGTGATTTTGAAGACCTCAGCACCCTGGTAGGTGAAGATGTTACAACTGGCCCTTTTTGGGAAGGACCAGAGGTGGATTTGTGGTCAGATTTTACAACTGGCCCTTTTTGGGAAGGACCGGAGGTTGGTACATCTGTCTGTTGCTGGTGGGAAGAGGAGGGAACATTCTCATCAGAGAATGTGGAATCATATTTCTCTGGCATTGCCTGCTTCAATTTATCATGTATAGTTACTGGAATAGCAAAAACAGGTAGGTGGGGTTTCTTACTATCCTTTTTCATCAAATCAGTGAATGCTCTTTTAGTGATTTTAAAAGGTAGTTCTGTATCAGTATCAGGAATAGGTACCAGAGGATAACAGTATGAGAATATAAGCTGACAAAATCGAGCAAAATAAACAGTATTCTCATCCTCTAACCTTCTATCACCAATAAATCTCAAAATAGATGGAGCAATATCAAAGTTGAGATTATGGATAAGAGAATACCCAATCTGCTGACTGAAGAGAGGAATAGCATCAAAATTGCTGCATTTATTTGCAAAAGCTCTGGTTATGCAGGCGTAGTAAAAGCTCCATTCCTTGCAGAGACATGGACGCTTGAGTTCCCCCATTTTATCAGTGCTACCAGAGTATCCAAAGAACTGCATCATATCCTTCAGAGTTTGAGTAGAAACAGCACTGTGATACGTAGAGTGTTCTGGAAGGTGAAGGGCCTTTCGAACCGTCTCAGGAGTTATAATGTACTCCTGTTCCTCATAAATACAGGTTAAGGATGGTGATCCATGTTCACCACCACCATTATATCTTGCTGAACGCCAGAGAGTCAGAACTTGAGCAGGAGAAATAACCTCTGGTTGAGTGAGTGCATACATGAACTCACTGTGGGCAAGATAATCTTGTATCAGATGGAATTCACTGGGAGCTTCATCATTGCTCAGAACTGCAGCATAGTTGTTGGTAACGAACTTGGCACCATCAAATTCGAAGGCTTTGGTCGACATTGTCTGAAAAATCAAGAAACTGTGAGGTGTAGATGAGATGTTTGATGAAATGCGCACAAGAGGTTTTGAAAATTTTCAGAGAGAGAGAGAGATAGATATATCGTGTGAGATAAAAGAAAATGATCTTTCTCTGAGTATATATGTGTATGAACGCATGCAGGTGAGAGTGTAAAGCAGTAGTGGGGCACGTGGCAGTTTCTGAACGGTAACAAAAACGGTAGTGGAGCAGTAATTATTAGCAGCGTGTGAATCTGTACAAACTTCTACCATTTACCGATAAAACACAATTATTTACCGTGTTTTTCTCCACTCAGGAATTCAAATGGATTTTGTACCGTTTGACAGTAAATCTGATATTTATCTGACCAAAATATATTTATTTTAAACTCTGACTTGAATTAGAAGTTTGACTATTGACCAGAGTTTAAATAAATGGCAGATTTTGAGACAAAACAATGATTAGTCATAAAATTTTGCACTGATTAGAGATAAGGAAAATCTGGCAACCAATTTTTCCTCAGAGTTTGCAAATAATTATTTGAATTTAATCAAAAATCACTCAATGTCATAGATTTTTGTTAATCACAGATGTGGAGTGAGAGGTGTGTGTTGTCATGATTATTCTAATTGTAACAGAGATTGACAAATTTCTCAAATAAAATTAGAAAGAATCAGATGTTCAGAAAATGATTTATCCATCTCATAAGCCGAGTGTCTCATAATAAGGATCAGAGTTTAGGATTTCTCTTCTTTTGTAAGACAAGTATCTTCTGAAAGGAAACTTCTCAGGGTAAGTGAGTTATAACCTTCATCAGATTTTATTTATCAGAGTATTTCTCCAGTAATCAGAGAATGTAAAAGGTCACCAAGAAAAATAATTTTCTGATGCATTTTGCTTAATACCAGCATTGCACATGGTTCTTTCCTTTCACAGAATTTCTAAGATCTCAAAGGAGTACCTGAAATAATTTTCTTTCTTTTTCTATTTTTATTTTCTTTTCTTTTTCTTTTCTTTTCTTTTTGAGAGAAAACCAATATGTGATCCATATCTGAGACCTGATTACTCTTAGCTCATAAGAGGAATAAAACAAGTTCTTTTCTGAATACTTATCTAATATTTAAGAAGTAAGGCAGTCTAGGTAACAAGTTAAAATCATGATTTGTGTCACAAGAATTTCCACATATGTAATGTCCCAAAAGTCAGACTTCAGAGTTTTTCATGATTTAATTCAATTATTTGCAAAATATTTTGCACAAGAATATCTCATATCAGTAAAAATTCTAACCATCAGAGTTTGTCGGGTCAGAGATTAACTATCAGAGTTTGTCATATCAGTGCATAATCATCAGAATTTAGATCAGAGAATAACAGAGGCAGTTGCATATCAAGATATTAACAACAATTACTAACAGATATAGTATCATGCAATGTATCAGAGTTTAGAGAGGACCAGTAATCATCCCTAATTCGTTTACAAGTCTTGTAAATGTTGCTTCAGCCAGAGGTTTGGTGAAGATATCTGCCAACTGCTGATCTGTTGGAACAAAATGAAGTTCTACTGTCCCTTCCATCACATGCTCTCTGATAAAATGATATCTTATGCTGATATGCTTGGTCATGGAATGCTGTACTGGATTTCCTGTCATAGCAATAGCACTTTGTTTATCACAATAAATAGGAATTTGAGTCAGAGTTAACCCATAGTCCAGTAATTGATTCTTCATCCATAAAATCTGAGCACAGCAGCTTCCTGCAGCAATATACTCTGCTTCTGCAGTGGATGTAGAAATTGACTTTTGTTTCTTACTGAACCAGGAAACCAGTCTTCCTCCAAGAAATTGACAGCTTCCACTTGTGCTTTTTCTGTCTATTTTGCATCCTGCAAAATCTGCATCAGAGTAACCAATCAGTGTAAAGTCTGATTCTCTGGGATACCAGAGTCCCATCTCAACTGTTCCTTTGAGATATTTGAAAATCCTTTTGACTGCTACAAGGTGTGGTTCTCTTGGATCTGCTTGAAATCTTGCACAGAGACAGGTTGCAAACATGATATCAGGTCTGCTAGCAGTCAGATATAGTAGTGAGCCTATCATACCTCTGTAGTTAGTAATTTCCACTGGTGAACCAGTATCTTTATCTAACTTAGTGGCAGTTGCCATTGGAGTGGTAGCAGCTGAGCTATCCTGCATGCCAAATTTCTTTAGCAGGTTCCTGGTATATTTAGACTGATTAATGAAAATACCCTCATCAGTCTGTTTGACTTGAAGTCCCAGAAAATAGCTCATTTCTCCCATCATGCTCATCTGATATCTGGACTGCATAAGCTTTGAGAATCTCTCACAGAGTTTAGGATTAGTAGACCCAAAAATGATATCATCTACATAGACTTGAACTAATAGCAGATCATTATCATGGTTGAGATAAAATAAAGTTTTATCAATTGTACCTCTGTTGAAACCACTGTCCAAAAGAAATTGAGCCAGAGTTTCATACCATGCTCTTGGTGCTTGCTTTAGTCCATACAGTGCTTTATCCAATCTGTAGACATGATCTGGAAATTTTGTGTCCACAAATCCTGGAGGTTGTTCAACATATACTTCTTCCTCCAGCTCCCCATTGAGAAAAGCACTCTTTACATCCATCTGATAAACTTTGAATTTCTTGTGTGCTGCATAAGCCAAGAAGATTCTGATTGCTTCCAATCTGGCAACTGGGGCAAAGGTCTCATCATAGTCAATTCCTTCTTGTTGAGAATATCCCTTAGCTACCAGTCTGGCTTTATTTCTTGTGATTACACCATCACTGTCTGTTTTGTTTCTGAAAACCCACTTAGTACCAACTATTGATCTGTTCTTTGGTCTTGGTACAAGTGTCTAGACTTTATTTCTCTCAAATTCATTTAACTCCTCCTGCATTGCTGTTACCCAGTCTGCATCCTTTAAAGCTTCTTCCACTTTCTTTGGTTCTGTCTGAGATAGGAAGGAATAGAATAAACACTCATTTGCTGTTGCAGTTCTGGTCTGTATCCCAGCATCTGGATCTCCAATAATCAGATCTGGTGTATGAGACTTTGTCCATTTCCTTTCATGTGGCAGTTGATTTCTGGAACTAGATCCTCCCCCATGATCCATGCCAGTATCATTTTGATTCTCTGATGCCTCTCCCCCATTATTCATGCTATCTCCATGAGCATTCTGAGTTTCTGATGCTCCCCCTGAAGATGTGTTCTCATGATTCTCTGATGCAGAATGATCAGAGTTTGAGGAGTCAGAATCAGAGTTTGAGTTTTCTGCCGAGTCTGCAACATTTTCATCCAGATTTTCATTTTGAAAGTGCTCCCCCTCAACATGTGCTTGAGGTTGATGAGTTGAAGTGACATGTTCTGATGTTGTCTCAGAGTCAGAGTTTATGGAATCAGAGAATGCATCTTCATCTTTAAATCTCAGTTGCTCATGATCTTCAAAATCTTCCATTCCAGTAATTTTCTTATCATCAAAGGACACATGAATGGATTCCATGATTACTCTTGTTCTCAGATTGTAAACTCTGAAGGCTTTTGTTGATAAAGGATAACCAACAAAAATTCCTTCATCAGCTTTTAAATCAAATTTGGTGAGCTGTTCAGGATGATTTTTCAGAACAAAACATTTACATCCAAAAATATGGAAGTATTTGAGATTTGGTTTTCTGCCTTTGACCAGTTCAAATGGAGTTTTTCCATGATTGTTAATCAGAGTTGCATTCTGTGTGAAACAAGCAGATTGCACAGCTTCAGCCCAGAAGTAGGTTGGTAACTTAGCTTCCTCCAACATGGTTCTAGCAGCTTCAATCAGAGTTCTGTTCTTCCTTTCTACAACACCATTTTGTTGAGGTGTTCCAGGTGCTGAAAATTCCTGTTTAATGCCATTTTCTTTACAGAACTCCTCCATTTTAAAATTCTTGAACTCAGTGCCATTATCACTTCTGATGATCTTTACTGCATCTTTAGAGATTTTGTTCAGCTGTCTGACATGCTCAATCAATAAAGATGGTGTTTCATCCTTGCTGTGTAGAAAATATACCCATGTATATCTGGTAAATTCATCAACAATGACCAGAGTATATCTCTTCTTTGCAATGGACATTATATTTACTGGTCCAAAAAGATCAACATGAAGCAGATGATATGGCTCAAGAATTGAGGACTCAGTTTTACTTTTAAATGAAGACTTCCTCTGTTTTGCTTTCTGACAGGAATCACAGAGTCCATCTGGAGTAGAAACTGATTTTGGAAGTCCTTTCACAAGATCTTTCTTCACAAGCTCATTTATATTATTGAAATTCAGGTGAGATAGTTTCTTGTGGTAGTTCCATCTTTCTTCAATACTGGCTCTGCCAAGTAGACAGATTGCAGAGCTTTCAGAGTTTAAAGATAGCTTGGCTTCATAGATGTTCCCATGTCTATATCCTTTTAGAACAACTTTTCCAGTGGTTTTACTGATAACCTCACAGTGTTCCTCCATGAAATCAACATGATATCCTCTGTCACAGATTTGACTTATGCTCAGCAGATTGTGCTTAAGTCCTGAGACCAGAGCTACCGATTGAATGATGACATTTCCAAGATTGATATTGCCATATCCCAAAGTTTTCCCTATGTTGCCATCTCCATAAGAAACATTTGGGCCAGCCTTCTCCACAAAGTCTGATAGCAGGGCTTTATTTCCTGTCATATGTCCTGAGCATCCACTGTCCAGAACTAGGATGTTCTTCCTGTTGCCCTGCAATCACATACACAACTAATGATTAGTTTTAAGGACCCAGACTTGCTTGGATCCTTTGTTCTTGTTAAGTTTGTTAACACTAGCAGCGGAAGATTTATCAGAGTTTAAATCAGAGTTTGTGCTAACAGACTTTTTAACAGATGCTGAACTAGGAGAATCAATCTTTTTCATCAAAGAAGGTTTCAATTCATAATAATCATAATATAAACTATGGTATTCCTTACAAGTGTAAATGGAATGCCATAAACTACCACAATGAAAACAAGGATTCTCTGGTCTAAATCTAGTATTCCTAGTCTTAACTTCTGATTTTGGAGACATAGTATTTATGTCCTTATTTTTCCTGCAAAAAGAAGCAAGATGATTAGGATTACCACAATTATGACAAGTTTTCCTAGGAGCATTTGGAATAGGCATGTAACTGTTGCTTTTGTTTATTCCAACCTTTCCATTCCTATTTTTCTTAGGTTCCTTGATCCTGTTTTCTTTCTTAACCTCCTTGAGCTTATGCTTAAGCTGTTTCTGAGTCATCAAACCAATGTTAACCTGTTTAGGTATATCAGTCTTTGATTTGTCCCGAGTGTTTGATTCTACAACAAATCTTACTGGAACTACCCTAGGTTTTTCAATTTTAATGGTTTCTTGTTTATATGACTCAACTTCATTTTTATCAGAGTAACCTAACCCTTTCTTCCAGTTTCCACTTTCTAAGATATTCTGAGTAGTCTTCCCTGAGTTAGTCCAGGTTCTGATTATCTCTTTTTCCTTAATAAGTTCTGATTCAAGAGAAGCATTTTTCTTTAAGAGTTCATTTTTAACAAAGATAGAATCATCTCTTTCCTTCTGAACTTCTAGCATCTGAACTAGTTCCTTTTCAAAATAATCATTCCTTTTCTTAACATCTAAGATCTCAGATTTTAGTCTGTCATTTTCTAAAGTCTGATCTCTATAACTAACATGTAGAGTTTTAAGAAACAATCTTAACTCAGTTATATCCTCGATATCAAAAGCAAGAGTGGAATGAGGTACCTTAGTTTCAACAGTCTCAGTGCTGTTGTCCATGTTTGCCATCAAGGCATAGTTGACTTCTTCCTCTGATTCTGATGAGCCTGCCCAGCTTCCTTTCTTTGTGATAAAGGCTTGTTCTTTTTCTTTCTTAGTGAAAGGCATATGTTCAGCCTATTTGTATTTAAAGAGATACAACTCAACTCAGATAAGAAAGCTCAGTAAATAGCAAGTCATCGGAATCCGTACGAAGAACGTCACATGATTTATGGGAATTATATGTCAGATATATTCCAGGATGCTGCTGCACACCACTGAAAGAAGTTCATTAATATGTTCAAGCCTCAGTGCACAAATAATCTTTTGTGGCACGTCCAGGAGTTCAGAAGATATAAAGTTTCTATACTTTATTTTATCAGAAGATTCCATTTAATGAAGATGTACTTACAAGACGAAGACTCGACGAACGAATCAATTTCTTAATGTTTATTTGACAAAGAATATTTGATTTAACTAGATACAGATGAACCAGACAGTACATCTGTGTATCAGTTATTCAAATTTAAATATTCGAAGTCAAGCAGATTTGATGGTTCGTTCGTTCGACAGATCAAGACGAAGTTATTAATGTTTAAAGAAGACGGGAAGCAGTTCTACTGAAGAATGGGTGATTAAATATTTAATAGATTATTATTTCACTTCATAAATAATTATATTAATTATGTAATTTATTTATTAAGTTAATTCACTCTCGAATTAATTTAATTTATGAATTTATATGATTAACTTAATTAAGTGAATAATTTTCTATTTTAAATATATGTCAAATTACATTCAATCATCCACTCAAGCTCAGCAAGACAATCTGAGATTGTCTTACCGAATATTTCAAGCTGCCAAGACAAAACAGATTGTCTGACCGAAGCTTTGCTTGCAAGACAATTAAGTTTGTCTGACTGAAGCTTCCATGACAATTCTTAATTGTCTGACCGAATGATACTCAGCAAGACAATCGAGATTGTTTGCCCGAATATGCATTGCCAAGACAATCCTGATTGTCTGACCGAGGAAATGCCTGCAAGACAATTCCTGAGGCGTTCAAGACAATCTTGGATTGTCTGACCGAATGCACCTGCCAAGACAATTGGATTGTCTGGCCGAAAGAACAATCCTGCCAAGGCAATTTAATTGTCTTACCGAAGTTCTGGATTGTCTTGCTAGCTATAATAATTGTCTTACTGCTTTGTCTTGTGCTTGCAAGGCAATCTGTAATTGTCTTGCCCTTTCCACTTTGTCTTTGCTACTTACAATTGTCTTGTCTTTCAATTGTCTTACAAGTACAAATGCTTTGCCTATAAATATGGCTTTGCATTCTTCATTTTTAGTGTTCATCACTTTGTAATTCAAAGCATTTGTAAAGCTTTCAAGTTGTTCGTAACTTGCTTGATCATTATATCCACAGTTTTCTGTGCTTTGATAACCCGGTTGTTTTAATCACTAAAATCTAGAATATACCCTGTCGAATTTATTCTACGAACTTTTAGTGGACATTAAAACTGAACCATATTAATTATATAACGACTTCAAACATTGTTATATTAATTAATTATAATCTGATTAACAAGTTATATTCAATCAGATTATCTTCCGCGATTATTTGGTATCGATTGTATTCAACCCCCCCCCCCCCCTTCTACAATCGTATCTGGACCTAACAATTGGCATCAGAGCGGTTGATACCATTTTCCGTATCAGATCCTATACACACTCTGTAACGTTCAAATATTTTTTATTCGAATTAATTTTATTCCAAAAATTAATTTTGATTTAAAATATTTTTCTTTCAAAAATTCAAATCTCATCCAAACACTATTCACTTCAAATCCTTAAACATGAGTACACAAAAGATCAGTAGCATTAAAATCCCACCGTTCAGCAAGGAACACTTTGGCCTATGGAAGAGGCACATGTTCCTATTCCTCCGCACTGCGAACAGAAAATACATCGGGATTTTGGACAAAGGTGTTACTACTCCGATGAATGTCATATTAGAACACGAAGAGGATGGTGTGTTAATACCTCATCAGATCATTCCGAAAGAACTTTCTGAGTACACAGATGAAGAGAGTGAACAGATGAATTTAGATGATGCTCTTCAACTAATTTTGGTTGAATCTCTAGATCCAGTGATGTACAATGCTGTTGTAAATTGTACGAACGCCAAGCAAATCTGGGATACGTTAGAGATTATCAATGAAGGCTCAGAGGAAGTTAGGGAAAACAAGAAAGAGATACTGATGGCTCAGTATGAACAGTTTGGTTCCCATCCCGGTGAAGGGATTTCAGAAGTATTTATCAGACTTAATAATTTGATAAATAATTAATTTAAATCTGAATGGGAAATTCTACGACAAGAAAGAGGTCAACATGAAGTTTCTCTTAACCCTTCCTGAACATCTGGAACACAGAATCACTGCCATCAGGGAAAGCAGAGATCTGAATGAGATTTCTCTGGAAAGACTCTACGGAGTTTTGAAAACTTATGAACTGGAGCAAGTTCAGAGTAAACAGAGATATGGCTGGGGTAAAACACAGAACCATTCGAGAGCTCTAGTTGTTGAGTCACCTGTACTGGAAGAAAAGAAGAAGGATGTTGTTGTTCCTTCTAAGACTACTCAGGAATTTGTTGTACCTGAGATGGGTCAGACTGCTTCTTCCAGTAGTGACGAAGAGTTCTATACAATGGAAGAGCTTGAACAGTTAGAAGATCAATCTCTATCCCTGTTTGCCAAGAAGTTTGGAAACATGAGATTCCGGAAGAACCCTTCCTATAAATACAAACCTACTGTTAGTAAGTTTCAGAAGGGAGGCTATTCATCTTCAACAAGCAAAGGAGGATACAAGACTGGGATGGTGGACAGAAGTAAATTTAAATGTTTCAACTGTGGTGAACCTGGACACTTTGCAACTGAGTGCAAGCAGCCCAAGGTTCAAGGAAAGAGAAAGGATTCGTATGATGAGCTGAAGCAGAAGTATGATGCCTTAGTAAGAAAGCATCATGGTACTTCTGGAAGTCAAAGCTTCAAGAGCAAATCATATCTAGCAGAAGGGAAAAGCTGGGATGATACAGATAGTGATGAAGAAGAGCAGATTGGGAATGTTGCTCTCATGGCTAATGCTGGATCATCTTCACCTCCTCCTGCTGGAAGCTTTCAGGTAGATCCTACATGCCCTAAACTGTTTATGCAATTAGGACTTGAAAGAGATGATGCTTTTAAAAAGATGAAAGCTGCTAATCTTAAAATTGATACTTTAGTCTTAGAAATTCATGCTTATAAGATGAATGAGATGAAAGTATTAAAACCTAAAATAGAACAATTGACTATGGATTTAGGATTACAATGTGCTAAAGTCAAAGTTCTAGAGAAAGGTGAGATTGCTTTAAGACTTCAGCTAGACGAAGAGAAAGTGAAATGTAAAGCCTTTAAGGATGCCTCCTTGATAGTCAAAGAACTTAATGATAAACAAGAGATCAAGAGAACTGTTGGAATAGGCTTTGACTATAACAAATCTGTAGGTAAGGCTAGTAACATTACTCCTTTTAAGAAGAGTGCTGAGGAGAGAGGGATTCCTTTTGTTTTAAAAGATTCCCCTAAACCATTGTTTAAAACCTCAGAGGCTGAACCTCTTTTAGAGACTCCTGTTGTCATTAGATATGAACTAAAACAGGAAGACCTTAAAATGAAAGAGAGTAATGAGATGAGAGATGAGATTCTGACAAACCTGAAACCAATCAAAGTGAAAGGCAATGTTAGGTTGCCTAAAGCTGGTTTAGGTGTCAACTCTGAAAGAACTAAGTTCAACAAGCCTAATAACTTTGTGAATAGTAAGAACAGAAACAATAGATGGCATTCTACTGAGAATTTTAAAACTGTTAACAATAGTAGAGTAGAATCTGTTGATGTTCCTGTTATTATGACTGATACTCCTGTTGTTCCTGCGTTTGATGCATGTCATAAATCTTGTAGTGTTGATAATTGTATGACTTGTGCTTTCAATTTGATGTATGCTTATTTTAAAAATTTGCATGCTAAAAATGAAAACACATCGCCTAGACAACACACAAACAACAAGCATGCTAGATCAAAGACTGCTAGTCCTACTCGTGTTAGGAAGGAGACTTATGTTCCAAAGCCTAAAACTAAGGTTTATAAGGCTGTTGTTAAGGAAGTAAGTTCAGTCAAGTCTGAACCAAGTATCAGTCCAAGAGGCTCTGTTGTTACACCTGATAGAAATCAGTTCTTTAAGTTTGCTGGACCTAATCAAGTGTGGGTCCCAAGGAATGCTTAATCAAGTTGTCTTTTGCAGGGTGCCAGTGGAATTGTTCGTGTTACCTGGGTGCTTGACAGTGGAGCGTCAATGCACATGACTGGCAATAGATCCCTGCTGGAAGACATAAGAGAAGGAGCTGGCCCAACAGTGAGCTTTGCTGATAATAGCAAAGGTCGTACTGTGGGATATGGCAAGTACAAAATTGGAAGGATCATCATAGAAGATATTGCAATAGTTGAAGGACTTCAACATAATCTCCTAAGTGTCAGTCAATTCTGTGACAAAGGATATTATGTTCATTTTGAAAAGGAGATATGTATCATTAAACATATCAAGGATAAGCGTCCTTCACTATGTGGCATAAGGAAAGGCAATATATTCGTAGCTGATCTGTCTTCAGGACCAGGAAACGAAGTTCACTGTTTCTACGCCAAAGCGTCTGCTGAAGATAGTTGGTTATGGCATAAGAAGCTCTCACACCTCAACTTCAAAACCATGAACTCTCTATTCAAGAGAGATCTAGTGAGAGGCTTGCCTTCCCTGGAATTCTCAACTGATGATCTTTGTGAAGCTTGTCAGAAAGGAAAAGCGAAGAGAGCATCTCACAAAGGCAAAACCATCAATACCATTACAGATCCACTTTATTTGCTGCATATGGATTTGTTTGGCCCAGTGAATGTTGCATCTATTGATGGAGGAAGATATGCCTTAGTTATTGTGGATGACTTCTCAAAATTTACTTGGGTTTACTTCCTGGCTTCTAAGGATGAAACTCCCCTGACAGTAATTGATCATATCAAGTTGGTTGAGTTGGAAAAGGGTGTTCCTGTAAAAGCTGTAAGATCAGATAATGGAACTGAGTTCAAGAATCAAACTCTAATCAACTTTTATTCTGAAAAGGGAATTAGAAGGCAGTATTCAGCTCCAAGGACTCCTCAGCAGAATGGAGTCGTCGAAAGAAAGAATCGTACACTGATCGAAGCTGCAAGGACTATGATTGCTGAAGCAAAGCTTCCTCTGTACTTTTGGGCTGAAGCTGTGTCTACTGCCTGCTATACCCAGAATAGAACTTTGATCAACAAGGATCATATGAAAACTCCATTTCATCTGTATAACAACAAGAAACCTTATGTCAAACATCTTCATGTCTTTGGAGCCAAGTGTTATGTTCTCAAGGATGGTGAAGAGAACTTGAACAAGTTTGAGCCAAAGGCATCTGAAGCAATTTTTGTTGGTTATACAAATAATGCTTATAGAGTTTTTGTAATTGATACTCTGTCAGTGAAAGTTAGTGTCAATGTTACATTTGATGACACTAAACTTCCAAGTCTACAATCTGCTGATCCATCTGAGTCTCTGAAGTTTGACAACTATCCAGACTCTGATTCAGATGATGATATACCACCTGAGGTTGCAACAGGAGATGACAACAATGATAATGATCCAGGCAATGGTGGAGGAAATGGCAATAATGCTGGAGATTCCACTGATGCCAGTGGTGGATCATCAAGTCAACCTGGCAACAACTCAGGGGGAGCTGATAGATCAACTAGTCACACATTTCAGCTTAATGATAATACTGCTGAATCATCAAGGACACATCTTCCAAGGGAAAGGATTTGGAGCAGAGATCATCCCTTTGATTTAATTATTGGTGATCCTGATGTTGGTGTAAGAACTAGAAGTGCTACGACAAATGAATGCCTATTCTCTGGGTTTCTATCTCAACTAGAACCAAAGAAAATAGAAGAAGCACTTGCTGATCCTGATTGGGTTCTTGCCATGCAAGAAGAACTCAATCAATTTGAGAGACAAGAAGTCTGGGCCCTGGTTCCAAGACCAAAAGGAAAATCTACAATTGGAGCTAGATGGGTCTTCCGTAACAAGTTAGATGGTGATGGCATTGTTGTAAGAAACAAAGCCAGACTGGTTGCAAAAGGTTATTCACAAGAAGAAGGAATTGATTATGATGAAACCTATGCTCCAGTTGCTCGTCTTGAAGCCATCAGAATATTTCTTGCATTTGCTGCACACTCCAACTTCAAGGTTTATCAAATGGATGTGAAAAGTGCATTTCTGAATGGAAAGCTAGAAGAAGAAGTATATCTGGAACAGCCCCCTGGCTTTGAAAATCCAGAGTTTGCTGATTTTGTATACTTCCTATTCAAAGCTGTCTATGGACTCAAGCAGTCACCAAGAACATGGTATGACACTCTCTCTGAGTTTTTAATTGAAAACAATTTTACTAGAGGTGTCATAGACAAAACTCTCTTTTACAAATTGCATGATAAGGATATGATATTTGTACAAATATATGTTGATGATATTATATTTGGTTCTACTAACGATAACTTGTGCAAGAGATTTGCTAAGTTGATGCAGAGTAACTATGAGATGAGTATGATGGGTGAGCTGTCCTACTTCCTTGGTCTTCAAGTAAGCCAAAAGGAAGATGGAATATTCATTTGCCAATCCAAGTATGTCAGAGATCTTCTTCGAAAGTTCAATCTAGAAGACTCTTCACCGGCAAAGACACCCATGGCCACTGCCACAAAGCTTGACCAGGATAAATCTGGTAAGAAAGTTGATATCACAAGCTATCGAGGTATGATTGGCTCTCTACTTTATCTTACTGCAAGTAGACCAGATATCATGTTTGCAACATGTTTGTGTGCTAGGTTCCAAGCTGATCCTAAAGAATCACATCTTATAGCCGTCAAAAGAATCTTTAGATATCTTAAGGGTACACCTGGATTAGGTATTTGGTACCCTAAGAGTACTGGTTTTGACTTAACCGGCTATACAGATTCTGATTATGCAGGATGCAGGATTGATAGGAAGAGTACGTCTGGAAGCTGTCAATTTCTAGGACGTCGGTTGGTTTCCTGGTATAGCAAGAAGCAGCACTCAGTATCTACTTCTACTGCTGAAGCTGAGTATATAGCTGCTGGAAGCTGCTGTGCTCAGATCTTGTGGATCAAGAACCAACTGAATGATTATGGTGTTGTAGTAAACAAAATTCCCATATTTTGTGATAATACAAATGCCATAGCCATTTCCAACAATCCGGTTCAACATTCAAGAACCAAGCACATTGATATCAGGTATCATTTCATACGAGAACATGTCATGAATGGTAAAGTGGTGTTACATTTTGTACCCACGACTGAGCAAATTGCTGACATCTTCACTAAACCACTGGATGAATCCACTTTCTCTAAGCTGGTTTGTGAATTAGGGATGTTAAATATGACATAGTTCTCTTGTATATATTTTTCATATGCATTATATGTTTTTGTATATTTTTTGTGAATTTTCTGTATAATTATATCTATATTATTAGATTTTATATGATTTTCTAAGTTAAGGCTGCGTTTGGCTTGAGTTCTTTAAGATTGGGGTTTTTGATCTTAAGGACTTGTTTGGACATCTAGCTTTGTGGAGTTAAAATTGATTAGTACCATTTAAATTAATTAACTTTTAATTCGATAATATTTTAATATTTCGAATTATTAATTAATTAATCAAGTTTAATTATTAGTTGAAATTTGCGAGACATTTGAGAATTCACTTTTAATTTGAAAAATTCTCGCTTAATTCAATTTTTAATTATTAAAAATGGCCGGAGAATTCGTGGTTGCTGAGACTAATTACCTTGCTAGCCTTAACCCTGATGACTGCTCCGATAGATTCCGTACCTGGGTCAGATTTCTTTCGAGACAGAGTTTAGTCAGTACAGCACTCACTACAGATATAGAAGTCAAGCTGCAACCCTTGTTTGACTTCTACTCAAATGCTGTCAACTCTACGACCCTGGAGAACTACAAGATTATAGGGGATCTGCCTAACAGGAAACGTATTGTAATCACTGTCGATGATGTGAACCGGATCTTAGGACTTCCAAGGGATAATTTTGAGCCAGATCCCTCAGAGGATGAACTGAGACAATTCTTTCAGGATATTCACTATCAAGGTCAGATTTTTCTCCCGAAGATGTCAAAGGGAAATCTGAAGGCTGAATGGGATGTGTTCTTTGACACCCTTGCCAAGGTGTTTGCTCCCACTAATCGAAAGAACTTTGGGAATATATCTTCGATGCTGCAAATCTTTGGATTCAGCATAGCTTATAACCGTCGAATCAACTTTGGGAAGATATTGCTGAGGGAGATTATCAGAAAGATGGGGTCTGTTACACAGAGATCAATTCAAAGGAATGAGAAAGTTGAATGCTTCTATCCCAGGTTTCTGATGTTATTCATGAATGATAAAATGGATGATGCTGATAGGCACATGTACATAGATTCTCCTGTTGTTCCTATTCAGAGGACTTGTGCCAAGATCCAGACCCGGCTGGTGAACAAGAAAAAGCATGACAATGTGCCATTAGTAATGACTCCTTTCATGCTAGAGCAATTCAGTGCTCCATTTCAACCTGTACAAGTTCCAGAACCACTACAACAGCAACAATATCAACCACAACAACAACAACAAGCTCAACAACAAGAACAACCGCAACAACAATCACCTCCTCAAAACTATCAACCACTTCAACTACTTCAAGACTATCAGTCATCCAGCCAATCCTCACATTACTCTCCCTACAACCCTCCTTACAATTCACCACAACAATCACCTCACCAATCATCATACAATTCTCCTCACCAATCTCAACACCAATCCCCTCCACATTATAACTTCTTCCCAGACCAACAAGCCTCCATTCTTCCCTCTCAATCTGAACCAACACCTTCACCTACACATACACATACCATTCCTCAACCACAATCAACCTCTCAGCCTCTGCCTGCTGATTCTGCTATCAATCCAGAGCTACAGGACTTCAGGACAGATTTACAGGTAGCTCAGGTACTTTCTAATCTCACTGATACCTTTAATATTGATATTGCAGATTTTGATTGTGATATTGGATTTGATTTCTAGACTCCCAGCATTGAACCTGTAAACACCCAGGTTCATAACCCAGCTGACGTTTTCGTTTCAACAACTGATTCTTCGTCAAACACATCAACCGACACTACTCATACACCAGTTGTTCGAAAGGTAGCCCGGAAACGGAGTGGGAGTGCAATTCTGAGAGAACCCGCAGCTCTGTCTCATAAGAAGCAAAGGGTGGCAGAACCGGAGACAACTGCAGCCGCATCCATTTCTTCCCAAAAGGATTTGGACACTGACACGGTAAATATACAGTCTCTAGATTCATTCTCTCCACAGAATGCATTTATTGAAATTGGCCGTCCGACCGCGGTATCCTGTAAAGAGTCAAGCACACAACTAGCACTCACGCTAGTAGAACCTTTGTCTTTTAATTCTTCACTTAGAGAGAGCACAGATATTCAAAAATTGTCATATGAAAAACTTTCTGATCACTCTTTCTTTTTGGATCAGGCTATACTTGGCAACCTGCAAGTACATCAGCCTTCACAGGCATCTGAAGGACAATTTGTTCCTTCACAACCTACAGTTCCATCTCAGGGAACTATGGTTGTATATACAGGTACTGGTGACGGTGTGACAAACACGAGTGAAATCAGGCAAACACCGAGCGAAACACATGCACGAGAGGATAGTGATAAATCTTTGAGTGTTCGTGAGGTGAGTGCACACACCAACACTGATCTGTTACAGGAACAATTGGCTGCCCTGAAAGCTGAGATTTCAAGGTTGAATGCTGAGAATGCCAGATTCAGAAGTGGAGAGTTGGTGACTCTACAGGAAAAGGTTGTTGATCCTTCATTTTCTTCTCTCAAACAGGAATTAGATGCTCATGTCAAGGGCATTCACTCTAGGATGGACAAATTTGATAAAACTCAGGAGCTCTGTCTGACGAAACTTGACAACTTGGAGCAAACTTTGGCTCAAGTTGTTCAGCACTTAAAGATCAATCCGTCAACATCTCAGTCTACTCCAGAGGATCCCTCAACTAAGGGGGATAAGGATAAGGATGACAAAGATAAGGATGACAGCAATGCTGATGTTGCTGATAGGGGTGATAAGGGTGGTGAGACTGATAGGAGTGATAAGGGTGGAGAAGGAGCAAGATAAGGATGACAGCAATGCTGATGCTGCTGATAGGGGTGATAAGGGTGGTGAGACTGACAGGAGTGATAAGGGTGGAGAAGGAGCAAGTAAAAAGGATTCTTCTGCAGCTAGCAAATCTAAAGGCAAAATGCCTGAAACTGAGAACATCTTCACTAATCAGGATTATGACAATATTCCTGAAGATGTTGATGATGATGATGCATTTGATTCTGCTTATTTTGAAGCTGAGGAAGAAGGTCGTTTCGAGGAAGGCTTTCTTTTCAATGAAGACCAGTCTGTGGACCCTGAGCACATGGAAAAGGTCAAAATGTTTAAAGCTCAACATGAAGCTAGCAAAGCAAAGCTTCAGGAACTGCAGAAACTGGTGGATGAGAAGAGGACAACTGATGAGTTGGTCAAGCTGGAGAAACAGAAACTGTGGGATGCTAAGTGCAAGGAAAAGAGAGAGGATATCTCCAGGAAAGTTGGTGAAAGCTGGGATATTGCAAGACAAATCCTCTCTGGACCTCAAAGGGAACCTTTCAATGATGGTAAGTTCAAATCCTTCATTTATGACCTGAGAGAGGCTAACCCTAATGAAGATATGTTTATGCGTGCTCTTGCTCTCGAGTTAGAATATTTAACTATTGGTGTCAAGAATCTTCTCAATGAATGGGAGATCATTATTTCTACTCATAGAAACGGAACATTCAGGGTTTCAATTGATTTATTCAAGTTTCTATCTCTAACTGAAATCTGGGTGATTCGTAACAAGATCAGACGCAGCTCGAATCTGAATGAACTCCTACGTGACAGACTTATGGATTGTGCAATTCATAACAGTCCACAAGTTGTCAGAAATCCATACTGTGTCAAGTTCATTCACGAGGGAAAGTTTGGAACCTTCTACCTGGACCACCAACATCTTCTGAAGTATGATGTTAGTCAGTTGGTTCTTGTATCAAAAATTCTACGTACCAAGGGCTTCGCTACTAAGGCCAAAGCTGATGCTGATATTGAGATTGTAAACTACTGCACAAGGAGAAATATTCATCAATACTTCAGGAAGATGAAGTATATCAACCAATCTCAGCCAGCAGATTTCATCGAAGACCCTGTGGATATAGAGGTTCAATATCATCTTTCATTGGCTCGTGAAAGAAAGAAGCGTGGAGAATCCACTGCAGCTGAAGAGCCTACTCAGAATGAGCCTTCTACTCCAATTATTCACTGTTCAGATGCTGAAGAAGGAGAAGTCACTCGTTCTGAGTGAATAGATTGATTAGGATATTTGTTAGATATGTTCAAGGAACATCCTTTTGTAATCTATTTATGATCATGGTTTAATGTTTAATGCAAGCCATAAACTTTTGCTATTTACATTCCATTGTTTAAATCTTTGTCTTATCTGTTAGTTGAGTTATCCTCTAGGAAATTTGCATGTTATGTTAACAAACAAATAGGGGGAGATTGAAAGGCATATGTTCAGCCTATTTGTATTTAAAGAGATACAACTCAACTCAGATAAGAAAGCTCAGTAAATAGCAAGTCATCGGAATCCGTACGAAGAACGTCACATGATTTATGGGAATTATATGTCAGATAAATTCCAGGATGCTGCTGCACACCACTGAAAGAAGTTCATTAATATGTTCAAGCCTCAGTGCACAAATAATCTTTTGTGGCACGTCCAGGAGTTCAGAAGATATAAAGTTTCTATACTTTATTTTATCAGAAGATTCCATTTAATGAAGATGTACTTACAAGACGAAGACTCGATGAACGAATCAATTTCTTAATGTTTATTTGACAAAGAATATTTGATTTAACTAGATACAGATGAACCAGACAGTACATCTGTGTATCAGTTATTCAAATTTAAATATTCGAAGTCAAGCAGATTTGATGGTTCGTTCGTTCGACAGATCAAGACGAAGTTATTAATGTTTAAAGAAGACGGGAAGCAGTTCTACTGAAGAATGGGTGATTAAATATTTAATAGATTATTATTTCACTTCATAAATAATTATATTAATTATGTAATTTATTTATTAAGTTAATTCACTCTCGAATTAATTTAATTTATGAATTTTTATGATTAACTTAATTAAGTGAATAATTTTCTATTTTAAATATATGTCAAATTACATTCAATCATCCACTCAAGCTCAGCAAGACAATCTGAGATTGTCTTACCGAATATTTCAAGCTGCCAAGACAAAACAGATTGTCTGACCGAAGCTTTGCCTGCAAGACAATTAAGTTTGTCTGACTGAAGCTTCCATGACAATTCTTAATTGTCTGACCGAATGATACTCAGCAAGACAATCGAGATTGTCTGCCCGAATATGCATTGCCAAGACAATCCTGATTGTCTGACCGAGGAAATGCCTGCAAGACAATTCCTGAGGCGTTCAAGACAATCTTGGATTGTCTGACCGAATGCACCTGCCAAGACAATTGGATTGTCTGGCCGAAAGAACAATCCTGCCAAGGCAATTTAATTGTCTTACCGAAGTTCTGGATTGTCTTGCTAGCTATAATAATTGTCACACTGCTTTGTCTTGTGCTTGCAAGGCAATCTATAATTGTCTTGCCCTTTCCACTTTGTCTTTGCTACTTACAATTGTCTTGTCTTTCAATTGTCTTACAAGTACAAATGCTTTGCCTATAAATATGGCTTTGCATTCTTCATTTTTAGTGTTCATCACTTTGTAATTCAAAGCATTTGTAAAGCTTTCAAGTTGTTCGTAACTTGCTTGATCGTTATATCCACAGTTTTCTGTGCTTTGATAACCCGGTTGTTTTAATCACTAAAATCTAGAATATACCCTGTCGAATTTATTCTACGAACTTTTAGTGGACATTAAAACTGAACCATATTAATTATATAACGACTTCAAACATTGTTATATTAATTAATTATAATCTGATTAACAAGTTATATTCAATCAGATTATCTTCCGCGATTATTTGGTATCGATTGTATTCAACCCCCCCCCTTCTACAATCGTATCTGGACCTAACACTTAGCTTTCTTGCACTCAGTTGCAAAATGGCCTTTCTCTCCACAATTGAAGCAGGTGTATTTAGACTTATCAGATTTTCCAGATTTTTCTTCTTTGCCTTCATTCCTTTTGAAGACCTTCCTATCAGAGTTTCTGTCTTTCTTTGAGAACTTCTTCCCTTTGTTGAAGTTCTTATAAGCCATCTTCTTGAAGCTTTTCACCATCAGTGCTGCCAGCTGCATCATCTCAGTATCACTGTCATCAGAGTCTGAAGATATATTAGAGTCTGAGTCATCATCAGAGTTTGATGACTCAGTATCAGACTTTTTGACATGAGCTTTTCCCTTGCTTTTCACAACTGTTTCTTCTTGAACTTTTAGAGCAACTGGTTTGGGTTTGCCACCATGTCGTTTGCTTCTTTGCTCCATTTCAAGTTCATGAGTTTTCAACCTTCCAAAGATGTCATCCAGAGACATCTCTTCAAGGTCATGGTTGTCTCTTATAGTGGTTACCTTCAAATCCCACTTTTCAGGAAGAGCAAGTAGAAACTTGAGATTTGAATCTTCCAAATCATATTCTTTATCCACAAGAGACAAGTCATTCAGCAGCTTGACAAACCTGTCATAAAGATCAGTCAGTGATTCACCAGATTTTGAATCAAAGTGTTCATACTCTTGAGTAAGTATGGTTCTTCTGTTCTTTTTGATGGCTTTGGTTCCTTGACATCTGACTTCCAAAGCATCCCATATCTCCTTTGCAGTTTTGCATCCAATTACCCTGTTAGACATGGCATTGTCTAGAGCACTATGCAACAGATGCTTCACCTTTGCATCCTTACTAATTGATGAGATGTCCTCTGAAGTATAGTCCTTCTTTTCTATAGTGACCATCTTCTGGGGTTCATCTCCCACTGCAACAGAAAGCTTTGTTGGCATGTGTGGACCATCATAAATCCTATCTAGATATTCTGGATCTGTTGATTCCAGAAACATGATCATTCTTACTCTCCAGACAGAATATTCAGATGCCCTGAGGACCGGAACCCTAAGTGACTCATATCTACTGTTTTGTGATTTCTCAGACATGACTGTGTGATTAAGATCTCACTGTAGGTATATCAACAGAGCTGGCTCTGATACCACTTGTTAGGCTGAATAAACTCACTATATAGGATAATATAGTGAACACAGTCAAAGACAAAACACAAGTATAAGAGAATAAATCAACTAATCTCTTATTCACAATTCACAGTAGCTTACAAATAATCTCTTAGTGATTTATAATTTATCACTAAGAGCTGCTAGGTTACACGAATGATATTCAGTTGTTAACTCCTCTAGAGTAAACCCTAAGCTGTGTTTATATACACAGTTACATGATATCTACTGATTGATTTACATTTATCTGCATCCTAAAATAATCTAATCAGTAGCTATCTTTTCCATGTTCTGATTTGCATATCTCCCTTGATATTCTCTTTCCTTGCTTATCCAGATCTTCTCCTAGAAATCAGCCGCCTGCAAACTCTGATCATCATACAAACTCTGATCCAGCTGGCAGTCGTTAAACTCTGATCCTAGATTAAACTCTGATCTTCATTTCTGCACACTAAACAAGTTAAATACCTGTGACATCATCAAATATGTAACAATGTTGCCTTAGAGGTTGCTTTTTATATTATAATTCACTAAAATAACAATACATTAGGAGCAAACTTTGTTGCCACAGGTGCTCTATGGCAATGTTTAAATCAAAATAAAGTGTTGCAAATTTTGTTGCAATAATAGAACAAACTACAGCAATGATTTAAATTGCATTGCTATAGAGAAAAACTTGTTGCAATATGTGGCTCTGGCAATGAATTGAACATGTTGCAATACAAGGGTTAATTCATTGCAAAAAGAGCCCTATGGCAACGGGGGCAAACTTAACGGTCGAATTTTTGAAAATTGTTGCAATAGAGGCTATTGCAATGCTTTTTTATAATATAGCAACTATTTTTAGGGGTTGCTAAATGCAATCTATGGTATAGTGAATAACCCCACTGTTTAGAGCCCAGTAAACCCATTTAAACCACAATTACTAAATCCCTCCAAAATTGATTTTAGTACATATAAAAAACCTAAATTAAACATGTAACAAATCTGAGAACAAGAAACCCATGTATCAACATAATCTGAAAATATACAACACCATCTAACAAAGCACAAAATCAAAGAACAAGAAACCCATGTATCAACATAATCTGAAAATATACAAAACCATCTAACAAAGCACAAAATCAGAGAACAAGAAATCCATGTATCAACATAATCTGAACCCTAAAACATGCAAGCACATCAACCTAAACCAATTTAAACCCCTAATTAACAACAAGCATATACACCATTACCCACATATACACAATCAATTAAACATATATAGACACCCAATTAAACACATATATACCTAATTTATGAGAGACATACAGAGAAACGGGGTTGTGTACCTAATTATACCGAGCCTTGCCTTCGACTTCTCTCTCACACGCCCAGCCTCTGTTCTTCGATCCTCTCGACTTCTTCTCTTTCGCTCCTCTCTCTTCGATATAATGCCTCTGTACTCTGTAGTGTTAGTGTAGTGTTTTAATTATCTGTAGTGTAACTGAGTGTAGTGTACTTTCTTTTTTGTGTGTTTTTTTCTTTTAATTAACCCGGGCACTTCTAATTTTCACTATCCCGCCACTACTAATTTACTCTTGGCCCGCCAGTTTTTTGGCCCCAAAATTCTAATCTACTGCAACGCCTGGTACTAGCGTTGCAAAATACCTTGCTTTTTATAGCCTTTTCAAACTTTTTAACGAAAATTTGATTCTATTGTAACGTTTTTTCGGCATTGCGATAGACTGTTTTTAATTTTTCAATTGCAACGATTTTGTGGAATTTTTTTTTGAGTGGTTGCGAAATGCAATCTATGGTGTAGTGAGCATTTGATGTATGCTAGGGGAGAGCGGATGTGGTTTCGGTGCGGGCTTTGGATAAAACCGCACCCGGAACCGCATGTCCTCGGTTTTAAAAATCAAAAATCTCAACCGCAACCTCATTGTCGGTTTCGGTTTTAAAATCTCGGATTCGGTTTCGGTTAAAAAACCGCGTAAAAAAAAGAAATAAATTATACATGAATAATTAAAATCTAAATAAAAATTATACATCCATCAAAAGTTTAAATAAAATAAAAGCATAATCTAAATCATAAATCTGCATACTACTAAGTCTAAGTATCAAGTCACACATGAAATATAGTTGAATCTTGCTGAGTAGTTGAACTTGTCATTTATACAGCAGAAACTATAACTATATAAGTGATCAATTGTAGTCTGCCAATCACCAGTGTAAACTTCCAGCCATATAAATATGAGCAATAATGAATATGTAGGTATATCCTCATATTTAAAGAAATAAGAATTAGTTCTTACTAGTATTTAAGTCTTTATATAAATAATATATATATATATATATATATATATATATATATATATATATATATATAATATTTATAATAAAAATCGATTCGGTTACTAGCTATAACCGGAACCGCAAAATCGGTTTCGGGTTCGGTTTAAGTTTGCGGTTTTGGTTTAGGTTCGGTTTTAACGGTTTTTACCGGTTTCGGTTTCAGATTTATTCGGTTTTTTGCTCACCCCTAATGTATGCAGTTTGAAAACAGTTATTAAAAAGATGAGTAGACTTTTATATATTTTTCTGAAAAATAATTTGATTTTTCTGAAAAACAAGCATTATTGCCCATGCTACACATACTATTGATTTAAAAAATTTGTTTCATAATTTTTGTGTTATATTTTTGTAAATATCTTATAAATTTCATTAGTTATTCTTAATTTTCAATTTCAAAATAAATATTACTTTTCAACATTACTGATGCCTAAAACCTAAATGTTGATCATGAAAAGTGATATTTTATACATAATATAATATTAGATTTATGATCCACGTAACAATTGATTAAACGGAATAGCCGATATCAATAATTGCACATCGTAAAAGTACAATATACCTATTAACAAACACCCGTGTACTTATTAACAAACACCATCCCGAAAGATAATAAAATAAACTGTGATTTATATATAACATAAACCTCAGTCCTCGTATATTAAAAGAAAATCATGTTTTGTAAAATTTTAATGATAATTTTAATATATCAGATAAATATAATATTGCATGATAAATACCTAAATATGATAACAGAATGATATTAACAACGAAGTGAAATTAAAATAATATTAAATCAACTGAGTCTTGATAAGATGAAGTAGTTTCAATACAAAAATTTCAATAATTCTACAATAGTAGTCAAGTTTCAATAATTAGGTTTAAATTATTTTGCGTACGAAAGATATATTAAGAAATTAATTCATCAATAGACAGGTTGATAGTTTATACGTAGAATTTTTATAAATTTAAATTGTTATGTTAATTTTTTAATGTATCTTTTGTAATTAAACTATTTGCAATAAGTATTTTATGAGAATATTTGATTTAAATATGAGAAAAAGAGGTTTATTATGAAATGAGAAAAAAGAAAATAAGTGATGAAGGGATAATTAAGAAATGGGAAAGAGAATAAGTGGATGATTGATTAATAAAAGGGGAAGAAAGAGAATGAGCGGGGTGTTAGGAAGAGAAAAATAAAGATGAAAATTACAATAATGCTCTTGGTTATAATTAAGTCCAACTATGGTTAGACTTAACTCAATGACATAGTTGGTGATTTAGTGGGTGTTTGGCTACTGCACTTCTCAAACTTAAAAGTGCTAAAAGCCCACTTCACTTATTTCAAGCCTGTTTGGCAAATTTTAAGAAGTACTTAATTAAAGAAAAGAAGTTGGGGAAAAAAAGCCACCAAAGCTGGCTTTTTTTTTTCTCAGCTTCTCTCCCTGTTGCTGCTCGGCGGACTCACATGTAGAGTACTGGGGCCGGTGCCCCACTCAACTTTCAACCAAACTGATATTTAATATTTATACATGTTTTTCAAATTATTTTTCTTATATTTGTATAACTACTCGATAAAAATCTGTGGCCATAATTGAATTCCAACTTAGTTTAGTAATTATATCTATAATTTGTTCATTAATTTTATTAAAAATTTATTAGTCAAATTAATATAAAACACAAAAATGGTTTAAATTGTCCAAATAATGTTTTTAGTACCATTTAAATTATCAAAAAAATTTAATTTATGTATATATTTAAAATTGTTAAAAGAAAATTTATTCAAAATTACAAAATATCGAATTTAAAATTATGTATATATATAAAATTTTCATCAACTTTTATCAATTTATTTCGTAAATATCAAATAATTATATTACAAAATTACGAAACTATACCAACTTATAAGTTAAGTTATCCAAACACTTAAAAAATTATAAGTCACGGTATCCAAACACTCATAACAACTTATAAGTTCAAACTAACTTCACACTTTTAATCCCGTTCTTTATTTTAAGCAATAAGTCACTTCTTTTAAACTCGACGAAACGGCCAATTAGGAATTAAATATATATTGATAATTTTATTTTTGAAAAATTAAGTTGAGGCGGGAGCACTTTTCCACTAAACCTTCAAATTTCCTCCGACCAATGTTAGGGTTTATTCGACAGGGAAATACAAAACAGCGTATCATCTGAGTATATATCAACCCCAATTTCAACTTTAATTGCTATATCTTACTCAAATTTGTTAATTTCGTCCACAATTATATCGATTTCTCACTTCACCAAACACCGATCTGGTAAGCATTCTTGTTCTAATCACTCTAATTGCAATCGAATTATACTTACACGTACTGTATATATCTGCGATTGTTATACCCCAAGTTTCAATTGTGATGATACATGTGTGTGGAGGGAAATAGGGTTAGTGAATGTAATTAAATGATTTGTGCTGTGAATTGTTATATTGTTGCATTGACAAGGCGAATTGAGACGGTAGATTTAGGATTGTTGATACATGACAAGCAAATTTTTAGGCTCGGAAAGGTAGGGGCACGCAAAGAAGATGAACAATAATTAATTAATTGAAAGGAAATATACGGGGAGATTGCACATAATGTTATCGTTGTAAGTGGTTGGTGCGTAATTTCTGTTGGAATAGCGAGTTTGGATATGTTGAGATTATGACGTTCAATGTTTCCTTTTGTCTGGGTACTGATTGTAGTAAGCAGAGCTTCTAGTTTGTTACTTTGCCAACTGTGGAAGCCTTGTAGATGCAACTTATATGCTGGCATGTAGTTACTTTGTAAGAGGTCTATGTGATTTATGTTATATTATTCGCCAGTCCAATCGTGAATTCTGCTTTTGTATCTCACTTTCCTGTTAGTAAAAGTCTAGTTACTTATTTTACCTTATCCTTGCGGCCTAGGTCCTAATTAAATTATTTTCTTACCCATGAATTAGGTCTCAAACTAGTAGGCTGTAACACTTTTGTATCTAAGAGATGTTTTTAGTATATTTGAACTGAATCCTTAACATACATTAATCTGCACTCTGGTCAAGCTTTTTTGACTTGAAATTGCACACAAATTGAAACTCGATTGATTAATTGAGCAATGATTAAATACCTAAAATTCTAAGAGCATCTCCAATGGTGCTCTCAAATCACTCTTTAAAATATAATATAATATGTGGCTCTAAGTGAGTTAAGACATTGAAAGAGATGACAACTCCAATGCTACTCTTTATACCTACTCTTTATTCATATTTTATTCATATAAATAAGAGAGAAAAGTGAAAAGAGAGAGAAAGATTGGATGTGAAGTGGGAGAAATATTAATATAATATTTTTGAATAAGAAGTTAGGAGTTATTAGATGCTCTTTAAAAGAGAGGAGAGATGATAGGCTCCTAGATTTTTAGAGAGCTTCTAGGAGCCCATTGTAGCACTATATTTTGATTTGCTCTTTAAATTTAAGGGTCAGAGCTTGTTTAAGAGATCCATTGGAGATGCTCTAAGTTATCTAGCTTACAAATAATATACACAGACATTAGGGCTTCATATATTTTTCTTGTCCCGTCTCCCTGTTGCGCATATCAATCAAGGTGAGATTTTACTTGCATCTTTCATTTGTTCTACATCTATTTCTTTTCTTTTTTTAATTTCGGTGCATTTGGTTTCTTTAATTGTTGTTCTTGCCTTCTTTCCTACTCATGTAAAATATGTTTGTTTGTTGTTTTTGTATATTGATTGATTTACGCCGAAAGAGTCGTATCGCGAATTATACCAGCATTTGTAACCTTAGTTGTAGTTGATTTTAGTTCACTAGATTTGACTAATACCTGAGCTTGGCAACAGTAATCTTACCATGAAACGGGGGCGAGAGGCTGACAGTGAGGATGATGTCTTCACAAAATCAGGCGCGGAAACTCTGGATTATGTGAGTAAATACTTAAACTTTGTTTTGTTATACATAATAGATATGCATTTGAAGTTTGTTTTGTTTCCGTTGATTGTCCTTTAGAAAGTAGTTTTTTACAGGGGGTTTAGTTGTAGCGTTTCACATCAGTTGGAATAAAAAGAAGGTTTGAGGCCTTTAAGTACAAGGCAATGATTAATGTATACCGAGTGGGTAATTTGGGGGTAGTTGGGTCCGGTATGCATTTTGGGCTTGGGTCATATAAATGGTATTAGTGCCTTACCCGGGTGAAAGTTTCCCATGAAGTTGTGTAAGTTTGTGTGTGAGTTCGATGAGAACGACAAACCTATAAGATGGGAGTGCTTGTAACATTCTATATAATTTGCAGGCTGGAGCCAAGTCCAATCCAACAACTAACATATTGCTAGATCTTTTAGACTAATTCGTGGTGAGTTTTTGGGTGTAGTATGCTGGACTTGGGTCGTTATATTAGTAGTTAGAAAATGTTGATTGTGAGATATTTTTATGGATCTTGTGTGTTGTCTATATTAAGGTTTAATTGTTTTAGGTGGATAGTGAAGGAGACGGATCTGAGTTCGATAGTGATGGACTGGCAGATCATGAGAGTGATGGAGATGAAGACAATGAAGATGATGATAGTAATGGAGATGAAGATGATGAAATTAGTGGGGAGGAAGAAGTTGAAGATGACGAGGAGATGGAGAACACAGAAAATGAAAAGAGGAATATTGCTGAGGTTGAAGAAGTAGAGAAGGAATATATAGAGCTTCGTCAAGAGGAGCAGTAAGTCATCTCTTTATATGTTTATTGCTTCCCAGAAACACACAACCATGATTTCCTTATTGTAGTGGTGCACCTAGGTGTTTAAATTGCGTTACATATTCTTTTTAGTGAGTTTCCTGTTCCCTGACACCTGTGTGTCAAGGAACAGTTATCCAACAAACTGTCTAGGAGCCGTTGGATTGGTGTTCCAACGGCTAAGATTAAATTTTTTTTAATCAATCCGCGGTTATTTTTCGCGGAACAGCCTGCTTCTACTTAAAATAAACGCGGAACGGAGAAATTACTTTTTGACCCTTAATTCTGTCCGCGCTAAATAACCGCGGATCACCACAGTCCTACATTAACCCGCCTTTTTCCCCATTTATCACTTACGTTTGTTTTCTTCTTTTCAATTACAAATTCTCTGGGTTGAGGCGATTTGATGATTTCTGATTTGTGAGGGCGGTTGAGGCGATCTTATGTCGCGCTGTCATCGGCTTAACCTCGACTTGTGTGAAGTTTGAAGGTCGAATTCTCTCCACTTTTCTCTTGATTTTGCTATGTTTGTAGTTGATTTATTGCGATTTTGTTGAAATCTGGTGATGGTGTTTGATTGTGCTACATTCTGTGATCGTGTTTGTTGCAGTTGTAGGATTTGTATTTGATTTTGATTGCAGAATGTGTTTTTGAATGAGATCTTGATTGCAGAATGTGTTTTTGAATGGGATCACTGAAAACACTAATCCACTTTTTATGATTCGAAAATATATAATGGTTCGTGGTTGATTTTGATTCTAGGTTGTGATACTATGTTTTAAAAAAAAAGCGTTTGGGAAGTGCCAATTGAGGTTTGTTTTCAAGCCATGACACACTCAACTATGTGTTGCGTTAAATTTGATGAGTTAATGTGAGTGCTTGGAAACACACTTGAATCGGCAGTTGGAGTCGTGAGTTTGTTTTTGCCGATTGAGGTCTGTTTCTAAGCGATGACACAGTTTGACTGAGTGTTGCCTGGTTAAGGTGGAGATGGTAAAAGTATTGTGGTGAGTTTTGTTCGTCCAGTTGAGAATGCAACAGCTTTTTGTGTTTGTGATTATGATAATCAGTTCTTGGTAGGACTTTTGTTTGGTTTCTGCAAAACGGACTTGTAGGGCTGAGCATTCGGTCGGTTCGGTTCAAAACCGAACCGAACCGAAATAACCGAAAACCGAATTAGCTTTTTTTTCGAAACCGAACCGAACCGAATTAATATTTTGAACCGAACCGAACTAACCGAATTATTTCGGTTCGGTTTCGGTTTCGGTTTGGAAAAACCGAAATTTTTAAACATCCTGTATTGTTTGCAGATTACAATTTGTAATTAAACAATTTCAATCAACCAAACTTCACTTGATTCATACATCACTATGAGTACAAACCTGGAGTTTGAGTTGCTGCTTGTTGGAGAATGGAAATGAAAATGAAAAGATGAGTTGCTGTTGGAGATGAAGATTCGTGTTACTACGAGTCTATGATTGAGATTCGTGTTATGATAGAGAATAGAGTTTGGGTGGGGAGTGGAGACTGAATTAGAGTTGGAGAGCCAGAGGATGAGAGGAGAGTGGCCGCACGCAGTAGGAGTTTAGGACATTAGATTCCATTTCTAGGGTTATCTTATCTGTATATGATATATCAGTATATATGTAATATATTATATATTTATTTTATATTTAATAAAAACTTCGGTTATTTCGGTTTGAACCGAAATACTATATTAAAAACCGAACCGAACCGAAATTCTTTTCGGTTCAAACCGAAAAACCGAATTAACCGAAATTTTCAGAAAAATAAAACCGAACCGAACCGAAATTATACGGTTCGGTTCGGTTTTTCGGTTTCGGTTCGGTTTTGCTCACCCCTACGGACTTGTGATATGGCTTGAAATATAAGTTGACATATCACAAATAAGAAAAATATAAATAATTTTATGAAAATATCACCCTCTAATCGTACTCTAACAAATATCTATAAGCTGCTTTTATCATTATATTTAAATAAGTTGATCAGTTTCTTTGTTAATTTTGCGTATATATTAATTTGTATGATGTTGATTTTTTTTTAATGTTTGAGGATGGAAGATATTTTGCCAGGTCCCATTAGTCAGGTGGTTATTTTGGATAACTCCTACCATGTTAGTACTGATGTCTGGGAGGGAGTTGATCGGGGTCCTCTGGAGTGTATCTGTGGTAACAGAGCTATGAGGAATTGATTTCTTTCTAATGCTCAGAAGGAGATTCTACATGCTATTGGCTTTGGCGTGTTTGCTATTTCTTTCTTGCAAACACGCCAATTGCATGTAGAATCTCCATCTGAGCATCAGAAAGAAAACAATACCTCATAGCCCTGTTACCACAGATACACTCCAGATTACCCCGATCAACTCCCTCATAGACATCAATTTTAACATGGTAGGAGTTATCCAAAATAACCGCCTGAATAATGGGACCTAGCAAAATATCTTCCATCCTAAAACATTAAAAATAAAATCAACATCATACAACTTAATATATACGCAATATTAACAAAGAAATTGATCTTGCCAAACGCTTTTTTCTAAACAATAGTATCACAGCCTAGAATCAATATCACTAAGCCAGGTTCCTACATGGTCTTGGTGTTCGACAGTGCTTTCTTATCTCTACATAGGTTTGTATTACGCTAGACACAAGGAGGCGAAGAAGATATCTTGTTGTGTATGGTTGTTTGAGATTGGGAGACCTATTCCAGATGAGAGCAGGGACATTTATCCGGTAGCTGAGTTTTGGTCTAGGCCTGATGAGGAGGACGAGGTTCAGGGGAAGAAGGGGAAGGGGAATTGGAAGGGGAAGGAAGAGGGGAAGGGGAAGGGGTTAAGGGGAAGGAGGTTGTTATTCCCGACGAGATTGTTGCGGAGGAGGTTCTTGACCATGTGTTGATTGTGGGGGGAAGAGGAAATGGGGTAGGCCTGACAGTAGAGCGGCGCCTCATCATAGCTTGTCACATTACAGGGGCGAGTTTGAAGGAGTGGCTTCAGATATAGTGAGGTGGACACCCTATGCCTATTTTCACGAGATGAAGGAGGTCTCGGATGGGGATCATGACATATCTTCAGATGGCTGGGAGGCTCGTTTTGCTGGGCTTGCTAGGGTCCCACTACTGCATTATTACACAGTGGAGTACCGGCATTCTGATCGGGTGTTCAGATAGTTTGGGCTGAGACAGTCTATTCCTCCCCCCACCATCATCTCGTGAAAATGGGTATAGGGCGTCCACCTCACTATATCTAAAGCCATTCCATCAAACTCACCCCTGTAATGTGGCAAGCTATGATGAGGAGCCGCTCTACTGTCACGCCTACCCCGTTTCCTCTTCCACCATACAATCCACCCCTGGTCAAGAACATCTTCCGCAACAAATCTCGACGGGAATATCAACCTCCTTCCCTTGACCCTCGTCAGGCCTAGCCTAAAACTCAGCTACCGGATAACTGTCCTTGCTCTGATCTGGAATAGGTCTCCCAATATCGAACCCCTCATAGCACCATAGCATCAACAACCATACACAACAAGATATCTTCTTCGCCTCCTTGTGCGTAGCGTGATACAAACCCCTGTAGAGATAAGAAAGCACTGTCGAACACTCGAACCCCAAAACCATGTTGGCACCTGACTTAGTTTGTGAAGATGTCGGATATATTTAGGATGCACCACATTCCTACTACTAGTAGGAAAAAGAACAGAACGTAACACAAAGAACAAGTAGGCCTGTGTGTGGATAGCAATCCACCTCGGATCAGGACCGGGATCAGCCATCCCGTAAGCCTTATACAACCACGTGAACTTTACTCCTCCCCTAGTAAAAGCCAGCTCCACCTGCTCAATTGGCAGCTCAAACCAATTCCTTGCAAAAAACCTTTTGTTGCTATCACTATCATCTCCCACTATAAGGCGACCCTGAACATGTAACACCAATAGGTAACCAACATCCTCCAGAGTCACTGTCATCTCCCCTTGTCTCATGAAGAAGGTGTTGATCTCTGGACGCCACCTCTCAACAAGTGCAGTGACTAGCCTAACATCATTTTGAAGTACAACTCCAGGATTGGCAAACACGCCAATTGCATGTAGAATCTCCATCTGAGCATCAGAAAGAAAACAATAGTATCACAGCCTAGAATCATCTCAATCGGCACTTGCCAAACGCTTTTTTCTAAACAATAGTATCACAGCCTAGAATCAATATCAACCACGAACCATTATATATTTTCAAATTATAAAAAGTGGATTAGTGTTTTCTGTGATCCCATTCAAAAACACATTCTACAATCAAACACAAATCCCACAACTACAACAAACACGATCACAGAATATAGCACAATCAAACACCACCAGATTTCAACAAAATCGCAATAAATCAACTACAAACATAGCAAAATCAAGAGAAAAGTGGAGAGAATTCGACGTTCAAAGTACACACAAGCCGAGGTTAAGCCGATGACAACGCCAGGCAAATGATCGCCTCAATTGCCCTCACAAATCAGAAATCGTCAAATCGCCTCAACCCAGAGAATTTGTGATTGAAAAGAAGAAGAAAACAAATGTAACTGATAAATGGGGAAAGAGGCGGGTTAATGTAGGACTGTGGTGATCCGCGGTTATTTAGCGCAGACAGAATTAAGGGTCAAAAAGTAATTTCTCCATTCCGCGTTTTTTTAGAGCGAAAGTAGGCCGTTCTGCGGAAAATAACCGCGGATTGATTATGTTTTTTTTTTTTAATCTTAGCCGTTGGAACACCAATCCAACGGCTCCTGAACAGTTTGTTGGATAACTGTTCCCTGACACACAATTGTCAGGGAACTGGACCATTTTATTGAAGGCCTACATTTTTCTTTTATTTATTTACAATATTTTTTTAGTTACAAGTTACAACGCTGCATATCCCTCAGTAATACAACTTTTTAAAGGTCGTAGTAATCTATTACTTCATACTTATTCCTTTGCAATTAAATAGTATCTTATCAAAGGTCTTTGGAAGGATCATCACGTGTGCATGCACTTTGTTTAGTTATCATAAGGTGAGGAAAATTAATATATTAATAGCTCACAGCTGCATTTTAGAATTTTGCAATTATTTAATTAGTTACTATAATTGCACTCTTGAGTAATAACTTATATTTATTCACCATCTTTGATTGGTATTCCAATCTCTTTCATTATGTTTTTACATAGGGATTGAAGGAATTTAAGGGTCTCTTAGAATCAGTTTTTGAACTGTTTTTATAAATTTGCATCCAGAGATCTCTTAAAGAACTTAAGGAGGCACCAAGATGAAGATGTTCTGAAAGGCCAAGCAGTAAAAAACCAGAAGGTACAATCTTCTTTGTTTTTAAATTTTGTATTATCGTTGAACAGACTCACGATCCATTAGTGTTGCCAAAAAATAAGCCATCTGCGAATTTGGCCTCCGATGCGTCCAGTTCCATATTAAATTGCAAAGTATCTTACTGTTTTTTATTGTCTTCATATTATGGATCATGTTACTGCTGAACTGTTTGGTCTGGACCAGGAGACCACAGTTCAAGCATAACACCTTTTCCTATTGTCACTTGTCAGGTGACAATACTTCTTCCCCAATTGCTTTTCACAAGTGTAAGAAAGCATCCGAAAATTCATGATAGACTTTGGATGCAAAATGGTTTAAGTGTTCACTGACATGAACTGTTCTGATTCTTTTTTCTTCTGGCAGTATACATCGTCGTGATTATTCACACATATTCTTTATGATCTTTTTAAGTGATGAAGTATAGTTTGAGTTCTGAGTGCTTGCCAAAACATGAAGTGCAATTTAATCAGCTAACTAGCTGGTAAATTCTTAGCATCAGGGTACTGCTTTATAAAAAGTCGTGATATGAGAAGCATGATTTTGCATACGAAGCCCAAAGGAAAAAAAAAATGAAATTTGTGCATTGATTAAACAATACCAGCACTTGCTTCACCTGAAATTTACCGATTAGATTATAATTAAACTTAACTCCACCGTCTGCGTTGGATATACAAATTTCATAAAAGGTGAAACAGTTTTAATTTTATTGTTTGTTTATTTTTTTCCTTTGGGTGCATCCTAGAACTGCATTTGGTCTCTCTAACTTATGTTTAGGTTTGTTTAAATATACTACTTTTATGCATACTCTTGTTAGTGGTTAATATGATGGTTTTGGTTTTTTTTGGTGAAGGCTTTATGGGATAAGACTCTTGAGTTGAGATTTCTGCTGCAGAAAGCATTCTCGAATTCAAATAGACTTCCACAGGTGAAATTTGGGTTATGTGTCTTTATACTTGTGGCATCTATTTTTGTATAAAGATGTGTATAACACGCATGGTGACACACTGACACTTCACCCTGTTACCTGTCGAGTTTTTGTTAGTTTCTGAGATGGCCTTGAAGATGTGTGAGTAGCATAGACCAAAATCCTATGATATTTGCAAGCTAATCCTATTGAGATACTCAATATTTCTTCTTTTCGAATTGCCTAGCATCGACCTTTAGTGAACTGTGAAAAAAATACAATAGCAATGGCCATCTGTAGTTAGAAGTATGTTCAGCATATCTTAAAATGCATTGCAATACTAAAAGTAGTGCAACCACATGGGATGGAGGGAGTATATATATGTTGTGTGTGTGTGTGTGTGTATTGCTGAATGCTGAAGTTGAACTAGGGTGGTATTTGGTGCAGGATCCTATAAGATCCTCATTTTGTGATTCCTATAGTGAAACCAGTGAAGCATATTCAGACCTTATAACGACATCAAAGAAGACCTTGGATTCTATACAGAAACTGCAGGAGGTTTGTTTTTGTACCATGTTATGGAGATATGTTTTTGTCAATTAAGGTTATTGAATACAGAAACGTTTCATTGTGCACAGAAAGTTTTACAACTATAAAACGCCTGATACACTCATCTGATTTTTTCTTCAACAGGCCCTACTTGAGAAGAATCCAACAATTACTCAGGGTGCTGATGGTATGTTACATGGTCTATCTATTTATTTATACATTTTTATTTTGTAATACAAGCTTGATATCCTCCAAGAGTCCAAGTTATGTTGAAACCAATTAAGGAATTTGATGACTTTTCTATATCACTTATTCTTGATTATTATTATCAAGTGATGATACCTTGGAGAAGTTAAAAAAGTTTTCATTGTATTGTAGCGCTATTCTTGAGAGTTGCAAATACCTATGTACTACATAAATTCATCTCTCCTGGCTATTTGTTTCCCACAAAAGGTTTTTAAGGGCTGATGTCCTGATATTTAATAATCTACTTATGCAAATTATGGCTAGAACTAAATTTTGACAAAAAGTCATATTTTATCATCTGGTGGTGCCTATAGTAAATAATGCTTGTGGTTGGGGTACTCATTGCTATCTTATGAACACCGTGTTTGACTTCTCCTTTATATTGCATATCATTTTATTTATCAGCTTCTTCCCAACTCACTTCAGGTACTTCTGGAAAAAATACCAAGCAATTGAAAGCTTCTGAAAATTTGATTGCGGAAGAAGATCAGGAGTGGTCAAAGATATCTGAAATGCAGTCAAGGTATATTTATATCGGGGTTTATATCTAAGTGGTCATTTATTGCACTCAAATGCCTCACCTTTCTCAACAAGACCTCGTTTAAACCGCAGTCGATTTATGAAAGGTCTTAAGAGAGTAACATAGAGTCATACATTACGTATCCTGCTTTATATATCAAGATCACATCAACATATTGGTATTTTAAATTTTAAATTTCATGTGATCAAGTTATAATTTGAAGATTCTTTTGCTTGTCATGTCTTACATCTTATCCAGTATTGTTAAACGAGGCATGTCAGGTTTTGTAAACTGATATAGTTAATACTCTACCTTTCAGAATAGTCTCTTTTAGGAATAAATCAGTGGATAAATGGCAGAGGAGAACACAGGTGACCACTGGCGCTACTGCAATTAAAGGAAAATTGCAAGCCTTTAATCAGGTTTGTCAAATAACCTTAAGTTTATCTGTTTGCCACTCTTAACAGCAAAGCTTCTCTAATTTCGTTGTTTAATCATCTCTAGAGTATCAGTGATCAAGTTTCTGCTTATATGAGGGATCCTAGTAGGATGGTCAACGGAATGCAGCAGAGGAGATCAGCCATCGCTATATTTGGAACTGTAAGCTTTATTTGGTTTACTTATTTGTTCACCTGTCAACACTGTTCTTGGATTAATTTGTACTATAATACTTACCATAGAGCTGATGTATACCATTGTACTGACTTGTTATTAATGTTTTACAGGATCCAGAAACCTCTAATATCACCAAGGAAGAGGTATGATGTGTTTCTGTTATTGAAATCTTGTATTTATTTACTAACCCTTATCATGAAAATTTAGCTGAATCAATTTCAAATAAAGTCTTTACTTCTAAAAATTTAAAAAGTTTTAGTATTTTAATAATAAAGTGAATAAGTGATAATGTCTCTTAGTTAGCATTAGTACTTACTGAAATATGCTTATGCCAATAATAAATGCAATTGGATTTTTAGGGAACACTTTTAAAACACTACATCGCGACTTGTTTGACTTATGATAATGTTGCTTGTATTATATGTACATTGTCTATGGTAAATGCACTAGGTAAATGATGATCTTTATTGTTGTCCTGGATCTTTTAATCAGGTGCATGAAATTTATTTCTATATATGGTATAAAAAAGTCGGATTAGTCATTTAGTCTAGCCAATTACGAATTTCATCTTAAATCGGGTATGAACTATTTGTCTTCAACCATAACCGGTTAATGATGTGCTTTTGGTTAAAAAGGTTGATATATGGTGCTGAGTTACCGTATCTGTCTAATGTCTATGTTTTTTAAAGTATAACCTTGAAGAAGGCACTTTAAACTTGGTGTAAATATAACTAAGATGGGCATATAAGTTTTGTAATAATATTTGTAGTTCCGTCTGCGTTAAAGTGTACTTGATTGCAGTTGAGTCAGAGCTCCAAGAAGTTGTGCTTTTCATATTTTAATCTGAAGGTGTGATTAGAAGATCATTATAATATGACAAATTGATCTTCTAATTTCAATTTTTTTTAAAGCTCTCAAATATCATTTGTCAGATTGTTTTGTGTTATTAATGTTATGCTTTTGTGTATATGTTGTCAACATGGATGTATTGTTGCTGGACGGGACACCAGTATTGTTGCTATATGGTGTAGCGGTCTTCAAAAATCACCAAGTGTCTGACTAACCTTAAATTAATGCACTAAGGTGTTTGTTGCCGCCTGCCATAAGGTGATAAGGCCACAATAGGCTGCCACAGGTTATGTTGACCTAGTTAGATCAGACCCAGTTTTGTGGCTCACCTATAACTATAAGTACGTCCTTATTCACAATAGTTACCTTAGATGCATTGTAGCTTCAGCACAACAGTCAACATATGTTCCTTCACTACTCTTAGAATTGATATTTGCTTTTAATCAAATAGGCGGATCATGGATGCTTGACTCAGTAAAAAGCATGGTTAATAGATTGATTATTATCACATATCAGAATACATGTTTCTTACATATAATATAAGCTATCGTTAATAATACATGTTTCTTACATATAATATAGGCTATCTTTAATGATTTCACAGCTAAGTTAAATAAAAATTACATTGATTTACAAGAATTCAACATACACAGGAGGTAAATGGTGATCCAGAGCTTCTTGATGACTCTGAATTTTATCAGCAGTTGCTAAAAGAATTCTTTGAGACAATTGATCCAACCTCATCTGGTAGGCCTTCTACTTAATATTATGTGCCATAACATTTAATATTTTTTTAAACAAAATACCACTCGTATCCCCTAGAAGAAAATGATGAATACACAGCAGCATTACATAAAAATCTATCATAATTTATTTCCAGACATTGTCTGAACTCTGAACCGCTCACAGAATGTGAAACTCATATGTTTGTTCATCTTGCCACAGAGGCTGCATTTTATGCTTTGAAGAGGATGCAAACTAAGAAGCGGAAAGTTGTTGATCAGCGTGCTTCAAAAAGTCGCAAAATTAGGTTAGTAATTAGCATATACCATGTAATGTCTGTGTAGAAAATTACTAAAAAGTACTTGATTAGCTTTACCTGTGTTATAAATTTGATCCCTTTTAAATTGTGTAATCATGTCACTATATTGTTTTAACGGTCTGCAGATACCATGTTCTTGAAAAGATTGTCAATTTTATGGCTCCTCGGTCCATGAACCTTCCACCAGTGGCTCCAAAATTGTTCGAGAATCTTTTCGGCCTCAAGGTGCAGAAAGCTGCTTGAGCATTATCAGACTTTTATAAAAATTAAAGCATATCCTAGAAATTGTGGTTTAGTAACACTACAATATGTTTTGGAATAGTACTTGGTAGTTGGCCGCAGTTTGTTTGCCAGGTAAAACATTTTCTAGGAAAATGTTCATGTTTCTCAGAATTCAAACAGTGGGTGCAGAAAAACCAAAAATTTTGAAAAGAAAAATTTAAAATTGTTGTGTTTGCTGGGTTCTTAAAAAATAAAAAAGAAATTAGAGGAAATTACATATAATTAAAAGGAAACCGGTCCACAGCCACCGGTGGACAGGGTCCGGTTTCCAGCCACCAGATCACGTCCCTCCATTTTGTGATCCTACGGCTAAAAAAAAGGCTTCCCGCAATGAAACATTGCAACCCCGCAATGAAACATTGCGGGTATGAAAGACCCCGCAATGAATCATTGCGGGTATACAAGTCCCCGCAATGTTTCATTGCAGGGAGTCTCTTTTTATTCCCTGGACCCTTTTACCCTTCCTTTACATATCATATGCCTTGTAGAGTTTATTATATTAAATTGTTATCATTTAACATTTTTAAATTAAACTAAAAATATTGTTAAGGTTTGTCAAAAAATATATATATATATTGTTAAGGTTAGAAATAAGAGAAAATTTTGATTTTTCTTAGTACAATATATGCATAATTTTCTATCTAATTTCTATATATTTTTATCTTATTAACTATTTTATGTCATTTCGTTATACTAATAATTTTACTTATTTGAATACTACTGCTTGTTTCCTAAATATATCGAACACATGTTTGAACTATGCAGCTCACATGCTCTTTTAAGGTTAATTAACTTTTTGTAGCTAAAGTTGAATTATTTTATTACAAATTATTCACTTTTTCCAATTCTCTTTGGTACTGGTAGTGTTTTCAAATGTACTCGAACATATTCAAATCAAAGATAAATATCGAAATTATGAATAAACATCACTTAAATTGGTTGAATATTAGTAAGAACGCATATAATTAGTATTTTTTGCTAGAATTTAATAATTTTTGACAAATTATTAACTTTTTCCAATTCTCGTATGTACAAGTAGTTCGAACAAATACAAATCAAAGAAAAATATCTAACTTATCATTAAATGTCACTTAAATTATTTAAATATTAATAAAAACACATATATTAATATTTTCTAGCTCAAGTTGAATAAATTCTTACAATTTATTGAACTTTTTCAAATATTTTGAATAAAATAAATAATCTTATCTTCCCCGCAATGAAGCATAGCGGGGATAGTTTACCTAAATTTCACACCCGCAATGAAACATTGTGGGGATTATGTACCCCGCAATGAATCATTGTGGGGTGTTATATCTTCATTTGAAAGATGGCTGAGTGAGGTGGATAGGGTATTTGTTTTAAAAGGCACCCGCCATGAGTCATTGCGGTTAGTTTACTTTTTAAAAGACACCCGCCATGAGTCATTGCAGGTAGTTTACTTTTTAAAAGATACCCCGCAATGAATCATTGCGGGGAGTATGTTATACTCCAAAGCACATAGCTCACGATTCGAACACTGCACCTTCCAGTTCTACGACAGTGTGAATGATAAATAATAAATAAATTTTATTGTATATTGAAATTGGTAATTTAACTTAATTTTATTTCTGATTAATTTGACATTATGAATAAGAATGTTATTTTGCTATATATTTATTTAAAAATTGTGGTTATAAAAATTCAATTTTATATTAATAACAAAATAATTTAATTTAATTAATAATATAAATAATAAAATATTTTTTAATTTTAATATTAGCTCAAATGATTTCGAACAAATAAAACAATTTCATAAAAAGAAATTAAATTAATTACATAATATAATTAATAATATACTTTAATTTTAATAATAATTCATATGATTTCGAATAATAATAAAACAATACCAAAAAATTAAAAACTAAATTAAAAACATACTTTAATTAATAATATAATTTATTTTAATAATAAATCAAATGATTTCGAATTATAATAAAATAATTTCAAAACAAAAAACATAAAATTTAATTAATATTTTATTTAAGTTTTTAAAAATTCAAATGATTTCAAATCATAATAAAATAATATCAAACAAAAACGTAATGTATTACGTTAATAATAAAAAAATCAAACAACAAATAATAAATTAAATTCAAAAAATGAAATGAGAGAAGGTGATAGAGTAATTTTGTTATTACTGGTAGGTAAAAACATTAATTACGATCCCCGCAATGTTTCATTGCGGGGAGTAAAAGTTCTGCGCAATGAAACATTGCGGGGTGTATTGGTACCCGCAATGAAACATTGCGGGGAGTATTGGTACCCGCAATGTTTCATTGCGGGGATGGGAGATGGGATAGTCTACAAATAATTTCGTTGCGGGGTGATATAATGTATTAGTATAATAATTAAAATTAAAATTTTAAACAAATATAACATATAAAATAATTAAAATTTTCAAAAAATATTAAGAAAAAATAATTTTGTAATTTAAAACTATAAACAATTAAATATTTTAAAATATTTGTGATATACAAATAATTTAATATTATTATACATTCTAGTGATATAATTATTTTGAATAATAATATTTAAATTTTAATTTTAATTTTAATATATATATATATATATATATATATATATATATATATATATATATATATATATATATATATATATATATATATATATATATATATATCAGTGTTGTAAAAAGCGAGAATCGGACTTAGTCGGTGAAGGCACCGTCCAGCGATTAATCGGATAATCGGAGATTAATCGGAGTGATTAATCGGATCATTAATCGTAATCAATTTAATATTATTTTTTAAATTATATATATTAATATAATTATATATAGTATAAATTTATAGTCATATAAAATTAAAAGATTAATGATTCTATATAACATAAAACATGTTTTTATATACATATACAAGTCCAATCATCTCATATATAAACTTGAATTTGATTAATTCTGCGAAGAAAGATATTGCAAATTTATGTAATTAGAGTTTAGAAGCTAATATTTAAAGATTGAAAGGTAATAAAAACAACTTTAAAATCTGTGTTTTGTCATTTCCGTGCCTTTTGTTTTATTTAAAATTAAATTTAAAATTTAAAAAAAAAAATCTTTTTATTTTAAATTTTTTAAATTCACCGATTTTTGACCGACTTTTTCCGATTAATCCCGACTTTTGACCGATTAATCCCGATTTCGACCGATTTTCAGAAAAAACGATTTTTTCATCGATTAACGCTTAATCGAGACGGTGACCAACCGAACAGCGATTAATCGGCGATTAATCCCGATTAATCGCCGACTTTTAGAACACTGATATATATATATATATATATCTTGAATTAATGAAGATAATCGTATATTTAAAATGAATAAAAATAATTTAAAATTTAAAATGTAAGTAAAAATGTTAACTAAAACTAAAGTAGTGGAAGGATAGTTTAGGGAAGTAAAATGTTTCAGAGTTACCCGCAATGAAGCATTGCAGGGACTGAGTTACCCGCAATGTTTCATTGCAGGGACTTAAGTACCCGCAATGTTTCATTGCAGGGACTTAAGTACCCGCAATGTTTCATTGCAGGGACTTAAGTACCCGCAATGTTTCATTGCGGGGAGTCTTTGTCATCCAACGGCCCAGATCTGGTGGTTCCCTATCCAACGGTGGCTGTATAACAGCCCCCTAATTAAAATATTTGGCTTTTTGTATGTATTTGTAACTACTTTCTTAAAATAATTTTAATTATATAATAAATAATAAGTAGCACATTCTCATAGCATTAGAGCATCTTCAATTTGACTAAAGTGGACATATAAGAATTGCTTAAAATTTGTTGATGATATTATAAATAAAAATTTTGTTTTCAAGGATTAATTATCGAATTTGTGAATAAAATCGATTAATAATATCAATTAGATCATCAATCTCCGCTGCGAGATATCATTCAACTCACTCAACTGCTTAATGATTTCAAATAGATCATTAATGTTAAGTCTTTGTTTAACAATCTCAAACAGGTTATTGTCGTTAGTTCTTTGATGAAAAATTAAAAGATAACCATGTGGGATGCCTTATTGATTCGTATTCAGATTTTTTTGCCGATACATTATTATATCAATATATAACAACTCATAGATAACTATGTGTCACCCTTTTAACAACGATCAAAATACTGAGACACATATTCATCGGAATGGCAAATATTGGTAGTGATCTTGCGTGATTACGATCAATCAGTTGGGGAAAGGGCACCGTTGTGGCAGTAGTTATGTATGCGTGATTACAGCTAATTAAACGATAATATCATCGAGTTGTGTATTGAAACTCAAACGACACCACGCGACATGTAACAGTTGGTATCATTCCCTTCTTGTCAAAATTGGGGAACCTACTTTGGGTAGTTTATGCCCCATTAGCCTTGCAAAGATTAAAGGCTACAACTCTGTGATTCTAGAGACACATAATCTAGAATTGTTTCTTGTGATTAGGAACTTTCACATGGGAGCACCTGCGGAGGGCTATGACTTAGTATTGTTGGAAGTTTGTCATTTTGAGCACAAATTTGAGTGAGGCTCGGCTACGTGTTCGTGGCGGGTTATGCTTGGATTATGTTCTCCTCCGAGAGAGCTTTCCAATGCATGTTTATTCACTCAAAATGACTAAGGAATGGATGAGTTGTGATGATCCAAAGTTGCTTCCTTAGTAGTGGAAAATTGGAAAAGAAACTAGAGTCCCACATAGAAAAGAATATAGGCCTTCCATGGCTTTATATAGTAGAACACTCTTGTAGTGTTTAACTTGTGTTAGTGTGTTATGCTCCACCACCTACGTGCGCGCAGGGGGGGTGCAAATTGTGGGATTTCGAGGCAAATCTCGTGGCTTCGCAAGCCTCGGGCTTTCCCGCGTGTGCGACCTGCGGACACGAATGCAGCAAAATCTGGGCCCGAAGAATTACGGACTAGTTTTGCTGAATTTATTTTTCCACTGGGCTTGGGCTCAATTAAATTGACAGAAATTAATTCCGATAGTTCTCAGTCTTGTTCTGGTTCGTCGAAGGTGCTTATTGCATCGTTCAATCCGTTTTATCCTGGGAGGCGATCGTTCATCACACACGAGGTGTGCTACGGTCTCTGAGGTGAACCTGGTTGGATCTAATCCGCGAGAATGGTGGATTGATACAGGAGCATCTAGGCATATTTGCTCCGACAAGGTGACTTTCTCTAGCCTTGTAGCTTCTGATGCTGGTGAGAAGCTCTACATGGGAAACTCTGCGACTTCTACCATTGAAGGGGAAGGCATGATGATTCTGAAGATGACCTCTGGGAAGAATCTGACTTTGAAGAATGTACTTTATGTGCCTGATATTCGCAAGAACCTTGTGTCCGGTTCCTTGTTGAGTAAACATGACTTTACGAAGATTAAGTGTAAAAGAATACATACCAAAACTTACTATTGATTCAAAACATAAGTGTGAAACTTGTGTTGAGACAAAATTAACGAGATCATCTTTTAAACGTGTGGAAAGAAACACCAAGGTGCTGGACCTAATACATAGCGATATATGTGATTTGAAATTCGCTCCAACAAGAGGAGGAAACAAGTATTTTATTATATTCATAGATGATTGTACAAAATACTGTTATATATATTTGCTGAAAAGCAAAGATGGAGCTATAGATAAATTTAAAATCTATAAGGAAGAAGTCGAGAGACAACAAAATGAGAAAATCAAAAGGATTCGTAGCGATCGTGGAGGTGAATATGTTGAACCTTTTAGGGAATTATGTTCACAACATGGTATAATCCATGAGGTCACTGCACCATACTCCCCTCAGTCAAATGAAGTGGCTGAGAGGAAGAATCGCACTCTCAAGGAGATGATGAATGCGATGTTGCTAAGCTCTGGACTTCCGCAATCAATGTGGGGGGAAGCCATCTTAAGCGCAAATAATATTTTAAATATTACGATGCACAAGAATAAGGATGTGAGTCCTTATGAAATGTGGGAGAAAAAGAAACCGAGTTACAAACACCTGAAAGTGTGGGGGTGCCTTACTAAGGTACTGATCCCTACACCTAAGAAGGTGAAGATTGGTCCGAAAACCGTGGATTGTATCTTCATCGGATATCCTCCGCGTAGTACAGCATATCGGTTGCTTGTGTATGATTCTAAGATTCCTGAGATTCAAAAGAATACGATTATGGAATCAAGAAATGCCTCATTCTTTGAGACTACGTTTCCTTGTAATCCAAGAAACGAGCACCCTACGACATCTAAACGAACTCATGAATCTGTAGATGATGAAAATGAGAATGATGAAAGTGAAGATGAAAATGTGGGGGTTGTGAGGAGGAGCAAAAGACAACGAACGGAGAAATCTTTTGGGTCAGACTTCATGACCTATTTGCTCGAAGAAGGTGATCCGAAAACCTATAAGGAAGCGGTCACCTCACCTGATGGACCTATGTGGAAAGAGGCCATCAAAAGCGAGATTGATTCTATCCTACAGAATCACACTTGGGAGTTAGTGGACCTGCCACCTGGTTGTAAAGCACTAGGCAGCAAATGGGTTTTCAAAAAGAAATTGAAACCTGACGGAACCATTGAAAAGTATAAGGCCAGACTTGTAATCAAAGGATACAAGCAACAGAAAGGCCTTGATTATTTTGATACGTATTCTCCTGTGACGAGAATCACGTCTATAAGGATGATGTTTGCAATCGCTGCGATGCGAAACTTAACAGTGCATCAGATGGATGTGAAAACAGCTTTTCTAAATGAGGATATAGATGATGAAATCTATATGGAACAACCTGAAGGGTTTGCTGTCCCCGGGCAAGAAAGGAAAGTCTGTAAATTAGTGAAATCACTATACGGCTTGAAGCAAGCGCCTATGAAATGGCATGAGAAATTTGATGAGGTCGTGTTAGCACACAACTTCAAGATCAACGAATGTGAAAGCTGTGCCTATTACAAGGATGACGAGAGCGGTTATGTCATGCCGGAAGCAACGATAAAGTGATCAAATCCACAAAGGACATGTTAAAATCAAGATTTGACATGAAAGACATGGGACTAGCAAATGTAATTCTGGGAATCCAAATTTCTAGAACATCAGAGGGTCTCGCACTAAGTCAACCTCATTACGTCGACAAGATCCTTGAGAGATTTCTTAAGGATGATACTGAAAAAGCTAGGACACCTGTGGATATGACTTTACATCTATCCAAGAATAAAGGTGAAGGGGTCTCTCAGTTGGAGTACTCTAGGATAATTGGAAGTCTGATGTACTTAATGAGTTGTACAAGACCAGACATTGCGTACTCAATTAGCAAGTTGAGTAGGTTCACGAGTAATCCTGGAGATGATCATTGGAAAGCGATCATAAGGGTACTAAGGTACCTAAGGGGAACTCGAGACTATGGATTGCACTATGGCAGATAGCCAGCAGTTTTAGAAGGATATACTGACGCAAACTGGATATCCTCCAAGCACTAAAGTCTACGAGTGGCTACGTGTTTACACTGGCTGGAGCAGCAGTATCATGGAAATCCTCCAAGCAAACGGTTATAACTCACTCCACTATGGAAGCTGAGTTCGTGGCTTTAGATAAATGCACTGAAGAGGCTGAATATCTACGCCAATTTCTAGAGGATATTCCAAGATGGCCAAGGCCTGTGACTGCAATAGGAATACACTGTGATAGTCAATCCGCTATTGGCAGAGCACAAAGCACAATGTATAATGGGAAGTCCCATCATATACGACGACGACATAGTTCCATTAGACAATTAATCTCAACCGGGATTATCACTATTGACTATATACCGTCAAAGGATAATATTGCGGATCCGCTAACCAAAGGGTTACCAAGAGAAGTGGTTGAGAAATCATCGAGAGGAATGGGTCTTAAGCCTATAGCTTAACGGCGTCACGGTGGACACCCAACCATTGCTAACTGGAGATCCCAAGAACTTGGTTCAATGGGACAACTAAATCATGATGACCAAATCACTGTGGGGGTAACCCCTGGCCTGTTCCCATGATGATGAAACAGTGAGACCCGTAAGATACGAGGTTAAGCCTTGAGCTTTTAATGATCTTTGGTGAATACATGGAGTGGTACACGCATGGAATTCAGTTGAGTAAACGCGGGTTACTCTATAAGATAAAGATCACCTATGTAGGAGAGAAGTGGGGCCGCTTCAAAGGAGAATTGCGAGGCACAATTCTTTAGAAACTCCCGCAGAACCAGGACGATGTTCCATGGCCAAAATGGACATACTCATGAGAACTGAACAAGTCAGAAAGGATATAGTGATAAGTATATCATCGTTTACACAAACGGTCGAACAGTTCAAGGACAAGCACGTCCACTGTCTACCAGTAAAGTCGATGTGCTTAATCGAGCGAAGGTTCAAGGAGCATTCTCTACCTATCGTATGCTATATCTGATCGTAGAAACTATCACCAAAAGTCAAACCCCGTGTCTGTCTGTCTGGTGTGTGCTACTGAAAATCATCAATCTCACCCATGTGGGGGATTGTTGGAAGTTTGTCATTTTGAGCACAAATTTGAGTGAGGCTCGGCTACGTGTTCGTGGCGGGTTATGCTTGGATTATGTTCTCCTCCGAGAGAGCTTTCCAATGCATGTTTATTCACTCAAAATGACTGAGGAATGGATGGGTTGTGATGATCCAAAGTTGCTTCCTTAGTAGTGGAAAATTGGAAAAGAAACTAGAGTCCCACATAGAAAAGAATATAGGCCTTCCATGGCTTTATATAGTAGAACACTCTTGTAGTGTTTAACTTGTGTTAGTGTGTTATGCTCCACCACCTACGTGCGCGCAGGGGGGTGCAAATTGTGGGATTTCGAGGCAAATCGCGTGGCTTCGCAAGCCTCGGGCTTTTCCGCGTGTGCGACCTGCGGACACGAATGCAGCAAAATCTGGGCCCGAAGAATTACGGACTAGTTTTGCTGAATTTAATTTTCCACTGGGCTTGGGCTCAATTAAATTGACAGAAATTAATTCCGATTTGATTTCGGATTAATTGTTTGGTTTAAATTAATTCATTTTGATTACGGATTTAATTTATACCCGCGTAAATTAATTAACGCGTTTTAATTATTTACGAAGCGTAGCGCACAAGTCTTGCATTGCCTATATATATTCATTATAGTTTAGGGTTTGCATTCACGAAAAATACACAGCCTCTCGCATACAAAACCCTAGCCGCGTCGGTGATAGTTCTCAGTCTTGTTCTGGTTCGTCGAATGTGCTTATTGCATCGTTCAATCCGTTTTATCCTGGGAGGCGATCGTTCATCACACACGGTGAGGGAGAAATACGCTTTAAGGAGACAGTTACGCACTGGACTCGGATTTCTGTTCATATATCCTTCGTTCTATCCTGCCTCCTTACGTTTATTGTTTTGTCACGCACACACACAAACGCACGTATTGAATTCTTGGTTTTGCACAGATTGTATAACAAGTATCCCATATTGATATCCTATTTAAAGACAAGAGCTGACATGTGTGCTCGCGTTTTTTTCCGCTACGCAATCACATTGCTCGTTTTGTCGCCAGGCTATGTAAGGATGTCTCAAATAAACTCTACACACTGAATCGAATGATAGGCCCTATGAATGAGTTATTGGATTGGGACATGGGTCTAGGAGTGGATCATTAAGACTATATGGATCTGTTGATTCCTGATGGAGCTCAAGAGCCGGTGAATTTTGATGTCGCTCTAGGCATTGCTGATCAAGTTAATGGTTTAGTATTAGGTCGGGAAACTGTCCAGGATCAGATGGCTCAAATAGTAAACGCTGTCGGGAATGATGGTGTTCAGGCTAGTGTTCAGTTCATGGTCGCCAACGGAGATGAAGCAGTTGGTAAGCAGAAGGAAACTCATCAGACGTGCTTGGTTGAAAATGGACTCTTTTTCAGAGGAGATCCCTCAATCGAGGATATTGACTAAATTCCACGACCAGATATCCCAATGTTCTGGGATCTTGCATTAGTTGTAGTTATATGTTTCAACCGAATGCTCTAATAATTTTTGTTCTAGTTAAATTTTGTAGTCTCTGCTTTTGTTATGCTGGAGTTGAGTCCACTTAAAGAAAGTCCAAAGGAGGAGTTACAGTGAGTGCAATTGCTATAATATAGCACCCGAGGAAAAATGCACACTCCAATATATATTTAGATGCAAAACAGCAAAATGTTATACTTAGTGCTAAATATAGAACCAAGTATAAATGTTGTTATATTTGCCACCTAACCATGCAAGTGGCAAAATGAAGGGAATGAAGCAAGGTTGTTATTTTCATATAAATTTTATATTAATTTTATCAATAAATACATGTTGTGAAGTTGCACAGTGAACCTACTGGCGAACCTGATAAAATGGTTCTTTCATTGAATATTGTACAAATGCAAAAATAGCAATTTAATAAATAAATAAAATTTATTCATACTAAATTAATGCCTCTGCTGCCAGTAAATTAACTTTCACATTGATGGTTCAACTACATGAAATTCAATATTCAACAACCCTGCTTCTACTCCCTTCCTCCAACAACTCTATATAAACAAAGGATAAAGGGAGAAATAATCCATATGGATTCTCTCAATGACCTTGTTCACTTGTTTGCATATGTGTATAGCTACTGAGAGTTATCATCTGAATCATGGCATTCTCTTCATCATCAAGAGACTTTCCATAAAAATCTCCTTTATTCACTCTTTTTTCAAGTCGCTCATATTCTGAAATGAAAGTTACAAGAAATGAAAGATGTTTTGAGAATACAAAATTGTCGAAACAGAGTTTAAAGGTTCAGTTGGCAAAGGTAGGTGATAATTATAGGGCCTGTTTGTTCAGGGAAGTTACTTCTACTTTCGACTTTTGTTCTTCTTGACCCGTGTGTGTAAATAAGTAGAAACACTTTTAAGAAGTTGAGAAAGCTAGCTTCTCTCTCAGAGTTTCTGCTTCTTTTCCAAATACTTTATTAACTTAATTATTTCTCAATTCTACTTCACTTCTTTAATTTAAGTAAGAAGTCACTTATTTTAAGCTAACCTAAACGGGCCTATAGTTATGTGTATTTATAAGAGGGTAGTTGAAAGTTAGTTAAATATATATCTAATTGGTTCTATTTTGAATCTACTCATTGGACTATGAGTTTTACTTTAACTCCAAAAACCATCTTTTGGTTTTAAATTATAACAATAGCTATACATATTTTAGCATCACCATTGGACTTGCTCTTGCTGTTGTAATTGTCTGCCATCCCCCTTTCTCTTTCTCTTGTTGGAGATTGGTGTTTAATAAAAGTCCGTTTTTTTTTAAAGTTAAGAGGGCATTAGATGATTACACCATAATTCTCTCTCACAAATGTTTTTTTGTTAGCGATGATCTTGTAGAGTGTTTTTTCAATATTTATTTGTCATTATTTTGACATGTTATAATTTGAGCATGAGTAATAGAGTAAGTAGTCAAATCAATCACTGATCCATGTAAAATATAAAATAAAATATAAAATAAAATAGAGAAAATTTATAAAAGAAACCAAAATTTTATTTTGCCGGACAGAACAATAAATTATTATATACTCCCTCCGTCCCCCTCAATTGTTTACATTGAGGGACGGGACTCGACACACATTCTAATGTTTTCATAAAATATAATTTTATAAATTACTTTGAATTTTTTTTCTTCTAAATAAAAATTTATTATCTAATTTTTGTATATAGAAAAGAAAAATAACAAAAACAAATTATGAAACTATGTTTTATATGCGCTTTAAAATGCGTATCAAACAATAAAAAAATGGAAAGAATTAGGAGGGATTGACGGAGTGCATACTAAATTTTTTGAATCTATAATAACATTAGACAAGTTACAATTTTAATATAAATAATTATATACTCTCACGAGACTAATCTATTTTCCAAAACCTTTTTGCAAACAAATATTTTATAAAATTCAGATGAATTTTTTAGTGTAATTTTCTCTTTAAATATATAGACTTAATGTTTTTAATCTTTATTTGTTTCCTGTTGAAACTTGAAAGTCTTGTCTTGGTGTGTGCTCTTTATAAAAGTCAGTTCAACTCCCTCTGGTTTTAGGGTTTCAGATTTGTAATTGAAAGAAAAAACACACAAAATCCCCAAAATTCTTATTTATTTAATTATTTCTACTAATACAGTGTATCAAAACTGAGATAGTGATATATAAATTGTATATTAATCAATAATATAGTGATATTAATGTATGGCTTCACAAGTTAACAACTTTTCTTTAGCAGAATTAAATTGGCAGAAGAATCATCCCCAGCTCATGTCAGGCTTAGACCATCAAAAAGATTCAGGTATTAATTTATATAAACATATTTGTCTTTGTATATTTGCGTGTTTTTACAATTAAAGATTCAATTTTTAGCATGTAATAATTTTCTCTCTGTTGTTTGTTAAAGATTTGTATTTAACTGCTTAAGATTTGTGCTACTGTTGTAACTTGTAAGGATTAATTTTTGCTCTGAAACAATTGATAAGTAGAATGTGGTGAAAATTGTATTTAGGTAATAGTGATTTTGGAAGAGATGTTGCAGTTGGAAACAATGGTTTTCAAGATTTTGCGGAGGCGAAGACTTGGAATTTTAGGCCTCGGAAACCTTTACGCAGGCTGAGTAATGGGAACGATGGAGCCGGACATGAGAGTAAAGCTGAAACTAGGCAACAGTTGGATGTTATTACTAAAACTCATCAAGTCAAGAAGGAGAAAAGGCAGAAGTTTTCAGTCTTGCTTACGCACGAAGAAATTGAAAATGATATCTTTTTAATGACTGGAGGAAGGCCGTCAAGAAGACCTCGAAAGCGAGCCAAGACTGTCCAGAAACAGCTAGATGCAAGATTTTTTAACTCTTTATGATATGTTTTTTGTTAATATTTTCTTGGTACTTCTGTGTTTAGTAATGTCTGATTTACTGTGTTCCTCTGTACAGAGCCTGCTTCCTGGTTCATGGTTATCAGCGGTAACTCCTGATTGTTATAAAGTTCATGACCCTCCCATAAAGGTAATGTTTTTGGTCATTTGGATTCAGGTAACGTGGTGCTATGACCTTATGTGGTGTTTTGAGAAAATTATTTTCCGTTTGCAGGGTTAAGTACGATAGGAGTAGTCATCCTGCGCTGATAAGATGATGGATGACAAATTTCTAAAGTGCATTTAGAGGTATAGCCAGTCATAGATAATAAAAGTGAAAGAAATGTTAAGTTTAACTTGTTTTTCTTTCTCTTTTATTTTTCACCTGATAGGTAGATTAATAGGAAAAAGAACATTAGGTTCATTCATCTGACAGATTGTTGCAGTTGTACATATGGATGATATAGTTATTAGAGTTTAGTATCTCCTACCTGATTTATAATAATCTTCAAATGCTAATGTTGTGAGAACCATTGTGCGAGAACTCAAAAAGTGAAGTGTCATTTGATTAGGTAATGTATTGTAATATGTACGAAAATATTGATACACATTCACCTTCTATTTACCTTTATCTAATACCCTGCGTTGTTAATATCTGAACTGCATTTTCCCGATGGTCACAACTCGCATATCTTATATCCCTCACTTCACTTAGCTGTTAACTTTTATAGACAGTATTTAAGTATCATGGATAACAAAACTTGAAGCTAATCAGATGAGAAAAAGATAAGTACATGGAGATGGGTAGAACTAGTCATTTATCTAGTCTGCCTGACAATTTCCACTCTGAAATTATCCATGTCCTCGTGGATATACTAAAATTAAAAGCTTCCATGCCTCTATCAAATACTATAATATTGACGAATAGAACTCTTAAGTTCCTTACCACTTGGAAGAACTTAATATGTCTGGATCATCTTGTTGCAGTTGTGTTGCTGTGAAATGGAACTAACCGTACTTGAAACTGATCCATGGCTTTCTCAAAGAAAAAACAGCTTTTCTTGTCGTAACAACTTGAACTACTTTAACCCCTCAACTAAAATAACTTTAGAGTATAGTGTGTGGAAGTGGAAGACCTTTACTTAAAAGTCAACGCCTGAAGAGTCCATTACTTCTGGTTATTCTATAAACTTCTTTCTAACATTTGCCACATGTTAGTGTGTTTTAGTCTGCAGTGCTTCTAATCTTCACCTTATCTCTATAATTTTCTATTCCATTTGCCCAAAGCATTTCTTAAAGAGGATAATAGTTGGTGTCTGAGATAATGAAAAACCTAGCTGAACCCATGAGTGTTGGTAGCTCATTCAGTAAATGTAGATCTCCTTGTTATTCTCCATAGAACTTGGCTCTACCTTGTTGGTAAGAAGCTAAGGTTTATTATTTAACTGATGATATTACCTTAAACACCATTGGTATCTTTAAAACTACCAAGAGACCTTGTTGTCAATCTATCAGTTTATAAAATTGGTGGTTTACTAAATCTATGCATGTATCAAGTCAGAGCCAATATTTGTAATTAACATCAACCTTTTTGCTCCTTCTCGTGCTATCTGTAAGGCCTTGTGAGATGTCATACTATAGCATCACTGTTAAAATCATCTCCAAGATAGGGTTCTCTCTTCCTATAGTACTGCAATAGTATTGCAGTGAAAATCGGCTTAATTTTATGATATTTGAATCCGAGCAGAAAGGACTGATTGGCTTGTTGAAAGACATCTTCAATCTACTAAGAATTTGTAAATTCATCAAGTTCTGTTAGTCGGAATCAGGGCCATCGGTTATTCAAGTGCAATAGCATCCCTTGTAAGTTTATCCTTGGCCCTATTACTAAATAAGGAAAGTAATCCAGTATTGCCATTTGCCAAGCACTCTGTATATTTTTTGCTACTTAGAACCTGGAGCAGCCTACAATTGTTTGTTCTTGCCTTTGTCATTTTGTTGGCCTTTGACCCAGTGTCCCAGTCCACAGTTATTTATTCTTTTTATTAAGATTGTACTACCCTGTTACATTAGAGTAAACTTATGACTGATCTTTGTTTTATTTTTACGGGATACACTTTTTACTATGCTTGAAGGCCATGTTTTTAAATTGGACCCAAGGGGCCATTTGATTCATGTTATTTTATCTAGGTTAATCGGAATTAAATGTGATTCTTATGGGTAAGGGTTCAATTTAGATGGATTTAGAAATTCATTTCCTCTGACTGGATAGCTGATTACACTCTTCATTTTCATTGTAATACAAAAGAAACTAAGATGCTGGAAATCTTAATGTTGTAGAAGCAAGCTTCACTCCCAATTTTCGAAGTTCACATTTGCCTCTGACATATTTCGTATCCTTATTATCATCATATCTACCTTTGGCAAGCATATATGTTTACAGTATTTATTTCATAGTCATCATGTATCTATTCTTATAATATATATTTAAATATTGAATGCTATGACAAAGATTTTTGTTACCTTTTAGTGATTAATTAAACTTCAATATATGAAGTATCTTCTATGTGCAACTCTTTCCTCAAACTTATGCAATCTAACAGTAGTACTTTAACATATCTCGGTGCTTTCATTCTTCAGTTGATGTCTTTATGTTGAAAATTTCCTTGGATGCCTATTTTAGTGTAGAATCAAGAGAATAAAATTTTTAGCTTCAGAAAGAGTAATGTGGAAATACAAACTGGAATTTGTTTGTACTTTTATCTTATTATTAAGGAACAGAACTCTTTGCTGAGGAAAGATGCTTTGTGTTTGTTTTTCTTCAATCCTTCATTTAGCTGGTTTAGTTATATTATAAACAGATCATTAAGAATATTCTGGAATAAGGTAGAGAATAAGAAAAGGATTTGTCATCTTTATTTGGAAAGATTTTTACTTGGTGGTTCAGTTAAGGTATTTACTATTTACTTCTATATAATGAGCTGTAATATATTATTGTAAGGTACTTGACTGATTATTATTGAATTGAGAATTGTTTTCTTGTTACGGGTCTTGTTATATGTTGTGATCCATGAAAAAAATTATATCATGCAGTTGGAAATCCTAGGGTAGTGATTCTTCTGCAGTTGGATCACCTTAGAGGTGGGTTTCTGCATAGTTTGAGTTTTTGTGTTCAATAATACTACCTCTGTCCCCCTCAATTGTTTAAATTGGGAGATGGGGGCTCGGCAATGCTCTCATAAAATATTGTTTGAGACTGTGTTATGAAACTATGTTTTATATGCGTCTTGAAATGCGTATCGGGCAGTGTAAAAAAACTGTAAAGAAATGAGAGGGACAAAGGGAGTAACAATTAACCAACTACATGTATCGATTGAAGTTATGAGATACCGAATTAGCTCATTACTAGATCTATGAAGTGAAGTTAGGACAAACAGGACAGGCCCATGACTAAAATTTGAATCACACTTAACTATTATTCTGCCATAATTTAGAAATTGAACAAACAGTTGAAGTAAGATATTAAACTAGAGAATATTGGGGCCTGAAATTTTAGAAAATACAGCAACCATAGATATATGTTAGTGAATGTAACATGAGTTCTATTACACAGTAAGCACTAATAGTACTATGATAAGAATATATCCTGATTGTTGACTCCTGGATTCACTATTACTAGTTCTTTTTATATTAAAAGGCATTGAAATAGCTTTTATATTAGATGCATAGTTGCATCTACAGGTCATTGGGGTCACCCTTGGGTGTCAAAATCCATTTCAGGAGTTGGTCATCTCTAACCTTCAGGTGTCAAAAGCTTCATTCCCCAAATGCTCATGTGCATATGATAGTAAAGAACCTTTGGTAAATGCAGCAGGAGGCTTTTTGTGCCACACGTCGGGGATGAGTTGTCTCTGTTTAACTTCTTCACCATGTTATCGTAAGGTGACTCTTTCGTGTAGCTAGAAACAGAGTTATGTTATGATTTATGACTGAAGAGTATGTTATTCTTGGCGGGATGGTTCACTGCTTTAGTTTGACATCTATTAGTAAGATGAAGAGAGCTACTATGATGCATCTCTGACTGCAACTTGTATAGGTAGCTATGACAAGAATTTAGTATCTATTACAAGTGATTTAAGTGGGGTAAATAATGAGGATGATGCAATAGTCTGTAGTACGGATGACAGAGTTCCATGAACCCATAATTTTAAGTACATGGGTTCCGTCATAATTTTAAGTACGGATGAAAAGAAAAGAGAGGTTGACCAGGAAGTACATGGACTGATCAATTGAGCATATACATGAACATCTTATACAGATATGTTTGGTTTTATTTGATTGAAGTGGGAGCCATGTTTCTATGCATCATACTAAACATCAAGGTGCAACGGATTTTTATTTGAATTCCAAAGTCTTCTTCACATCTAGAAAAGTAGTACTAATGGTGAAGGAAAAAGATAATCGCCTACATTTATATATGTGGTAAGACAGTACTTACTGCTTTTATTGTCAGTATTTTAAATTTAATTGAAATCTAAACTGATAATACTGACCGAGTATTTAAATTATGACTTAATTGATAATAATTTTTTTTTAATTAAAACACGTTATATATTAAAGAGACCCATAGAATAATACTGATTGACTGATAAAACTCGATCGACCAATAAAATTATTAATGTTTCAGTTTAATATAATAATAATAGGGTCAGGTTTCACATAGAACTACTTAAACTTAGAACCTTAGAACCATATTAATAATCATTAAATGAAAGTAACTTAAATGTGTTTTAAAATACTTAATATTTGAATATACATGTCTTCAATTAATGCACATTCTTAATTTTAATAAAACTAACCATATTTGATTATTTTAACAAAAAAAATACATTTGATCCTTAATTCATATATCTCAGTAGTGTGATAAAGTGATATATACAAATTAATTTATTATACTGCTGCAGCATCGTGATATACGAATAAATCGAATATATCCATTATGGTTTTATAACACTGTTATCTACATATATACTGCAACAGAACTCTAACATAGGAAGAGCTGGAGTGTGTATGTTTTTATTTTTTATTATTATATATATGTACTGCAGTAGAATTTCGTGTTTTGTAATATTGTATGAGCTAGATATGTACTGCAGCAGAATCTCGTGTTTTGTAATATTATATATGTGCTGCAACAAAATCTCATATTTTGATATTATATTATTAAAATTATTTGAGAATTACACGTTGTTGTAGGTTTGTTTGCATATACCACAAAGTGTATAATATATTAATTGATTATTATTGTGAGTAAGTAGTAGTTAATGATAATGATTATTATGATTATGATTCATAATAATGATTTATAGATAAGGTAAGGTATCTTAAATAACAAATTTATATTTATAGCTAGGCAGATCATGACCATTAAATTCATACTCATCTAATGGATGTGTTTGGTCCTAAGTTCTAATTCTAATATTGGTTCTAATTTGAACCTCACCCTAATAATAATAATATATTGTATAGTAAGTATAAATGGATAGTATATGTCTATCATATTACTTTTAAAGTAATAGCATGAAGTAATTAAAAATAACATTAATGTATTTAGTTGAAACATATCATCAGGTATATTCGTAAGTATATATATTAATATTATCTTTTTTTTTTATGTATGCAGCATGTGTTATTTTTAGAAAATCGATTTTTCTTAAAAATTTTGAAAAAATAATGTGTTTTAGTTAAAAAGGATAGTTGCTCTATCGAGAGAGAGTATTATTTATTTATGAAGCACTTTTAGTAGTTAATTGGCTTTGAGAAGTCTACCTCTTTTTCTCAGGAGTTTAATCTTCTTCCCTTTTTTATTTCTAATTTACCACGAGTATCCTTCAAATATTTTTTTTCAGAATATAAATAAACATTTGTATTATTTTACATATTTTTGATTTTAACTATTAATTACAAAACAAGATTTAAATTACTAATTTAGTATTATAATTATTTGTTCATTAAAATTATAAGTCTGGTTCGTATTCCTTTCTAAAAATTTAAAATCTCTTACAAATTTAGGTAAGGAGCGGCTTAATTGATTATTTTGAAATAAAGTACTTCTCGCATGCTTGGATCCTCTTTCTTATTCAAGTGGTACCTCTTTTTGAGGTTTTCCCTACATATTTTTATTTATGTTTTTGATGTATTATTATTTTTAAAATAATATTAGTCCTCCAGGCTCCAACTATATATCCGGATTATATTTAATACTCCTTCTGGGCCATTATATAAAATCATATATCAAATATTAATATTTTTATAATTTTTTTCTGAATAAAAATATAGTATAATTATTTTTATTCATAAAAAAAAAAAATTTAAAAACACCAATTTTAAGCATATGGCCAACCCCTAAAGATACGTGTAACTTATGTTAAAGTTATTACATGGTCCACTCTAAATAAGAATTTATTGCCATGTAATATAATAATATTTTGACAATCTTCAAAAATTGAAATAATATTGTGAAGAGAGAGAGAACAGTGTAATGCGGGAATAGTGGGTATACAAAAACATAGTGGGGGTATCCAGTAACTGTCTTATAACCGTTCCATGCACAAAAACACACGCCCTCATCATATTTCATAGCACAGCTTTTACTACAAGGGATTGGTTTGGAACATCTCGAACCATATTAGTAGCATTGCCACAAAATTGATGCTGTATGAAATGATGGGAGAGATGAAAAAAGGGCCATGGAAAGCAGAGGAAGATGAGGTTCTGATCAACCATGTCAAGAAGTATGGTCCTAAGGACTGGAGCTCCATTCGATCCAAAGGCCTTCTGCGCCGCACTGGCAAATCCTGTCGTCTTCGTTGGGTTAATAAACTCAGGCCTGACTTGAAAAAGTATGTTTGTGCTTGTGTGTTTTGGACATGCAAATTTGGTTTGGTTAATGTGGAACTTACTTTGTCATGGTTTGTGTCGGTATGTATTTGTGCTTGTTAAAACGTGTCTCGAGTTTGATACTGTTCTATGTGTCTGTTAGTTTGAAAATGTAATTTAGACTATGGAATATTACTTGATACACTTACTGGAGATTTACTCATTCTCAGTCTGTTGTTTGATTGGGTGAAATTGGAGAAGTAAATGCATTGAGGATTTATTCACTTTTTTGTCTGTCTTTGTATGTTGTGGAAAATAAGGCTTGTTTTGTTGCTAAACTATTTGTAACAGTGGCGTGAAATTTTCGGCTGAGGAAGAGAGGACAGTAATAGAACTTCAAGCGGAATTTGGGAACAAGTGGGCCAGAATCGCAACATATTTGCCAGGAAGAACTGACAATGATGTGAAGAATTTCTGGAGTAGTAGGCAGAAGAGGCTTGCAAGGATTCTGCAGACTCCCCAGGCGCCAAAATCTCATAAAACGGACAGGGAAGGCCCAGTGATTCATGATGTTCCCACTGTGAAGGTAACCATATGCTTTTAAAATATATTTGCTGAGAATTATGCTAAAGAATTTGCAGAAGAAATTGTCAAGAAATTTGCTGAGAATTATGCTAAAGACATACCAGAGGATATTATATTTTGGCAGGAATTTTTCCCTTAATTCGTACATTTTATTTTTATATGCAACTGTTTCGTTACAATTTTTTTTTTTTGGTTTGAATTGCAAATATGTCACTGGCCGATTTCTGTTTGTTTTATATTTGTAGGCATCGAAGCTCAGTTCTTTAACCAAGGAAGAAACGTCACCAATAAACCTGTTTTGCTCACCATCCTTCACTGTCCACAATCTAAAACCAATTTCTGCAGTGCCATTCCCTGAACCAGAGCTAAATTCCAACATGTGCTATTTTGAGCAGAACCTACTTCAACCGGAACTTGATATTATGGAGACGAAGTCATGGCAAGATCATCGTCAACAGATTCCGCTCTCTTTCCAAGCAAAGCACCCACAATTACAGACAGAAGTCCCTCTCGCGTCTGAAAGTCAAGAACTCATACCTCAACTTGGAGAGCCCAATTTTTTCGAAGTGTTTGAGAACGGTTCTGATTCAGGTGGGAACAATCCTCATCTCCAGTACGTGTCGTCATATGGGACTGAGGGAAGCTGTGGAAACGATGGATGGAAGGAGAACGATAACCCTGTGACGCCTGATAGTTTCATACATGATTTCCCAATTGACATGTTTGATCATCTGGATATGCTTCCGAGTCCGCCAGAGTGGTGACTATTTGGTGTTGAGTTGTTTTTATGCTGGTATAGTAAGTAGGGTACTAGGGTTCTATATGCTTTGATTCCATGGGATTGTTATGTAATGTAAGTAAAGTTGTAGGCTTTCAACTTATGGCATTGTTGCAACTCTTGGTTTGAACTAGCTCTGTTTAAAAGTTTACAATGAAGATTGGTGTATTTATATCCATAGCTCTTCACTTTCACTTCACAATTCACCTGTATTTTCTAAAATATATCAGCACAAGGGTCTGCTGTTCGGCTAACTCTCTCCTGTAAAGCCGGGATAAATAGTGAGGCCGTGATGATCCCCGGGTGAGTGAGATGAGTACTGTCACGTAGGGATAGATGATCTGACAGAGAGGGTTTTCTTAGTTTATATCTACTTGATCACTGGGGAATATATACATAACAAGAAACACATTAAAAGGTCTAGAAATGTTATTTCATCTTACATGTGAGAAATGTAACGTCTTATTGTGGAGAATTAATCGGCTAACAATCAATGGCACGTATCGAAACATAATCACAATCACTGTTTTCGGAAACGTCGTCATGCAATTTGGACGATATGTGTTCCTGGATAAATAATATCTGATATACAGATATAGTATTAAACATTTTATCTTCAGGAGGTTGCTTTGGAGTAGTGGATCCCAGTTTCACCTTCTGGTAGAAAAGCCTCAAAGTCTCCGGCAGTAAATGCATTGTCTTTGCCTGGGGAGACGGTTCTCTTCAATTGTGAGAATGCACAATATTCGACATCATGAACAATGGTGTTTTTCACGAATGCAGAAACAGAAACAGCCACTCCTGCCCCTACATATCAGCGATGCATAAGAGAATTAGGAATGTAGATAGAAGTCCTGATACTAAAAATACCGGATATAATCTGAAAAGTATCGACCATTATTCAACATGCAGGGGTTGGTTCTTACCACTCTATCATACCAATATAAAGTAGATAACTCGGGAATTTATTATAATTTAAATTATTAAGAACGTCTTTTAGCAAAGCAGGATAGCTAGAAGCCTTCTTCAAAAAAAAAAAAAGAAGATAGCTAGAGCCTAAATTTCTAAATCTTTGATGATTAAACCCAAATTTAAGAAATGGATCAAGTAAATGTTTAACCTACCATGAGTAACGAGCAACAAGTTTTCAGAAGGATATTTATCTGCTAGGGCCTTGAAAACCTGCACATATCGATCATTGGCACCTGCCACAGTCTCCTCCCATTGTGGCAACTACGTTTGTGCACAAAAATAATACTCAGTGAAATATATAGTTTGTGGTTTCTTTATTTAATATTCAAAGTGGCATAAATATGTACTATTATTACCGTTTGATACAAATGCTCAACAGTGTGATCCACCATTCCAGCGGGTAAGACAGCTTCACAGTCTGATCTATTAAAGACAAATTTACCGTCTTTGGGAGCCATTTCCGGCTTTATGGCTTCAGTGTTCAGCATCTCACACAAACCATACTCAACAGAAACCTGCATACATTATGTAGTGCAAGCAGTTAGGATAAAATGAAGTCAATCAATCTCATTTGAGAAACAATTATATTAGGGAGAGTCTTTACTTGGCACTTGGCAGCAGTCAGCATATACAACTAAAGTACATTTAGATATTAACATCATTTTAGTCAGAAATTTACCTGTAGTAGTGTATTTAAAACTGCCCAAATAAATATAAAGTGTATTTTTTATAAGCATTTCAACAACACTAAGAAAAATAGATAAATGCAACAATGATGATTATACTTGCAGAAAATTCTTTGATTGAGAATATCACTTCATCCAAGAACCGGTCAGTTTGCTTTAATTCGGCACTTAAACTTATATAGCTCAATCACACAAAGCTTTTTTTTTTTAGTCCAGGAATATATCTAAGAATGTTAGCAAAGAGTGCATAAAAAGCTTTAAAGCAAATGCATCAGAAAATTAGAAAAGAAAATTGTTAGTTCATCTGCACACACATTGTTTTCCCTCAGTAAAGCTTGTTAATAATGTTGTTTTACGCGTAATTAGAAATTTAGAAAGTTTTTATTTAGCAAAAAAAAAGAAGGAAAGAAAGTTTGCAAGTTTGTTCACTTTAAATAGATACTGTTTACGTTGGAAAATTATCAAAATTAACTATTTGCGTATCAGAGTCCATTATTTATATTTATCCTAAAAATTTGAGTTCGGTTGAGGTGTTATATTTGAGTTTTTTTTTTGAAGGATTATTTGTGTGTGCATGTACTCATATAAATGTGGGTAAAATTATAATCTGTCTGTTCTCTGTACAACTACTTTTCTACTTGTCCTAAAGCATAAGCAACACAGTAACTCAAAGGAGGAACTATTTGCCATGAATTCTATAGAATATAACTCATAAAAGTCATATTTATAAAGTAATGTACTAATGTGTGTGTAATTGTGTATATATGAACGCCTGATACGAGGAAGCAATGTACCAAGGCAAACCATCTTGGCCTATAAAATATACTACAATTTGAGCTAAAAATAACAAAATTCCAGTACAAGTTATTGACCTCGCACACAACTGATGACACAAATCACGAGTTCTTAAGGTATATCTCTAAGACAATCCTTGATTAAAAGTTTAAAACACACACAGGCAAATCCATGTCCCGAATCTGAATCCTTATAATCCTCTGCATTCTCTACTAAACCCAAGGCATTACAGTTGTGAGAGCAACATATAGTCGAACTACCGAAACTTTAATGACATTTGTTTCTCTTACTCAACTCTCGATCATTAATGAAATAAAATCATTCAATTACAATCACCATAAAGGCCGGCATAAACACAAGTTGAGAAACATTTATGTAAAGAATTAGATACGTAAAAACAAAGATAAACAAATAAATATAGTTGTGCTATGAAATACCAAGTAATGGGCCATTAGACTTAACTTATATAAGCGAGAAGTTTTTTACAGGTGATAATTAACTTTTTAATTTAAGCGTTTTGATAAAATTTTTGGTATTTACAATTATTGGATATAAAAATTATTAACTAATAATAAAATAGTATGAATTACTCTATTGTTTAAAGAGGTTATATACATTTTTGTAAAATCAAATTATAAAAACCAAAATAAGTCACTAAATAAGCTAGAATTTTCAAGTTTTCATATTCTGGCTTATAAATCAAAATAAGTTAAGAAATGAGGGAGATTTTACCTTAAGGTTAAGAGCGTGGTTCTGATCCGAGAGACCGGCGATGGCCTGAGCCGCCGTTTGAAGACACCTATAAAACGGCGAAACGAGAACCCGGTGGATCGGAAAAGCAAGAGTGTCACGCAGCTTCTGACCGGTGAGGAAAGCACGGGTCAGACCCGGTTCAGCCAGTGGTGGGTCCCATTTCCTGTCTCCTGCAGTGGCAGCCCAGGATGGATCCAGGTAGTCTCGTCGATCGCCATGTCTCATCACGATGATGTTTTGATATCTTTCTTCTGACAAAGACATTGTAGTATGTTTGTGTGTCTGTGTGTAAACTCAAAAAGAGAGGCACGATTTTTGATCGAACTGTGTATCTGTGGGATGTGTCGTGGTTGAGGAGGTATATTCTGCGACTATGCCCCGTTGCCAAGTAGGGGAAAGGAAGAGGACCCATTTGAGTTTGCAAATTTTTTGATATATGAAAAAAATAAAGGAGTTAGATTAGTTATATTATATAATTAAAAAAATTTCTTGGTTAACTCATGATTAATGTGATTAATATTATGATTAAAATTTTTACACAAAAAGAAATATTATGATTAAAATTTAATAAAAGGTCAATCACTATTTAAGAAAAAATTGCATGAAATAATTTGCATTTAGTACAATCAAAATAATTAGAGAAATTATATACAGATTGTTAAAGATCAAAAAATTGCATACAAATCTACAAAAACTATAATCATAAATTATGTCAAAAAATTTACTCAAAAATATCGCAACTACAAACCATCGTTAAACCATCATCATTTTATCGTAATTTAAAATATCGTAATACAGAATATGTTAACACTAAATCCGTCGTGTTCGCTTAGAGTACGTTCTTACGCAAGCAAATAACAAAATATAATGAGTATATTTTATAAAGTAAAGACATAAAAATCTGATACAAATATCTAAATCACAAGCGGATCATTAACAAGTAAGATTGTGAATGAGAAAAAATACACCTTAGTTTTGTGGAGTATATTCACAATAAATGAGTTATCTTAAAATTTGATCAATTCTTTAAGATGTCCTTGTACATGTCGGTGAGTAGATCGCTATCCCGATATTTGAGTCAGTTGAAAACGTAAATATCCACATAAATCAAATAATATTATACAAAAAATATATTTAAACATCGTTTGAGAGAGAAAGTAAGAGTAAAAGAAAGGGGGCGAAAAAGTGCGAGGAGAGAGAGAAAGAGGAAGAGGAGGAACTAAAATAATACTCTTTTATCGGTCTCATTCACATTTTCTTATATTTTTCGACACACATTTTATGACATATAAAACATAGTTTCACATTTGTTTTTCAAATTTTCTCTTATGTATAAAAGTTTAAATAGTAAAATTTTAATTAATAAAAAAATTAAAAATAATTTATTAAACTATATTTATGAGGGAATGAGAATGCGTGCCGAATTACCGTCTTCCAATATAAACAATCGAGGGCAAAGACGGTGTAACTTTGATTCACTTTATTATCCGAAATTATATCGGTTCTCTTCTCTGTCCGGGTATTAGTATTGGTTTACAGCGATAAACGGTCAAGATATGGAAATGACGTCAGCCCTGAATCTAATTTGGATTGATAATAAGTTGTGCAGGAGCCAATAATCAGCGACTGTCACGTTATTAAGTGACCACGAAAACACAGTAAAATGCAGCTCAACACCCCACTTGTTTTATACTAAACCAAAACCAATACTCACATTTTTTAGGGCAGAGAATTGGAGAGAAAAACAACTTCAACACACAAAGCCTCTCTCTTTCTCTCTCTCTAGCCGCTTCGATTTTCATCTTCTTAAAGGTATGATTTTTACTCCCAGTTACTCTTCAATTTATAAATCCATGCTCTTGATCTTGTATGTATATGTTCTTTCTTACATGTTTATGGTGATTTTAGCTGATAGGGGTGTGTTTTTGTTGATTGAATTATATGATATTGAAAGGGTTAGATGGGTTTTTTTTGAGTGTGGATTTAGTCAACCTTTTGTAAGCTGTGCTCAGATTTTGTTGTGTTGGTAATTTTGGGCTTAATTTATTACTAGTCTTCAATTGAAGATGCAATCTTTTTAATAAGTATGCAAATCAAGATTTTAGTTAGTTCTATGCTACTTAATCCAGATTTAGTCATTATCCACGTAAATTGGGGGCTCGGCTTGTTGATTGTTGATGTACAAGTAGTAACGGGATGCCGAACTGGGGATTGAATTTCAGTTCAAGTCTTCAAGATAAGTAAAGTGAGGCAAGAGAAGGCCCCTAAGATGCTTTCTGAATTTGCTTGCTGAGTTAGATCAGATATTATTGCCTGTCTTTAAAAAGTGGATTTCTAGATATTTAATAAGCTCCCAAGAAAAAATACGAGACATGGGATAAAATATATAATGAATTAGTTAATATTACGTGGTCATAAAAAGTCTCAAGTTTAATCCCCTTTAGACTTGATGCATTGCATTTTTGTTCAACCCATCACAAGTAATTTTTTCTTTTATGGAGAAAAAAAGGCTTTTGTGCATGTGCTAACATAACAGATTGGTAATATGTAATTGTAAGGGGTTTGGATCATGGTTAATTAGCTCGATTAACGGGATCGGAACCTCAAACTAATGTGTTGGTGTTTGGATTAGTAATTTTTTTTTGTGAGGAATGGGAACCTTAATCCCACTTGGTTGGTAAATCATTCCTTACACATCCTTTGGGGTACCTATTCCCATTCCCATCCGCCATCCAAACACCCCCTAAGTTCTACAGTTATTTTCTATTATCTTTATTAAGAGTCTCTCTCTCACAGACACACGCACCCATAAACTCTCACTCACTTTAAACTGTATTTCTGACTTGGGAAACTGCTCCAAACCTGCTGTTCTCTGCAGCACCATACGAAAAATATTTCACAATGTTTGGTCGTGCTCCAAAGAAAAGTGATAGCACCAAGTATTATGAAGTTCTTGGTGTTCCAAAAAGTGCAAGTCAAGATGAACTTAAGAAGGCATATAGAAAAGCTGCCATAAAAAATCATCCTGACAAAGGTGGAGACCCTGAAAAGGTGAGGTCTTGTTGCTTTCTTTGCTAAAAGATGTTATTTTCAATATTTTGGTCTGTTGAATATGTAGTTACTGCATGTAGGTTCGATTTGACGTATTCTCATTTTTATGCTAATACAACTGTGGGCCTGATGAGATTCAATTTATTTTATTGCTCGAGTTAAATACTTTTATAGTTAAATTATATTTATTGCTTTTTGGCATAGTTCAAGGAGTTGGCTCAAGCTTATGAAGTTCTTAGCGACCCAGAAAAGAGGGAGATTTATGACGAATATGGTGAAGATGCTCTCAAAGAAGGGATGGGAGGCGGAGGTGGTCCTGGTCATAATCCGTTCGACATATTCGAATCATTCTTTGGCGGCGGAGGCTTTGGGGGTATGGATGAGTTTCTTAGAACTCTTAAATGTGTCATTTAATTAATTTTTCAGCATTGTCTTGCTGAACTAGCCTACGCAACAATTTAGCTCAATCTTTGGTCTATATTTTTAAATTGAAAGTATCATAAAGAAGACACAATTATGATACTCTTACAATATAACCTCTACAAAATTTGGACTAAACTACATAGTTTGTTTTTAGCACTTAAGTTTCCAAAGCATTGCAACTGTACGCTATATGATTAATTCCTCCCTGGGGTTGGTTTATGATTATACTGTAATATTATCTTAAGCAAGATCTCTTAGACATTCTGTTAACAAATTTGTATTTTTTATTTTAAAGGACCTTGTCAAATATGTTTGTTGATATTTCCTGAAATTATAACACAAGCCGCGACCTAGAATGCATATATTTTTCTTTTGGGCATGAGATATTGGAAATAGCTTGATCTTATTTTACTTAAATCTAGCCTATTACGGATTTGTTTTTAATATAAATTTAACCTAGCAGGTGGAGGCAGTTCAAGGGGCAGAAAGAAGCAAGGAGAAGATGTTGTTCAAACCATGAAGGTTTCGATGGAGGATGTGTATAATGGCACAGTGAAGAAACTGTCTCTTACCAGAAATATTTTATGCAGCAAATGCAAAGGGTATTCAATATCTCAGCTTATATAGCAACCTCCTTACTGGTTGATAATTGGTTTTGTAATCATGCTAAACTTGTTTATTACCATACCTTCTTTAGTTGTCATGCTGTAAAGCATTACTTAATTAATTTCTGAAATATTGCTTTATTCTTATATCATAATTGCTTTCCAGTTTAAAAAAAATTTTACAAGAAAAATTTGAATCATATGCCTAAGATACAGATAACAGTTGTCTATAGTGTTTTGTGCTTTCATGGATGACATTAGAGTCCGTGCAACCTAAGGAGCCGTGCTCCTTTTTATGAATCTAGCCATGCTGACCAGTGACAACTATGCTCAGTTCCACATGTATAGATATGTTTATCTGCTGCAGAGTTTCATGACTGTTAAATGGAGCTGTATGCTTTTCTTATGAATCAGGAAAGGGTCGAAGAGTGGGAACTCTGGAAAGTGTTATGGATGTCAAGGTTCAGGGATGAGGGTCACAACACGACAGATTGGACCAGGCATGATCCAACAGATGCAGCATGTTTGCCCTGAATGTAGAGGCTCTGGTAGTTGATAGAACACATTTTTTTGTATCATATGTAATCTCTTAACTTTATGGTCTTACTTTAATAATACTTGTGCATTGAATTGTTACAGGAGAGGTTATCCTTGATAAAGATAGGTGTACACAGTGCAAAGGGAGCAAGGTTACACAAGAAAAGAGGGTATTAACAGTGGATGTTGAAAAAGGGATGCAACATGGTCAGAAAATAGTTTTAGAGGGACAAGCTGATGAAGCAGTATGTTGTCATTACTCTGAAAATTAATAGTTCTAGTGTTATATTATTTTTTAGCGTATGACTGACTTATTTTTACATATATTTAATTTGGTATATGATTAGACACAACAAATTTTTCCTGTTTGCCAGTGGTCTTTTAAATATAAAGTACATGTCAGTACCTTTTTCCCCTAAAGAGAATACCTAATAAGAAAAAATCAAGAACGAAAAATATTGGAAACCACCGAGTACAGTTGAAAAAGCATGTGTAGTTTGATAGTATTTTGAGCTTACCTTAAATTAATACAAGAATATTTAGACTAGCCATATTTGTAAGAGGATTGTGAAGGGAGGTTCAATTTTTTGATTTTCCGTTATATATTCCAGCTATTCTTTCTTTCGGGTTCTTACTTCTGAGTGATACAAACTCTTCGTATCTAAGTTAATTAGTACATGTTGTTCTTATCCCATTGTTCTATTTGCAGCCGGACACCATTACAGGTAACATTGTATTTGTACTGCAACTAAAGGAGCACCCCAAGTTCAAGCGGAAGTTTGACGATCTCTATGTGGAACACACTCTCACTTTAAGCGAGGCTCTTTGTGGATTTCAGTTTGGACTGACTCACCTTGATGGAAGGCAGCTACTAATAAAGTCTAACCCAGGCGAAGTCATCAAGCCTGGTAACACACTAGGCCAACATGCTCTTATATTCTGATTATTTGTATTCATGAAGTCCAAAATTAGTTAATATCATAAGGTTACAATTGCTCATGGTTTGAAAAACACTACAGATTCATACAAGGCAATAAATGATGAGGGAATGCCACATCACCAGAGGCCTTTTATCAAGGGCAGGCTCTTCATCCATTTTAATGTGGAATTTCCAGAGTCTGGATTCCTCTCACCTGAGAAGTGCAAAAGTTTGGAGACCGTTTTGCCTGTAAAGCCCATGAAACACTCTTCTGATATTGATATGGAAGATTGCGAAGAAACCACCATGCATGATGTTAATATGGAAGAAGAGTTGAGGCGGAAGGAACATCAAAGAAAGCAAGAAGCTTATGATGAAGATGATGAAGACGAGGGAGGTATGCCCAGAGTGGCATGTAACCAGCAGTAAGTCATCGCAACTGTCTTGGTCATATGAATGACCAGATTTTGCATAAAGAGGTTGTAGTTATCTCTGATCTGCAATTTTATATTGTCGTTATGAATTACAGAGTGTTTATTTCTTCAGCTCCAATGCAGGCTTATGAATTACAAGGATCTTCAGTTGCTTGCATTATTCATTTTGAATTAATCTGTCTGTTATTTAAAAGTGACTTTGAATTAATGTGTCTTTTATTTGAAAGTTACTAGCCTTAGTCATGAAATTACTTGTTTAATATTGGACTTGCTGCATATTATCACGAGGAAATGAAGAATAACTTTTTGTCCAGTGTTAGCATTTCTGAAGAACAGTCGAGGCTTGCGGTTGCAGATGTGTTCGCATGAACCAAGGGTCTGTTTGGAAATAAGGGTCTGTTTGGAAATAGTGTTAAAAACTGCTGTTGGTAAAATTTTTGGTGAAACAAGTGTTGTAGATTTTAGCTAATTGTTTGGTAATTCTTCTATTTATATTATAAAGCCTGAAGGCTATTCTACTGCTTAATTACCGCTACGTCCTCCAGAAAACAACCGTATTTACAAACGTATGCCACTGAAAATTGTACAAATACAAGTTGTTGCTTTGTTGATTCACCCGGCGAGCGACACGTGTTTATATTCTGACAATACAGTTCTGAGATGAAAGTACTAAGCACAACTTCCCACACTCCCACCATCTGAGCTGAAATTTGTATTTAAAGTTTTGAACATACTACTGTGCTGCTTACTATTCTCTTCTTCTTTTTTTCCTGCCTAAACAACTGCATCTGCTGCTTCTATAGCTTGAAATTTTATTTGTTATACAAATATTATTTAATACATATACATACGATATAAGCTAATAGAATTAATTTTTAATTATATATATATTATATTTAATTTTGGATTTGGATAAGTATAATATCCGCTTTATTTTGGATACGGATAATATCCATTTTTTCGGATACAGATTTTTCCGAGTACAATATATACGTAAATTAATTAATATATTTTACAATTATATTTATATTGTGAAATTTGTTTAGGTGGGTGATGAAATATTAAATACTACGTCATTCATTTATTTATTAAAATGCTAATTTATTTATTTTGTCGTGCATTTTATTTTTATTATGTAAATATGATGTTTATTATGATAATTTTTTGGAAAAAAAAATATTTCAAAATAAATATTTTTAGCATGATTTGAAATAAAATTTATTTTTATTCACTCAAAAGAATGAATGCAATTTGATATAAAATTATTTTAAATTTTTATATAATTATTTTGGAACATAACTATGTTCAGTAAAAAGTTATATATTTTATAAATAGGGTTAAGTATCAAGTTGGTCACCGATGTAAATAATAAATAATTTGATATATTAATTTTTATAAATATATTAATTTGATAAATGTTTTTGACACATATTTATATATTATAATATTTTTTTTCATAGAACACTTACGGATAAAAATATGATAATATAGAAATAAGATTTAGTGTCTTATTACAAAAAGAAAAAAGAAAATAAGATTTACCGGTGATGATCACATGCCGAGAAACCTTTTTATAATTATGTTTATTAAAAATCATAATAATATTTAAAATACATATATTTGAAAACCGAGGTATGGCTGCTCGGCATGGCCGAGGAACCTCTGTATAATAGTTATGCATGAATAGTCAATTTTGCTTTATAAAAAATTATTGATTTGTTAATCTCATAATATTATTACTTAAATAACCTATATATTTTGAAAGGGGCACATGAGAAATATATCATAACTTAATTTACATTAAATCAATTATATATATTAAACTAAGAGATTATCTTATATTAATAATCATTATTTTTATCATCACTGATAAATAATTTTAAATAAAAGTATTAATTATAATTTACTATATGCATATTTTTTCATACTAATATATTTTGAATAAATATTAAAATTAGGATGCTGCTACATGCACAGTTTAAATTTATTTATGTATTTTCTATTCTTACTTTTTAATCAAATTATTCTTAATTTTTAAGAAAACGGGATAAAGTCTAAATAAAATTTTGGTGTGCATTAATAAATTTAGATATAAATATACAAAAATTTAATATAATAATTATAATAAATATATAAAAAATTAAAACATATAACCATGCGAAGCGAGTCCACAACACGACTCAGCACTTTGGCCAATTTCATTTGGGAAGCAGAGAACCGAGCCATTGGCCGTGAAGAAGACTATCAAAAGATAATTTTTACTGAAGCTGTAGAAGAACTCTCCCATTCAGTTTTGCAAGATGGAGCAAATAGCACTTAGTACAATAACATTTGTTAGAGACAATAAGGGAAGAGAAACGAAGTTGACTCCCATCTCAAATCAACTCTACACCTTTTATATTAAAAAAAAGTTTAAATAGTAAAATAAAAAATTTAAAACAAATAATATTTTCGAGAATTTGGTCACAATTAATTTTACGAAAAAAATCATCTCTCTACCCATGCGTAGCGGGCAAAAAATCCTAGTTGTATATATATATATGCATATTTTTGAATTATGAAGTTCTAAAAAAAATATATTTTTGATAAGACTTGATCGGCGACCAAATAAATGTCTGTTCATTACTACCTTGCACAAGTAGGGGTGTCAATTTCGGGTAGGGTTAAATGGCGTTTTGGTCACTCAACTGACTGTAAATTTGCAATTGGGTCATCCAACTCAAAAAGCTGTTAGTCACATCATTATACACTTAAAAATTTTCATTCAGGTCACTGGCCGTTACACTCCGTTAAATATTTGACGGAAAGCTGACTAAGCGTCATGACTTGGCACATAAATAAGTCCACCGTGGCATGTACAGTCAGCTGAAGTGGCAATTTGGTCACTCAACTGACTACAAACTTGCAATCGGGTCATCAAACTCAAAAAACTTTCATTTAGGTCACTTATCATAATATCCGTTAAAAATTGAAAAAAAAGAATTAAAAGTTTGCAGCACCTTGTTTTCTCTCTCAAAAATTTCAAAAATTATTAACAAATGAAACAAATACACACATAAAATCAATAGTTTTACCCACAAAAACTTAATTTTTGTTTATCTCTATCTTGAGGTCATTTTGGAAAAACTCATTAAATTTTTGATGGATTTTTCCACAGTGACCAAAAGATATTATAAAATGACAATAGATTTATAAGTATGAAGTTTTTCCAAAATGGCCTTAAGATATATAAAACGATAAGAGATAAATAAAGATTGGGTTTTTGTGGGTGAAACTATTAATTTTATGTGTGTGTATTTGTTTCATTTATTAATAAGTTTCGAAATATTTGAGAGAGAAAAAAAGGTGTTGCATGATAGCTTTTAATTCTTTCTTTTTTCAATTTTAACGTATATTAGGATAAGTGACCTAAATGAAAGTTTTTTGAGTTTGATGATCCGATTGCAAGTTTGTAGTCAGTTGAGTGATCAAAATGCCAATTCAGCTGACTGTACATGCCACTGTGGATTTATTTGTGCCAAGTCACGACGCTTAGTCAGCTTTCCGTCAAATATTTAACGGAGTGTAACGGCCAGTGACCTGAATGAAAATTTTTAAGAGTATAATGAGGTGACTGACAGCTTTTTGAGTTGGATGACCCGATTGCAAATTTCCGGCGATTTGAGTGACCAAAACGCCATTTAACCCATTTCGGGTAGTGGGTCGGGTTCGTGTCGGGTTATCTTACCCGGTTCAATTTTTGAGTCAATTCGAACTCGATTCGAACCCGAAATGGGTTGAAAATTTCAACCTGAAACTGACTTGTTTAGTACCCATTTGGATGAGGAGAAAGCTCTTATGGCTGCGATCCAGGCAGCCTGTGTCCATGCACACGAAAAGGAGTGGGAACTTACCCACATTGAAACTGTGAACCGTGACATGTATGACATGATCAGACTTCAGCATCATGTCATGATCCCTGAGAACTTGCTAGAAGAGTTCAGGCTTTTCAACTCCATCTACGCTAACCATTTCGTTGAGGGCTCGTCTGAAAGGATCATTTCATGTATCCCCGAGCATATGAACTCTGTGGCTCGATACATGGCAGAATACGGGATGAAAAACATGCACTCTTTTGCTGAAGCCCCAGGTCTATTTGGCGAGCTCAAATTTTATCTGGACAGGGACATGGGTTTGGTGCTCCCATCACCTCTCGTTGAGCTGGCTGATAATTTTGGTTTAGGAGAGGTCATTAATGGACCTCCTTCAAAACCCTCTCTAAAAAGAAAGCGCCTGACTGGAAATGGTGTTTTGTTCGGTATAGAGGAGCCTGATATGCTGCCTTATTTCAAACCTGAAGTCCCTCCATATCTCTATGAGTGCAATGTCCCCCCTTTAGTCTGGACTTCGAAGATGCGTGGATCTGGCAGCCTGAACCAAACAATTCGTGGAGCTGGCCTCGACTACTATGGGAAGGGCAAAAAAGATCTTTATCATGGCCTGGCTTTCAATGTTGACGGGGTGTTATCTCAGAAGGCCATTGACATCCTTGAATCTGGCTGCCTCACAAGTGTTGCTGAAGTTTTTGGTCGAAAGGTGGTTGACCTTGATGAGCCGGTGGGGAAAGGATTGTTTGCCAGGGACATTCTACACCATGCAGTTAATGGTACTCTTGGGATTATCGAAACAATTCTGAATGCGGACAAAGAGGTGGCTGATCCGTACTCCTCAGCAATCCAGAACCTACTCCCAGTTGACAAAGTGATCACTGCTATGGGCTTCCCAAGTCCATCTGGTGCAGGCCCTTCCGGTACTCTGAAAAAAGTTTGCAGGTGCTCAAGCATCTAATCATGTCCTAACACATTCCATGCCTAGTCAGTCTTTTGTAATCGCTCTATTGCTATGTAGTTTTCTCGGTCCATCTTGCATAGTTGGCAAGATGTTTTCTTGGCTATATGCCTTTTTGATAGGGAGTGTACTCCCTCTTGTAAGCTTTACCGAGATTCTAATATATTTCTCTTGCTTATCAAAAAAAAAAAAACAACCTGAAAATGATCCGTTTTAACTCGAAATTTATTAATAAATAATTATTTTTATTATAATAATTATATTTATTTAAATATATTAAAAAATATTTAAATAATAATTTATTAAGATTATATGTGAATAAAAATATTTTTAATAATATAGAAATATATCATAAATATATTTAATTTATAATATAAATTTATAATTAACATAATATATTATATATATTTATATTTATATTTTGGTTCGGTTTCGGGTACACTGGGTGTCTGGGTCAACCAATCATGACCCGAGTATTTTGGATAAAAAATTACCCGACCCGAAATATAGAAACCCTAACCCTAATTTGTATTTTTTCAAATTTGATTCGTATCGGGTTTCAGATCATGTCTGATTTTACCACCTTATGCACAAGTCATTCTTAAAGAGGAGCGGAATCAAGAACCATTGAAAATTTAGCTAGCTTGTCCGACCCACCTGGGGCATAGCTCTATCTACGAAAACATGGGCATACCTTACGCTCTTCATGACTGTGCCTGAGGATTAGCATCCTGGGTTGCTCTTGTGTTGCGACATTTTTAAAAGAAATAAGTGTGTATTATTAAATCAAAAGGTATTGTTAAGAGTTTTCTTTTTTCTCTAACCGCTTCTCTTTTTTCATCCCCAACAGGGCTTCCATCGATTTTCCGGTGGAAAGCCCCAAATCCTTCCGTTCGATTTCTTGTTCTTTGATTATTCTTGCTTTTTCATTGATTTTCTTAACAAATCTCTACTTTGGAGAAAGTTTTCGTCGATTTATATCACCAAAACTTTTAATTTTCGTTCTTATTCGCTTTTAGAGGGCCTTTTGGATATTTGAGTGGATCGATTATCTCCTATACGTCGTGGTGCAGATCTAATTGTTTTAGTTTGTAGTTGGATTTTCTCTAATTGTTTTGATTATAGCTTGATTTCTCTCTTTAGTGAGAGTGTATGATTTTTCTCTCCTTTTGTGAGAGTTGGTTTTGATTTATCGATAAAAACCTTCCGAAAATTGCATTTGTGGTAGATAACTCAAACAGAGTTTTTAGAAAAAATAGTGAACACAGAGTAAGAATCTATACATGTACCATCGTCAATTTCAACATCTCTTATTTGTTACATCTTGGATATGAATACAGGCATTTGTTCGACTCGATCATTTTTGTAGATGTCGTATGGCTATTATTTATTTAATTATCTTTTTTTAAAAAAAAAAGAAATAAGTGTGAGCCATAACGCCCAGCAATACTCTAAAATAGTATAAAATGATGGTTGAATTGATATCATCTTTAATAGCATTTCTTCGAAATAATATAATTTTGTTCATCTCGTATATTCAATGCGAGAAAGTATTTTCATCTTGGGGTCAAAACCTTTTTGCCAATACTATCGTCAACGGGGTAAATCTCAAAATTATAAGGCGGTTAGAACAAAGAAATTGTTGGAGTTATTATTTCTATAAAGTATCAACAGGTTTGATCTTAAGAAAAAATCTCTTGCAGTAAAGTTGGCTAGAAATTTCTTGTAAAACACTAGCTCTCCTCAGTTCATAATGATAATATTTTAATTTTTTTTATTCGCTGTTTTATTAATTTGAACGGGGCATCGCATATATCACTGTAGTAATAAAAAATATCAATTTATTTTTTCTAGATTTCTTTAATGGAAAATAATTACGTGACATCGTAACGTTTTCTGTTAATGATATTTAAAAAAGTTAATGGGCTGATATTTTTCGAAGTGATTTATGTGATGCCCATCCGTCAAAAAAAAAACACTACGCCATAAGTGCTCATATGCAACGTTTATTCCTAGTGTTGCATGGAAAGTATTGCAATAGACCCTTGGTTTTCTATCTTCTGCAACAGAACTCAAATGGCGTTGCATTATGGGAGTTTGTAGTGTTGCATTATAGCAGTAGACATTGCTGGACCCACTTCTCTGACGTGGCAGTGGGTCCCACGTGCTGACGTGGCAGTGGGGCCCACTGCTGAACCCATTTTGCTGACGTGGCAGTGGGTCCCACGTGCTGACGTGGCAGTGGGGCCCACTGCTTGACCCATTTTGGTGACGTGGTAGTGGGTCCCACGTGCTGACGTGGCAGTGGTCCCCACTGCTGGACCCATTTTAGTGACGTGGCAGTGGGTCCCACCTGCTGACGTGGCAGTGGTCCCCACTGCTGGACCTATTTTGGTGACGTGGCAGTGGGTCCCACCTGCTGATGTGGCAGTGGTCCCCACTGCTGGACCTATTTTGGTGACGTGGCAGTGGGTCCCACCTGCTGACGTGGCAGTGGTCCCCACTGCTGGACCCATTTTGGTGACGTGGCAGTGGGTCCCACCTGCTGACGTGGCAGTGGTCCCCACTGCTGGACCCATTTTGGTGACGTGGCAGTAGGTCCCACCTGCTGACGTGGCTGTGGGTCCTACTGACCCATTTTGATATAAAAATCTTTGAAAATTTTTGAAGGCCAAGGGAATTGAACCCCTGACCTCTCATGTATCAAAACATGTTACACACCACTCCACCAACCTCTCATTTATGTTGTGTATTGCATAACTAAAATATAATAGTCAAATGTGGTCAAAGTATTCTATTTAACTAGTACGAATTCTATTTTTTTAAAATTTGTTTTCGACGATCCAACCGTACCGATGTTAATATCTATCAAATTTAGTAGTATGATATTTTTTTCAAAAATTTCCATATTTAGATGGTGTGAGTTTATAATAGTAAAAGCGGTCCAAGAAGGTAGTCCAATTAACTAGTGTTGTCCCGAAAGTGAATTCCTTTTTTTTAAAATTCATTTTCGACGATCCAACCATACGAATGTTAATATCTATCAAATTTAGCAATAAGAATTTTTATTCAAAAATTTCCATATTTAGAAGGTGTGAGTTTATAATAGTCAAAGCAGTCCAAGAAGGTAGTCAATTAAGCAGTATTGTCCCGAATACAAATTCTATTTTTTTAAAATTCATTCTTGACGATCCAACCGTACGGATGTTAATATCTATCAAATTTAGCAATAAGTATTTTTTTTCAAAAATTTCCATATTTAGAAGGTGTGAGTTTATAATAGTCAAAGCGGTCCAAGAAGGTAGTCAATTAAGCAGTGTTGTCCCGAATACAAATTCTATTTTTTTAAAATTCATTCTTGACGATCCAACCGTACGGATGTTAATATCTATCAAATTTAGTAATAAGAATTTTTTTTCAAAAATTTCCATATTTAGAAGGTGTGAGTTTATAATAGTCAAAGCGGTCCAAGAAGGTAGTCCAATGGACTAGTGTTGTTTCTAATACGAATTCTATTTTTTTAAAAATTAATTTTCGACGATCCAACCGTACGGATGTTAATATCTATCAAATTTAGTAATATGTAATTTTTTCTGTGTATTTTCATATTTAGACGGTGTGGGTTTATAATAGTCAAAGCGGTCAAAGTAGGTAGTCCAATTAACCAGTGTTGTCCCGATACGAATTCTATTTTTTTAAAATTCATTTTCGACGATCCAACCGTACGGATGTTAACATCTATCAAATTTAGTTATATGAAATTTTTTTCAAAAATTTTCATATTTAGACGGTGTGAGTTTATAATAGCCAAAACAGTCAAAGAAGCGAGTCTAATTAAATTATAATTAAATCATATAACATATACGTATATATCATATAAATTAAATTAAAATTATTCACTTTAATTTAAATACAAAAGCACATATTCATTTTATAAAAATAAATTAAATCATATTAAATATACATACATACATATATATATATTTACTAAAATTAATAATAATAAAAAAAGTTAAAATTCATATATACGTATATAGGATTTGTTCGTGTTGAGAGTTCCCTAAATTTCAGACAAGGCGGCATTATTTCCCCCCCTTTTTTCATCACTCTCATTTCGCTCTCTCAATATTTCCACAACATTTTGACAGTCATCTCCTCTCTCAACTCGCTGAACCCTCTGGATTTCATCTCTCTGGTACCTCTCTGGATTTCATCTCTCGACACCTCGATTTCATCTCTCACATCTCGATTTCATTTTTATTTTTGTTCTTATTTTTGTTTTTCTGATTGTGCAGGAATCTCTGGTTGAGGGTTAGTTGGGGGTTAATCTCAGGTTGCACTCTCTATCTCTATCTCATTTCATTTTTACTTTTTGTGAGTATGCATGCTTCTGATTTGTAATTAGGGTTTGTAAATTTGGGTTTAGTTAGTTGGGTTTTTGTATATTTATGGCTAATTAGGTGTTTTATGTTTGATTTTTTAGTGGGGTTTTGTATTTTGTGGTCTGGATTTGTTGTAATTAAACTTTAATTAGGGTTTTTTATATGGTTGTAATTTGGGGATTTTTGTATGCCTATGTTTTTATTTTTTATATGCCTCTGTTTTTAGTATGTCTTAGTATGTTTGTTTAAGTTAGATGGCTCAATATTAGTATTCTTGTGATTTGAAAGTCTCATATCTGGATTCACTTGTGTCTAAAGAACTGTCTTTAGTATGTTTGTAATTTCTGAATATTAGCAGGCTTGTAATTTGGGGTGCTTGGGAGGACCAGTGCACATGAATGAAGAGCCTGCAGAATGTTCCTCCATTTATGTAGAACCTATGAAGTGGATGGAAGCAGGTTTAATTTTTATCAAAATCCTGAATACTATACTTTCCTTGAACAACTTGTTCTATCAAATGTCTCATCTGGTTGTCTTGTAAACTGACAGTTCAAGAAGGTTTTGTGGGACAAAAGCTGCAGTGCATTGGCTGTAAAGGTCGCCTGGGTTCTTTCAATTGGGCAGGAATGCGGTGCAACTGTGGAGCATGGGTTATTCCTGCATTTCAGCTGCACAAAAATCGGATGGATGAATGCAGTCTGTGAGTTGACTCATCAACTATCTTAATTGTGTGGTAATATATCCATTATCCAGGATGCTGAAAACAATAGTAGTACATATAGTTTCCGTGGGATCTTATCATCCTTGTTGATCTGATCTATAATAATCATAAAAAAACTCTGCTCCTAGGTACTAATTTAATTCTATATTTTGCACCTCCTATTAGCACTGTCAATTTCTTATATTACCTGAATAATTCTGTTTGACTTTTACAAGGAGTTTATTGCATCAATTTATATCTCATTAGTTTTTGAATTGCTGATAAAAGGTCTATATTGGCTCAATTTTTTCACTCGGAAGAAAGAAGTTTTTCTATAACTGGCAACTCTCCACGGCAAGTCGTTTCTGAAGAAATTTTAAAGGTACAAGTATTGTGGTGAGCACCTATGTTTAGGATCCAAATGTTTCATATATAATATGCAAATGGAGCCATGCTCAATTTCATAAATATTCATATTCATATAATTATCAACAACTAATATATTCATATTCATATAATTATTTATTGCATCTTGATTCTTGAGCCTCTACAGCTGTTGCTTTTTATATGTAAACTACTGCAAAATAGAACTCCAGAAAATGCATACTAATGCCAAATACGTGATCTACAGGTAAAACCACCTACATAATAATGCTAATATTGTGAAACAATAAAATAACAACTACAAGGATTAGTCAGGTCATAAAAACCAATTGCTAGTTTAGTTTCTATTTCTTTTGATGCTAGTTTAATATACAATTCTGTAAAGTTAACTAAAACTTTTTGGCCAGTATATTGTCTAGTATATGCATGTTTATATGTCCAGATCTAGTTTATTTTTTTTGCCCTGCTTTCGTTGATGTGTACATTAAATTTTATTTGATTACAAATTTTTTTAGCTAGAGACGATGACAAGTGGCTGATGTCTTTTGTCATGCCCTCAAAGTATGGTTCCAGCTTGCCATTTCCCAAAGATCCATCAGTGGCTATCAAAGAGGTGCCAAGCAAAATTGTGGCAGTTGCTGCTTTTTTAGGTATCCCCTAACTATTGTATGATAACTGCTTTCACTTCTACACAAGATCTTACAATTAAGATGGTTTTTATAGTATATAACTATATATACATACAGATGTAAAGAAGTATAATAAAGTATGAAAGAGATGATGATGAGTGCATACAGTTCTTAATCTTCCATAACTCTTCTTGTAAGGTTGTTTGACGAGAGACAGAAACTGGAAAGGCAGACAAGTGAAGATCTTAATCTTACTCAGGATCTTCGGTTGGGACTTGAGAACTTGGACTCTGCTCTTCAGGTTGCTTGGGCAGTCTTAAAGAAAAAAGGAAAAGATTTAGTACTTAGATATTTTGTTGGTTGTTTTGTGACTGTTTGGTGGTATTATGTTGAGAGATTGTGACTATTGATTTGGTGAAAGTTATGACAGGGTTGCTTTGTAGTTAAATGGCTTGTTTAGGAAGGGATTTATGAATGTACAAGACAAATATTGCAAAAATTTATAAAGAGTGTTGCATTTTACTTTTGTCAGTGTTGTAATTTCTATTTATTTAGTGGTTCATATTTAATTTATCAGTGTTGCAAATATAAACAATTTAGTGTTGCATATTAAAATATATGGTGTTGCAAAAGCTATGTGGAACCCACTAAATGTTTGGATCCTGTGGGACCCACCCATGACATGGCAAGTAACTCATCAATGATGTGGCAGGTGGACCCAGCTTACGTGTCAGGTGACGTGTGAGAGGGACCCAGCTGACGTGGCAGATGAGGTGGGACCCACCTCTGCTGTGTGTCCACTTTTAGGGGCAACACCAGTAGATGTTGCCTTTATGAAATAGTGGTGTTGCATTATAGGTATAATGCAATGCATTTTCGGTGTTGCATTAGATAGCCATAAGCGTTGCCTTATAGGTCAAAGGCAAGGCTCGCATATGCAACGCCCAGAAAGTGTTGCATATCTCGATTTTAGGCCTAAGGCAACACCATTTGGGGTATAAGGCAACACTATTGGGCGTTGCATATGAGCACTTATGGCGTAGTGAAAAAAAAAAAATTTTATGTGATGCCCCATTCATATCAAAGAAGAAATTGATACTCCCTCCGTCCCACCGAGTTGTTTACATTGGGTTTGGGCACGGAGGTTAAGAAATATGTATAAATTAGTGGAAAAAAGGAAGAAAAGTTGATGAAACGGTGGGACCCATTGATTTTTAATATATTAAAGAGAGATAGTGGAGTAAAAGTAGTGTGAAAGGGGAGAAAAAGTGATAAAGTGGTGGGACCCATTAACTATTTTGGGAAAGTTTTGTAATGTAAAGAATTGGGTGGGACGTCCAAAAAAGGAAACCGTAAAGAACCTGGTGGGACAGAGGGAGTATCTCGTTTCCATTTTAGTGGCCCCACTAATTTTGTACCATTTATTAATGTACATTTTATCAACCCCAAGTCTGCACCACCTGCTCTTTATCTCTCTACCTCCATTTTTTCTTGCCCCACCAGAAATTTCTGCACATCGAAACCAACTTTAGAAGAAATTATCTGCCAGCTTACATCTTTCTTTCCAGTCCTTATTTTTTCCAATCTCAATCTTAAATTACCTGGAAAACTTCTTTCTTAGATCTTACAATATATATGTTGGAAGTACAAGATGTTTTTCATGCTCAGCTACTATCTTAAAATTCAATATAGCTTTATATTCTTTATACTAATAATCTCTCTAAATTAATAATTTTTCCGATCTCGACTTGAGTCGGTTCGAAAAATTGCTAGTTTCGATAAGATAATAATAAAAAAAATACTAATTTAAGAAAAATCATGTAAATTAATAATTCTTTATAATTATGAAAATATATCCATTACAACTGTTCAAAACATAACTAGTTTGTTATCCATTATTTCTTAAAAATTAAATCAATTTGAAACTTAAAAATTCAATTCCATCAAAAAATCATGTGTTCAATAAATTGAATTCATGAGCACAAATTGAACGGTTACATGTAATTCATGTTCTATCGTAACATCGTCGCACCATTATGTTTAAGAGTCAAATCAACACATAAATACACTAAATTATTTGAATTTGTAATTAATACATATTAATACATTATCATAGGTCTGATAATGCATTTGCCTTGCTGGATTCTACACAGAAAACCTGAGCATAGGAATGATATATTTGATCCTTCCGGACGCTATTGCTTCGGTTTAATACATAATGAGAATCTGATTTTGGTTGGTTAATCCGATCAGTTCATCGATGGTCGGCGGCTTCTAAGGTCATATTCACTTGGATGGAATGAAATCATGAGAAAATGAAATGAAATTTGTACTATAAATTGGGTGTGATTTGAAAAATTGTCTATAATTTTCATTTATTCAATAATTCCATTCCACCTGACAAAAAAAATCATTTCATTCCAACTATTTGAACTACAAATCTAACCCACATATTTTGGAAGGGATGTTTATTCCATTTGTTCATTATATTTCCCTGTCATCTTCTTCATGTAAAATTTCAACTAACTCATATTTAATCATTATTATCTCATACTTGCTTCTTTTTCCATAAAGCTTCTCTACATATATTCATTTCATTCTCCCTTCATTCCATTTCAACCAAGTGAACACAAATTAAGAGAATTCAAAGTGATGCTGTAAATAACAGTGACTTCTTGCATTAACACTATTATATACACAATTGGGGCAAAATTTTATAACCACTGATTTATGGGAGTACGCCCCAATTGTGTATGAACTATTTTAGTTAGAATATTCGAGAACATCACTGGAAAACAAGAATTGTTGAGCTGCAATTTCACAAGGCTTGTAGTACTCGGAACTGGCACAGAATTACAAGATTGTATAGCCAATAATTACATAATACGTTATTTGTTACATTTTACTTTCTTGCAGTTCTGAGAAATGTAACTACGACCTTGTTGCGAGAGAACTTACTTCACTTCGTCTTTTAAGGTCACTATGGATCTGAGAACACCTGGGCTGATCTTGTCAGCAAGGGCACCTTTCTCACTTATATAAAACATCTTCTCCTTCACAAAACTTTGTAGCTTATTTGCATCATAGTCAAGTCTGCCTTGATCTATATAATTACATGATTTCAGATATCAGTAACCATATTTTAAGTAGTAAAACAATATTTGTAATTGAAGACATTCTAAATGGTCTAATAATTAAAGTCATCACTTGTTGAGTTCAAATGCATCAAGTGAATCACTGCTTGCAAAAGTGACTCAACTTGGGCATTAATTTAAAAATATGTACCAAGGAGACCAACGTCAATGACCGAGTTAGATACAAATTTTCTCTTTTTTTTTAATGACTAAGTCGATACAAAATTTTAAAATAGTGAGTATAAAGTCACTTTTGCATGATACATATGGACCCAACGAATGATGACCCAACATCAATCTTGAATAATGAGAATATTTACCACTTACGGATGTAAACAATAATCTTTGGTAAATAATGATAGATATAAAACAGTGTTTCAAGTGCTCTTCACGCATATATCAAGTGCCAAAGAGAGTTGAAGCACATTAAAGCTGTGATATCCATAACAAAACAGACATTAGGCTTCCCTGGGAATCGTCAAGAAAACCATAGACTGGAAATGAGGTAATCCGTCCTGCTGTAATTTCACTCAATAGTCATTCTTTACTGGGCCACTCTTCATTATTAGTTTGATCAGCTAACAGAAGCTTTTTATATCCCCTCTTTCCGTATATTTTCTAGGATGTGAAGTCAAGTTTTCATCAAACAAGATTTTACAAGTTGATGAAATTAGTTTAAGTTTTTCACAGATTACATTTCTTCTTTAGGAGATCATCTTGAAGTCAAAAGTGTGTTGCCATCTCATGCATACAAAAGAGCAGACAAAAGCCAAGTAATAAAATTGTGGCAACATTTAATCTCCAAGGGAATTGGGTGGTTTTTTCTCTGTTGTTATTTAACTGAGTAATGCCTTTTTTTTTTGTCAGGGTCTACATACACGTAGATGAATTGTATCGAATACAATAGCTGCCACAAGGGAAAATCATAAATATTTTACTATAATTATTGTATTTTTCTTCACCCTGTAGACATTAGTTGTGGTTAAGACTTGGTGCTTAATTTGTATGACAGTATAAAATACAAATCTTCTGAAAAAACCTAGTACGGAAAGATACCAAGGAACTTCCAATGTTACAATATCCAGCAGGATAACGAAAGAGAGTAGACCTGTGTTACTCGGACTTGGCTAGAAGTGTCCGACATGGATACATGTCCATGTGTCGGACTCGGTAATATTTTGAAAAATGTCCATGTTTTTGGCCTAAAAATAAGTGTCCGAGTCCAAGTGTCCATGTCCGGATGTCGAGTGTCCGACACGGGTACTTCAAGGCAAGATGAAGAGTCCGAGTAACATAGGAGTAGACATATGTGTAGCAATGTGTTGCACAACCTAAAAAACCAATGATGTAAAGTTTATGGGAATTGATAAGTTAACTTTATACTTGCATGGTGATTTATATCTGCTATTTCTAAACTTAAAAACCAGGTTACAATATTCCTATATAGCATTTTCAAAATATAATTAACTTCATACATGTACCTTTTTCTCTGGCACTTAAAAATGCACGAGTATCATGGCAAATTCCAAATAGAGAATCTATAATCAACACACAGATGCATAAAACATATGATGTGTGATTTCTCTGACCATGTATATAGCACGGGATAAAGCAATACCTTTCTCTAAGATGGTGTGAGCAGCATGAAATGGGATCCTGGAAAATATATCAGTTCCGGGAAACATCATCCATGTCTTTTCTGTGGAGTCATGATTGCCACAGGTAGCACATACCTCCTTCACTAAAGGCTTCGATCCCATTCCCTCAATCTCCTTCATTATTGACTCAAAAGGTGAAGGCACACTTGTCTTTGTTGTTCGAGCCCTTTTTCTGAGAGCTGTCAATGCTTCCCTATTCCCATTTCTCACTCTATCATTTTCTACCATCTACACAAATTTACCAAATATTAAGTTAACAAAAATTATTACAGAAGTAGATAGTGTGATATTTAAATTGACAACTGAATGACCTGCTGCCGCGCTAATAGGAAATTTTCAGCTTCAATCTCAATCTCAATTAAGTTTTCCTGGATTTTCTTCATTGTGTCGTCCATATTAGTGCTTTACAAGATATTAGACGCCTGAAAGTTCATAAAAAAGGATTAATGATGACACATTGCACGACGTGACCAACCCGCGATGCTATGCAAATTGTTATGAACTTTCCACAACAACGTATATAGAAAATAACTCCACTGCAGCCTTTTTAAAGTTCATGGTAGAATAGAAACAAGTAGACTTTCTAACATGCTCAATTCCAATATGTAGAGTTGCAGTATCTACTCCTATGAGAATTACTCTTGCATGCACAGTTGCTCCTTTCAACAAGCTTCTCTTATTGTTTTCTGCTTACTCCGTCTTCTAGTAGTTGCTTCCTGATGTAAGTCTCATTTTATCCTCTCCAAGTTATGACTATTAAAGGTTCTAAACCATAATACTATCTTTAGTGCTAGCCATGGAAAACTCACAAACATGCTTAGATGAAAAGGCTAGCCAGCAGAACCTTTACTCACCTATTGCGTAGCCCAGCATTGCACGAGCATCCTAAGATCCACATATATACAAGATGTTTGAATTTGAAAATTCACCGCAGCTTTAGCTAATTGGAATGTGGTGCTAGGCCGAATTCAAGAACTTTTAGTTTGCCCTACCTTCAGCTAGTGGCTAAAGGGCTCCAAAAGTTATCCATGTTGCTTAGATTAAAGAGTACACAGGTCTTCTACTGTCATCTACCAACCGAACAAGAAATATATAGTTAAATACTGTCCATATTATGGTCTGAAATTAAGTTACTTAGTGCTATGTTTTGAAATCTCAAAAATGATATGCAAATCCAGGGATGAATTACTTGCTGCTATCCTTGTTCAGAAATTAATATTAAGGTCCCTTAAAGAGCACCTTCAACGTTCAATTTATAATCATATTGATACTAACTTAGACACATTTCCTTGAATCTTTATACTTAAAAACAAGTAAAAAAATGTTTTTTTATATGATTTTAGAATTCAGAGTGTTTCAGTTCGTTCTGTCCCTGCCTATCGAAGCAATTAAAAATGAAATGAATGTTATCCATACAGTTAATTCTCTGTTGTACCATTCTTTAACACAAATAGTATGTGTCCAATATTATTATCACAAATGGGAGTCAATAAACGCTAGTGATTTACAAAATATACGTATGCATTTTCCATACCATCTCCTGGGAGCTCACAATCAATTTTTAAAATCTTAGTGGAATTTTGTATTAGTGAACGATCTTTTGGTGCGCAGTTTGAGAGAAGTTTAATTCTCAGAGGTATTCAGTGATGATAATATAGTGTCTTTATAGTATGAAACATGATTTATTTGGTACTTCCCTATTATAACTTCATCTGCAGATACTTTGACTGGTGAAATAACATGAGCCAAAGTTAGAACTTAGAAGTTATGCACTGGAAAAGGAATATTAGACTCTGCCAGTGTTAATACGATATTTAGTGTACTATTAGTTGATTGAGAAGTTTATGCAGTTTTAGATTGAGGATATTACGGACATTAATTCTAACTTTATTGTACTTCTTTGACAGATATAGAAAAAAAAGTGGGTTTTCTTCCTATAGTATTTACAAAAAAGTACAGAAATGAACATATTGAGCATCTAACTATTTAGAGTTATAAAAATTGAGCTCTGTTCCGGTTGATTTACTAAATACTAATATAATCACCACTGTTCTGAGAATTTCTGCTTTTACATTGTATGATAAATTTAAATAACTTTAAGAAAAATGATTTGATTCAGCTGTATTCAAAATTCAAGTTACAGTCAAAACCTTATAAAAAGGAATAATAGAGAAATAAAGATCTTGTCAAGTGGGAGTTTTGGGTGGCAATTAACGATGAAGAGGTCTGAGTAAACCACCCACAGGACCAAGTAGTATAATGCACTGTCAAGGAGGATGCAGGAGCAGTATTATTGCAAAGTTAAGTGGGGTCAAAACTTAACAAGAATTTGAAAGAGATTCAACTATCAAAAAAAGAATTTGAAAGAATTCTTAAGCCTGCAGTAATGCAGCCACACTATTCTTGCTAAAGGTGTACCATGTGATGCTTATTAGTTCACGCCTTACATACATGGCAAAACCAAAGATCGGTAATTTATGAGCAATTAGAAGTTAACTGCAGAGTGGTACAAGTACATGAACTGTTCGGGCAATTAAAAACTATCCATGGTGGACACATGCAGCCGAACCTTGGTCACATAGCCTTTATATATGTAACAAATTGTCTTGAAACATAACAAAAGGATAAAACTATATTAATACCGTAAAATACACTATTTGCTACTGCAAACACTAAAACCAACCGTAACAACTCTTTCTCATGTCCCCACGATTCCAATAGCCATTGCAACTTGTGCTTTAGAGTACCATTGCGGATTACACTTTATTCTTAATTCCTAATCATAATGTATGCCTAGTGCTTAAAAAGCACTATAGCATGTTACACTGTTTACTATTCCTAGTCATTATATATGCCTCAAGTCATTATAAAATAACTCTCATATCCCATGAATCAATTTGCAACTTCACAAGCAGTAACCTCCTTAATTTACACATCAAAAGAAGATTACTTCACTGATCACATGTGGACCAATTTTGTCTCAACTAATTCTACATTGTAATCTACAAACAGACTTTGCCAGAATCAAATCAACTAACAGATATAACAGCTAACATGAAACAAAGACCCCATACAGAACACCTAACAAGAAACATGCTAGTGCACACTCTTCTTTCAGCTATCTAATCAAACACTTAATGTGCAACCAGCAATAAGAATCCAAACTTCAACAAACAAATCAAAAAATTAACCTTTTTAACACTTTTACTCACATGGGTCATCAAATTTCAGTATGTAAATTAGAGTTTTCAAGAAAATCAGAAGGGCCAATTCATAAACCTCGAAAATCTACAAAATTGCATGAATTTAAAAATAATAATAAAACTGAGAAGTGATTTAAAATAAGAATAAGAATTCAGAATTCAAAATTGAATATTAAAGGGGTAACGGAAACAAACAGAATATAGAACATGGTGTATTCGTAAGTACCTTGTTCCTGTCCGTCTTAGCTTTTTTTTTTTTTTGCTAAAGTGTCCGTCTTAGCTTGTGTTTAGCTTTTCTCCGTTTTTGTCTGCAGTCTGTTTTTGTATGCTTGGCTTTTTGGAGATTCAAATAAGAAGAGCATATAAATACTTTTTGTCTGCTTGGCTTTTGGGAGATTCAAATACGAAGAGCATATAAATACTAGAGTAATGTTATGTTCACATAAAGGTGTACAGAAAGATGTGGATTCCACTATCTTCTATACACTTGCGTTCTTTTGTTTATCTTCAGTACACTTACTTGCATTCTTTAATTTAGTTTAGAGTAAATTGCACTTTGTTGGCTTGTGGAATTTTTAATTTGCACGTTAGTGGCCTTCTTTTAAAATCTGACATTTGCTTGGCTGAAGAAATGTTTTTTAAGCAATGAAGGGGCTCGTATCCGAACCGTTAAAAATTAAAGACGCCGTTAGAAGTAGTATAGTCACATTTCTTTATATCATTTCCCTCCAAAACGAAAAGCGATCAACCCCTCTTGAAAACCTAGCATCTCCCCATATCAAGAGCAAGAAAAATTGTGAAGATGAGTTGGTTTAAGCGGCTAAAGGAAGATCATAACATATATAGCCCACGAGGAGCACCCGACTACAGCGGTATGCATTCTTGTTTCCAGACTTGATTTTATATTGTTTGTGGTGGATTATATTGTCTCATTATTATATAGACTCGATTGTCCATTGTTTGTTCTGTCTTGGATATGCTTTCTGTGTTATAAATCTACTTAAAAATTAAGGCTTTTACTGATTTCAAGATGTGGAGACGTAGTTGCCTAAAAAATTAGGGCTTTTATTGATTTTAAGATGTGTAGTATGTAGTTGCTTAAAAAATTAATGCTTCTACTTATTTCAACATGTGTAGTATGTAGTTGCTGATTTTCCCCAAATGAGTGCAGCACTAGGTCCATTTAAATAGTATAATATGTTTCCATTTGTGCAGAAAATGAAGATTTAACAATTAAAGTACACTATGGTGGTCACTTCATTGATAATCCCAAGTCTTACATAGATGGTGATGTTGACTACTTTAACATCTGTAATTTTGATCAAATTAGTTTAATTGAGGTCACAACAATGTTGAAAGAAGTTGGAATGCTTTGGGGTCATCCATAGTTTTGGTATAGGTTACCAAAAACAAACATGGAAAGGGGTTTATGTGAGCTGGCACAGATGAAGAACTAATTCTCATGTGGACACTAATGCCTGCTGAAAAATATGTGGATGTCTATGTTGTAAACAATCTACATCTTGCAGAAGCCCCCCTAGAGAACCAACCCCCCCAAGACAGCCAACTCCCCCTAGGCAGCCATCATAAGATGAGTATGAGTTTGACAATACTCAGTTTTCCTTTAGCACCCAATGTGAAGAAGAAACAGAAAGGGATGTTAGAGAGTTAGAGGGTTTGTATTAGTCCTTTTATGATGAAGATGACGAAGACTATTAAAAAAAAGAAGATTTGAATAGCACTGATGACACATTTGAATGTGACGGCTCTAACAAAGATAATTCAGATGATGACCTCCTTTTTTAGAGGAATGTGGATCAAACTGTTGATGATGATGACAAGAGTTCTGTTCCTAGTGATTCCTCTATCTATGCTGATTCTGATGAAGAAAGGATAGTTCTAAACTCAACTGATGAAGAAGTAGAAAGTTACTCTATTTTTAATGAGAAAATTGACATGATTAATCCTACATTCAAGGTGGAAATGCGTTTCAAAATGCCACTCTTTTCAGACAGGCCGTTAAGAAGCATGCCATAATCGAGAGGAGACCAATCTCAAATTGCATGATTTTTGGGAGAAAGATCAAATATGTTTGTGAAAAACCTTGTTTGTGGAAGATATATGCTAGTCCTATGCAGGGGACAACCAAATACCAGATTAAGACTCTGCATATTAAGCATACTTGTGCCCCAACTTTCAAGAAAAAGCAGATTAACTCTAAGTGGATTGCAGATTACTATGGGACAGAGCTAAGAATGAACCCAACATGGCCTGTCAATGCATTTCATAAAAAGATTATGAATGATCTGAAATGTGAGGTTAGCAAGCATGCAATGTACAGGGCAAAAAGATGAGCTATAATGAAGATAAGTGGTACACATGAAGAGCAGTACACCATGGTGTGGAAATATGCACATGAGTTGAAGAAGGTGCTTCCAGAAAGTACAATCAAGGTTTTGACTGAAGATCCAAAACCAGATACAAAAAGAGGAAGGTTTTTGAGGTTTTATGTGTGTTTGGGGCCTATCAAAAAGGCTTTTGTGGAGAATTGCAGGAGAATTATGGGATTGGATGGTTGCCACCTCAAGGGTCCCTATTGGGGGCAACTTTTAGTAGCTGTTGGTGTGGATGCCAATGATGGCATGTATCCAGTGGCATGGGCCATAGTGGAAATAGAAAATACAAATGCTTGGAATTGGTTGTTAGAGTACTTAAGTCAAGATCTACAAATCAGCAATGACAAGGAATGGACTTTTATATCAGATAGGCAAAAGGTACCTTCTTAGAGTACTTGTTTTTTTTTGCTGCAATTACTTGTTTTAACATGACTAGTTTCGTAAGGGCTGATAAATGCATTAGAATCTGTGGTTCTAAATGCTAAACACAGATTCTGTGTCATGCATTTATTTCAAAACATGGTGAAAGAGTTTAAATTGGTGGTGCACAGAAAGACTTACTGTGGAGAGCTGTCAAGGAAAGCACCAATTGGGAGTTTAAGCTCCACATGGACAAGATGAATGAAGTGTCAAGTAAATGCTATGACTGGCTAATGCAAAAACCAAGAGGACAGTGGTCCAGTTTTGCATTTAGGACAACACCTTACAGTGATATGTTTGTAAACAATCACTGTGAGGTGTTTAATAGCAATATAAGAAAATTTAGGGATTTGCCAATCATCACAATGCTGAGAGAGATTCACAAGGCAGTCATGAAGAGAATTCAGGTGAGAAGGGACAAGATGAGGCAGAAGGAGTTGGTCATTTGTCCTAGTGCTAAAAAAAAAACTTGACAAGGAAGACCATTTTAGGTGCATTTTAATGTTATTTTATGGCATTTTCATGGTATTTTTCTGCATTTTTATGGCATTTTTTATGTATTTATTTGTCCACATTTTTTATGCAATTTTATATCTTTTTACGCAATTTTATGGCATTTTTTCATGCACACAGGGCTCTCCATTTTGCTGCAAACTGTGTTGTCACTTGGTCAGGGGGGAGTACATGACATGTTCTGAAGGAGGCCATGAGTTGGTGGTAAATTTGGAGAAAAAACATGCACATGTAGGAAATGAGAACTTACAGGGATTCCCTGTTATCATGCATGTGCATGTATATAGCTAAGGAATGAACCATGGCCCCTACATGTTAATAATTTCTACAAAAAAGACAACTATATGAAGGTACCTTTCTCTTTGTTAACTTTTCTGAGTTAAATTAGTCAAAGCATTTCTCACTATTAAAGTCATTTTCTCTCTGTTAAATTTATACAGCTGTATAGTCACACACTTGAACCCATTGTTGGCCCTAAATTCTGGGAGGACACTCCTGAACTTTTGCCTCTACCACCTATAATTAAACCTCAAACAGGTGGGCCAAAGAAGAAGAAGAACAAAATCAATGACATACCAATTGATGCCACCAAGTTACCTAGGGTTGGCCAAAAATACTTTGCAAATATTGCAAAGCAAGAAGTCATAATACCAGAACTTGTCCAGCCAAGGTATGTTGCTTTATTTTTCTTGTCAGTTCCCTTAAATTTCCTCAGTGCCTACTTATTTTGCCCTTTTTTGAATGTAGATAAGTGATGAAATTAAGAAGGCTGCAGAAGAAGGGAGGGAGCCCTAAATTTCTAAAAATACAGTGAAATGCAAAACATGCAAGCAAGTTGGGCACAACTCAAAGACATGTGGCAAAAAGGCAAGACATGGTAATGCTGAACAGGATAGGGAGAATGCAACTGCAGAAGGTCCAAGTGCTACCACTAACCAACAAAGACCTAAAAAGAGGATGCCTCAACCATCAAACCTGGAGGGAGAAGGCAGTGGAGTGAGGAAAGTTGGGAAAAGAGTGGCTGCTGAGAAAGGTGGGACTGTAGCCAAGAAAGCTGGCAAGAGAGTGGCCACTTAAAATGTTGATGATGACCATTTTATGCTTAGTAGACTTTTGTTATTTAAGGGTTGATATGAATTGTGGCTTTCGCAGACAACTTACCGTCATGCTTTTATGCCATTGTTGGCTTTTGGTTTAAACTGTAATGTTGGATTTTGGTCTAAACTATAATGTTGCCTTTTGGTTTAAACTGTAATGTTGGCTTTTGGTCTACACTGTAATGTTGGATCCTTGTTTATAAGCAATGAAATTCAACCTTCTGGTTCTAGTTTTACTATTTCCTTTAAAGATTGCATCATACTACATACTACATGTTCTTTTTGTTCTTAATCAGGGATCAAACATTGCCATTTCATGAGATAAAACATTGTCATTACAGCCATTACAAGCATTACATTACAGGCGTAAAAGCCATTACAAGCATTACAACATACATTATATGTTGGTGTCTGACTTACCACAACTGCTGCAAACTGTTAGGTTCTTGAACGATTGTAGCAGGGGGGGTTGAATACAATCGTCACTTAAAAATAATCACGGCGGAATAATCTGATTGAATATAAATTTGTTAATCAGATTTTAATTAATTAATATAACAATGTGAAAGTCGTTATATAATTAATATGGTTCGTTTCAATGTCCACTAGTTCGTAGAATAAATTTGACAGAAAGTATTCTAACTTAGCGGAACAAAGTAACCGAATGATCAAAGCACAGTAAACTGTGGATTTAACGAATAGCAAGTTTAGCACAACTTGAAAGCTTACAAGCACTTTAAACACTTACAAATGAAGGCACTAGGCAAGACAATGGTGGCAAAGACAATCTAAAGGTTTCTAAGGCAATTAAGCACTTTGTCTTGTTGAAAAACATAAGGAAAGACAATCTGAAGCATTGTCTATAGCCTAGTAAGACAATCTGGAATGGTAAGACAATTCCAGAGGGGAAGGTAAGACAATTAAGGGAAGGTAAGACAATCTCCAAGATTGTCTTACAAGCCATTCAGCAAGACAATCTTGAAGATTGTCTTCGAAGGAACTTGAGGCAAGACATTCGAGGGAAGGTAAGACAATCTTAAAGATGGTCTTTCCTTCTGTTGGAAGGGTTAAAACACGGTAAGACAATCCTTTGGATTGTCTTACCTTGTTGTATTGCAAGACAATCCTTTGGATTGTCTTACCTTTTAATCCAACAAGACAATCCCTTATTTCTTTTAATTAGCACTAGTACAAATATAGGAAAAGAAACCACTAATAAGAAATCTTCTAATTTTAATAAGTGGTTTCTTAATCAAAGAAAGCTCATTTTTTTAAAGAATGGTCTCTTATAATGGAAGAAAAGAAACCTCTTTTTTTAATAGATGATTCTTTTTCATAAGCTATCCCTTTTCGTTCAGAAGAGGTCTCTTATAATGGAAGAGTAAGAAACTTCTTCTTTTACACAGATGATTCCTTTTCATAGCGTACCTCTTTTCCTTCGGAGGAGGTCTCTTATAATGTAAGAGAAAGAAACCTCTTTTTCTGAATAAATGATTTTTTTCTCAACAGTATCTCTTTTCGTTCAAAAGAGATCTCTTATAATAAGATTAGTTATTCAAACTAACTTCACTTCTCCAAAAAAAAAATTCTAGAAAAAATCTCTTTTATTAAAAAAAATTCTTTTATTTATTAGTACTTTATTGATCGAAATGTGGGCATAAACCTATAAAATAATTTAAATAGAATTGTTTATACTGTTAGTTCATTAATTATTAATTGAAATTTTGACAAAAGTATTATTAATTAAGATTCAAATCTAAATTATAAAATATTAAGGTATATTGTATTAAATATGAAAAGGATATGATATATATATATACATATATATATATATAATATGTATATAATGTATCTAAAATAAAATAATAATTATTTTGATAACTTTAATTATAAGTAAGAAATTAATCCGTCGCTCATAAATTTTTCTTGGTGATTTCTAAAATTTTAAAATAGAGTTAGCATGGGTGTTTTTATTACATTAATATAAATCTTAATTATCAACTAAAAATTGTGAAAATATTAATTTGAGTCAATCATTGAAGTGTAAGATATTAATATTATATTGAATAAACATATATTTTCATATATATATGGATGAGAATAATATTTATAAATTATATTTTACATTTAATATTATAATCTATCAAACATAATAAAATAGAAATAAAAAATAAATTATATATATACCCACACACTATCCAAATAGATTTTAAATCTTGAGTTAACAATTTTGTTATACCGATTTCGTATAAAACAAATTTTATTATATCTTTGTGTTTTTTATTATTTTAAAATAGTAAAAGTCTTTATGTTTATGTGTAGCACTTTGGTGGAGCTCCAACGGCCTAGTTTCTTATAAAGTTTGACGAGTTGATGAAGGACACATGGATCAAATTTGTGGAAGAATATAAGTTAGCGGATAAGGAGGCTAGTAGTCAATGTCTTTTTATTTTAATTATTTGGAACTTTAATATATTAGGAAGCATGTAGGTTCAAATATTTGTGCACATTTAGAACAAAGATATTATTTTGTAATTGATTTGTTTTATTGAATGAAATTAGTTTGTCAAAGTCATATGATACTGTTTGTGTTTGGTATGTGAACAAAAATAATCATATAATATATAATAATAAATTAGAAGTTAAATGGAATCAAAGAGACCATTTATGAAATATATGTGGTTTTACAAATAGAGATTAAGAGATCACCTTTTTCAAATATATGATTTTCTAATGAAATCAAAGAGACCACTTAATTTAGATAGGTGATTAGTTCTCATTCTACTTAAGGCACCACTATCTTACATAGATGATCTCTTTTTCTAATTTTAGGAATCACTTCAATTAAGAGGTCTCTTATAGTGACCTAGAAACCACTTTATAAGGTGGTCTCTAAATAGAATTTTATGTGGTCTCTTTATCCATTTTTGTACTAGTGTAATTAACCAATTACTATCCACTTAATTATATTAAATGCATAAATTTATAAATTAAATTAATTCGAGATAGAATTAATTTAATAAATAAATTACACATCTTATATAATTATTTTGAGAAGTGAATTAAATAATTAGATAATCAATTATCTCTTTTTTTCTTCAGCAGAGTCTTCAGTCTTCATTAAACAATTAAGATCTTTGACTTGATTGAACGACCACCTTCTTTTGACGTAGAATATTTAATCTGATAAGCTGATACACAAATGTACTGTCTGGTTCATCTGTAACTAGCTCAATTAGATATTCCTTGTCATTTAAACAATTAAGCTGTGGCTTGTTCGTCGATTCTTCGTCTTCTGAGTTTTTCTTCATTTGTAGACACAATAATGGAATCTTCTAAATAAATAAAGTATTGAAACTTTATACCTTCTGATCTTCTGGACGTGCTACAAAAGATTATTTGTACACTAAGGCTTGAACATATTAATGAAATTCTTCCAGTGGTTTGCAGCAGCATCCTGAAATTATTCTGACATAAAATCTTCAATAAATCATTTGACGTTCTTCGTACGGATTCCGGATAACAGTCATTGCTATTTACTTGCTTTCTTATCAGAGTTGAGTTGATACTCTTAAATACAAATAGGCTTAACATATGCCTTTCAATCTCCCTCATTTGTTTGTTAACATAACATGCAAATTATCGAGAGGATAACTCAACTAACTGATAAGACAACGGATTAAACATGGAAAGTTAAATAGCAAAAGTTTCTAGTATTTAATTAAACATTCACCAGAATTCAAACATAATAAGTAGATTACAAAAGGGGTATTCTTTTAGAACATATATTACAATACCCTACTAAATCTACAGATCAACTTCTCCTTCTTCAGTACCAGAACTGTGAAGAACAGGAGTTGAAGGTTCTTCCCTGGTTGGCTTTTCTGTAGTAGTGGCTTCACCACGTATATTCCTTTCGTTAGCCAGAGCCAGTTGGTGCATTACTTCCAAATCCAACGGGTCCTCCTTAAAGTCAGCAGGCTGAGTCTTCGTGACTTGCTTCATCTTCTTTGTATATTTAGAAATACCATTCCGCAGACAATAGTCAGAAATAACACTATCAGCATCAGCCTTCTCTTTAGAATCAAATCTCTTGGTTCGTAGGAGAGTAGATGCAAGGATCAGTTGGTTCACAGGATACTTTGGGAATGCTTCATCATTCGGATACAAGGTGTTTATGACGTCGTCATTGATGAACTTCAGACAATAAGGATTCTTGACAATCTGAGGGCTATTGAATTCAGCATGTTCCATCAGCTTGTCTCGTAAGAGTTCATTCAAATTAGAGCTTCTTTTGACTTTGTTACGAAGCACCCAGAGCTCAGTTATTTAGAAATTCAACTGAGAGTCTGAATGTTCTGTTTCTCCTTGTGTATATGATGAGCTCCCATTCATCTAGCAGATTCCTGACTGCAACTGTAATATACCACAAGTCAAGAGAAAGGGCATGCATAAATAAATCCTCATCAGGGTTTACCTCCCTTAGATCATAAATCAGAGACATGAACTTCCTGTCGTCGAAGGGTTCCCTTTGAGGTCCATTGAAAATTCTTCTAGCAATGTCCCAACTCTTACCAACTTTGTGCTTAACATCAAGATTCTTCTGCGCACAGGCAGCATCATAGATTTTCTGCTTTTCTCTCTTGATTTCCTCTTCAGTAATGAGCTTGTCCTCTAGAAGCTTTTGAAATTCCATGAGCTTTCTCTTTCTAGCTTCATTTTCCAGCTTAAGCTTTCTCACAAGCTCCTCATGCTCTAGCTCCACAGCCTCCTCCTCAGTCAGGAACAAATAAGCTTCATCAAATGCACCATCTTCATGATTTTGGCAGTAAGTGGCATCAAACACATCATCATCATCCATCTCTTTAGGATAAGCATCATAATTCTCTTCTTGTTGATGCATGGGTTGCTTGCCTTTAGACTTTTCAGTTTCTTTGCCAGGTGCAGAATTAGAAGTATTGGTGTTTGTGTTCCCTTTGTTGCTTTGATTGGAGCTGTTCCCTTTGTCTTCTCCTCCTTTATCTCTATTCTCCCCCTTAGTTGAGGGATCCTCTCTGGAGGTTGGATCATCAGACTTGAAGTTCCTGAGGAGTTGATCCAGTTTGCTTTCGATATCATCAAATTTGGCCATATAAAGCTCATGATTGGATCTCATCTCGACAGCTAAAATATGGATATCTGCTTTGAGCTCATCCCTGTAAGAACTGGATGGCTCCTCCTCCACTTTCTTCTCTAAGGTGACAAGTTGTGCACCTTTCAATCTTTCATTCTGGCAAGTTCATCTTGTAACTTAGCAATTTGTTCCTCAAAAAGAGCTGGGTCAGTGTGTGCACTCACCTCACATACACTCAAAGCTGTTTCACTAGCCTCACGTACATGTGTATCGCTCGGTGTTTGCCTCACATCACTCGTATCATTCACACTTCCAGCTGTACCTGTGTATACTACCAATGTTCCCTGATATGGGTTTAAAGGTAGTGGAGGAACAAATTGTCCTCTGGAAGCCAGTGACGGCAAGTCTACTTGCACATTGCCAAGCAGTTCCTGATCATGAAAGAAAGAAGCAAAGTTTTCATACATAGTAACTTTATTTTGAAAAATTGTGCTCTCAGAAAGTGTAGTAACCTGTGTATCGGCTTGATTTTGCACTAGCGTGAGTGCTAGAGCAGTGCTAGACTCTGTACAGGATACCGTGGCTGGACGGTCAACTTCAATTGCTTCATTCTGTTAAGAGAATGAATCCAGAGACTGTATTGCCATATCAGAATCCAAGCCCTTTTGGGAAGGCGAGGATGTGGCTGTAGTTGTCTCCGAGGTTTCCACCCTTTGCTTTCTTAGGGAAGACAGAGCTGCGGGTTCAGACACAAAACTACTCCCACTCCGTTTCCTGGCTACTTTACGAACAGGTTTCGTAGTAGTGATGGTTGTTGTGTTTGGGGAAGAAATAGTGTGTTAAACAAAATCATCAGCAGGGTTATGAACCTGTGTGTTGTCAAGTTCATTGCTGGCAGACTGGCAAAACAAGTCAAAGTCACAACCATAATCAGAGTTATCAACATTAAAGGTAGATGTAAGTTCAGAAATTACCTGAGCTACCTGTAAGTCATCTCGGAAGGCCTGAAGATCAGGGTTGATAGTAGAATCTGATGGCAGTGGTTGTGAGGTTGATTGAATTGGTGGAGAGTATTGTGTTTGGGTGATTGGTAAAATGGGTTCAGATGAAGATGGTTGTGGTTCGAAGAAATCATACTGTAAGGGCTCATCTTCAAATGATTGGTATTGTTGTTGATGGATAGGTGATTGAGCATGTGATTGTTCAGGGGTGTGATGTGGTGATGGTTGTGGTTGAGGTTGTTGTTGGAGTTGGAGTTGGAGTTGTAGCTGTTGTTCTTGTTGCTGTTGCTGTTGTTGTTGATGTTGTTGTGGTTGAGCTACTTGAACTTGATAAGGGACAATCTGAGCGTTGAACCTTTCCGACATAAAGGGAGTGACAATGAGTGGAACCTCGTTGTACTTGGTGCCTTTAGCAAGCTTGTTGATCAGCTTGAGGCTTGTCTGTTTGACATTGACTCTTTCAGCATTGAAGTAGAAGTTCTTGTCGGCTTCCGTCATCTTATCATTCAATAGCAACATCAGGAACCGTGGATAAAAGCATTCAACTTTTTCATTTGTTTCCACATTACGACTTGCAAGTGGTCCCAGCTTTTTTAGAATCTCCTTCAGAACGACTGTACCAAAGTCTATTTGACGATTGAAAGCAATACATACTCCAAATACTTGTAGTATGTTGGATATGTTGTGAAAATTCCTCCTATCAGTGGGAGAGAACACCTTTGCAAGCGTGTCGATGAAAATCTCCCATTCAGGCTTCAGTTTCCCATTCGTCATCTTTGACAAGTGAAGTTCCCCTTGATATAAAATAGTCTCGAAGAACTGCATCAACTCAGGTTCTTCAGGAGCATTAACAAAGTTTGCTCGGGGGAATCCCAAAACACGATTCACATCATCAGCTGTAATCGTGATGGTCCTGCGTCCATTAACATCTCCTACCCTTATATCTCCCGTAATTCTGTGATTGTCCAGAAGGGTAGTGTTTAGAGCAGTAGAGTAGAAATCATACAGCGGTTGAATTTGTAATTCCGCTGAAGCAGTGATAGCGGTGCTAGCCAGGCATTGCTCGTTCAGAAACTTGACCCAGGGTTCGAAACGGGCAGGAACAGCTTCAGGGTCTTGGAATCCATTGTAGTTCGTCTCCATGATTTTGAATTTTCCAACCATTTTGTTAATTAAAAGGTGAATTAAGCGAGAATTTTTTAAATAAAATGATAATTCTCAAATGTCTCGCAAATTTCACGTAATAATTAATTTAACGATTAATTAATTAATTAATTAATAATTCGAAATATTAATTAATTCTGAATTAAAATTTGATTAATTTCAACGGTTGCAAATTTAAATTCAATCCAAGCAAGGGTTTCAAAAACAGTCCGAGTCCCAAATATCTCCAATAATTCGAATTAATCACCAAATAACTCGAAAAACCCCAAAATATCAAGAACATCGAAAGAGGGGTTTTGATTTAACACCTTTAAATCGAAATGCCAAGGGTCGATAAGCTTCAAATCAGTGCAAAAACACACATGCAATCAAAAACCAGTTCGTTTAAGCCACAAATCGCAGCAAACAAGATCGAAAATCGCGAGGTTTGAGTCGAAAAATCGGCAGCGTTTCGTTTGACTTTGGGCAAATAAACCAAACCATCAAGTTTTTAGAGATTAAAACATGAAAAACTAGCACAAAACCAGCAAGTTTATGTGAAAATTTGAAAAACCGAATGCTCGAGTGCGTGTATAATGGTAGTTGGGTGAAAATGGAGAAGGTGAGTGAATATATATGAGGCAAGACAATTGGTATGATTGTTTTACGGGTTAAAAACTCGGTAAGACAATCTCTCAATTGTCTTGCCGAGCGAACGGTTCACTCAACACACGGTAAGACAATTGGTTCGATTGTCTTGCCGTGTATACGAAGCGTACAGGGGAAGTTTTAGCAAATATTCGGTAAGACAATTTCAAAAATTGTCTTGCCGAGTGAGTTTTCACAGCAAAAAAAGAAAAATCAAATAAAAATGCGGTAAGACAATTTTAGGAATTGTCTTGCCGAGAATTTTAAAAGAAAATCAACAAATATTCGGTAAGACAATACTGGGGATTGTCTTGACGAATTTTAAACATAAAAAAAAAGAAAATAGTATATAGAACATGATTTTTGATTAAATTTAAAGATAAAACGTTTTGCACATTAAATCAAATATCTAATATAAAAACAATATTATATAATACACATATATTTTGTAAAATTCAATTTTAATTAAATATAAATACTTATGTACTTAACTTTAATTCATAAAAATGAATTAACTCAAATTCAAATATTTATGTTTAATTAATTTTGAAAAATACAAAATAAGTACAAATAATTATCTAAATGCTTAAAGAATAATACAGGGGAGTAAGCAGACATTTAGAAAATTACAGGTTAACATATAAACATGCATAATTAGACAGATAATTATCAAATAATATACAGATAATCATATAAAATCTAATAACATACCTATAATTACACAGAAAATTCACAAAATTATATAAAAAATATATAAAGCATATTAAAAATATATACAGTGAGAATCATTTCATATTTAACATCCCTAGCTCACAAACCAACTTAGAGAAAGTGGATTCATTTCCTTGTAAATGGTTCAGTGTTTTACCCCAACCATATCTCTGCTTACTTTGAACTTGCTCGAGTTCATAAGTTTTCAAAACTCCGTAGAGTCTTTCCAGAGAAATCTCATTCAGATCTCTACTTTCCCTGATAGTAGTGATTCTGTCTTCCAGATGTTCAGGAAAGGTTAAGAGAAACTTCATGCTGACCTCTTTCTTGTCGTAGTATTTCCCATTCAGATTTAAGTTATTAATCAGGTTATTTAGTCTGATAAATACTTCTGAAATCCATTCACCGGCATTGGAACCAAACTGTTCATACTGAGCCATCAGTATCTCTTTCTTGTTTTCCCTAACTTCTTCTGAGCCTTCGTTTATGATTTCTAGAGTGTCCCAGATTTGCTTTGCATTCGTACAATTAACAACAGCATTGTACTTGACAGGATCTAGGGATTCAACTAAGATCAGTTGAAGAGCATCATCTAGGTTCATCTGTTCACTCTCTTCATCTGTGTACTCATGAAGTTCTTTCGGAATAGTCTGATGAGGTATTAACACACCATCTTCTTCGTGTGCTAATATGACTTAATTTCATCGTAGTAGAAACACCCTTGTTCAGAATCCCGATGTATTTTTTGTTCGCAGTGCGGAGGAATAGTAACATGTGCCTCTTCCATAGGCCAAAGTGTTCTTTGCTGAACGATGAAATTTTAATGCTACTAATCTTTTGTGTACTCATGTTTAAGGATTTGAAGTGAATAGTGTTTGGATGAGATTTGTATTTTTGAAAGAAAAATATTTTAAATCAAAATTAATTTTTGGAATAAAAATTATTTCGAATTAAAAAAAATATTTAGATTTAAAGTGAATAGTGTTTGGATGAGATTTGGATTTTTGAAAAAAAATATTTTAAATCAAAATTAATTTTTGGAATAAAATTAATTCGAATAAAAAATATTTGGAATGTGTATAGGATCTGATACGGTAAAATGGTATCAACCGCTCTGATGCCAATTGTTAGGTCCTTGAACGATTGTAGAAGGGGGGGGGGGGGGGGGGGGTTGAATACAATCGTCACTTAAAAATAATCGCGGCGGAATAATCTGATTGAATATAAATTTGTTAATCAGATTTTAATTAATTAATATAACAATGTGAAAGTCGTTATATAATTAATATGGTTCGTTTGAATGTCCACTAGTTCGTAGAATAAATTTGACAGAAAGTATACTAACTTAGCGGAACAAAACAACCGAATGATCAAAGCACGGTAAACTGTGGATTTAACGAATAGCAAGTTTAGCACAACTTGAAAGCTTATAAGCACTTTGAACACTTACAAATGAAGGGGGGAAGGCCATATTTATAGGCAAATTCCAAGAACTAGGCAAGACAATGGTGGCAAAGACAATCTAAAGGTTGCTAAGACAATTAAGCACTTTGTCTTGTTGAAAAACATAAGGAAAAACAATCTGAAGCATTGTGTATAGCCTAGTAAGACAATCTGGAATGGTAAGACAATTCCAGAGGGAAAGGTAAGACAATTAAGGGAAGGTAAGACAATCTCCAAGATTGTCTTACAAGCCATTCGGCAAGACAATCTTCAAGATTGTCTTGGAAGGAACTTGAGGCAAGACATTCGAGGGAAGTTAAGACAATCTTAAGGATTGTCTTTCCTTCTGTTGGAAGGGTTAAAACACGGTAAGACAATCCTTTGGATTGTGTTACCTTGTTGTATTGCATGACAATCCTTTGGATTGTCTTACCTTGTAATCCAACAAGACAATCCCTTATTTCTTTTAATTAATTAACCAATTACTATCCACTTAATTATATTAAATGCATAAATTCATAAATTAAATTAATTCGAGATAGAATTAATTTAATAAATATATTACACATCTTATATAATTATTTTGAGAAGTGAATTAAATATTTAGATAATCAATTATCTCTTTTCTTCTTCAGCAGAGTCTTCAGTCTTCATTAAACAAATAAGATCTTCGACTTGATTGAATGGCCACCTTCTTTTGACGTAGAATATTTGATCATATAAGCTGATACACAAATGTACTGTCTGGTTCATCTGTAAATAGCTCAATTAAATATTCCTTGTCATTTAAACAATTAAGCTTTGGCTTGTTCGTCTTCTGAGTTCTTCTTCATTTGTAGACACAATAATGAAATTTTCTGAATAAATAAAGTATTGAAACTTTATACCTTCTGATCTTCTAGACGTGCTACAAAAGATTATTTGTACACTGAGGCTTGAACATATTAATGAACTTCTTCCAGTGGTTTGCAGCAGCATCCTGAAATTCTTCTGACATAAAATATTCAATAAATCATTTGACATTCTTCGTACGGATTCCGGATAACAGTCCTTGCTATTTACTTGCTTTCTTATCAGAGTTGAGTTGATACTCTTAAATACAAATAGGCTTAACATATGCCTTTCACAAACCAAGAATGAAAAACATACAAAAAAATCACAACAATATATTTCCACTTCTTGGCTTCCTTCTTCGCCTCAAGCATCTCATCCTTGTAAAACTCTCTATATTCGTCTTTAGCCTTGATCATCTCCGCAAAATGCTCATCTTCCTTGATCTTCAACTGCCTCAAGCAAATGTAAGATTTAAAAAGACGGCCACTAACGTGCAAATTAAAAATACCACAAGCCACCAAAGTGCGACTCTGTGTTTTTGGTTGGCTTTCAGTTTCAAAGTATACAGCTACTTTTGTATAAACAAATATATTTATATTATAATTTTGATATTTTTTATTTTTATTATCAAATATATATTTATTAAATATATTATTGATTTTGGTGGCATAAAACTATGTTTTTGTGTTCAATTTAGAGCAACTCTAGATTTGTAATTTATAGTAGTATTATAATATTTCTCATGAATAATTTAAATTAATTACACATTTTCTCTGTAACCACATTAATTTGTTCCTCTCTAAACTTGATCTGTGCTTCTTAAAGTCGTGTATGATGCAATATTTGAGTAATGAATTAACGCATGATTGTCAAAGATTTAGAGCTACTACTGAAATAATAAATTTAATGAACTAACCCGGAGAAAGCTTTTGAGCTTTTTATATCACGTACTAGCAGTTCTTATATCCAATTCTTTTGAAGTTAGAGCAATTTAGTAGTTATTTATGTATTTAATTTCTTGCAATATTTAGTATGATAGTTATACATACTGTAAAATTTAATAAAGTTATTATTTTTGACAATCTATAATTATTCTCGGCAGAGAGGTCATACATGCAATTTTTTTGTTAGGCAATTTAAATTTATATTTGGTGTTGTTGATCCTGCAGGCAAACATCAATTTAAAATTTAATATTTTACATTTGCACACATACAATTTTTTAAAGTTTTTTTTGCCAATCAGACTTACGTACTTAATACCGATAAGTCCAATATTCAACGTTTAAATTATACCATACAAGTCCATGGTCTATTTTAAGATGCCCTTAATCTGGTAGCTACCAGCTCAATACGGTTAGTGCAACACTATCCTATTATAGTCATTGCATGATCAATCAGGAAGTAACTAAGGTGCTATAATAAAGCCGTATTGGACAAAGAATCACTGATCAAATTGAAATAAACATGATGCACTCTTAAAAATCTTATCATTTTGTAATATTTCTATCAGGATACTTCCGTAACAAACTGCAGAATGTCTATGTGCTCTATTTTAACAATCAAGCTTTCTTTGAAATAGTACGCCTTTTTTTTAGAACCCTTTGTTGGATCATTTTCAATTTTCTGTTTTTCATCTCCGAGGCCATCCTGTAGGAGCTCATGTGCATAATAATAAGTTATATGAATCTTCCTCAACAGGTCTTCCACAACAATCTTAGATGCTGCTAACTACATAATGACAAGATATTCTGCTAATATTGACATGTATTTTAGTGTTTATTCTAACACAATTTAATATACATAGATTCGCACTAATGTCAAAGGCAAACTCACATACTATGACGGAATGCAACCTCCTGGCGAATGTGGGAAAAACGAAATGAAGCATGGTAAATGATGCTAAAAAAGGTGGCGGTAACAAGTCACGTGAACATTTGAAAGCTACTGTCGAGCTTAGGAAAAGGAGGAAGATGGTGATGGTGGATGATGATGATGATAATGATAATAGATACGCAAATTAGAATTTAAACATTGTTATAAGCAAGCCTATTTTTAAGAGTAAGATTTAGATAGATATGAAAACATTACTTTCTGTGCAATCTTACAATTTGAGACATTTGTATTTGATAGTGGATAATTTAATTGACATTATATTGATATTTGAAAACCAAGTGGAATTAATTTTTATTTATATTTATGAATAATAGTTTGCTAATGAGATTGTCAGTGTCTTAACTCAAAATAATTAGCTTTTTTAAAATTACTTATCATCTACACCACTAACAGTCCAACACAATAATTATAATCACCATATAATTCTAAAAAGTACACGTGTTTGAATACATTTATCTTTTTTCAAAATTTACGGTGCCAATATCACAAATTTCATATTATATTTTATTTGAAAATTTATGAATAGCTATTGTACGCCGCCGCGAAGCGCGGCTTTGACAACTAGTTATATATATATATATATATATATATATATATATGTATATATAATATCATATTTAATAAGCTTGTTTGAGCATCAATTTGTAAACTGCCCTGCAGTTCATATAAAATTAGGCCAACAAAGTCCAATGTTCAAAACATAAAGACTTAGTTTGATTAGGAATTTCATTTGGCCATTCAGTACATATGCACGTAGATAATACAATCATCCCAGCCTCACGCAATAAAGATTTTGTTCACCAATCTTACTAGCAACTTGGGTGTCTTATGCTAAAGCTTAAAGCAGGCCTTCAAGTCTTGTTATGGTTAAGTTGATATCAGATCACAATAACAGAAGCATTTTGTATCAAAATTCTGCTTAAGACTAGTTTTATATTCCCAATGTAAGAATATTTTATTTTGAAAATGGGAATACTCACAAATATGGATCGGCATTAATTCACCGTGATAATTTATTATCTAACCGTCGGACATGCAAGATGACCGGGGAAATTTAGACAATAAAACTTTAATGTCCGAAAAGAAAAACCTGACTTCTTCCAAGAATCCTGAAAATAAAACAAAGGAAACAAGCAGAATATAAGTCGATGTATATAACAGATTATATATATATTATAAAAATAAAAAATATATCCAACAATTAGTTATTAATAAAATCACGTGTATACGCATGTACTGATCAAAATATTCACACAATTATGATAACTCATAATTGAGACAATTAAACCCTTATTTAAGGCACAATTAAAAAATATTAACGCCTCCAATTAAGACACAATTAACACCCTCAAATAAGGCACAATTAACGCCCTCAATTAGGAGGCACAATTTACACCCTCAATTATAAGACACAATAAACGCCCTCAATTAAGAGGCACAATTAACGCCCTCAATTAAGAGGCACAATTAACGCCTTCTTTTCTGAAACCAGACCGTCGTCACAACCCTCAGCCACCTCGGCCACCACCGCTACGCTATTTCTCTCGCACACGACCGCGAAGAGGACGATGCCACCCAAGGTATATCCATCAGTAGAAGTAAATACACCGAAAAAGTTAGATTTGAATTTCATTTAAAATGCACGACGTGTAAACACTAATGTAAAGCTTCTAATTTGAAATCAAACATCAAATCATGATATTTGAAATCCAAAATTTGAAATGAAAAACATGTTCTTAAACGCAATCTTATGATAATAAAACTCTCCATATACAAATTTGTCGATCTACAGATGAATTTGGTGTGTGCAAATCAAATGAATGATCACAGAATTTAAAGGACTAGTTGAGACATTAACATCAGAAAATTTAATACGAATAATCTAAAATCATCTACAAAAAATAAAAATTACAATATATTAAAAGATGAAAAACCAGAAAAGAGAAAGAGAATTGTTGACCAGAAAAGATGAAAAACCAGAAAAGAGAAAGAGAATTTCTAAATCGGAACTTGAAAGATAAATTATCAAAGTGAATTGATTTTCTAAACCAGAACTTGAATGATAATTATCAAAATGAATTGATTGTATAGTATAGCTGGATCATGCAGGTTAAGTTTTATCCGAAGAAAATTACCCAGGGAATTGTACAAAACAAAGACGTATAGTAGATATATACACTCGACTAAAATAATAATTTTGGGCCTCCTGGATCCAATGGGCCCAGTGCTGGAGCACTGGTAGCACTGATCCAGGGCTGACACTGTATGCAAGTAATATATCCAAGAAACTTGTATTACGTCTAATTTCATTCAAATCAATCAGAATACACTTATATTTATCGATGTATCTAGATGATGGTCAAGATATGTACATATATTTACCGATGTATCTAGATGATTGTCTTCGAGAAAAAAACTTTAAGACAGAGATCTGTAAAATAGTGAAGCTATCATGTCGATCTCTTGGAGATTATCAAGGTTGGTGTCAATCTTGTTGTCCTTGTATTTATAGTCTGAATTATGATATTATACTATTTATTCATTAATGAGTTCATCTGTTTAATAAAAACTTGCAGATCTGGAATGACGTATATTCTCTAAGCTTTTATGTATGTTTATATGTAGTGATTGTCGTGAATTTGAAATAGGTGTTGAGATTGAAGTATCTAAATGAGATGGTCCCGGTTAGTGATTGAAAAGCAAAGTCGACGACAAAGCCCAGCATTTTTGCCGGTTTATTATGGAGACAACTCAACCACCTTGGGTAATTATTGATTGAATTTTGCTTGTGAGGTTTTGATTCATACTTCAGTGGAATTTTTCGTAATTTTTTTTGAAATTTTGATTTCTCAGGAATGCTGGAATTGGTCGAGCAACTTTTATAGTGGATTAATATGACAATCTGCTATATTATCATGCTGATCCAGCTTCAGCACTTGCTTGGAGTATTGATCACTGGTTTCCTTGCTCAGGTAATAGCCCTCAACTGAACATACATATGTTCATATATCTTAGAATGTAGAATACAGATATTGGATTGTGATGCTTCTGTATTGGTGAAATTGTAAGGGGTGGCTTGACTGTACCAATCAATCTAAAGATATCTTGGCAAGTGTGCAAGAAAATCATAACAACCTGGATTTTCTTATACCTTGGTGGGATCCCCAAGTGGGCATTTCTATAAACCAATTCTTTCTTGTCTTTGTAGATAAAATTATGTCAACCCGATTTTAATTGGTTGGATATGGATTTTATTTAAAACAAACTGACTTAATCCAACCCAATCCAATCAAAATTAGGAAAGTTAAAAATTTAACAAATATAATTTTTTATTGGCCCAACATATTACATGAGGGATTGTCCTATCAGTTTAGCTATTTGTATATATCATCATGTCAATTTATATGATCATTATGTATGTGTGTGTGTGTGTGTCTCTCGTTGTTAGGAATCAGTTCATTACAATGATAACATGAGTTTTGGTGATCCAAAATATACATGAATATTACAGAATTGAATTCTAGTTGGAGTTAGTTATTTCCGAATTAGATTTTGATTTAACTAAGTTTGAAATGTCTATATACATAGATAGACATATTGTGTTTGATAGGAGTGCTCAAGATGTAGATTTAGGTATCGCTCAATAGTGGATGCTTGAGTATCCAAGTTTGATTGATTGGATTATTGAATTATTGATTGAATATGAGTCCAAAATTTGTTATGCTGACATGCCACTCGCATTTAATTCAATAATAATTTTAGTCACTTTTACATCTACTTCAAACATATATGTTGTACCATGTTAAGGGAAACATAAGATCTAAACTAAGAAAAAGAGGCTTACTTGTTGAAATCCAGAACTGCCATGGATTTGGTTAAGCAACTGAGGCACGAGTATGTTATTTTTGTCAAATTGGCACATCGCGAGGTCAGAATTCTTTACCTCTCTTTTTTGAAAAAAATATCTCTTCAACATATTATTTTAACAAATAAGAGGGTCAACTTGATCAATATTGTCAATTTGATTAATCAAAACTCAAAAAAGAGGGTTAACTTGTAATGTAGCCAAAATCCATTTGTAAGTGTGAGTCCAAAAATAAAAATTGTTATGCTTACCTGGCGTTAACTACTACTTCCATTGACTTCTACAATTGGAGAATAGTTTCACCAAATCCCATTTCTAATGTAACGGTCCACAAATAATATTTATTTATCTTATAGGGTATCAATTGTTAACCTCTACTCCATTTCTTGGAATGTATTTCACCAAATTCAATTTTTTGTATATGAGTCCAAAATTTGTTATGCTTACGTGCTGGTCGCATTTAATTCATTAATAAATCTACACAGGTATACATCTAATTCTAACAAATATATTGTACCCTTCTAAGAGAAATATAAGAACTAAGCTTAAAAAAAGAGGGTTGTGAGTTGAAATCCAGAACCTCCATGGATTCTGTTAAGCAACTAAGACACGAGTATGTTAATTTTGTAAAATCAGCATACTCGCGCCTCAGTTGCTTAACTGAATCCATGACGGTTCCGGATTTCAACTGGCAACCCTCCTTTTCAAGCTTTGTTCTCATTCTCCTCTTAGTAGGTTACAATATGTATGTTGGAATTAGATGTATACCTGTGTAAATTCATTAATGAATTAAATGTGACCAGTACTTAAGCATAACAAATTTTAGACTTATATACAAGAAGTGAATTTGGTGAAATATATTTGAAGAAATAGAAGTAGTGGTTAATAGTTGATACCCTATAAGGATAATAAATATTATTTGTGGACTGTTACATTAAAAAATGGGATTTGGTGAAATATTATCCAATTGTTAAACTCAATGGAAGTAGTAGTTAACGCCAAGTAAGCATAACAATTTTTAATTTTTGACTCGCACATAAAGTGGATATTGGCTCCATTCCAAGTTAACCCTCTTGTTAAGTTTTGATTGATCAAATTGACCAATTAATATTTGTCAAGTCAACCCTCTTATTTGTTAAAATAATATGTTGAAGAAATATTTTTTTTTTGAAAAAGAAAGGTAAAGAATTCTGACCTCGTGATGTGCCAATTTGACAAAAATAACATACTCGCGTCTCAGTTGCTTAACTGAATCCATGGCGGTTCTGGATTTCAACAAGTAAGCCCCTTTTTCTTAGCCTAGAATTAGATCTTTTTCCCTCAACATGGTACAACATATATGTTTGAAGTAGATATAAAAATGACTAAATTTATGATTGAATTAAGGCTTAAATACATTTTTACCATCAAGCTTTCACCTCGTATATACCATTACCAGTGAACTATGAAAATATACGGTGCAACCAAGTTCAGTTAAATGGACGCTTCGACCATTGGCTCAGTGAAGAACCGAAAATCGGGAGCAAGTGCAAGGCACTCTAGGTTCAGTGCACAGATTTGCTCTCTTCATTTTCTAGTGAATCATTACAGTACTCACTTAAATCCTGACTTGTTGATTAATAACTGTTGTTTTTCTTATTAAACATTAGAGGCACATGTGTGTGTTTGCTTGACTTGATAAAGTAGCGTAAATGCTGCAATTTTGAAGCTTCACTCCAATGTCTTCCTATAGCATCTCTACTGTGCAAAATACGGATCTCTGTCACTGCGGCCTTGTTCCAGTTTTGAAGACATCCTGGATTGACAATAATCCGGTATGAGGTTTTGAAGCTGTCGAATGTACATGGTAAGCAGTTGATTTTCTTTTTTATGGATGAGAATCGTGTTCGAGAATGTAAATTAAGTTTGTGTCTTCTTAATCTTGCAGAGATATGAGCGTAAGGGCTGTGGGTATTATCGTTGGCATGATCCACCAGTTGAAGGGAGATCGAAGAGTATCATACCGGGTTTGCTCAGGAAGCTATCATGTCGATCTCTTGGAGATGATCAAGGTTGGTGTCAATATTGTTGTCCTTGTATTTATAGTCTGAATTCTGATATTATACTATTTATTCATTAATGAGTTATTCTGTTTAATAAAAACTTGCAGATCTGGATTGACGTATATTCTCTTTCCTATTTTTCTCATTATCATGTATGGAGGCTTTAAAGAATGAAATAGGGTTTGCCAAAAATTGTGTCTTGAAGCTCTTTATGTATGTTTATATGCAGTGATTGTCGTGAATTTGAAATAGGTGTTGAGATTGAAGTATCTAGATGAGATGGTCCCTGTTAGTGATAGAAAAGCAAAGTCGACGTCAAAGCCCAGCATTTTTGGCGGTTTATTATGGAGACAACTCAACCACCTTGGGTAATTATTGATTGAATTTTGCTTGTGAGGTTTTGATTCATACTTCAGTGGAATTTTTCGTAATTTTTTTTGAATTTTTGATTTCTCGGGAATGTTGGCTTTGGTCGAGCAACTTTTAGAGTGGATTAATATGAGAATCTGCTATATTATCATGCTGATCCAGCTTCACCACTTGCTTGGAGTATTGATCACTAGTTTCGTTGCTCAGGTAATAGCCATCAACTGAACATACATATGTTCATATATCTTATAATGTAGAATACAGATATTGGATTGTGATGCTTGTGTATTGGTGAAATTGTAAGGGGTGGCCTGACTGTACAATTCAATCTAAAGATATCTTGGCAAGTGTGCAAGAAAATCATAACAACCTGGATATTCTTATACCTTGGTGGGATCCCCAAGTGGGCATTTCTATAAACCAATTCTTTCCTGTCTTTGTAGATAAAATTATGTCAACCCGATTTTAATTGGTTGGATATGGATTTTATTTTTCCAAACTGACCTAATCCAACCCAATCCAATCAAAATTAGGAAAGTTAAAAATTTAACAAATATAATTTTTTATTGGCCCAACATATTACATGAGGGATTGTCCTATCAGTTTAGCTATTTGTATATATCATCATGTCAATTTATATGATCATTATGTATGTGTGTGTGTGTGTGTGTCCCTAGTTGTTACGAATAAGTCCATTACAATGATAACATGAGTTTTGGTGATACAAAATATACATGAATATTACAGAATTGAATTCTAGTTGGAGTTAGTTATTTCCGAATTAAATTTTGATTTAACTAAGTTTGAAATGTCTATATACATAGATAGACATATTGTGTTTGATAGGAGTACTCAAGATGTAGATTAAGGTATCGCTCAATAGTGGATGCTTGAGTATCCAAGTTTGATTGATTGGATTATTGAATTATTGATTGATTGAATATGAGTCCAAAATTTGTTATGCTGACATGCTACTCGCATTTAATTCAATAATAATTTTAGTCACTTTTACATTTACTTCAAAGATATATGTTGTACCATGTTAAGGGAAACATAAGATCTAAACTAAGAAAAAGAGGCTTTCTTGTTGAAATCCAGAACTGCCATGGATTTGGTTAAGCAACTGAGGCACGAGTATGTTATTTTTGTAAAATCGGCACATCGCGAGGTCAGAATTCTTTACCTCTCTTTTTTGAAAAAAATATCTCTTCAACATATTATTTTAACAAATAAGAGGGTCAACTTGATCAATATTGTCAATTTGATTAATCAAAACTCAAAAAGAGGGTTAACTTGTAATGTAGCCAAAATCCATTTCTAAGTGTGTGTCCAAAAATAAAAATTGTTATGCTTACCTGACGTTAACTACTACTTCCATTGAGTTCTACAATTGTAGAATATTTTCACCAAATCCCATTTCTAATGTAACGGTCCACAAATAATATTTATTTATCTTATAGGGTATCAATTGTTAACCACTACTCCATTTCTTGGAATGTATTTCACCAAATTCAATTTTTGTATATGAGTCCAAAATTTGTTATGCTTACGTGTTGGTCGCATTTAATTCATTAATAAATCTACACAGGTATACATCTAATTCCAACATATATATTGTACCCTTCTAAGAGAAATATAAGAACTTAGCTTAAAAAAAAAGGGTTGCTAGTTGAAATCCAGAACCTCCATGAATTCTGTTAAGCAACTGAGACACGAGTATGTTACTTTTGTCAAATCAGCATACTCGCGCCTCAGTTGCTTAACTGAATCTATGACGGTTCTGGATTTCAACTCGCAACCCTCTTTTTTTTAAGCTTTGTTCTTATTCTCCTCTTAGTAGGTTACAATATGTATGTTGGAATTAGATGTATACCTCTGTAAATTCATTAATGAATTAAATGCGACCAGTATGCAAGCATAACAAATTTTAGACTTATATACAAGAATTGAATTTGGTGAAATATATTTGAAGAAATGGAAGTAGTGGTTAACGGTTGATACCCTATAAGAATAATATATATTATTTGTGGATCGTTACATTAAAAAATGGGATTTGGTGAAATATTATCCAATTGTTAAACTCAATGGAAGTAGTAGTTAACGCCAAGTAAGCATAACAATTTTTATTTTTTGACTCGGACATAAAATGGATATTGGCTCCATTCCAAGTTAACCCTTTTGTTAAGTTTTGATTGATCAAATTGACCAATTAATATTTGTCAAGTTAACCCTCTTATTTGTTAAAAAAATATGTTGAAGAAATATTTTTTTTTGAAAAAGAAAGGTAAAGAATTCTGACCTCGTGATGTGCCAATTTGACAAAAATAACATACTCGCGTCTCAGTTGCTTAACCGAATCCATGGCGGTTCTGGATTTCAACAAGTAAGCCCCTTTTTCTTAGCCTAGAATTAGATCTTATGTTTCCCTCAACATGGTACAACATATATGTTTGAAGTAGATGTAAAAATGACTAAATATATGATTGAATTAAGGCTTAAATACATTTTTACCATCAAACTTTCACCTCGTATATACCATTACCAGTGAACTATGAAAATATACGGTGCAACCAAGTTCAGTTAAATGGACACTTCGACCATTGGCTCAGTGAAGAACCGAAAATCGGGAGCAAATGCAAGGCACTCTAGGTTCAGTCCACAGATTTGCTCTCTTCATTTGCTAGTTAATTATTACAGTACTCACTTAAATCCTGACTTGTTGATTAATAACTTTTGTTTTTCTTATTAAACATTAGAGGCACATGTGTGTGTTTGCTTGACTTGATAAAGTAGCGTAGATGCTGCAATTTTGAAGCTTCGCTCCAATGTCTTCCTATAGCAGCTCTACTGTGCAAAATACGGATCTCTGTCACTGCGTCCTTGTTCCAGTTTTGAAGACATCCTGGATTGACAATAACCCGGTATGAGGTTTTGAAGCTGTCGAATGTACTTGGTAAGCAGTTGATTTTCTTTTTTATGGATGAGAATCGTGTTCGAGAATGTAACTTAAGTTT